>NC_080634.1:69873721-70570596 GCF_027579445.1 Ammospiza nelsoni
GATTTGCCAGGCCAATGACAAAAACATATTTATCCTCCTCATCCCCACCAAAATGAATTGTAATATAACTATTTGACAGTAATAGATGATTTCCACTTTATTTGATTGGAAAGGTATCATTGGATAATTTTTTTTACATTATTCCAACCCCATTCTGTTCCTCAGAATTACTTTAATAAGGATATCATATATCTACCAGTGAAACTTCCATATATCAGATTTTTTCTGGGGGGAAGAGAAAACATCATAAATGTTATGCCACAAATGGCAAACTTGGGATAGAGCTGTTTAAATTAGGACAAGCCACTTGTCTCTACAAATTTTTTGGTTTATATGCTTTGCCTCTTCCCATTATTATTTCTGCATAAAATTCTTAATTTCTTTGCTCCCCAAGACTCCACCAAGGGACAGATCCTGAAGTGGACTGTGGAAGATATTTCAAACTACACAATCACACCCATCTGACTTCTCCCAACTTAGCTATTATAAGACCAAATTGTTCAAACAAGGTTTCTTTATACTGCAGTACATTATTCGGGCCCAGAAGGAAAGATCTTGGCCCTTCAGCACCCACTATAGAGACTTCTGCTTTCAGGTTTGCAGGTGCTATTTTCATTCCCCAAATCATAACAATAATAGCAGTTTTTAGAAAGCTACATTACTTTCTCCCTTCCTGTTCCAGCCAGGCTATACCGACTTCCTTCTCAGTATTAAATATAATTTAGTCATACTAAACCTGAGCTTTCACAGACCCTAAATGCTGTATCTATAAACCTGCTGAAGACTTGAACAAATTGTTCACAAGCAAGACTGGTGACATTTGAAAGAAATGGCATTCCGTCATTAGCAGATTCAAATTAAGATACAACACTTACCATATATTATATAGTATATATACAGTATATATTATTGAAAATTTAATGCATCTTCCTGAGCTCTTAAAAGACTTGTAGGGGAAAAAGCCATTTCAAGCCTTTAATAAAAATCACATTTAAGAGAGGTAGATGTGAATGAGTGTCATTAATATTTCAAAAATTTAATCCCAAGTTTCTAAGATGCAGATTTTTAGTGGGCAAGCTATCTCTAAAAACAGTAGGTGAAAAACATGTGTGTATATGCATGTGCGTGCTTGCTTTTGCAAACGAATGACAAAGATATTGTCATAACTTTGTTAGAGAAAAATGTCACACCTCTTTCATGCACACCTGTTCTTATCAACTATTCATATTTCCCCACACCATGTTGACATTGCAGTTCCTTGTTTCGTGGCAGACTGACATCCTTCTGTTTGCAAATAAGTATGGTAACATTTTATACACAATTTGGAAATCGCTCAGTTATCGCAATCTAGGAAAAAAGGGAAAGATTCTAGTTGACTCCCCTATTTTCTCCCAGGGCAAGGTTGCTGTAAAAAATCTATACTCCACAGCTCTCACCAGTTCAACTCTTGCTGAAACAGAGCTACCTGAGCTTAAATTACAACAGAAACTGTATTGTTAAGGCTTGCTAAGGGAGGATAGCATTTGAGAGATAGTTCACAAATGCACCTGGGTGATGTTGCAAGATAAGGCCGTGGCAGCTGAAGTGGCTGAGACAGCTCAGGGAATCTGTCTCTGTATGCTTATGAATTCTGCTTGATTTTCTGATCTTCACCTCTGACCAAAACCTTCAGTGTGTATTAAATCTTTCATTTTATGGGCAAAAGCAGCCAGAGCCAGAGAGACTGAACAAGACCATTAACATTTGAATAACCTTGTCTCGCTGAAACAGGAGATACTGGTAGCCCCATCAACTGTTAATAACCTTCTGCCTAAATCCTGGCAGAGGTCAGAGAGAAAAAAATTGATGTGTTCAGAGCATTAGGAACTGTTTTTTATGAAGACATGGTCTCTTACATTTTGCTTAATAGGTGGAAAATTTGGAAGGAGACAAAACAGCAGGCAGCCTGTACTTCTCAGGTCTTTTGTATTTCAGTAAGATGTGAAAGGCTTTCACTTATGGTTTGGAAGTCGAGTTTTCAAATATCCATATATTTGGAGCCTTTTCATTAATTTACATCTAAAGACATTAATTTTCTGGGGTCCCATGGTGCTTTTCCCTCTGCTTAGTTCTCAGCTGTAAAATAGTAAGGCCCAAAGGTATACATGAGCTATCAGTGAAACTCAGTGATGCTTGGCATTGGCCTTGGGGCAAACATCTGAGGTTCCAGGGTGAGAGCCTGACTCCCAGAACTAAGCTGAGGAGTTAGGCAGGGTGATGACAACCATTTCTTCTGTATTAACAGTGGGAAAAATTGTCTTCTGCTGCCCTTTGTGTGCCTAAGTTCCATACTCAAGCACTGCAGAGGTCTTCAAAATGAACACTGAAATACTGTCTCATGCCAGATATGCCCCTGTCTTGTGCCAGTGGAGTTTTACAAAATCAGCTAGCTGAGCAACCTTGCCTAAATATAAGTATTTAGGTAATTGAAACACTGAACAGAAGGAGCTAAAGGTAATCCTGCCCAGTAGCAGCCACAGACCAAAGTTAAGAATTGTTTCTGGGTAGCAGAACAACAGTCTTTAAACTCAGAGTCCAAATACAAGCAGGAAAAACAGAGGTCTGAAATTAAGCCTCCAAAATCCAAGGCTCGTCCATCTCTAAGCAAAAGTGAGTTATTGGATCTATGCATTCTGTTCTTCGCTTTGGAAAAGACTATCCCGAGTTTTAAAGCAAGAAAATTTACAAATATTTAGCACAGTGAGTGAAGACAGATTATTTTCTTCAGTCCAGAGTTCACAGGCTATTCCTCAAAGATTGCTATTAGCTATTTTGTTTGGACTTGACAATCTTGCAGATCTTTTCCAAACTTAACAGTTCTATGAATTTACATGGCTCTCTGCTTAGAATGATGTTTTGTCCTTTTGGGTACCTTCCAATGGCTTATAACAGAGCCATTGTTATAATGGCTCTGTTAGTAAAAAATTAACAAAATCAGGCATATGCACTAGACTGGGACTTCAATATCATATTTGACTGCTAGCTTCAACAAAGAGTTTTTGCATGATCTCAAAATCTATTTGCAATACAAAACAGTACCTCTTTCAATAAGCAAGATCTCAGCAAAGGCGGAACAAAATCATTACTCCAAGCTGATTCAGGATTTGCCCTTTCATCATCATGAACAGACAGGTGGAGGTTCACTTGAGGGGGAGCCAAAAGCAGAGTAATACCAGTTTAAAATACCTCAAGATGATGTAGCACTCCTATCAAAAATCTGGGCAGAGGTGTGGTTGCCTCCCACTCACATAGGAGAAGCACATTTGCAATTGGGATATTACATCTCAGTGGAATCCCATATATGTCACTCTAATTTAAGTGGAAGAAAGTCCTCATGATAAGGATTGATATCAAGAAAAACAGATTTAGGCTGAGATAGCTTTGGTGTTTATGTATTTTCAAAGATAATTCAGTAACCATTTTAGGATTGTTTTTCAGGGGATATGATTTCATGAGAATGAAACTGGAACAAAGGAGTGCAGTGTCAGAAGGAGTTTATTACTCTGTAGTAGTATATAAGAAGCAAGGGCAAGACAATTTTTATTTAAAAGTCCTCAACAGGGACTTGGAGATTTTGTGGTTAAGGGAGGGAAGATTCAGGCTTAAAGGACAATGCCACAGAAAATGTAGAAGTTGACAGCAAGATGATTAAGGGGTGAAATTTAATAGAATTAACAAATGTTAAATGGGATTAGTTGGCAGATCCTGAAGATTTGCCTGCTTACTTTCCTATGACTAAGATTAGAAATACTGGCAAGCCAGTTCCAGTGGTCTGAGTAATACCACCAGGTATACATCACATACAAGTTATGTTGAAATCTATACCTTGGTCTCCTAATTAAATCGCTAAAGCAAGCAGCATATAGAGAAATAAAGAAAGAACACATAGAGATTGGAAGTCTGCGATGCACAGTCTTTTGCAAAAACAAATGTGCTTTCAAATTACTGCACATAACATTAATGGAGCATTTACAAAGACTTTTGTGGTACATTTTCTTAAGAATTCCCATTGCCATTTCCCCCATTGACAACATTTTAAGTGTTTACTCTTGTTATTTGGACATGTACATGTGACATGATTCCACAAAAGCATCTTGGAGAGTACTTTCCTGCTCCTTTTGGAGAGTACTTTCCTGCTCCTTTTGAATAAGGAATGAGGAAACTGTATTTTTAAAATTAAATAGCACTGAAAAATAAATAATACAACCAAAGGAGAGTGAGTGAGTGAGTGAGTGAGTGAGTGAGTGAGTGAGTGAGTGAGTGAGTGAATCACAGGGAAAAATTTGGTTGAAATGTTTTCCCTTTTATTGCCATTGGAGACTAGATATCATAACAAGCCTCAGTTTTATTGTCATTCAAAACTGCTTGTGAAATATTTTTTGGTCTTCTGAGCCTTTGAACACCAGCTTTTGATATTTTTTACTCAATGACAGTGAGTGGAAAGATTTTGCATATGTGCCAGTGCGGTAGAGTGAGGCATAAGATGCTTCTTTTTACTGTGAGCATATTTTATTTTCCATCTGGAACTTGGGAAAAAAAGCCCTTGTAATCAGACATGAAACAACAGATGACAACCCCATAGTCAGCCTGGTTTTTTTTTATGAATGAGACAATCATGCAAACACACCAACTAGAGGAAGAGTCAAAACAGTTGAACTAAGATTATGATAGAAGATCTTGCTTCCATGAATGAACATAACAGAGGGTAGAGGAGGCAATAATAATGTGTAGAAGTCTGGGCTATTGGGAAAGCAGAACTGGCCATATATTTACCAATTTTTTTACAAGACCAGAAACCAATATCTGAGATGATGGCATCAGCTGGTTTGCACACCCCCTCCTTAGGCACATTTGTCTTAGTGAAAGCTAAATTGAGTGGTAGAAAACAGAACAAGGGAACAAGCTAGGGATGATCTCAGGCCTGTTGCCTTGTTCTCTTACTTGGAAATACAAATGTTTCCTTTGGATCATAGCTGGAATACAAAAGGCATAGAAGTCCTGAGAAAGAAACAAACATGCTCTCTTTAATTTTTTTGTGTCTGAGAGAGAGAAAGGTATCTGTAAATGAACATTGTAAATGAGAATCTCTTATACCAAGAGCAACAATACAAAAAGTAATCTGTCATGTCGGCAGTCAGGCTGTGGTATTTTGTATTTCTGCACCTTATTCTGGGTACTTTTAAGCAACCATTTTCTGGAAAGAAAATACTGGGAGCAAGGGGGAAAACTGAGGATAACTCAATATGAAAAATTTTAGTTGAGAGTTGTCTGCTGGAAATGGTTTCTCATGTCTAACGCCTACAAGTGCTAGGTTATAACCCTGCCTTGGAAGGTTATGCCTTCTGTAAAGCTCTATCAGCTCTTTCCATTTTTTCCACCTCTTTATCCCTTCCTATATATATATTATTCCTTTCATCCAGCTTACTAGTGGGTAGGGGGATAAGGAAAGAAGTGTCAGAGCTTGGATGTTTTTTCCACTATGCACTACACAGCACTCCTACAACAATTCTCCACAGAGCACAACAGGGAAATGCAATTCTTCAAACACAGATAAATGAGGAAGATTATTGCCAAAGAAGATTTTAAAATTATTTTAAAAGAACTTTTAAAATTATTTCCCTGTGTGGATTCCATTAGTGACCAGTAAAGATGCCATGGCTTACCCTGCTGTAAAATAGCATTAAAAAATAGGGACTAGAACAAACTGGGATTTTGCCTCCTCTTTGAAGCAGTGTTAGCCAACTGACATGGGGTATCCAGACAAAGATTAAGTGTGAACTAGCCAGTGAGCTGGAAATAGGCCATCCTTTAGGTGAATCCAGTGTCTCTGACAGAGCAGATTTGTATTGTAGCTGCTTACAGTATTTGCAATTCATATTATGCAGGCCAGTGCAAATTGTAAAGGATATATTGTACAATCAAGCTGTAATCAAAATTTACTTCCACAGACGATCCAGGCATTTCAGCTAAGAATACACTTTTTAGAGTGTTCTTGATAGTAAATTCTAAGCATCAAATTACCACAGCAAGCTTTCATAAAATGGTGTTGATTATGTTTGTATCCTAATTTAATTACTATTCATAGGAAGTATTTTTTGCTATTTGCTCAGCTACGATATGCAATGATTTCACACTGTTATACATTTTACTTTGTACTTTATTATTTGGCAAGGCTAGCAGGATGAAGTAGTCCATCTAATAAGGAGATAGGTGTACTCTTCGTTTCTGTATCACAGAGGCATTTAAAAAGAATTAATACAAATGGGCAAAAAAGGAAGAATCCTTTGAATGTAAAATAATGTAAGAAACATTTGGGATTTGGTATGATGAGATGCTGATTTCGAGAATGAAATATTTCAATGAAATAAGTGACAAGGCTCAACTGTCTTGTACTGCAAGATCCTGCACTGAACCACTTTTGTAAATTGGTATATTGCGATTACACATAACTATTTTAAACCTCATATTCATTTCAAGAATATTACTTCACTGATGTAATCTCAGATATGTACTCAATGCAACAATTTTTTACCCTTATCATAAATTCTCAGTCTAATACATTCGGTGCACTGTAACCAGATTTATTTTGTATTTTAATGCTCAGCATCAGTCATAACAGTTTGATTTGGAATTTGAACAGGAGCCACACATTCCCAGTGGGATTCCATTGTTAATATTAATGTTCCCTTAAAATGAAGCAATACCCAGCTGTCTTTGTATTTATTCAGTGTGAAAGCCTAGCCTTCCAAAAGACACGTTACGCTGATGTGAGGCTACATCTTTTTGTCCTTAGGGTTTGGAGGCCAAACCTTAGAGCTGCCAGAAAGATTTGGGAAATTTGATCTCAGTGCTAAAGGCTCTGAGCCAGAGGATGCTCATCACCTGAGCCAGCAGGAATTCACCTACACAGGTCAGCTGGTAGGAGCCCATGTGAATGAGAACACTGATCATTAATGCCACCCCAGAGATGTGAGAGCCTTCCCTGCTGGCAGAAACAGATTCCACTAGCACCAAGAGCATACTTTAGTGATAGGAGAACTGAGATTTGCAGTATGTCATGGGGGCAGTGGAGCAAGTTTAAATAGAATACAGTGGTGTCTGATTATTTCATAAAATAACTGCTGAAATAAACCACAAAGATGTCACATGCTCTGGATGACAAAATAAATTTAAAGGAAATTAAATTGATTCATGAGTTGCATATACTTTTAAAAAATATCAAATAGGAAGTTTTTACCTCCTTTAGCAGTTTGTAAAAGTGATAGGTGAGCAGGGGAAAAGTGAAGGAGTTTTTATAGCAGGTGACGCATTGCTTGATTGTATTATGACTAACATTCAAAAAATATTTTATACTGATCAGATCAGTTCAAAGATCTATATCAGCAAAACAGAAAGAGACTCGAATCAAGGGGGACATACCCACACAGGACCTTTCATCTGGAATTTTTCTGGGTGCTTTTTCAGATACATAAAACCATACTAAGAAGAAAAAGAGATAACAGATTTTGTTTTCCCTTCTGAGATTCACAGTGTCAAGGAATTCTGCCCCTGGACACTAGTAATAAATAAATTTGGGCTGATCTAGAGGATATAATAAGACAAATGTTAGCATCCCCTCAGCCAACACCTATTTGACTGAGGAATCAATACAGAAAGCCACTGAGGGTTCAGCGATACAGTCACAACTTGTATGCTCCTCACCATCCAACACTGCCTCCAGGAGTGTAGCACATCCAGAGAGGGAGAAATAAAGAGAGCTCATTAACAAACAGATGATAGTCTCTTAGGTGTTTGGCAGTCAAGGTGTTGGGGTTTTACCCCTTCAACCAAGCACCACGCAGCTGCTCACTCACTGTCCTAGCAGCAGGATCAGGGAGAGAATCAGAAAAGCAGAAGTGAGAAAATTTATGGGTTGACTTAAAGGTAGTTCAATAGGTAAAGCAGAATCTGTGCACCCAAGCAAAGTTCAACTTCAATTAATTCACTGCTTCCCATGGGCAGGCAGGTGTTCAGCCATCTCCAGGAGGGCAGGGCCCCAACACAAGTCATGGTTCATGGGCAAACACCATCACTACCAACATCCCCCCATTTCCTCCTGCTTTACCCCTGCCCTTTATATACTGAGCATGAAGCCACATGGTCTGGAATATCCCTCTGGCCAGTTTGGGTCACCTGTCCTGGCTGTGTCTAGTCCCAGCCTCCCCTGCACCCCAACTCCCTCACCAGCATGGCAGTATGGAAAGCAGAAAAGGCCTTGGCTCTGTGCAAGCCCTGCTGAGCAAGAACAAAAACAACTCTACATTATCAGCCCTGTGTTCAGCACAAATACAAAACACAGACCCATACCAGCCACTGTGAAGAAAAGTAACTCTACCCCAACCAAAATCAGCACTTAAGGCCACAGGGCACCAAGAAGTTTATTTTACATACTTGCATCATATAAAAACAATGTCACATCAAAGTTTTATTTCTAGGTGTTCTGCAGCTGTAAACAGAGAAATGCTGTCCAGTTGCTTCTAAGAGTGTCATGCTTCACTTAAGAAGAGCATAGATTAAATAAAATATTACAAAAAGATATTATAAATACAGTTTATTCCAGTGAAGTATCTCCAAACCATAAAAAACAATCATGCCAAAAGAACTCTGTGAAGCTAAAAGAAAGCCTCATCATGTTTGCCAAATTTCTTGATGAAATATTTAGACATATCAGTGAATATGTGAATATCAAGTGTAGATAAGAACTGCTATATTAACTGCAGCATTTTGCCTTCCACTTTCCAAGATGAGCATTTTCTCTGTTTTACAGTGCTGCCTGTATAGAATATGGAATAATTCCAAAACTTGAGCTCTACTGCCCAAAAGACAGGTAGAAATTTGAATTGTAGATCAGAGTTAAGTGTCAGGTTAATTCTTCTGAGAACTCATGTTCCAAATGTATACTACAGTAACCAGTGGGGACCTGCACATCTAATAAATCCAACTATTCACACACACAAGACCAGCACATGCAAGGCATACAGTGAGTAACCTTGAATCCAACTGTCTTGTTAAAGGACTCTGCTTGCTTGTCATCTGTATTATTAGAATACAGCTTTATTTAGTATGCAATCTTTTATACATTGACTGGTCCTGGCTGGAATATCTATTTGAATTCCAATAATAGTAATTTCAAAATGGAAACACCTAGCAGCACAATGATCAGGTAAGCAGGTAGCTGAAGAGGTATGGATGCCTTTAAACTACAATTGCTCAGAATATGCTAAGCTTTATTGGCCATTTACAGTATTATCTACCTTTGTCAGGTATTTTATGGCATAATTTCTTTCTCCCAAATGTCTTCTTTCAATTAAGCACTACCATTGTGAAGTTTTTTTCTGGACCTCACTGCTTCTACAGTAATATTTTCTCACAGAGATGGATACAAAATTTGCACTGTGGGAATATTACCAGTACAAAAACTGGCCAATAACTTCTATTATCCCAACAGCTTGAGTATATACAACTGTACCAGATCACACTACATGTGCTCTGTAAAATCAAAGAACCATTCATGTTGTTCCACTTGCTCCCATGGCTGGCATTGATGAAAATCAGTAAGGGTTTCAAGTTCATTGGGTTCTTTTTTGGCAGTCTCCTGAATTCTTTCAAAACAGTAATACACTTTCTCACTTTTAAATTAACACTAAAAATAGAGAAGGGTCAATTTTATTGCAACATCATGAAAGGTTCTGTTGTAAGTCACCTGAAAAAGCCCAGAAAATGGCTGTCTCATTCATCTTTTGCATTCTTCAAAGTTTGTATTTATTCATAGTCTTAGGATTACAAAGGACATTTCCATTGCCCTAGGGACATACACAAACAACCTACACTAGAATTCTGGTATTCTGAACTATTGAGGAGCTACCACTGGAGTTTCATTTGGATAGTGATCTTCAAGAGAAAACTGGGTGAAGTCACTTGGAGTTGGCAGTGCTTGTGCTGTCTGGATTGGTATGATTTCCCCCAGGAACAGAACAAGCAGCAGCTGAACCTCTGTATGCTCTTTCTTGGGCAATCCTATGTGCCATCTGTTTGTATCATCATAGCAAAACACAAGTCCAGGCTGGTGGTCGGAGGTGTCACCTAATTCATACTCAATAGGAATCACAATGCCTACAGTTCTGCAGTCACACACCAAAAAACAGTGACCAGAAGCAAGAGTGCTGACCAGAAGCAAGTAGTGGGTGGAGAACTCTTCATGGTTCTTGTTAAGAAGGGGCCACAATAGCTTATCTATTTTAATGTTTTATGTGATTATTGAAAGAAAGTAGCAGCTTCATTCATTTCCATCTTTGTGATATTTACTACTCACACAGAAGCTGCACAAAGAGGCACTAGCTATAACTTCTATCAGTTAACAATTTTCAACTGAGTTTGTAAAAAAAAAGCCTCAGAAATAATAACGGTTTGAGGATTTGAAAGAAAAAAGCATTTACTCAGGCACTGTACAAAAGAGTTTGCTGATAGTGTCAGCTGGTAGGGCACAGAAATGACCACTAGCTTCTGTGTCTGCTTTGCCAAATGGAATTGGTTATAATACAATTCTCCTCTACGCATTTAGAAGAGGAACCTCTTCTAGTAGAGTGCTCCTTTTTTTGAGTGCTCCTCTTACCTTTCTGAATAAAATATATTTCATAGTACTAGTGGCCCTCCTATTATAAAAACATTAATTTCTATTTATTAGAACAAGCTGAAAAATTGATTTCTTATTGTGAGAATTAGCTAAAAGCCCCAAAACAGAATCCTTCTCTAATGCAAATCCATTAAAAACAAAGTTTTTTCTAAATTCTCATTGTTGTTGTTGTTGTTATTAACAACACAACAAACAATTTCAGTGGCATAGAAGTGTATTCAAAAACAGGCTGGAGCTATAGGTGTGTATTTATCTAGCTTGCTAAGTATCCATCAAATAGAAGGAGGTAATGTGGCTGGTAAGCTTTTATTCCGTTCAATTAAATGAGACACTTTCGCATGCTTTGTTTTAGCATAAACCTCCTCTTTTTTTCCTCTCCTCAGCGCAAATGCTTAACCTCCACTGAGCTGCACTTCTTTTCCAAATTCCAATTCGTTCGCCACACACCCTAGAACATAAATTGTTTTGTTAGGATAATATTAATGGCACCTGATGCAACACCATCTCCCTTTGCAAACTATTACTGCTAAATAAAATAGGGCCACCTGGCCCTGCTTGTCCATGCTACCAAACTGCCAGGTCATCCTTTAATTCTGTTTTTTTACTGTTCTACCTACAGTCCACATCCCTGACAGAAGATGGTAGTGCTCAGCAGTATGGAGTGGGCAAGTCTGTAGCACCTGGACATGAAGCCTGACGTTATCCCTTGGACTTCCTCTTATTATAGTAAAGGCATAGAGTGTAGTAGTAAAGGCATTGGCTTAGTGTCTCTTTAACTTCAGTGAGGACATATTTAATTTTGATGTGCCTTGGGTTGCAAAGAGGACCAGTGATGCTAAAATCCTGCCTTAGTATTGTCTAGAGTTCACTATATGCCCTTAAGGACTTCGATGGATTCTGTTGAGTCAGTCACCTTAGAAAAGGGAGATATCCCAAAAAGGAGGAATTTTACCCAAATTTTGGGCTAGAAAAATTGTCAGCTACAGTCTAGAAAGTTTATATTTGAGAGAACTGAGAAAAAAATTTTATTACACTGACAAGAGTCAGATTAAATCTGAATTTTAATATTAGCTGTGTGGATGGAACAGAAAAGGCTTTTTAGAAATATTACAGAGAAATATTCTGCAAATTTCTTCTATAACTTTGGTCATCGGGATATAGCTGCAGGCAAAACATTGGTGTTTCCCTGCTATTCCCTGCTACTTCAGTGGTGACATGCCTTTAGTAAAGGACTGAAAGGCCTTTTTTGCTGTATCATGGTTGAGATGTCAATCAGACATTCACTATGAGATGTGAGAAAGACAACTGGAGTTTGACATGAGGCAGGGAAAAGAAAATGGAACAGGATAAAATCTCTGAACTGTCAAGGCTGAAGAAGCTGAGTATGATGTCACCGACATATTTTATGAAAAATGCTTTCATCACGATCTTTTCTCCTAAGAATCTGAGCAAATTCAGCTTCTCTATGTTTTGCTGCTTTGGAATGTGATTTGGAGAATTGTTTACCCAGCATGTGAAATTGTTTTTACTTGATGACCAATGACAGCCACCTGTGTAGAGGCTGTGAGCAGTCACAAGATTTTATTATCATTCCATTCCATTCTACTCCTTGCTTGCCTTCTGATGAAATCCTTTCTTCTATTCTTTTGGTATAGTTTTAATATATAATTTTCTTTTAATATAATATATATCATAAAATAATAAATCAGCCTTCTGAAACATGGAGTCAAGATTCTCATCTCTTCCCTTGTCCCGGGACCCCTGCGAACACCACCACAGTATGACATTCTGGATTTTGGTGCTTAAAGACTGGATGGAGATAGAAAATCAAAGAGAAACCCCTGAGAAACACCAAAGTCAAAGGTTCAGGAGAGCTTACCAAGGAATGGAATTGTTCAAGGAACAATTTGTTCACCTTGGAAGCTATCCAGGAGTGAAAACAAAAGAAAGAGATAGTGAAGGACAATGACAGCCAAGAAGGAAATGGAGCATTGCTTCTGTTATCTGGGTTAAAGAGAGCTTTGGTGAAAGTAGGATTTGTCAAGTTCATAAGTTCACTAATAGGTCTTAATGGTCCTTACTATCTTAACCTCATAAAGGCTTAAAGTCTGGCCCAGACCACCCTGTACCCCTGCCTGTGGCCCTGAAGTTCCATGTAGATTCATGTCTGGGCACTCAGAGCTAGGCTGTAGGGAGGCTAGTCTCTCATCTTGCCTTCTGTTCCTGACTAAATGTCCTGGAAAGCTTCATGGCCTGACTTGTTACCTAGCCTTGACTGAAGGAGTGATACTCATTTGACTTTTAAGTATAGAGTTTTAAGTATAGCTACCTTTGACAGGGCAATTCTGCCCTTCTGTTGCAAACTGGCACATATATCCTGAATCTTCATTTCTGCTGGTGCAGTCCCTCCTGAAACTCAACCAAGATGCATTAGATTAAAAAAAAAAAAAACAAAAACAAAACAAAAAAAACAACAACAAAAACAAACCCAAAAAACCCACCACTACTGGCTTTGCCCAAAATGACTGACATATATAACACATAAGAACACAAAGCCATTGATAACATCCTAGGTTTGCTTGCAGGAGGAGGAGACTAGAACCTGCAAGTTTGGCTAAATTGCTATTCCACACCATACACATCAGTGCTGGAGGTTGTGGTCTTGCTTTTTGTCAGGAATAACTGCATGTCCCTGATGAGCAGCAGGAATGGCCACCATCTTGCCTTCATCTCAGTGGCCACAGAGAATTAAGTGAAGATGGTCAACACCTTTTGTGTGTAAACCACGTTCTCTTTTGTATGTTTTTGTTATTAATAATTGCTGCAGTTACTGTGCAATTCTTATTCCATCACTGTTTGCTTTCAGTAAATTGCTGTCTCAGCTCACACTCTGCCTCTGTCTCTCACTGGAGGGGGCAGGGGAAAGGGAATGGCTTATTTGGGGTTAATTCCCAGCTGCTTTTAAACCACCACAGTGGTGTTTACTACTTTTAATGTTCTACTGGGCTAGGAATAGAACAGCTTTTTCAGTTCCACTTAAAGTATCTGTGACTCTTGAGCTCATGGTCATTTATTTACTTGAAATCACCTCAGTCTTACTATCTGTTCTTTACAATAAACAGTCTGGTGAAGTTCAAAGATGCTGTTATAAATATTAGTAAAGCTGCCTAACCATGAATGACAAGTCTATCAGGTATGGTATATTCTAGTGGAAAAAGTTGTAACATTTTTCAGCAAGGATCTGTACTGATCCCCATTTTTCAGTTGCTAAATGCACTATAAATGTAAAATGAAGTGCAGTTGATATCAAGTTATTTTACCAAAATGGCAGAAGTCCACTTGTGTTAGGAAAATTCTGCTGTCAAATTAAAAAAAAGTTATGTTTTTAAGTTCAAAAATAATGACACTTAAAAAATTATTCCTAAAAATTTTCACAGAGAAACAATAGAAAAATATCGTTAACAGCAGGTGTAAGCTTCAAGGCAAAATCTAAAAATAAGAGCCATGGAAGAGAAAATTTGCATTTCCTTATTATTTTACCATGTTTATGATAATTTAATCTGAAAGTATTTTCTCATTTTTATCAGGTACAAGAATTAAATATTTCAGATAAGCTTTCATCCACATTTTATATCCCCTAAAGAATGGTTGGCTACAAAACTTGACTGCAAATGGTTGACTGCAAAACTTGAGTCAGTATTACAGATATAAACACTAGATTTTACATCAGACAAAATTCATGCTAGTCACTCATTTTTCAAGTTAACAGGAAACTACAATCACTAAAACAAGATTTTAAAAGCTGGTACTTAATGCATAAATCTATATGTGTGAACTTTAATCTATATGTGTCTCTGGCATGTTTTTCAAAACCGGTCATACCTGCTGTCTGTGACTCATTATGTAGGCAAGCAAGGACCAGACCCAGGAGCAAAATTAAATTATTTGGTCATATGTGTGCTTCTCGAGGTCATCATCAGAACTCCTTTAAACAGTAGAGACAGACAGATATCTAACACAGCTGGGCCCTTATCTTAGAGGGAGAAGAACCACCTTCTGGCCAAGCCCAGCAGAAACCTCCATATGGTTGCTTTTAAATGAGCCGAATATTACCTGTTAAGTTCTTAACAAAAATGAGGGTTTTTTTCTTAGCTCAGCTTCTAGCAGAACATGGTTGAAATGAAAAAGTAGTTTCACAGATTTGTTGGGATATTAAGGCTTTCTTTCACAATGAGAGGTAGTACAGAAGTGTGCAGAGCTCAAAGAGATAGATTACTGATGTACAAGTCAAATGCAAAATGCCTGAGTTACACACCCTGATAAAAAGCTCCCTAATGTCATGACCTATTCTAGCAATACTCAAATGTGAAGGAGATGAGGGAAGGCTAAGTTACCATTTTTTACAAGAGGTAATTTTAAATTCAAGGGAGACATGAAGAATACTCTTACCCTAATATTTCAATCCAAACCAGAAATTATACCGTGAATTCCAGAAGAGCTAAGAGCTCAGAATTTATGCTTTTTTAGCAGCAGTAATTTTTATAAATTATCATAATAATATGAGTGCAGAAAAATGGAATTTGTGACCATGCACTGTTGAATGAGGACCAAGTGTTCCTGCTTGGTTACCAAGGCACAGGCAGAACAGTGTGACAGTTCTTTCAGAGGCAGACATAGTTATGTCAATGTTATGCCCCTAAAACAAGTGCTCAGAGATTTACAGCTTGAATTCACTTGAAACTGAAGCTAACCTCTGTGCCAAATATCCCAACACAAATATTAACCCAGGACTCCACAAGCTATACTATGTGTTAGTGAGCTTGCAGGTAAAGTTTAAGTTGTTGATTTTGATTAAAAGAGCCATAAATTAGTTTAGGACCTCACAGAGTCCATGTTCACCAGCTCAGATAAATAAACAGCCAACAGTCTATTTGACAGGCAGTCTTTAAATTGACTTTATTTTCAAATAAAAGACATTAACCCTCAAGTGAGCCAGGAAAGAGCAAAGCCTGCTGCTCCTGCTAGTCCTTGTAAGTCTTATTTCACACCAGACTGCATCTAAGGGGCTACTTATATCTTTCAGCTTGGAATTGTTCTAGTTGATCCCTGGTACTTTAATGATTTTTTAAGGAAACAATGATAAGGCAGCTGCTTTTGTAGGTGCTTAAGTACTATTGTAAAACTTCTCCATCTTTTTCATCACTATTCACCTCTCCATGAAAAAAAGACAGTTCAACAGCCATTAAGTCTTATGATTTCCTGAGAAAAGGCAACAATTGCTTGGGTAATTGAGAAGCAGAGACAGGTTATAAATAAAGCACTGCCATAATTTTTATCAAGGCAGTATAGGCAGAATAAGCACAGCAATCCCCAGCAGATGCTACTTGAGAGTTTCAACTGCCTGGATGGCAATGAGGCACTTATTTAGTATTTCAGTGTGCTCTGGAAGAGGCTCTTGGCTCAGACAACAATAACTATCATTCTCAATACCACCTCCTTTGAAAATACCTGTGTGAAAAAATTATGTTAAAGTCTGCATTTTCAAGAATTAAAGTATTAAAAAAATATGCACACAAAATGCTGAAATGTTTTGTTCACCACTAAACTCACTGTGGCTACGATTGCTCCAAACCTACAAATGTCAACATGAACTGGTTAAACTCCAATTCAATGTTAGATAGAGAAACTGGATGTAATTGGTTTTGAGTCTCTGCCTTCTATCCTAATTCTGAGACCACTTTTTTCTACTTCAAATAAGGTTTTTTCATTTTTCCCTCTTCAAATTTTCCAACATTTGAAGATACGAAAAGGAACCATATATTGTGATTAGCATATATTGTGACTGAATTTAACCTGGGCATAAATATGTCAAAGTAGTCTTCCTTTAAAATAAAATAGAAAATGTGCACATAAGATGTTTCTTTCCAAACCATTATTTCTGTACCAAAAAGTGATAGGAGCACAGGAATTGCATACTGACAGCAAACCACTGAGCACCACTCCGAGCAACAAGCAATCAGCTGGTAAAAGTCATAGATAAAAATCAGATCTCCTAATTAAATGTTCAACATACTTAAAGGTAGATCAGCAAATATAAGGAATAAGTGGCAGCACTCCAAAAAAATGCAAACTGCCAAATAACAATGAAAGCTAGTTTAAAAAATAAAAATAAAAAGAGATCCTTGGAGCACAACTAGAGGCAGGAAATCCAAAGAATCACAGAATTGTCAAGGTTGGAAAACATCTTTAAGATCATTGAGTCCAACTGTTAGCCCAGCACCACTGTGTTCATAACTAAGCCATGTCCCCAAGGGCCACATCCACAAATTTTTTTAACATTTCCATGGATGATATCTCTACTACTTCCTTGCAATGCCTGGCCACCCTTTCAGTGACTAAATTTTTCTAATATCCAGTCTAAACCTTCCCCGGTCCATCTTGAGGCCATTTCATCTTGTGCTGCTGCTTGTTACCAAGGAGAAGACACCAAGGTCCTCCTCCACAACAATCTCCTTTCATGCAGTTGTGAGGAGCAATAATGTCTCCCTGTTTGAGCCTCCTTTTCCCCAGGGAAAACAGGCCCAGCTCCCTCAGCTGCTTCTCCTTGGTCTTGTGCTTCAGACCCTTCAGCAGCTCCGTTGCCTTTCTCTGGACCCTCTCCATCACCTCAATGTCTCACCTGCAGTGAGGGGCCCAGAACTGGGCACAGGATTTGAGGTGTGGCCTCACCACTGCCACATTATGGGGGACAATCCCTGCCCTGGCCCTGCTGGCGACACTACTGCTGATACAGGCCTGGATGCCACTGACCTTCTCAGCCAGGGGCACTCTGCTGGCTCATGTTCAGCTGCTGTTGACCAGCACTCCCAAGGCATTTTCTGCCAGGCAGATTTCCATTGGCGCTTCCCCCACCCTGTAGCATTGCATAATGTTGTTGTCACTCAAGTGCAGAACAGCACTTTGCTTGCTGAAACCTCACACTGTTGGCCTCAGCCTGTCCTGATCCCTCTGCTGAGCCTTCCTGCCCTCCAGCAGATCAACACTCCCGCCCAGCTTCATTTTGTTTGCAAACTTGCTGAGGGTGCACCTGATCCTCTTGTCCAAGTCATCAGTAAAGGTCCAAATGAAAATATAAAGAGAAAAAATAAAAACTTCAAGAACCACTTCCTTTCTTGAATGCACTGGTTCTGAAGAGCAAATTAACTTTGCTTTATTCCTACTATCCCAAGACACAGTATTTGGCCTCTAAAGGATCTGAAGATTTTTGCCAGCTCCCTCAGGACCTCAGACTGCCATAAGGAAAGTGAAGGGATAGCTAGGCCTTTGAAGGAGAAATGGTCATTGTGACTAATTTTTTTTTTCCAAGATGGCTCTATGCTTATTGTGGGAACCCAAAGGGATCTCACACCCATGGCCCTACAGGCCCTGTGTGTAATCTCAGAGAAAAGCTCACAAGGCAGATCAGAAGAGGTTTGTTATGGACAGAGGAATCCCTGGAGAGAGCACACACTCCAGACCCCATAGAGAGTTACCATGCCAGCAGAGAGGAGATCTTAAAAAAGATTATTTCCACAAACAGGTCATTTTTCAGCTGATGTAAGTGAAGACCCAGCAAGGTCCCTAATTAGTCGAATACAAAGAAGACACAAACTTAAGTCCTGTTTTATGTCAGCCAAACGATACATTTTCCTCTCCCAGAGGAGAGGTACCATGGTTTGTATCAATATTTCTGTGATTTTGACTTAAACAAGAAGTTGCTTTTTCTGAGCCAAGCCATTGTTCTTCTTCATTGTTCTTGGTGGCTTTTGAATAATTGTCCTCTTTGTAAAAAATAATTATTTGTCACAAGAGGTGCTGTATTCTATAATTGACAACACACACCCCAACAGGGAAAGGAAGCAAAGCAACCCTTTTGTGTGAAAAAAAAAATTGTCTTAGTTCACAATAGGATAGAGCACACTCATTCCCCCACCCCATAGTCAAGTAGGAAGTAACAATGACAATTTTTTCTAAGATGTAGCATCTGGTTTTTGTATATAATCCATAAAAGATTTCAAAATGCCCTTTAAGGAGTTCTAAATCTTCTAAAAATTTGAGTCCTCCATAAATCCTTTGTTTCTTAATCTGTATGACATCCTATAATGGACTGGTCTCAGTAAGAATTTCCATATGTCTTCGGCTTGGGAAGGAGGAGGTAAACGAAGGCAAGAGGAACGGGGAAATTGCAAACAGAAAGAGAAAAAAAAAAGTGTTTATATGTTCTGGGTTTTTAATTAAACAAAAAAAATTTGTAGATGCATGATGGCTTTCATTGTATTTATATGGATTTCCCAAGAGATTCAACCATTGTTCTAATATTTTATGCAGAAGTTTCCCCCGTGCTAGAAGACATGAACCACAAAGGCAGTAAGGCTCATGTAATCTGAAGTAACTATCACTGGATGCAGCCTCAACCTCAAATTACACCTTGAGGAGTGAATCTACTCCATGCAAGGTAAATGCAGACAACTACATCATTTGAATTGTGGAATTTCCCACCAAATTTTCAAAAGGAAGGCAGGATGGTATGAGAATATATTTCAGGATCAGAATGTGTTTAATTGTTTATCTCAGAACTCTGCACACCTTCAGGCAGATTGGTTTTTCTCTCTGATAAGGCTAAACAAGATCCTATCATACAAAGAGGGAAATGTTATAAAAATAAATACTAAAATACTAAAGCTCCATTACTTGAATTCCTAATTGTTCACTTAAATGAGCTTTCAGTTATTGACTATTGTATTAATGATTTCATGAGTGTCCTCCCAAATGCAATGCTAATTACACGTTCTTCAAACATGGAACACTGTTAAGATGAGGAGAGAAGTTCACTTAGACACAGATCTACTTCTGATAGGTCTGTAATCAGAATTTGGGTAATAAACCATTAAGTATCTTTTGGGGAGAAAGGCAGCTAGTAAAGAAAAATCAGAAACAGTGAGACTCTTTCAACTGTTGCATTTGCTTCCTAATAATATTTTTAAAAGAGCCCCCCCCCCATATTCCATATCTCCTTATTTGCTTACTAATGAAGTAAACTGCATAGTAGACCAGCCTTTGGAGACTAGCAGCTGGAATACATGCACCAAGAAGCAGAGCACTGCCTTTAATTTCAACTTCATTTTGTGATATTTCCATGGGAGACATTTCTACTGGGTACACCCTGGTGGATGCCTTAGGTCTGTCCCTTCCATTACCTAAGGCATGACCCAGGAACTTTTAGATAGTGGCAGTACAGTGTGGAAATAGCTTTCCCTAAGGAAATCTCACTAAAAAAGGCCTCTCTAGATCTGTTGCTAGAGGGATGACAACATATGCTGTCATAGAAGAAGCCTTTAATGAGAGCCAATTATGCCTTACACAGCAAGAAAAGTAAAAATCAGGTCTTTACCTTGTCTTTGCAGTTTCAGATATCCATTCAGTGATTGTGAAATAATAGCACCTAAAAACATTTCTGATAAAATAACCAGATGAAATTTTAGAATATGACTCTTACTTCCTCCACACTGTAGCAAGCAGTGAGGAACAGTTCTATTATTGGCAGTGGGGACATTTCTTAGATTTTCCTTCAGTATGTTTGCACAAGCAGTATAAAATCATAGCCAACACTTTGGAAAGCTTTTTCTTTCATTCATGAGAAGAGAACATGCTGGTCAGTTTTCTCTAAATGTGTACAATTTATAAAAGCTGATTTTCTAGGACTGACATTTAAGCATTATTTCTCTACACTAACTTTGCACTGATGACTGGTTATCTCTATTCAGGGACTACACAAAAAGAATGTTACTCAGCTTCCTTTCACCTTAGTTTTTTTTACCAACTGGTAAAGACCACATACCAAGAAATCCATGGGAAAGCCTTAGTGCCACTGTGAAATGTCTCTCACATTGCAGTCTTGCATTTTGATGCAGGATATGTGAAGGCACCCCAATTTTCTCTAACTTTTTTAGACTCCGCATGTGTTAAAACCTTGACAGTATTTGTGAATTTCAAAGTAAGCCTTGAAAAATGAGTAATGCATACATTTTGGAATCACACCCTACCATTCCTTTCAGACACATATATTTTTGTCTGGTTAGTTTCTGCTCTCCACCCAAAAAGTCTGCTGTTGCTAAGATCACAGTAATTGCATGTCAGTGACAGTATATTTCAACTTAACTAGTCACAAAACAGGAAAACGTTCTGTGGGTCTGGCAAAAATAAGTATCACTTTGAATCTTTAAAAAGACGCCTTATGAAGGCTTGTACAGACGATCCTATTGGAGCATTTTAAATTTGCTATTTATATTGTGGTTTTATTAATAAAGGGCAACTTTTTAATCATTACAGCTTTCTGTATAAAATTATGCTAAATCAAAAGACTTCTTCATTTTTACCATTTAAACTAAGAAAACTGAATAATCTAGTACTTTTAAAGTACCTTGCTCCATTTAAAAGCTAACTTGTTCAAATGTATCCAATTAAAATACTCTAGAGAGTCTTTGTCTTGCAATTGTCAGTGGAAGAGATCTAAGAGACACAGACTTTCCTCTCTGAAAAATGTATTGATGTACTAGCCTAACTATACTCCCTAGCTCCAAGCTCAGAGGTGATTTATACTTCTGCCTTCCAGAGCATAGTCTGAATTTGCTTGCCTTTGCCTAAAAAGCAGAATGTAAATCAAACTTCTTGTGTTTTCTTTAGAAATATTCTGTGCTCTAAGAGGATGCACTGAGGTACCACCAAGCTCTCAAGAAACACTGGGTGGGGATGGGGCTGGGGGGCCTCAAAGTATGAAATTAAATCAAGGGAAGTGGAAGCCCAATTCTCAGCATCTCCCATAATAATGTCACTTTGGCTATCCAGTTTTTCCATCCTTTAGCAATGAGTGCACCAGGGTGGTTGTTATTTACAGAACTTCAGCATGGGTGTTGTATTTGCAGGGACCCTCATGGCAGGAAGGAAAGATGAATCTGACTCCATGTTCTCAGAAGGCTAATTTATTATTTTATGATACTATATTATATTAAAGAAGACTGTACTAACTAACTAAAGAATACTGAAAGAATACTTACACAATGCTAAAATGATAATAATGAAAACTCAAGACTCTTCAGAGTCTCAACACAGCTTGGCACTGATTGGCCAATGAGTCAAAATAATTCACACCAGAAACCAATGAAACAACCACCTGTTGGTAAGCAATCCCCAAACACATTCCACATGAGCAAAACAAAAGAGAAGCAGATGAGATAATAATTGTTTTCCTTTTTCTGAGGCTTCCCAGGAGAGAAATCCTGGGCGAAGGGATTGTTCCAGGGAATGTGAATGCAACACATGGGCTGTTTCCTGCCTCATCCAGCAATTTTTAGTCTAGAAAAGCCCAAGTCGCATGGAGTGCTTTGCCCACATCAGGGCAGTGGAGCTTTTGGCTGCCCTGCAGCACTTCTCTCACACATCAGTAACTCAGGCTGCCATTCAACAAGCAGCCCGTGTAATGCTCCAAGGCTCTGGGGCTCCCACTCACTCCCTTACTGCAGGGAGGAGTGCCAGAAATAACATTTCAGCTAGCAAAAAGGAATTTTCCGACTCAAAGATTTACAAAATCCAAGTTTGTCAGGACTGCTTGCTTTCCTTTCTGTCTCTGTGAAAATATTTTTTTCCCAAAAGAAGTCATTGTCTATGTCATGCCCACTGCTACAGAGACATTCTTTTCAGCCACTTCATTTTATTTAAGTCAATTTATGAACCTGCTCAATTTGAATAAATAAAAAAAAAATCTGCAAAGAAACCTGAAAAACAGGAGAAAACATGTTGAAACTGAGATATTTTTGTGACTTCTAATGCAAACCTCATACTCCTGGTCTAAGGAATTTTTCTATTCCTCCCAGGCAATCCCAGTAACAGCTGTGATCCTTGGGCATTGCTAGCTGCAGAGTGCTGCGAAGAGAGACACATGATTTCAACTCGCTTTTCACTCCACTGCCTTGGTGAAATGGGCAGGCTGCCACAGAAATGACTTCTTGTGTTAAAAACATAAAAAAAGGGCTCCTCGTATCACTTGTATCCTGTGACTTCATGCTGGACACAGCAGATTTAGGGAAGTGTCAGTGGTCCTCGTAATTTGCCCAAGAAAGGAAGGAATAAAAAAAGCATAATTTCCCTCACATCTCTCTGTACACTTAAGCTAATTTTCCATAATTCTTGGAATATTGGTAAAGTTCCAGATGGCTGAAAGGAAAAATTATGCTGTGACAATATCTTAAAAGCATTAATGAAACCCGAGTCCACAATCAGGCTGTCAGCAGGACTGCAGTTCATGGTAAAACAAAACAGGAAAAGAGAGAACTTAATTAATACTACATTAAAGGAGCATAATGCAATTAATGCCAGTTGCCCTGGATTTATGGAAAATAGATTTTGTCAGAGAGAAAATTTCTTATCTTTTTTGATGAGGTTACAAATCTGACTCATTAAAGTAATAGTGATAATGTAATATACTTAGATTTCTGTAAGGCATATGACTGAGTACTACATAATATTTTGATCAGGGAACTCGAATGATGTAAAATCAATATAGCAGACACAACATTAAATGAATTAAGAGCTGGCTAACTGATAGGTTTCAAAATGTAATTGTAAACAGGCACCCACTTCCATCCAGGAGTGTTACTTATGGACTCCTGCACGGATTGCATTTTGGACCTTTCAGGAACCTGGTAGGAGAAAAAAAAGAAAACAAATAAAAATCATTGCTGATCGAATTTGCAGATGACAAGATTAGTTCTCTGAGAAATAGTGAAGAGGGAAGGTCAGAGACACAGAGCCAGCTGACTCTCCTTGCAAAATAGATGGAAACAAAGGATATATGCTCTGTTATAGCACACACACTAAAGATTTAGAAACAAAGACAATAAGCTTTATAGATCTATGAAATTTTTACTCCTTTCCAAGTGTTAAACTTCACATTTTAATTAGACTATTAAAATTTGTAGACTGAATGGTCTGTGCTACATCCTAGTGTATACAAATGATAGGCATGGGTTCTGGTGGCATCAGGTAACAGTAATACTCTTTGCATGACTTAATGTTGTTTAAATATAATTTGATTTTTACATAGACTTGTTTAATTTTTAACTTCCTTAGGAGTAGAGGGGTGAAAAACACCTTCCCATGCAGAGTCCTTTTTTGTCCAGAAGTTGGTATCAATCTTCCTATTAACTTCAAAATGGAGCTGTCAGCTCTGAAACTAATTTATTGAAAAAAATAATGCTATAAGATGACACAATTCTCAGCCAGATGTGGGTTTTAATGGAAAAAGAAAAGGATTCAGTTAAAAAAGTTACCAAAAATCTCATTAGAGATGTGCATCAGAATAGAAATAAGGTGCTAAGTATTAAAATATTCAGAAGTTATTTACAATAAATATTCAGGAAAGTGATGGAAAAGGAATAGGCTTAATAAGCTTCAGCTCTAAGGAAATTAAAGTGGTCAAGATGTGAAATAATAAGAAAGTTATAAAGTTATGCTGCTTCCTAGTCCTGTTATACAGGTGACAAAACCAGATCATTAGAAACAGAAAATTACTTTGAAATGTTACAATTATTTTTTTAAACTCTTTGCTGCCTAACATGACAGACTAATTAGTGGAAGTGACCAGAAATTGCCTGTAGGCCACCTCCAGAGAGACACTCCCTTTCTGCAGTCTCCAGCAGGGCTAGAGAGAGGCTGCCAGACCTGCCACCTCCTGGTTTGCACCCCATGTTTGCAACACCCTGCCTGTCCAGCTGAGGGACAGTCAAGGTGCTGAAAGCTTGAGCAGCCCTGAAATTAATGAATTTGATTAAACTCACTTATAGAATATAATTTAGAAATTATCTGGACAGGCTGGCTCTTTTTCTTTATTTTCCTTCCCCTTTCACTCCAAACAGAAGTATTGCATTGTTTAGCTTCATGGAGCTTCACAGAAATTGGAATTTTCACAACAAATTTAAAGTCAAATTTTACAGCTCCAGTGCACTGCCTGCTACCAGAGGTAATTCAGGTACACCAGAGGTAATTCAGGTACATTTTTCCACGATCATTGTCAGGATGTGGAAGACTTTTTCAGCTCTTACCTGGCAAGGCATTCTGTGCTTGCAGAATGTGGGACAGAGGGAGGAATGGTAAGATGAAGATCTTGGCAGCTGAGGACGTTCAAACTGAGATTTTCTGGAAGCTCCTGAAACACAGATATATAGATATATATATTTTAGGAGACATGCATTAACTATGTATTTTTGTAGCAAGAGTCACTGTGTTGGTATTTCGGCAGTTTTCAGGGTTTCTCAGTCAAGCCCTTTATTAAAGAAATTGACCAAGCCTTGTAATTTCAGGTTGCCAGCTAACTTGGGAAAACGACATTGTATGAGTTTACATTTGGCTCATATTTTTAAAAGCTGTCCACAAGTGTTAGAAACAGAAACCTTGTACAGTTTTTTAAGGGAGAAATAATTTCTCCAATGCTATTTGTTCAGATTTAACTCTGTGAATGAAGAAAATGGAAGCATTTTGTTAGGGTGTAGCTGAGTTATACTCCTAATACACTTTGGAAATACACCTTCCTAGTCATGGTGACTTTTGTCTTCTCTTCTGAAAGAGCATTTGGTTAAGAATGAGACAAAGTACTTAAGAACCTGAAACACCAAAATATGAATGTTCAAGCAGATCTGCTGCTTTTATCCGCTTTTTTCTTTGGCAAGCTTGGGAAAGTACTTTTCCTTTGAGATCATCTGTTGTTGTTTTGATTAATAGATACTGCCATACATAACTTAGTACTAACCTTTCCATCTTAAATTAGTGTAATCCTTAGAAATATGCAATTGAAATTGTTACCAGCAGTGTCATTACAGATGTTTTATTTGACTGAGGAGATAGTTTAAACCAGCTTTGCTGCTGAAGAAAGTATTCACGCAACTACAACTTAACATTACAGAATAAAATTCTGAAGGGCTTAGGAAAATAAGTGTTTTAAAGACAGATTCCAGAGACTCTCAGGCTCTCAAAGTCAACTTAATAACAATGACCTTATATTCCTCTTCTCTGTATAAAAGGAGAAAATCAATCAAGCCTAAAAGATTATATATGCTGAATATGCATGAAGAAAATGGAGCCTCTCATTATGCTAAGGGACAAAACATAATCACACACCCTCTGCTGAAAGCTCAGATGGTCTACTGGGAACCCGGTCTTCGCATATGTAACACTTGCAAGTCTCTGGAGCCTAAGCTGTGTCTAGAAGCCCTTAAATCCCTATGGCATATTCCTATAGAGTACATTCTCTGTCTTGCATATCTCCAGAGATCAAGAACTCAAAATGCAGTTGCACATCCCACGGCAAAGTACCAACTTGTCAGATTCTTCTCGCATGCCAGAAATAGGAGCCCCGTGTGTTAGCCCTTTAGTAGATATATGCATAGTATACAGAAGCTTTGGAAGAAATTGAGACATTGCTCCTTTCACTTAAAAGACAAATTGTAAGTTGTTACTGATGATTATAAATCTGCTAAAGGTAGAATCCCACCCATTTGATGTGAAGTACTTCACACAGATGTGATCTGTCTCTAGGAATCTCCACAAGCAGCGGCCTTCCCCAGTGATTGGATAGGGATTCAAAGCAATTCGGTAAGGGGCTTCAAGAGACACCAGAAAGCAGCCTAGTACCTTGGTCAGGTGGGCTGAATCCACCCCTGATGCCTGACAACTGTCCTTCGCTTTATCTCAGGGTTTCCCTCAGGATGTGTTTTTATTGTTTCCCTTCCACACTGCTGAGCTCCTGAAGCAGACATTTCTTCTTCCACTTAAGCCGCTAGAATTTGTTTGTTATTCTTTTTTATCACCTCCTGGTTCCTCTGCCAGGTGACATCTTCTTTTGTGCTGATCTGGAAAAAACAGATCCTGGGTAGGTGACTGTTGCTTTGGTGACCTGCTGCCTGTTGTACCAACGCTGAGTAACAGCAGCTGCTCATTGCTTGAAGCAATTATGCTTCAGTGATCCTGGAGTCATGTCCATCCCTCTGCTCAGGCTGACATGCAAGGAGACAACAGAAAGGATAAAAAAATGACCTAACCAAAACAGAGATGGCAGTTTTCCAACAACATAGACATGACACTCACATGTCCCCCCTCACTCTCTACATCCTCCTTCCAAAAAAAATTATAAGTCCCACAAGCACTACTCTTAGATTTATTTAGATGTGGAAAATTTAGGTCATGGTACTCCTTACTTCTCTCTTCTCCAAGCTCTGCAGATATTTTATTTACTAAGTAAAGGCTAACAGGGCTTTCATCTCTGCAGTGCCTGAGAGCTTGCACAGCTCTGCTTAAGCCCCATCCCTCCTGCCAACATCCCTCTGGCACAAGAAAGGGCTGGTAAAGGGCCTTTAGAACCTCAAACTTCTTCACAGCTTCTGCAGACTCTTATGAATGTAACTGGTGAGGTACAGGGGAATTGAAAACACCTCCAACTATTGACTAAAGACTAAGCTACCAGTTTCCATGGTCATGGGGGCATCACCCACCATTCATCTACTGCCACATAGGTAACAACACACCTGTTTCAGGTAAAGAGGGCTGAATGTGCATCAAGGTATTAAAAACAAACAAACAAATGCCAAAAATTAAAATTTAAAAAAAAACACAGAAAATCAGAAAATCTAGGAAGACAACAGATATGTAGAAGAAACATGCATAGAGCTGGTAAAAAGGTTTAATAAATGTACAAGCAAAATCTTCTGGAAAGTATGCTTTACTAGGGAAGTCACAGTACACAGAGGGTGACTACAGTTCAGTTACATAAGTTACATATACTTTTATGTATATGTATACTACATATACATAAAGTTGTATTTTTTCCATATACTTTTCTCCAAGTTTTAAAGTGTAGCTAGAAACTTCTAAAAATAGAGCATTTCTAATACAAAACCACAGGCTAAACTTCAGTAACTGTAATGTTATGCTGATGTGGTCAGGGTAAATAACATACTGTGATGACTTAAAAATGGAAAAAAATGAAGAAAATAAGCAGGAGCCCAAATGACTGAAGCATGACACAGGTAGGGGTCCCAGCTTGAAATTCTTCAGGACTGTTTGAGCACACAGTGGAATGCTCCAAAGTTTTGTTTATCACATCTTTCTGCAACATCAGCTGTTTTTCTACAATACTAATCTGTGCTGTTTAAGAAAAAGTTTGGCCTTAGCTATTAAATCTTTGTCAAAATCCCTTCCTTTTTGTCGCCACAGTCAGTCTTTCAGGACTATAACTAACAAATAAGAACATCTCTAACAGCTAATGGATCAAAGCTGAGATCGTACTGCTGTTCTTCACAGAAATTGAAAGTTTGATGAACTGAATCAAGTACCATTTTAAAAGCTTCTGTTTAAGATAAATACTTGGGAAAAAAAAAGAGGCTGTTGTAATAAAACACAGAATTTTTTGCCTTCTACAGAGCAGTAACTGAACATTTTATGACTTACACAGATTCCATCAGCATTTCTAATGACAGCAGAAATATTTCTGGAACAAGATATGTTTCCCCAGAGATTTGCACTGTGAGATGTGTAACCTTTCCAGATGAAAAGCAAGTATGTAAATAAATATGTCTTTAAAAAAAAAGTGTTGTTACCATCAGAATAAATTTCAGACTAACATTTGAAAATAACTGAATACTAGGTGAACTTCCAAGCCCATGTTATTCACATAAGCACAAAATGCTTGCAAAACATATGCACAGAATAAACAAGAGAAGGACTCTGTGTGAATGAGTTGCTCATATTTGCTATATCAATGTTAAGAAATGAATCAGCATAATATGTTGAAAAATGGAAACGAGAGCTTCGCAGAGTATTAGAAGGATAAATAATACCCCATTTCTAGCAACCTGCTATAATTTTCTGCCTCAAACTATGAATCTGAATTATTTAACTGAAGATACCCCCATGGGGCTATAGTAAAAAGTTAAATCCTCTCTGTTATTTTTTAATCACTTTTTAAATATCAGGTCTTTAGATGGCACTGTGTGAAAACAAAGCTCCTATAAGTGATTATCCTATGGAGTGTCCAACATGTTTCAAATCAGGTTTTCTAATACTTGGACTGCTATAACACTGAAGAACATTGAGCCAAGTCAGAGAGAACAGTCATGTGACTTTTCAGCCTAAGCAGAAAGAAAATTACATCTGTAAATTATGGTGTGATCTATAAAGCAACACAGAGAATATGTAAGAAGTAAGAATAAGAAGGGTTTATGAACTTAAGTGTGGAGGGATAGAATGTAAGAAAGTAAAGATAGTGCAGAAAGCAATCTCACCCCTGAGGAGTTGCAGCTGCACTAATCACCAAAGATTAGGAACAGGCCTGCCCCTAACAGGCCACAGCTGTGTCCAATGAGAAGATGAGTGCTACAAAAGAGTGGGGTAGCTGGATGAGAAGAGAGTTGGGGTTTGTTGGCTGTGAAGAAGAAGGAGTCAGTGCTGTGAGGAGATGTCCATGAGAAATCACTGTGAAAGTATGGAACTTTTGAAATAAGATGGCAGCATTTAAGCACATTTCTACATACATCATGAGCAAATTCATTATGGTGAATGTACAAAGTGAAATTAGTAATTATTTCTACAAAAAAAATTAAGTGTTTTTTCTTCAAATATGTTAATTGTTGAGGGTTTTAAAATTTTTTCAAGTGTCGCAACACATAGAGCTGCCTAATTAAGTGTTTCCAGTTCATGTATTCATGAGTAAGAATTCTACATATTCAAAAGTGATCTGCAAAAGGAGTGGAGAGCAAGGTGACAGAATTCACTATGTGCTGCTCCTGTCTAACTGAGACAGATGATGGTACATCCAAACACATTGTCAGGTTTGTTCTCTGGTATTTTCCAGAGTGCTTTCCTTTGGGAACCATATAATGAGAAATTTAGCTGTAGATCTGAAGGCATAAAAATCTCTCTCCAACAGGCTGGAGTGGCAAGGAACCAAAAGATACCAAATACAACAAATCAGTAGGAGCTCTACAGGTGGGAAGGGAAAGTGTGGGCAAGCCAAAGGAGGACAAGAGGACAGGCTGTGCAGATACCACACACAAATATTCGTGGACACGACACATCAGACACTCAGCAAAAGAGAGCTGGTGGAACCAATGTTAGAGCTAAAACAGTGACTCACAGAAAAGGCAGACAAGGGACTGTGCTGTGGTATCTCTTTATGGTCTGAGGTGACCAACTGATTCAAGGTGATATGAATTTTGTCTTTACATCAGGAGTTTTTGCTTTTGCCAAGAATGAAAAGATCAGTTTAAGCATTAAGCTGTGGGCTAGAGTTCTTCCCCACTACCTACTGCCGCCTTATGTCAATTCTAAGCTTGACAGAATGTCTCTAATTACACATATCATTCCAGAAATGCTGTATTTCACAGGGAAACTAATGTAGGCAGGTAGGTAATCAAGCTTTTCAGCAGACCAGGCAATGCTCTCTGCTGCTATAAATACTCTTTCAACAGCACAGGCATATTATATGTGCATGTAAGTTTAAATCAAGATTGAAACTCTAGATATCAAAGCTTTATGTTTAGTATTTGCAAATATCTCAGTAGTGCTGGATTCAGTTTGAATCTTTTATCTGCTGATAGGAACTTAACAATGCTTGCCTGTAACCAATGTGAAATTTAATGTTAAATTAAGTGAATATCTTTGAGCCTGTCCTAGCCAACAATGCTGAGGCTGTGCAGTATTCCAGTAGTCAGTGGTCAGATTCTTTACCATAATTGACCAAGGATGAATGAGTGTCCTGAAGATCTTCTATCCCTTCAGGGGTTTTCAGTAAATCTTTTATTCAAGTTAGATGGAATAGCACATTCTTCTAAGAACTAGCATGGCATACAATTTGAATTTTTCCCAGATCCACTCTGAGAACAATACTAACTTGACTGTAGAATTATACCTAGATCAAATAATTTAACTTTACAGATCTTCTTAGGAAGACAAGAACATATGCATATAAAACAAATACCTCTCAGATTCATACGCAGCTGCCCTCTCAGCATGATGGACCAGAAGGAGGCAACATCCAGTCACCTGTAGGCAGAGTCATGTTAATGATTTCCACTACTGATTTCCACTTAGACAACTGTATTTCCTATGCCCCTTTTGGTGCTGACTTTAGATAGCAACAAATCTTCCCCAGATGCAATAACTTGAGTTGATTACACTAAAAAAACCAAAACTGTTTCCAAACATTTTCATGAGAAATAATTGTGTCTGAACAGCAGCAGCTGCTGAAACATCTTATACATGTAAATGAGTACACATTCTCTTCTCGCTCTTATCTTTAGATATTTTTCAGGTAAGACTTATGCCACTCTGAATCACAAGATCACAGAATCACAAGTTTGGAAGAGACCTTCAAGACCATTTAGTCAAACCCATGCCCTAACACCACAACTAAACTATGGCACTGAGTGCCACATCCAGTATTTAAAGAAAGACATCCAGGGATGGTGACTCCACCACCTCCCTGGGCAGATCATTCCAGTACTTTATCACTCTTCCAGTAAAAAATTTTTCCCAATATCCAACCTATATTTCCCTTGGTGCAAATTATGACTGTGTCCTCTTATTCTGTCAGTTGCTGCCTGGAGAAAGAGACCAATCTCCACCTGACTACAGCCACCTTTCAGGGAGCTGTAGAGATTGATTAGGTCACTACACTAATGAGGAACTGCCTTTTGTGTATCCCACTCAAAGGAAAACCCTGTAACAGGCACATTTCAAATGAAAAGGAGTAGCAGGGTTTTGAAACTTTGGCAGCAAATGTTTAGTACCTTGTAGAAGATGTTTGCTACATACCCTTATATCATTTAAAATGTGCTGAGCTCGGAGGACGAGAAAAGGATAGCATATTATCTGCAATGTATTGCCCACAACTGCAAAAAGGGGAGATTACAGGAGAAGTTCCGCTTCTGTATGCTATATACAAAACTATAGAAGAACTCTGTTTTCAAAAATTCTACTGTTCTACGATTTCTGTTTTTTTTTCATATTTATGCTGTAGAGCTGCATTGTAGTTCACTGCACTACAACAGCTGGGATATTCCTGTACATAAATGGTTTGCATATCTTGGGATGACAGAAGCCAAATAAAAAGTGTACTTCAAGAAGAGAATTCCTGATGGAAGATGTGTTTTCATTGACCTCACTGGACAATGGACCAGACCCACAAGCATGATTAATACCAGAAGGAAGGTTAATCAGTTAATGACATCCAAGACTTTTTCAGAATTATTTCTTTTCCCACTGCCTTCAGACCTTCTCTGTTTAGAATTTGTTCACATTAAGGTAGTGTGGTTGCTCACTATCCCTTGAGAAGATCTCTAGCAAGCATGGATTTTCAATGGAAAATTATGAGGACACCAGTCTTCCTCACTTGCCTTTGGTGTTTTGTGTAGGACCCCATAGCTGTGAAGCTGTCCCACAGAGACAGTTGCTGCATTCACCCTCATGTGAATATGGCAGGTTTTGTGATGTGTAACAAGTCCTGGTCATTTATTTCATATCTTCTGTCAAGTAAATACTGGAGATGTTTCAGATTATATCTGAACAGCATGGTCCCGGACCTTTTGCAAGTCAGCTTTCCTCTGTCCTCCTGAGATTTCAAGGTATCCTGTGTCCAAACAATACACTTTACCAAGTCTTGTTCCATCTTGTTCCAGACATCCTTCCTCCAGGCAACCCTGTTCTCCCTTCATAAGGGGAAGCACATCAGCAACTCATTCACCTCTGCTTCCCTCATCTTTCACTGCTAGTATTGTATTTGGGAGCCTCTGTGTCTGGCTGAATAAACACATTTTGCACAGGACTTGGAAAACATTACGGTTGATGAGAATTAACACCTTCACATAGATCACATTAAAAATTCTTTCCTGGACAACAACTATTAAAAAGGTACAAGTAATCACTGCAGATCATCCTCAAAGTTCAGTGCTATAAACTTCCAAGTTACTACAAGCAAACAAGACTTCAAAATATATCTAAAAGGCTGCCCAAGTCACCAGCATTTTAAAGCAAGAATAATGTGGGAGCTCTAGGTATTTAATAGGAATCCTCTGATTTTGGGCTATAATACCATATAATGCCCTATAGCTATATCTGGGCAAGCATTCTCCTTTCTCTGCTCATATGCGCTTTTTGTAGGAGAGGATTTTTGTACAATAATTGTTGTAACTGTGAGTTACTAGAATCCCTGTTTGGCAGCTCAGAACTCCCCATACAATGTCCTGCCCATTCCCTCTGTATCATTCCTCTGCCGTGATTTAAGTTGAAGCTTGTCCATGTCTGATACTTTCTTTTGCACCTGGCCAAAGGCTAGAAAACCCCAGTAATGCACAAGATTACCTGGAGAAGTAGTTCTAACAGTTTGTCTTTCAAAAATGGCATATAATTTCTTTTACAATCTACAAAGAACTGAAATCATTATGTAATGCTTTTCAGAAGGGCACTTGGTACAAGCGCCAATGTCTATGTTATTAAGGCACATAGATTTAAGGAGCTACTCAAGAGTCAGGAGAGTAGTACATTGAGATTCAAAAAGTTGAAGAGGTTTCCTATTGAAATATTGACTGAATGAATCTAGGATGAATTAGAACTATTCCACTTAATTCATTTTCTAGGAGATAAACATGGTAAAATTTCAACCTTAACCATTAAACACCCCAAATCCTTTGTTCATTATTGGCAAGTCCATCCACACACAGAAGATGCTGTAATACCATTAAATCACCTCAATAGTATCAGTGATGAACAGAAATCTTACTCAGCTGAAGTAAAAAATAACTGATTCCTCCACAGAGCAAGTCATTGTAGCAGTATGAACTCCAAAACTCAGTCAGAACCCAGACAATGCTTTTCTTCCTATTCCATCCTTGTCTTACTTGTAATTTCTTTCTTAGAAGCATTCTGTTCTGATTCCAGTAATAGTTCCTTACCCTGTTTTCACATGGTTTTATCCATAGAATGGATAATTAATATATCCAGGAGTGCTCAGAAGATCAGTTATCTTATTTGTGAATAATAAAAGGACTTGATGTGAAAGCCCCTGGAAAGGAAAAAGACAAGGTGAAAAAATCCTCTGAAAGCAGTGCTTATCCTGTGTGTGCACATTCACTGAGATATAAATATTCATTTCATTTTTCTTATTATACTGACAAGGACAAACCTTTTTCAGAGGTAGGTAGCTGATTTTTATAGAATCATAGAAGGGTTTGGGTTGGAAGGGACCTGAACGATTATGCAGTTCCAAACCCCCTGCCATGGGCTGGGACACCTTTCACTAGACCACATTAATCAAAGTCTCATCCCGGCTGGCCTTGAACACTTGCAGGAATGGGACATCTACAGCTTCTCTGAGCAACATATTTCAGTGCCACACCACTCTCAGAGTAAAGAATTTCTTCCTAATATCCAATCTAAACTTACTCTCTTTCAGTTTAAAGCTATTTTTCCTTGTCCCACCACTATATTCAGGAAAATCCCCCTTTGAGGCTGAAAGGAAAGCAACAAATAGATGCACCAGTTCCCTAAAACTGTAAAAGAAATTAACAAGTTTTTAGACACAATGGTCCTGGGCTTGATCACAAAAAGGCAACAGAAAATAAACTACACCTGCCCTGGAATAACTGTAGTCAATGGAGTTATTCTGGTGTTGAGAGATTGTTCATCACCTCCACACTGATCCTTCAAAATGATGCTCATACCTCGTTTGAGCAAGATGAAGCTTCTGTTGCACCAGGGAAGGTGGAAGTGATCACCTAGTGCTGAAAATAACTCAGGCACATGCACAACCACAGTGAAGATGGACAAAGCAGGCAAAAGTCCTGCAATTGTAAGTGGAAGTATCCAGACATTTTGCTCTTCTTAGTCAAAAATTAAAATATTGGTGCAGACACAAATGTGCTTGCCAGTCTTCAGTGGCCTGAGAGATTGTACTTGCTTATACCTAGCATTAAAAATAGCATAAGAAATTAACTCTGGCAGGTACTTTAAAAATGTAAATATGACATAACTCACAGTTTTGGGGTTCTACATTTCAACACTTTCTTGTTCCCCTGCTGGAGCCATATCAGTCAACAAATTCACTTTGATGCTAATATGTTCTTTGCCTAGTCACATAAGTTCTTCTTGTCACTTCCATTGGACACAAGCAGTATTTAGGTATACACAAAGAAAATGAGGTAAAAGTGGTGAGATGAGAAACAGGGAAGAGAAAGTGTGCTTTTTATTGTAGCACACAAATGCACCTTTTATTCCAGGTCCTGCTGCTTTCTGCCTGCTCTCCTGGGACTTCAGATTCTGCTGGACAGAATGCTAGCTTCCTATTGTTACTAGACAGCAGTTGTGCCATACTGTGAGTTTAGAGATTCATGAATCAGTAATGCAAGACAGGGACAGCTTTTCCCTATTGTTTAACTCCAGCACTGCACAAAGGTCACAACACCAAAAGCCTGCTGGAATTAAATGGTGTCTTTTTGTTTTGTGTTAAAGCACTGAGGGGATATTATGATACAAAATATTAAGGGATATTAAGAAACAATCAAAGCTGTTGTTTTTTACAAAGCCAGCAGCCCAAGACACCTAAGAGTGACTGGTGTAAAAGAAGGGTCTGCTTACAAGATGTTCAGCTCTCCCCAGGAGGAACTGCCCAGACAGAGGGAATCAGAGCCGTGTTTATCTGAGGCTTTCTGCCCTTCCACCTAAGGCTTTCATCTCTCCTTTATTCTTTATCCCCCAAACTCCTTACTACACTGTTTTCCTTACCTGATGTAAACTGGACAGGATTTTGTTCATTGTGTTCAAGAAGAGACTTCAATGAGTTTTGATACACAGCAGGGCCTCTCTTATATCCTGCGTTGCACACTGCAGCCTGTCTGTATTTTACTGTTCAGAGTTTGCCAAGCATTCAGAAAGCAACAATGAAAAGTACATGTTTAGGATAATATAGCAATAGGATAATATAACAAATAGGACTATCTGTAAGAAAAAATTTAAAATATACATATAGTCCTTTACAACAAAGACCAAGTGTAACACTTCCATCTACCTCATGGCATATAATCCTGACCATATTTGCATAACACTTTGCTATGCTTGAGTGACTTTTTATCACTGAACATTTGAGTGGTCTAAAATTGATAATATTATTAATTTTGGGACACTTTGCCACAGCACTACATATATCAGACCACAGAGTGAAGACTAATTCAAGCCTGGGAAGCCAGAATACAATTTCTTATGCAATGTTACCACAGAGACCGTCCCAATGGCTTTAGTGCCCCAGGCAACCAGAAGGAGACAGGATACTGTTATAATGTGTTATTTCCTTCACCTTGGCTCATCCTACGCTGGGTACACAAGGCCACACAAAGATAGGGCAGTGTCAGTGACCCCTTTTGCATCTGGGATCTCAGGGACTCATTTGCTGCTGCAGTTCAGCCTCACTGCCCTCCACTTCTGGCTGAACCTGGAGCTCCTACAGCCTTTTCTGAAATGCAAAGTGGGTGACTTTGCCAAGGTCACACGGCGAGTGCATGGCAGAGAATAAAACAGCACTCTTTACACACATAACATCAGATGTCTTAGCACTCAGATGTTTTCAGACAACTCCTGGACTCCAGCCTCAACACTGTGTTTGCTTACTAGCTAGAAAGCAGGAGAGAGTGGAAAGCCCAGGGAGCCTCACATGGACCTGGTGGGAGATATCAAGTAGGTCAGTTGGGCTATTTCACTGCTGTTCTTTGTGTTCTATGAAAGATTGTACATGTGGTAAATTAAAAGAAAGACCATGCTTATCATAAAAGTGTGCTTGTGATTGTAAAAAACCCTGGAATTATGGCATGAAATGAACAAAGAAAGTGCTGACAGAAAAAAAACAGCTTAGAGTCATAAGACTCTAAACAAAAGCTTATTCTTTATTAACACATATTTAATTTCAATGCCTACTAAAACAAATGACAAAATCTATGTCAAAAATTCAACACCTTTTTTCTGTTGGGCAATCCCTCATGATTCTTTGCACTTACTGAGAAGGAAAAAAAAAATAAAAGAAACCAAAACCAATAAAGAAAAGATGCATTGCAAGAAATACAACTAGCTAACATTTATATAGATCAAATAGGATAAATATTAAAAAGCCCCTCCAGATCTGCAGTTGTCTGGGTAGCAGGACTCCCTTGAACATCTTAAAGCATAAAACATCACAGTAACTGAGTCCTTCTAACCTAGAGTAAAGTTGTTAATGAATCCATTTTCTGTACAAAATTCTGTGAGGAAAGTCTAGCTTCTGCTACACAATCAAGTAACAGTATTCTTCTGCTGCCTATGCATTTTTTTCTTAGTTTTGGATTTTTTTTTTTTAATAAATTTTATCCAAGTTAGAAATGTCAGAAAAAATTGGAAAAGTATAGCAGCATTTTTTTACAACTTCATGGAAGATACAGAAAAGATAAATATAACCACAGAAGGCAGAATAGCTTTTTATCACATGTAACATCTGGAGAATAACAAAAAGCCATGGGATATGGAAAAATTATTCCTTTTTTTGTAAAATAACCAACAATGTATGGAAAAAATATGTTCAGATTCACCATGAGACAGCCAAAATGAAACAGAAAAACAAAGCTAATGTCCTTCTTTGAGTCTGATAAAGAAAGTAGTTGTTTATAGCACTAATTTGTACAGTGTCTATCACCATTTCCACTAGGTGTTCTAATTACAGAAAAGTAATGATGCAAAAGTTGCTAAGCAAATGTTAAACACAACTAGTGTATATTCTGGAAGCCCTAAGGGGCTGTTAGATTTAAGTACTGGAAGACAGAAATAGGAATTAGCTCTTCAGAAGGGAAGGAAATTGTGTGGATACAGAGCCTTGCCCCAGAGCACAGTGTACAAATTAGGGATGCCATCCTTAATATGAGGCCTACCTAGCAGGTCCAGGAATCTGTGCTATTATTTATATTATTAACAACAGCATTTAAATCAAAATAGTTCTCCTGAAGACTCTAATTGGTATCTATTATTATCTCTGTTACATTTGGCCTTGAATAGTCATGAGGGCTTAGGGCTTCTCTGACACAGAATGTGCCAAGTGTGGGAAAATATGTTGATAAGTGCATTAAATAGATTCTTTCTTTTTCTTTCTTTCTTTCTTTCTTTCTTTCTTTCTTTCTTTCTTTCTTTCTTTCTTTCTTTCTTTCTTTCTTTCTTTCTTTCTTTCTTTCTTTCTTTCTTTCTTTCTTTCTTTCTTTCTTTCTTTCTTTCTTTCTTTCTTTCTTTCTTTCTTTCTTTCTTTCTTTCTTTCTTTCTTTTCTTCTCTCTTTCTCTTTTCTCTCTCTCTTTCTGCCTTTCTTTCTGTCTTTCTTTCTCTGTTCTCTGTTGTTGTTTCTCTTGGCTGACAGCTGCCAAGACCAAGCACTTCTCAGCCAAGCAATGGAGAAAAAGGAGTGAAATGGGACTTCTCAAACAACCAAATGATCCACAGAGCACTCAAAGGCAGGCAGATGTTTTCTACATTAAACTGAGCCTCTAAGAAAACAAAAGGGCAACATATCAAAATTCTTATGTAAATTTCTCTGATTCAGCTCTTTCTCTGAGGCCTGGGGACAATTAAAAAACCTGAAAGATAATTCACATGCTCATCCCAATACGGTACTCATCATGAAAACTCATCACCATCATCCATAAGGATTTTGCAAGGCTGATTTAGTCTTCAGTAAATAATTTTAAGCCTGAAGAAATTAAAAAAGGCATTTAATCGATGATACTTTAAAATAGGGAAGGTATCTTAGCTATTTCTAGATGGTGGCATGTTTGTGCCACATTTAAAGAGCTCAAATATTTCCTTTTTCCTCTGTTTACTTTGTGACAGCCTTCACAAAGTCTTCACAGTACTCTGACGCTGGGATGGCTGCTCTACACAGAGAATCTCTTTTGTTTTACCAGGTGAATCCAAGGAGTTTCAAGCATCTTTGTTTCTTCATTTTGAGAATTTGCGACCAGAGAAAATGGGAGCCAATGGTATTTCAAGTCCCAGGTGTGGTATACTTCATATGCATAAGAAAGCGCTGAGATGCAAGGGGTGAAAGAGGCAAATTAAAGCAACCAACCAGCTTACTTTCATGGTTAGCTTGTCTAGACCACCCTGTATAGGTACAATAAAACACTTTCATTTGCGCCACCAGAGATATTTCAGTGTTACTTTTGCATTATTCTGAAAGACTCAGAGCCCTTGAATTATGCCTCATGTTATTCCTCAAGTTTCTCTAGTATCCTCAACAGGAAATGTTCCTCCATTTGGGGTTTCTTTTCTTTTTCTTTCTCAAACCTGCCACAACTGGCATGTCTTAACTCATCTCCAGCTTATTTATCTCTGTAGAATTATTCCTTCTATCTTTGAGCTTTCTTGTTTCTCAGGACTTGTTTCTGGGGTTTTTGTGTTTGTTTTGGGATGATTTTGGGGATCATTAACATTTCTGAAAAGTGAGACCTATGAGATGCATCTGCCCTGTTACTAGAGAGAAACCATGTGTATGATTTGACACACCACTTTGCCTGTACAAGAGGCTTCAAGTGCCTCTGAGCCAGCCAGGAGTGCTTGGCTTTCAGGGAGCAGAATTTGGCTTTGTTTAACCCATTAGAGCACACCTTGCACTCAGACCAGGCTCCTTCATCCATCCCACCAGCCAAAGCTGGTGATGTGACAGGCAGCCCTCCTTTGGGCTCTTTTGAGAAGGTCTGATGCTGTCAAACAGAATAGGAGATGGAAGGCAAGGTTCCTGCAAAGCAAACACCATGCTGTGGGAGGAATTTGTGCATGTGGTTTTCCTGGGAAGTCATGCCTCAGTCAAATGCCTATTGCAGTGACTAGGTATGAGAAATAATTTCATCATGTCCCACTTACATGTGGCCAAGGGGATTCTCCTCGACAGTCTCACACTTCCTTTAAAAGATCCTGTTAGGGTTTCTCATGGAGTGACTTGTCACCATTCTGCAGGAATCTGCTCTAGGAATCTCCTGCAGGAATGCTGATGGATATAATGGCAGGCCCACTCTACTTTTGCTCAACAGACAAACACAGAGTTTGTTTCATGCCATCAGCCCTGTTTGGCAAAAACTCAGGAAAAAGGCAAAAAGATAAGCTGTAAAAATTATAGAGGCACGGCATTCTTTTCTCCAGTTGGTTTTTCTACAAAATCAATTCCACATCCCCAGCTTAAGACACTGTCAGATCTGTATCTTAACAAGGCACAAATTTCAATTAGTTCTTTTGTTTCCCTAATTACTGGGACTTAGAAATACTGTAAATCTAAAACCCATTCATGCCAAAGATAAATCCTAGAATGAACTGTCATTTCCAAATCCCATATGCAAAAAATATGGCTTTGGAGGAAAAGAAGGAAATATTTTTGTGGTAGTTCTTTCTGTTCTACCAGGAGAAGAAGGAGCTGTTTGATGTTTTGACAGAGGTTTGGAATATTAGAAGTAATTCCAGTAGACATTAGTAGGCAAAGTGCAACTGAGGAGTATGTTCAAGGAGGCAAATGCACATAATTTATTTCATGGTTTACACAGAGAGAGAATGCAAAGACATAATATACTGCTTTGCTTACAAAGCTCCATCATTAATGAGAAATAAAATACATGGCTTAAATTATGGCAAGGAATCATTTTCCTCACACTTTTTTTCCCCATTAAAAAAAAACTTATTTTTATGTAAGTAATATTCACCAAAGGGAAATTCTTACTCTTTTGCTGGCTTGGACTACTTCACACCATTGATTTTTCTAAAATTGTTCTTCCAGTGGGAAGTGTGTGGAACTTGTTTAGATTGGGGAATTTGAAGGGGGGGAGAAAAATAGCTTTTAAAAAGGTTGTGTATTCAGACAGGAAAATTGATTGAGTTCTTGGAGAAATAAAGGCAGCAAGAAATTAGTTGCCAACTGGCTTCTTTCCTCTTCCTGGATTTCACAGCACACTCCAGCCCACAGGTGTTTTTCAGCATTAAAATCAATGTTTCTGTGCATGCCTCAAAGCAGAAGCTGGCACATCTGTCCTACCTTGATTTTGCTAGCACAGATATAAATCAGCGGCAAGAAGCAGAATTATGTACTTTTAGGGCTACACCACATACAAACTTGACAACATTGTCACTTGTACGGGTTGTTACTGTGGCAGTTGGGATTACATTAGCATGCTGCTCCAGCTAAAGCCAGGATCCTGCCTTCATTCTGCTGTGTAGATGCAGCCTTATCCAAACCATGACAGGGCTATGAGAGGTATTTGGGTACTCAGTCCCATGACACATTTCTAGATGTCTGCCTATCTGCTAATGGCTTTTGCTAACAGACAGCTTCAAAACATGCACTGCACTTCAGGGCATGGATTGACTAATTCTTCAGCAGGAGACGGCCAAGATATATATCCGAATTTCTTAATTAATGGATAGGGAGTTTAATGTGGCATCAAACTTAATTGCACATCTGGTGCATCACCTAGGTAGTGCCCAGTGATACAGCCTCTGTTTTCCAATCTGTCACAATGTTTTTCATAGGCAAGGTCTGAACACAAACAGGGATGGCAGATGCCTCCAGCCACTGCTATCTTGGAAAGTGTTAGTACTGAATTTTAGGTAACTGTTAAAAGAATAGCAGAATTTAGGCCCTACTATCTAGTGAATGAATATAGAACCAGGGGTTAGGGTATGAGCTATGTAAAAAACCATACCTGAGACAATTATTTATGTGCCCTGTATTGAACACACAGGACTGGTGTGTTGAACACCAGTTTTGAAAGGACCTTGATGCATTCCCAGGTACACTTCTCTACCAGGAAGCGGCTGAGTTTAAAATCTCTGGTGGCCAGAAAGAAAGGAGCCAGCAAAACTTCAGCTCCAGATGTGAGGAGATCAGCCAGGAAGGACAGCTGTGTTCTGAGTGCATCATCCAAAGCACCACTGGCCAGCTGAACAGGGGGATTGATTGTCCTGCTCTGCTCTGCGCTGCCCTGGCCTCACCTACAGTGCTGTGTGCAGTTCTGGCCACCACAATATAAGAAAAATATAAAGCTATTAGACAGTGCCCAAAAGAGAGATGTGAAGATGGTGAAGGGCCCTGAGGGGAAGCTGTATGAGCAGTGGATGAGGTCACTTGGCTTGTTCAGCCTGGAGGAGACGAGACTGAGGGGAGACCTCATTGTGGTCTACAACTTCCTTGTGAGGGAAACAGAGGAACAGGCATTCTGAAGGGCCAGGAGTGGACTTTGATGTTCTTTGTGGGTCCCTTCCAGCTCAGGATATTCTATGTTTCTGTGGGCATACCAGGGAGAGTCTACACTGAGATAACAGAGCATGGAATGAGACTGTCAAACCAACAGAGGTAGGTGGGGGAATCTCCATCACAGGGGTACTGGGATTACAAGTGGTAAAAAATTCAGTCAAGATGTCAGCAAAGTGATAACTAATCCTGTAACTCTTCCAGCTTCAGGGCAGGAGGATGAGCAGGGATTTTATAGAGTCCCTCAGAGATATTTACTTTTCTGTGATTGTAGGAACCAATCTGTAGCTGACATTATCAAATCCTTCTTGTGTACACAAGCCCAGTGTGCATATAAGATATACCCTGCTGATTAGAGGTCTTATTGTTATTGAGCCATTGCCTTTCATCTGTTAATTACTAAAGACAGCTCAACTGTGGAGCATTAATAATTCTTATAGGTGGTAAAAGCCATGGCTACAGTTGCCATGGCTTCAAAAGGAAAGAAATCTAAAGGAAGTATTTTGTGGGAAAGAAGAAACTCACCAGAAATAAGAAATTAGTGGCATCTCTTGATTAAAAAATGAATGGATTATTCAGGATTAACATCACACAGAGCATTGCTCTGACTTCCAGGAAGATAACAAGGTTCTATACTTCCTATTCCCCCTCTCTTTGATAAAAGGGATACAATTTTATTTTGTCCAGTGGAACCACTGATGAGATCATAGTATTCTCTGCAACCTCACTGCTTTAGTATCTGCATATGTGAGTCCCAGGGAAAGTTTTTACTGGTGAAGAGCTATGGTCTGGAGGAAAGTACAGTATTATAGGAAGTATTATGTGATTAGTTGCAAGCAAACCTTTTCTGAAAGCATTCATAGGAGCCCTGTGCACAGTGTAGAGGAATCTCAAAAGATACCCTTAAACATCACTGGAGAAATCATGGAGGGTTTTGGTTTTTTTTTTTGGCACATTGACTGATCTAGCTGGGCAGATGTCCTGCTAGAAGAGGAAAATGCACCAGTGATTCCAGATGACTTACTGCACTTCTGACTTTTCAAATCCCAGCTGTCCAACAACAAGATTCTCTCTGCTATCACAAAAAAAAAATGCACACCAGCAACACTATCTGCTTTGCCTTCTGTCCAAGTAGACATCATGGTTGGAAATTCTGAAGAAAAGCAGAAAGAAAACATTCTAGTTGGGGTGGATGGGAAGACAGAACTTGGAAACACTAGTTTCTCTGCAACATTATTTTCTCTCTGGTTTGGCCAGCACTTCACCCAGGGAAATCTGATCCCATACTGTCTTACACAAAGATTTACTAGCTGATAGCAGAATCTGTGGGTGTGTGAAAAGCCTGACAAAAACGGTAAGAATTTATTTATGGCTGCAAATATTACATCCATATGGGAAAGTTCATTTGTCTTTAACTTTTTTCAGACACATTAGAGACTGTTATTGATTTAATAGTGTAGTGGAACATAGAAAGAAAAAAGTATAACAGGAGAAAAGTAATTATTGTAATAGGAGCAATATATGTATAATTCCATTTTAAAAATTAGTTACTTCTCTTTCTCTATCATGATTTTTCCCTAGGCACAATTTTCTGTTCATTAGGAGATAATTACCTTCACTGCCAAGCAGTTTATAAATGCACTGTTTATAACAGGAGAGGATTTGAGAGTCACATTTCTTGTCCAACATGTTATTGCTGTTGAGGCAGTCTTGCTGTATTATATCCAATAGGTCACTAGACATGCAAATGGATCCATGTGCACTTGGTAATAGTTCAAAATTATTTTATTCCCAAAGGCCGTAGTTAAAAAAGATGGATTTGCTGATTAGTCTTTCCATTCCACACCAATACTACCAAACACTGAAAGACATGCTCTTTACTTCACCCTCCTCTGCCTCTCCTTGAGCTCAGACACAAGCAGCTTCTGAGTGATGTGGTGTTCCCCACACAACATTAAAAAGTGGCACTACAGAAATAGAGCACTAAGCTGTCTTGCATCTGAGGAGTGCATGCAATAATTAAACTTCACACCACCTTTGCAAGTTAATTACCATCATCCTTATATCAACAGATGAGAAAATGAGAAACATGGGAAAGTGAGACCACGCAGCAAGCCTGAGCTCAAGACCCCCTCTTGCTCATGTTCATCATTAATCTTCCCTTTTGAACTGTGGCTCTGCAGCTCAAGTGCTGGCTGGCAGGTAGCTGGAGAGAGTGTGCACAGCTGCATGGAAAACAACACCTCAGTCACTGGGCTCCTGCCCCTTAGCCCGCTGAGGAGGAGCACCATGGCAAGAAGGAAGCCCCAGTGAGCAGGAACCCTTCTTCAGCCTTCTCCTTCAAGCATGCAAATAACAGGTGATAGGAAATGTGGTCCATATTTAGCCAGCTAAGTACCCAAGGGGCTCTTTTGCCTCCCTGGATAGCCAGCAAAGAGTTTGAAGAAGTATCCAGAAGAAAATTCAACATTCTTGAGATCTGAGTTGCCATGTATAAATAAAAAAAATTGTATATCCTCAAGGAAATAGCCTGTCTCCTGGTTAAAAAATTCAGTGACTCCAATTTTTCCTCTCTATTATATCTCCCCTACTACTTGCTGAAAGTGCTGATTTGGCACTGGCATCTGAATTTGCACATTGTAATAGTCATTAAGCAACAGTAATGTGTAGTAATCTCTTTACCATAGACTTTCTAAATCCTTCATTTCCACATGCTCCTGGAAGGCCAATGCTGTAAAGCTAGGATATGCTTCTTACTTAAAGAATTTGAAACATTAAAAAAGACGCACAGCACACTAGGCAAAACAGCCCAGAAATTATTGCAAAACTATTTTATTTTCTGCCTTGTACAATAAAGCATGACAGAAAGAAAAAGTTCCCAGAAAAATGGAACAATGGAGAGTAATATAATCTGTGGGGCTTGTGTCCTTCATGAGCTATTTTTAATGGGCCAGACAATGAGGTCATTATTTCTGATATTGAAATTATGATTTTACAGTAGAGTGCTGTTAAACAAGGACCTAACTAAAGGGATTTGGTCATTCACTCTATGGAGAAGAGAAAATATAAAATATTTGTTTCTCCCTTATAAATTTCCACTGGATTGGAAGTCCAGTAGGAAGCCAAATGTGTCCCACAGAAATGACTTATTCTTGGGTTCAATTCACAAATGAAAAAGCTGAGTAAGTAAAATTACAATTTGAGGGGGAAAAAGCATACAAAATAAATCAAATGAGGTTTAGATGAAAGAATCATGAACATTTTCATTCACTTGAAATTGATAAGTTTCTTTTTATTTCCAGATATAGAAGAATTAAAAAGAAACAAAAACAAGGACAAAATAAGGAAAAGGGAAAAAAGCATGCATGAAAAACTAGTTCTTGGAACCATTGAAAACACCACAAAAAGCACGCGGCAGCATTTGTCACCTCTGTCCAGAATAAGCTGATTAAAGCACTCATCTGGGACCAATTTCCCCTTGTCATGAAACTTGGAAAAAGAGATCAGGTTTCTCTCCTCTAGACTCCCAGCCTATGGAGTCCCCTTCTTCAGAGGGAATATTTGTTTATAATAATAGTTAAATAACTAAAGAAGCAGAATTTGATTGTTCAGTGGGAAAAGTCTCCTTAGAAGAAAGATATTCAAACTCCCTTTCAAAATCAGTTAGGGTTTTGGGGTCTTCAACATGTTGGGCCAGTATCCTAATCACCAGGATTATGAGAGCTGGAATTACTTCAGCAGATGCTCCTTTTGAATCCAACTCAAAAAAATCGAAGCACTGAGCTTGGAGAATGCTGAAACTAATCTTTTTGACATTGCCAACTCTTTTTTTGTTTGGTGTTTTTTTCTTTCTTTGCTTGCCTTTCTTCAGAGAAGACTTTCTTTCAATTTGACCTAAATTTGCCACTGGTTTCAAGTGGAATTGTGAAAGTTTAATTCAGAAACAGAAAGTGGCTAAGCTGGAGTCAGGGCTGGTCTCAGAGTACCTCTCAGCCCAAACATCCTTAGCTCCTTTACTCTCCATACCAATCTCCTACCCTGCTAGAGCTACAGATTTGTGTCAGCTTTCAGACACATGCCTCTATCAGAAATTTGATTTTATCTCACACTTAAGCAGTTAAGGAAAAACAGTCTAGTCTAAAGATAAACTTTTGGCAAATTTCCCACGAAATTCTGTAATGTATTCTTGAGTCCCTTGTGCATGAACTCTCTTAACTGTCTACCTGAAGTCATCTCATGAAGTGAGCAAATAAAATTGCTTTGCTGGCTCTCTAATATCAGAAGAAATCTCTGTAAGTCTGAGACAGCTCTGAGAGTCAGGATCTGCTGTCAGGGAAAGGGGCAGTACAACATCCAGCCCATCAGAGAGGACCTGCATGAAAGACCCAACCCTCTCAAATGAGCATAGCAAGAGTGATTTCTGCTCAGATCTTTTTGGTGCTTCTCTCTGATCTTTTTCAGCACTGTTTCTTCCATAAGTTTTCTGGTGTCTTCCTGTTTTTTGAATGTCCTGGGACGTGAATATCTGTGTGCATTACGATGCGAACATCAAAGGCATGGAAGTGGCTCACTCTCTGTATCTACAGCTGACAATGGGGCTGTAGTTGTCCTATCTGATTTCAAGTTTGTAAACTATCTGGGCAAAAACATTTAACCAGCTGCAACAGTTTAATGGTACCCTCAGTCAAAAGGCTTTGACTTCCCCTGACTTTGCTTCAGCTCAGCTCTAACAAAGCAAAAACAACATCTGAGTTCTAGCAAGGGAATTATGTATTGTTATGGGTAGGGCTGGAGCTCCTGGAAACTGGTGGGTGTAACAATCCCCCCTCAATGGAGAGAATTTAAAAAACTGTTATAGTATTCTATGGAGATGTTTGCTCAAACATCAAAGACCTTCTCACCAACTCTGCACTGACAAATTATTCAGATATTTTTCCAGGGATCAAGGCTTTTAGACTTGTTTTACTGGAGGTATCTATCTTTGAGAAACAGGAAAAGTACAGGAGAACACAAAGACATGGCATAAATTACGTTAAAATGGTTACCCACAAATGGGAGAATGAGCATGATAACAAACCAGAAAAAGCAGTGTGATGCACAGACAGACACAGACTGTGCTGGGCAACAGGTTTACTATGCTGGAGAACACACACTATAAAAAGACCAAAAAAAAAAAAAAAAGAGTTGAAGTGACACTAAGTATGAAAGAAACTAGCTATGAGGTAAAGCAATGTGAGATAATAGAGATATATGAGAATCAGGTGATAGAGAAGAATGTGAACTGAAGTGCAGGCAATTCAGCATCAAAACAACAGACAAGAGATGTGCATCCAAAGACAGGAAGAGAAAGGACAAGACATGCATATCAATATCAGAAAAAAAGAAAAAATCTGGGGTCTGGTCGTGATGGTAGGCTCTTTCATAGGAGATCCATCAGGCCTGACAGAGAAGCACATCCAGGGCACAGAGGGATGTGCAGTCTGCCAAGAGGACAGGTACACAGTGTGGACCTCAAACAAAGGAACAAAGGGACTGGGAAGGAGCAGCAAAGATCTGCCAATCATTCTTCATGCTGGAACAAGTAATATTGACAAAATAAAACCAAATAAAACTGATACTATAGACCAGCCTCCCAAAAGGAGTATGCTGAAGGAATGTGGAGATGCAGAGCCTGGGTTTAAGAAAGTGTCTGCAGACATGTTTTTATCATTGCTGTCTGTAACACAGGAGGTGATTCAGTGATGCTGATAATCTCACTGCTCCCAAAATCCTGGAGAAGAGGCTGTGGAGGCAGGAGTAACACTGCTGATCCTGGAGTCTTTTGAAATAGATGGCAATGATTTTGCAAGGAGATCTTGACGCATGAGACACCTGTCGGCAGTTCAGGCATGTAAATAGCCCCCAGTTTAAACCATGTTCTCCCACTAGTCAGTAGAGAAAAGATGCACTTCCAAAGGATTCACCTCATCTGTCCTGGGTGCCTATTTTAATATGGAATGACTTGCCTTTTCAGAGAGACCTCTCTGTCACATACAGACAAAACTAAATGGTTTAAATTCAGACAACACTAAATGGTTTAAATTTAGACAAAAATGCCTGCACAGAATTTTATTTATATATGTATATGTATGGATTAGGGTTCGATTTAGATATAGATTTTGCTTCTGTTTGAGACTGTAAATAACAGTGTTAGAAAAGCTACTTTATAATAGACTTAATATTTCTAGAAGAAAACCTCATCATCTGCATGCAGTGTTCCTTTACTTGGCCTGCGTAGAAATAAATATTTTTGTTTTCAATAACTAAAGTTGGATGGGGAAAAGGTGTGAGAAAAACACATTGAAATATGGGGATTTCAATGTTTTAGTTGTTATAAGATCTGACCTTTCAAGTGATAAAAATGTGAAATTTGAGGCTATTTTTGCTACTAATAATATGCATGTTTACATGTAATATTTGAAGCTCTCAAAACACAGAGAATGTTAAGTATGGCCAATAAGTATTTCTGAACAAATTCCTGAAAAAGAGGTAATTTAGGTTGGAGTCATCTGCTGTAATTTAGATGCCTACCATTTGGTCATATGAATCCAATGTACTTACACTGTGTTCTTTTTATGTTTGCTAATAGACCCCTTTTCCTAAGGGCAATTCACCTTTGCTAAGAAAGGCATTTATAATAGGCCAGGAGAATGGCTTTCCACCTATTTTCCTCCTTTCACTATCAATCAAGCCTAAGGTAATTGTCTCCACAATTATATATATTAGGTGTATAACTTTTCAATATCCAAAATGAAGGAAGACAGTCCTACTCTAAATATCCCAGAAAGAGTCAGATCTTTCAAGTATCCCCATTCCCATGAGGTCAGAAAGTGATGTTGGAGCAGAGCTGCAAATCGAGTCCAGCACAAAATTTTCTGTGCTGTGCTGCCTCCTGTTCCCATCCCTCTGTTTACAACCACAAGCAAGATCAAGCCCAATTTATGTAGCTATTTGTATGCAAATTAGAGGATATTTTCAGATGCATTCAGCTCCATGTAGGAGGCAGGCAGCATTTAAAAATGTGTTTTTCCCAGGATGATAGTGAAGTTTTCAGTTTCTATTTTGTTCATCCTGCATTTGTTGGCAGGATGTTGTTCCTGACACTGATTTATAAGCATTTTAAAGCCCAGTGTGTCATACACTTCCTTGCATCCAACAGAGTCTCTGTCTAAGTTTCCTCTCTTTCTCTGAGCTCTGCATCTCAGCCTCTCCATTCTCTTTGCTGGGTCCAGATGTCTCCTCTGTCTCCCCATTCACAAGTCTCCAGAGCCTGCTCCAAACTTGGCACACACATTCTATTCCTTTGCACCCTGTCTTCTCCCATCACTGCCTTACAGGGTCACTTGCTTTATCTCCCTGCCCATTATCATTTCTGTATTTCCAGGTCTCCCATCTGCCATCTATGACAATGCTGTATCTTAGCTTTATTTCTGTTAGATCTTGACTCTTTTTTATGTATATTTCTACTTCCAGGATCACTATTTCCTGCCCCAAACATCTTTGCTCTTTCCTATCCCTTCCCACATATCTATCTCACAAGATAACTATTCTCTTGGTTCTTCTGATGTTTTCTCTCTCATATTCTTCCTTACACTGAATTTTAGAAGACTTAGTGATAAGCAGGAGAAAGTGGAAGTTTCTTTTCCAAAATCCAAATTTAAGAAACCTTTTTATCTTGATCACACCAGAGTGAATCTAAAGTAACCTCACTGAAGTCAGTGGAGCTACACCAGCAGGAAATAAAAGATGGTTGTACAGATCCCAGATACTTCCCTCAGCCCTCTAAGACTCTATGCATAAAATAAATTAGTTTCTGTCAGGAAATGGTTCAGAGTAATAGAATTCATCATCTCCCAGTATTGTTGGAGCAGATCCTGGCATGGTTCCAGTACAGAATAGCACTCTCCCAAAATAGTTCTCTTCTGAGCCTAAGTCAGGAACCACGCTCAGTTTGAATGCTGACACCTGGTTTGGAAGCTAGAAGGTTTACTTGTATGCCAAAGGCCATTCCATGCCAGCTGTGTGGGAAAACTGTCACAAGCACATCTGATGTTCTTAAAGCTGTATCCTTACAGACACTCCACTGTTTCACACTAAGGTCCTGTCTCTGTTATGGTTTACTAGGGTCTGTCTAGGACAGACTTTAGGAAACCATTCCACTCTAAGTAACAAATAGTTGTCTTGGTAAGCACATATCAATGCAGAATAATCTACCCTGATGTCTAGATCCAGCCTGGATTGTGGCTTGCCTACACCTCTTCAGCCAAAGAACATTTGGAAGCACTCCATTATTAGTAACAAAGACAGGCCAGATATGAGTGAAGGGATGCTGGTAAGGAAAAAAGTCAGGGACTGGCTCCTCCTGACCATGCAGAGGAAAATATGGGAGCCTTGGATGGCAGCTACAAGGTCTCTGCCCCCTGCTACCACAATCATTACATCCTTTCACAGAGATTTCAAGTTCTTCTCACTTTGACATAGCCATCCTCTATCCTCCTGCAACATCCCTCTAGTCATACAAGCAGAAGTAGGAGTCCCATGACAGGGCTCTACTGGTCAAAGGCGTTGTCTGCCAGATTTTTGCCAGTCATATTTCCTAATTACTGCAGGTAAACAGAAATTATCTCCCAAAGGTGAAATTTTTATACATCAGTTGCTATAGGCTATTATTTACTCATTGGATTTACTTTCACACATTTGCATGTTGTCTTTGATACCGTAATGACTGAAAATAGCCAAATTATATGTGTTTTGTTTTGCACTACAGACTTTAATTTTCTGGTAGACTGAAGGACCAATCTTACACTGGTCAATAACTTACAGGCTCTTATTTAAGTATTTTTACCAAGAAACAGTTTATTCCAGTAGTTAACAAGCACCCAGCAAACTGTCCTAAGACAAAGCTAAGGACAAGTTAATGGTGTAATAAACCAGTCATTACATAAAATGATCAGTTTCTACTATACAGTATTATTGCTTTATTGACCCCTCCTTAAAGATTTATCACAGTAGTATTTTATTGCGGTTACAGGACACATGGTTGTAGTACTACTGGGTGTAATTTAGCTTATGCTTCTGTTTTACTTTTAATTTCATTTAGTGCTTGCTGTGGACAAAGAGCCAAAAGTGTTGGAAGCACAACATATGACGACAGAGAAGGTCACTTTTGCTAAATGGAAGCAGAACAGTAGGCACTGGGGGAGTGAAGGAACCAGAGGGATGCTTTTTGCTTGAATCTGAGCTGTAGAGCAAATAGAGGACTAATGAGTCTGTAGAGAAGGACTACTTCTGCAGTTTTCCCTGTGCAAGAAGTTCCACAACCAGGCAATTTCCTCTTCCTGTCTCCACCAATCGAGGGTTACTGTTTCCTCCTATCTGACTGCAGAGCTACCTTAATTATTATTTCTTTAAGTGTTTCCATCAAATTGACGCCAGGTTCCAAGAAAAGTACTGTGCCAGTTCTTCTGGAAAGAAAGTGACTTGGTTTGGCTGTCACTACAAAGATGTCACATGCATCTGTACTGGAAAATATGAGACAGATCATAAACTAAAGCAAGGGCGGCAAAATAGAGAATAAGGCTGTAAAGCAAGGCACCATCTTGGCAAAAGTGAGGATGTCCTATCTCTGCAGTGGGAGAGAATTTATTTCTTTATTACCCGTTTTAGGACCCTTTTCCATGTCAGATGGCCAGCCCACCTTAGAACACCATATGTAATTAAATTGTGCAGATGTGGCCAAAGTACTTAAATCCTCCCCCACCTCAAAAAAAAGTTTTAAAAATTTAAAAAAATTAAATTAACCCATAGGAGAAATCAGGAGCTCACAGATAACACCGTAGTTGGTTACTTGGGGAAGTGGTCAGTATACTGGCAGGCAGGACTTCCTCTCAGGAATCTTAGCCAGCTGGGAAAGCAGTCAGGCAGGAACCTTATGGAAGTCAAATTCAAAGCTGTAACTGGGGAGGGAAAAGCCCATGCTACAAAACACACAGGGGATCCCCCAGATGGAAAACACTTTGCAAAGAAGGACAAGATCTTTATGGACACCATATTGACCACTAATGTCCCCTTGTGTAAAAGAAAGCAAACATCTTGGGTTACATTACTGGGAGGTTGGCCAGTACATCTCAGAAGGTGGTCTTTTTCCTCTGTCCAGCCCAGGCAAGACACATCTGGAGTGTTGGGTCCAGTTCTGGTCTCCTCAGTGCCAGGGAGACATGGGCACACAAGTGAGCACAGCAGAGGCAACCAGCCTGGCTGGGGGCTGGAGCACCTGACATACAAGGAGAAACTCTGAGACTTAGGAGTGCTGGCCTTGAGGAAAAAGAGGTTATTGCTGCCTACAACTCCTCATGGGAGAAATCTTTGAAGCTGGTACTTGGAGCTGGTCCTGCTTTGAGCCAGATGTTGAACTGAAAGCAGGTGTCTCTTCAACCTGAGTTACTCTTTTTTCATGTGACCCAGCTGTGTGAAGGCAAAGACAGAGTGAAAACCTGTGTGTGTAGAGACACCCCATCCATGTGGTGGAAGGAGAAGTAATCTTCCCCTCAACTTATTTCCTCCCCTCTGCAATGCCAGATCTGTGGGCAGGAAGATTAGTTGATAAACAAGAGTGGATTAACAAGTTCATAAACTCAGTTTCTGTGAAGAGCATTGAGAGGGCAGAGAGATGGAATTTGCCCCTTTGTTTTCTCTCAAAAATGACGTGGAAAAGTTAGGAGGCCAATCTGAAACAACCAGTTCCAGAGGAAGCATGGTAAGCAGCTAAAAAACATGGTCTCAAGGCCTGTAGAAAGGCATGAACCTTCCCTGACTTCTCAGCAAAAATTTATTCAAAGAACATTCTAGAGATTAAAAAAAAAAAAAAAACAGGCAGGAAGGGAGGGTGAGGAAGAAGATAAACAAAATGCTATTTTCCAACTGGTGAAACTACGTGGGACAAATTTCTCAACAAAAAATGCTCAGTTCCTTCACAGGTATTTTGCTTTCTTGTGACATAAGTCGGAAAAGACCATTTAGGAAAGGATGACATCCTGGGACACCCTCTGTAGCCACATGACAAAAGTGCTGATGCCTGTTTCTCAATTTTTGCCCATAGATAAAGTTTTTTAATGAGCAACTCCACTAAGTGGTACAATGGAATGAAGATCTTTAATATGCTGAAAGGAGGCAGGCAGTGAAAGTGGCATTTTGGGCTCAGCTGGACAAAACACACCACATTCATTCTGCCTGTAAGACAGATACAAAAAGTGAAGGGAAAAAGTCTGGAAACTATACCTCATATTTATAGCTTTATATTGTAGCGTGTAAGTGCCCATGTGAAAAACCACAGAACCTTGAACAAATGCAATTTATAATTCACATCTGACTGCTTTTCTTGAATTCTGGTCACTAATCCATCTTCCTTGGGAGCACCTCTTAATGTTTCAAACTCTACTCAGCTTTCAACAAATGGTTTAAGAACAAGTTTTGCATCTCCCCCTCTAAATGTGGGCTTTATTCCATATAATTACACTTTTCTGGGGTCTGGAATGAGTCATATTTAGTTCTGGAACAGTTGAAGATATTAAATTCAACACAATACAACTCATGCAGGCTGCAAATTTGAGCTCCATCATATCAGAAAACTAAGAATTACAATTAGAACATACCTAAGCATTTTAATTTCTTCCTTTTCTCAGTGCTATACTTTAGGTATAAGCTAAAGAACAAAAAGAAAATCAGTTTCTATTCTGTATGGAAGACCTAGCATAATTTAAATAGTTACTAGAAAACTTAAGTCACTAAATCCTGGATATCTGGTACTAGGCAAGTCTGCAGATTCATAGTTTGAATTGCAATATTCCACAGTAGCCAAAAAGAGAAAGGAACAAAAAAAAATCAGTCATTATGTCACTGTGTAATTTTATAGTGCAATCACTCCTGTCGCCCATTTTCCAAAGAAGTCTAACAGAGCTATGAAAGGTGGGGAGAGGGGCAATATGGATCATCAGAGAATTAAACAGCTCCCATATAAAGGCTCACCCCAGCAGACTATGTGAAGCATATGACAAAGGCTTGCAAAATTCTAAGTACTATGGAACAGATTAAATAAGCCATGAGACTTATTATTTCTCATAAAATAAGAGCTAAAGAGGTCCCAGTGAATTTATCCGGAGCAATTTTGAAAGCAAGCAGAATGAAATGCTTTCTTATACAGCATAGAGCAGCATCCTGGCATTCACTGACAGCCTGTGGAAAGAGACACCACAGGAAAAAGGGTTTAGAAAGTGATTGACTGAGTGCACATCAGATTGGTGACACCTCTGAATAATCATCTGCATGCAACTCACATCTCCAAGCCCCAAAGCAGACGATTTCTGTGAGCTGAAGAGTTCAGCAAATTCAAGGTCACTCTGTTCACATCCTTATCCTGTCACCCTTTCCCCTAGCATCTGTCACAGGTCGTGATTAGAAGCAGGAGGAGAGATTTCTGGGCTGACCCAAACAGCAGCGTTTAAGACTCAGAATGTATATTTGGCTGATCGATAATAAAATTATTTTTATGTCAAGTGTCTGAACACAGAAGGAAGGATAACCCAGGAACTACTCTGGAAGGGAATGGAAAAGGGAAAGTGAGCTTTTAAGCTCCTTTCTGTCAATTCACCCAGGGACAGCTTGACTGCATAAGGCATTTAGGAGGGTACTGGAGATTTATACTTGTGCACCTGCATCCCTTTCAGAGAACACAGAATACAATACGTGCACACAGTATGAAGCATTCTTTTGGGATGAAATGAACAGCAGATACTGGCTTGGACAACCTAAAAAATTATCAGATATTTTATCTCCCCATCCTGTAAAAACATATAAAATGAAGCAGGTACAGGAGAGGTGGGAGGGGAAGGGCAGGGTTTTACTGCCAGCTTACATTCCAGACAGCCACCAGGAGAAAACACAGCAAGTTGCAGATTTGAAAATGGCTAGTTCTGCTGGCTGAGCTGCCAGGAGGACTCCTGCCTCCTCCACTCATAGGACAAAGTTATTCCATGCTTTTCCCTGCTCCTACCTCCCAGAATAATTTGATGGGTCCCATGTGTGCTGTAAAGTCGATAAAGCAGGTGGACTGGTGAGGTCAGGTACCAGAGAGAGGTATGCACAAACAGAGCTGGTTGATGGCTCCAATTGCTCCTCATTTTCCCAAAAGTCAGTGGAGGCCAGTTAAAATAAGGCTGACATGATGGTGAAAGAGTGATTACCCTGTTTTCTGCCAGCCTCCCTGGAAACGCAGCTCATAAAACATACCAAATCATATAAAAGTCTTCAAGGATTCAACAAGAGATGGGAAAATTAATCTCTTCTCCATTGGCATCTTTTTTTTTTTTCTAAAATGATGAAACCATACTCCTTGAGTTCTTCTGAAAGTTAAAGACTTTTATTCAAAGAGGACCTGACTCTGCAATCCAGTCATGTTGAGTAACATTTCAAGGGGATTTTGCTGTGACAGCTTGAACAAAAATATATTGTTTTCCTATGAATCAGGCCAGCAGAACGGGTCTTTCAGCTTTTGTCACTGCTGTTGCAATTTTCAATCTGGCAATCAGGGCAATATGAAGTGTCAAGTGAAATATTTTGTATCCCTTATTCAACAGTATTCTAGAAACTACATGCCATGCCAGCTTAGGGGACCCATTTCTTAGAGTAAGAAAAGGGTTACAATAATAAACTTTACTTCCAGCCTAAAAAAAAGCAAAAGCACGGCATTCCACTGCTAGAATGTTGTGGAAGCAAAAAGCTGTGAGGTTGCACAGCATAAAGTTGCCAAAATTATTCTTTTCAAAACTTATCTTCTACTGTTATCACCTCCACAGTCCTGCATCTCCAAAACACAGAAAAAATAAAAGTAGTTCATAAAGGGCTTCTCTTTGCAGGTCAGGTGGGGATATAATCTGATGCTCCTTATAGACTGTTTAAGAGATGTTGTCTCAAGTAAGAAAACATTCCCCTTAGCTCTTTTTAAAGACTAAAAAACATTACACTGTAAAAGCAGAAATGGCCTTAACATAGGTGTTCTGAAGGTAGGTCATTTCTTCTAAAAGCATCCCATAAACCCACACTACCTTTTCCTGTAGTGCTCCAAAGAGGCATCTCAGGGCCCCTCTTGTGGAAAGAACCAGGAAGATTTGGGTTTATTTTACCCAGGGCAGGGGTGGTAGCAGTAAGGGCATCACGCTTGGGTTGCCAGGGGACAAACTGCAGGGTTCAGACACAGAAAGGGCCACTCCGCAGTGCAGGGGAGAGCAATGCTGCTCTGCTTGATTCTCCTGGGAAGACCAAGTTATGTCTGCTCACCTCAGCCCCACAGGGGGAAAATAAGAAATCAAAAGCACAGCGCAGCAATAGGAATATTTTTCAGACAACGTATTTCCTTATAGGCTCTGCAGCATCTATCTGTGTCTTTTTCAGTGTCCTTGGTGTTTAAGGCTATAAAATTCCTCATCATGAGGTTTTTAATGCAAGACAGACTTTTCTACAAAATGTAGAAAAATGTAGAAAAGTCACTGTTCACCTCATAAATACATGAAGCAACTGATATTTTATGGTGCCATACATGCCTCATCAAGCATTAATGTATTCCTTGTAAACACATATCCTTATTTAGTTAGGACAATAACAGTGCCACGTGCCAGACTCACCATTAAATCCCAGTTCCTCTGTTTGCAATGGGCTGCAGCAGATGTTTTATCCTAAAAGATAAAACATCCATTTTCTGTGGTAAACGCCCCAAAAATCCTACATTATTGATCTGTACCAGTTTTCCCTCATTGCCTTTCAAATTACCACACAGGAAGCATTTTGCTGCAGCCACGTGAATAGCTGTTGGTAGGTGAGTGATTTATATCCTGGCACAAGAATGACTGAGAATCACATCAATGATTTAGAATGTAGCCAGTGACAGAAGGTGGGAGGGTGGGAGAGGGGAAGAGAGGGAGAGGAAAAGAAGGGAAAAACCCTCATAAATTACAAACACATCATCATAAATCTCCCCCAGGCTATAAACATCTCACACTCCAGCAGCCTGAACCAGGGCTGTTCCAAGAGCTGGATGTGCCACCTCTGCTCAGGGCCCTCAGGGGTGGGCTGTGGCCAAAGCTAGGCTTGAGGTGCAACTGCAGGGATGGTTTTGAGGGCCACACCAGCCCTCCATGCAAATGCCACCTAAGCCACAGGAGTTCTTCATTAAGGAAACACAATTTCTACCCATTACTCCTATGAACATGCTTGGGTGCTTGCCAGAGCTAAGGGTGGACCATGAGCTCTGTGCAACTGCCTCCTTTTTTTATCTTGTTTTGCACACCATGAAGTAAGACCAGGAGAAACCAAATACGCTGCAGTTCAGTTAGTTTCATTTTATTTGGTACTTTTAAGAATAATGGCATCATATCTTCCGGACACTACTGTGTGTAGCTCAGGGTTGTAATAAACACATGTACTCTCCTAAGAGCCTACTAACAAGACAGATAAACCAACCTGCAACTTTGATCTGGCACAACCTTCTAAGCTGTCCACATGAAACATGGCTTAGAGCACAGTTTGTGTCCAGCCTGCTTTCTAGAAAGCTGGTCTGCAGTGAATGGACAAGTTTATAAAACCTTGTCTCTAATACACCACATAAGCCACCAAACCCACCGGCCCATGCCACCCTGTCTGTACATGCCTGTACATCACCCTGTGGGTGAGACAGAGCCAGAATGTGCCACCAGGCAGGGAAGAGTTCTCTTTCTGTGCTTTTAATAGGTTTCATTGAATAAAGCTTCATCTGCAATTGGGAAGCTGAAATGTGAATAAAAATAACTCCTCTCACAAATCAAGCAAATAGATATTTCCCTGGGTACTATTAGTGGGATTCAGCTCAGCAGAATAAACCCACAATAAATATAATCAGAGATACACAGAGAATGTCTGTTGATAAACTGCACTGTAATTTTATTTGATGTTTTCTTATAAAATTGTGGGTTTCTACCTCCAGTAGTTTGATTAAGGGGTATATATATTTACTAGCAATATTGCATTTCATGTCTATACAGCTTTGTGGACATGAGGTGAGAATTTTCTCATTCCTGTGCTTCTATGATTCAGGAAAAAAAAAGTCTGTTTTCTCTATTAATGCTTTCAGACAAGATGCTGATTGATTTTCAGGTTACTCCTTTAATTTTCTGATTCTTTCTTTGACTGTACAGAGTTAAAAAACATTATTTGTTTTACTCTGGGTGATTTGCAGGTAAAAATTTTATTCACCTTGTTTTTCAAGCCTATTTTCAGCTGAATCTGCTGTGCTGATTTTACTACTGATTTGTATTTGATGAGTTTAGATTTCACATGGAAACTATATGTGCTTAATCCCATATCCTTGATACTTAGATGAATTATACACTACACAGGATAACTGCATCCTATGCAACATGCAGTATCACACATGGCAATGGGTAATGTTGCATGCCATGATATGTAATTGTTAAAAAAATTGCTAAATATATTGCATTGTGAGACTGCTAAAAAATGCTGTGTTACTGGATAACAAGTTCTCAGTTCTCAGCTAAGGGGCAGGATCTGGAGGGTCACAGCTGTAGTTTGGAAATTAATTTAGGCACAGCTTAGTCTCAGTCACCTCATAGATGCACCTCACACCACTGCCAAGCCAGTTTTCCCTCCTTGTTTGCCAGCCTGTTCCGTCCTTCCCACCTGCTTCATGCAAAAATGGCCTCATCTACTTTTATCCTAAAGAAGTCTTAGTTTTCTCTATCCTCTCTCTAACCATAAATCAGTTTCCTAACTTCCTAACTTCCTACTAATCACAGCATCTTCAGCTTTGGGGTGCTGCTGACAAAATAACTTGAGATGAGACATCTATCTTATTTTCATGGAGTACGTGATACCAGCAAAAGATTCTGAGCTCTGATTTGGGGGCAGCTGAACTTGTCCTGATTCAATTCCAGTTCAACGAAGCTTCAAAATAAAGGCTCAGTTTCAGGATTGGTCCTGATATATGGAGCAGTTGGTAAGGATTTTTAGCTTAGTTTGGACTCAACTGCTTGAGTCTAAAACATATTTCTACTGAAAAAGACAGTTCTGTGTCCTGCTTTTGGGGCATGAGGGGATTTCTGATTGCAAAATTACATTTGTTAATGCATGGAGAATCCTATGGAACCCTAATAGTGGTGATTTTGTGCCGTTGCAAGTTTAGAAAATTATTATCATCTCCTTTACTAAGGTAAAGCCTTAAATTAATTTGTTAAATTGCCATAATAAAGTGTGTTGTTACAAAGGAAATAAAAAAGAAGCCAGAAGCCACTGTGGGTGCTTTCTGAACAAAAACCACTGAGAAACCTTAGAATAAACCATTCAGCAAATGCAATTCAGGAAATCAGTCATACAAAGGCTGCTTTATGGTGTTAGGTGCTGAAATTATGGCCCTGTTAAAGTCCATGGTTGCTTTGCCACTAACTTCAAGTGAGCTGGGATTTCACCTTCTTGGTCTTCTTACTGGAGAAAGTCTATATAGGCTTGGGTGCTGACAACACCAAATGTCAGGGAAAATAAAAGCTCAGTTTTGCTCTGAAATTTTCATCAAATCTCAGCAGCACCTCAGGATGGAAAACAAGGCTCATAGTTTCTTAATGCAAGACCAGAGGCTCTCACTTTCTGCTAAAGTAGAAGAAAATGGGAATTTCCATCTTGTTGGCCTACTGAGGCATACAGGGATATTTGTGCTTTGTGATGTGGACCAGCTGTTGGAGAAAAACCACTGGTGTAAGTGTGGCACAGGCTCTCTTTGGCCAACACAGACAAAAGGCTGTTCATCTTTTCATTTCTTTCAGGTAATCTAATGGGGGACCAGTCCAAAAAATGAGCTGTGCACCATTGTCCTCTACCCACCTGAATACTGGAAGATGTGATAATCATTAGCAAGATACTATAAATATTAGGAAGTTCTGTTAGGACAAAACAGGTAGAGATGGAGAAAGTTTAGCAATTCATACTTCCAGTTCTGTCCTCAGTTCCCCTGACCAGACCTCCTCTAGTCAACACAAAATGTCTCTCAGTGCTGATGTTTACAGCCCAGATGTGTTCAGAAGTCTTGCAAATCTGAAAATAAATTTTTCTGTGGTATAGAGTGCTACAAATATATTTTACTGCAAGGAAACCTTTGTCATTTACTTTTTTTTTTCCAATTTGGAGAAAGGAGGGAGAGAGCAATAGTCTTCATAAACTGGGAAATAAATTGAGAGAGCAACACCTGAGTTAAGTCACCAGGGCCAGTCAAGTGTGTCTGAAAGATGAAAGCCCTGGGCCAAAGGAAGATACAGCCTTGCAGAGTTTAACCTTGAAAAAGTGCCTGGAGACATCAGCATAGTAACAAAAACAAACACACATGCTGCATAAGGAATGTTGGATATGAGGGCATCTCAAATATGTGTCTAAAGAGCACAGAAAGTGAAAAAATGAAGAAAAAAACGTTCTGTTAGCTGTGGTTTTCCTTTAAACATTAATGCATCTCAAAACCAACATTTCTTACAGTTTCTTCCAGTCATTAGCCGTGGATGCCAGGAATGCAAACAAGCAGCTGCCCTTCCCAGCCCCTGTGTTGGATTTTACATAGTTGAGAGAATCTTTAGACCTTAGAGCATATTTATTCTTTGATTTCTTCTGCTAAAACAGACTGCAGCCTGGGTAAACACTGAGGAGGGCATGGAGCCAAGTAGTTTAGTCTACATAGGCAACTTTTTGTTTCTCCAGCCTTCAGTCAGACTTACAGCTGAGCAGTTAGAAGAGGTGGATGCACCCTGGAGAATCGCTTTCAACCCACGCACACAAAGCTGAAATCTGTGAAGTTTCCTTCCCACATCCAGATTCAACTACTTCAATTGTCAATATGTATCTCAGATGATTTGGGCAACACATTAAATAATCTGTCAAAAGCACTTGCCACCACCCCAGGCCCACGAGGTCCAGGTCTGATCTCAGAGCACTTTATGCCAGTACGGGTTTTTTGGCACTAGCAAAGTTTATTCTGATTTATGCCAGTGTAAAGTTGAACCAGAATGACCAAGGCCCACAGTACCAGCTTAGACTTTGCCTATCTCAGATAAATAACTTGCTATAGCATTCCTCACCTGTAACATTGGCTTGAGCTCATACAACCCCAAATCACACTAACAATTCCTGTCTGTTAATAACCCCCTGCCCCAAGTCTGAAGCAAGCTGAGAGAAACCATAAATACTGAAGTACACCTAAGTACATAGCCCACGTTTTATGGATAGACCCTACTTTAGTACTTGTACTGCAGACAACTTTGTAATGGAGAGAAATCAAATATAAACAAGATAGCTAACTTTCAGGTTCTTGATTTCAGTAATTTAAATCATTTTAGTGATATTTTACTGTTTGGTTTTCTGCAAAACAGTTCTGTATTTGCAGAGCTTTCTTTTAGGCAGCACTGCTGTAGCTCCCTACAGTCCATGGAGGTCCGAGCAATTACGTTTTCCATTGGGATAAACCTCCTATTTTAGTTTTTTTGAGAGTGTAAATAGAAATCAACTGCTGATCACGAGCTGAATTTTGCCCAGCCTGAGACAATGTATGCCTATATTTAGATGGGTGAATGAAATATACTTGCAGAGTGTCCACTTTTTTTTTTTTAGTTGTATGGCATATTACAGACTGAAGGTACTCAGAAGTTTAGAGGAAGAGCCAGTGGTGAGGAGTTAATGAGTGGTGTAAAGCTGAGACTGTAAATCTGGAAGTGTATTCTACCTCTCCCTGAATGACACACAGCACTAGTCAATCTGGAAATACTAAAGACAAATATATTGGCACTATCTAAAGTGAGGTGAAGCAGTGAAGAGTTCTACAGCATAGGCATCTTTAGGATCTCAATTTGTATGTCAATATGTGTGCCTAAATGTATGCCTCTCATTGCAGCTTTGGGGGCCTAGGCTTAATATTGTTATACAAAAGTTTGGAGATTATGGAGAACAAAAGGAAGAGGCAATTTATATATCATGTCATAAATTCCTATGATTCATATCTACCTGCACACTACATACATTAAAATACGGGTTTAGGACTTCTTTCAATCCAAATTATCTTGAAATAATAAAAAGGTCTGCTTATTAAATGTTTCATACAGAAAAAAATCTTTAGTATAATTCTATTCATTGTCTTTATGCAGGCATATCTGGTTATCTTTCTAGCTTACACAGTAGGTTGATAAAGTTTTAAGCATGATGTAATAAGATAACAGAAAGCCTAATACTGGAAACACTGTAGGAATAAGGAAGGAAAAGAAAGCCATGTTTCAAAAGGCCTTTGAATAGTATTTGTGTAATATATTTTCAGTTGAAGTAAACTAATCCTTAGTATCACCATTATAATGACTGTATTTTCCTAAGGCTTTGTTTCCTAGTGCCTCAAAACAAAAGTCTGCACTGTCATTTTCCTCTGTTTGCCATGAATAATGTTAAAGCTGCAGTTGATCACAGGATCTTATAGAGCAAAATGGTTGTGGCAAATGTGCCTAACCGAGAATATGTCTCTATGAAATACACAGAAGAGCAATAGTCCTCCTATTCTAAGCTTGAATCCATATTAAGGCAGAAAATCAATTTTTTTATTCATCAAATTCTTCCTAGTAGGTTATCCCCTTTGATAGACCAATATCATCTACTTTTACACCACAATGGATCTACAGTTCATTAGGAGATACCCAACGTTTAGCATAGGTTACAAGCCTGCACTCCTGGGAACAACTTTTTAGTAACCATTTTTGCCCATTTTCCTCAGGGCAATTAGGCTTAGGTCACAGTAACTGACTTTTATTTTGTCTCAGAAGCTACATCTGCAGTGTATTTAAAGCAGAGGTCCAAGGCCAGTTTAGATTTTCCTGTAACAATATCCTGTGCTCACATGAGAAAATGAAGACTTTTGCATTAGCTTGAGCAGGACCAGCAGGACCTGCCCCGTGGCAAAGTGAGACAGGGAATAAAAAAGGAAAAAAAGCCAAACCTGGCCTTAGCTCTCTGCAAGGCCCTGATGTTCCACATGGCAAGATGTATTCTATTACCATCTGTATGGCAGTTGTCTTTTGTCAAGTGGGCAGTTTGCCTTATCTCTTCCACAATCACTCCATCCTCAGGAGGGCACATGTGCTGATAACAGGCTATTGAATGTCACTGCATCACTGATAAGAACTATAACACCCCACTGGGAGAGGCTCCACCCAGAGGGAGGAGCCAAGCATTGCTACCCAGATATAATCCAGAGGTTCTGAAACACCAGCATGGCTTTCTCCACTGCATTCTCCAGAGGAACAGCAGCTGCCTCTTCCTCCACTGGATCTTCAGAGGAAGAATACACCCTTTTTTTACAGGATCCCTGCTCCAACAGAACCACACCTGACACAACAGGAGGACTGCAGCCACATTTCCTACTGGACTGCTACCAACACCCTGACCCACAGGGTGTCAGGTTGGGCTCTGACTCTCTCAGTGTTGTTCTCGTGTACTGCATTCTTTATTTTATCCTTTTATTTTCTTCCTTATTAAAGAACTGTTATTTCCTGCTCCCATATTTTTTGCCTGAGACCTCTTTAATTTAAAATTTATAGCAATTCAGAGGGACGGGGAGGGTTTACATTCTCCATTTCAGGGGAGGCTCCTGCCTTTCCTTAGCAGACTCCTGTCTTTCCAAACCAAGACACCTGGTCTCTTAGAAAGCAGCATAGGTGCAGCCAGTCCCAGTATAAAAATAAATTGAATTGTACAGCTGTGCTGTTGCAATGCAGCATGGGCCCACAGGAAGCACTGGCTGGGATCCCAAAGCACTGCAGGTGGCTGGGAGCATTCAGCAGGGTGCTCTGCACCTCCAGGGCTGGAGCTGGGGCTCTGCACCCCAGCACAGCTCCTGGGCTGGAGCTCTGCTCCAGTTGGGGCAGAATAAGCCAGTACCTGTCTGCTCTGCCACACAGACACAGCCCAGGAGTGGCAGCTGCTTTGACTCCTTGCTAAGTCACTGACTGGGAGACAGAAAAACCTTTGAAATGATAACTTAATGCCAAAACTGCCAGCAACAGCTTTTAAAATTCTTGCCAAAAAGATATTTTTTTATATGCTTGAGGACACACATTTAACAGAAGGGAGGGGAACAAAGAGGATGTGAAAAAAATGAAAGAAGATGCATCATTTTTTCTCTTCAAGAAACAGTGAATGTGATTATTCTCAGGTTGTTCAGCAATTCAGGATTGCATCACTTAAACAAAACAGTGTCAAAATCAATATAAACTGTGGAAAACTCTTTAATAAACGCTGTTAGATTTTTTTAATTAGATGAAACAGGGCAGACAGATACCAACTAGAACATGAAGAGAGCAAGAACTGCTAAATGTACCTTCTAGTGTTTCATTTTTTATTTTATTTTTGCTCTGATGAAGCTGGGCTCCAGTTTGAAAAGTAAATAAAAAAGCTCCATTTATAACAGTAAATAAAGTGTTGTTAGTAAATCTGACAACTCTGTAGTAACAGCTTTTTCCTTCTGGTGAAAACTGTTGGAGTTTTTTTCTCTATATAGAATTTATCAGCAGAAGAAAGATATAAGCCTGCATTCTATTTGTTATAAAAAAACCAAAAAATTCCTTTTTTTTTCCAAAAAATGACATTTGATAATAATGTCTAATTGAGACAGTACGAAGTTAGGACACAAGTTAGGATCTCTTCTGCTTGTCTGCTGTGTTCCTGTGAAATAAGATGTATCATCTCTTCATTCCTTAGTTTCCTCTGCAGCCTAATTTACAAAGTGTTTCGAAATGTATTGATGTAATACCTGCATTTTGTCTTTGCCTGAGAGAATCAGGTTGGACAAATGTCACTCGTGTAAAAATTAGTCTGTCATACGTTTGAAAGAAAAAGATCAGTGCTGATATGCAAATAAATACAGTTATCTTTTGAATCTCAGCTGAGATCCTGGCAGCTGGGAAAACCAAACAAACATTTGTTTGGAGATGAAACTTGAAAACTAATGAGAAAAAATCCTGGATCCCTCCAGTGCTATTTATACTAGTGCTTCTCAGAGTAAAAGCATATTTTGGGCAATAGGACATGGTGAATTATACTTACCTTACATTATAATAGGCAGGGAACCCCCAAACATTACATGAATGCACAGAGCAGTGCAATATACTCTCACACATCTTAGTTCAGGAAGCTAAAATTGTATTGCTATACTCCCCTGTGCCCTTTATTTTGCCTATATTTAGCATCAGCTCTGATTTCTCACTTCTGCAAAGGTGAGTAAAAACATTTCTAGCTGGACCTTAGGCCTCAAAGGCTCTAAAAAAGCTTCTGCACCCTGATCCAGACTAAATTCCCAGTGTGATTCTGGGATACAGCAGAGCTAGCCCAGGTGGCTGCTGCTCAGCCAGTTCTGGCTCTCCCTATCCAAGGCACACTTCCATCCTGCTTCCCTGGGCTGGCATATCTCTAGGCAAATGGACCTACACCAGCAAGAAAATATTCCTCTTGTTATTTTAATAGTTACTCTGCTGCCAGATGAACTCCCTGACCTGGCATGCCACGAGATCATCAGTTTTCTGTGCTGGTCAAAAGGCACAGTGGGATGGGAAGGTGGGGATAAATAAGCTCTGTCCCCGTGGCAGCAGCTGCCAGCACAGTTCATCAGCACACCAGTAACTGCACCCTGTGTCCAGCCACCACAGGAGCTCCTCAGCCTTTTCCTTTGGCAGCCTCCTCCTCCTCCTCTACACCACACAGCCCCTGTGGGAAGGACAAGGACATGAGCAGCCCAGAGGGGAGCAGGTGGAAATGGAAGAGAGAGAGGCAGGGAGTCAGAGGCAGGGAGGAACTTTGTCTTCCAGGGCTCTCTTCATTGCACCAGCAGACATGGCTTTGAAATGATGGGGTCAGAAATCTTTGTATTTGTATTTGTGATTGTAATTGCAAATACAGTTTGTATTTTGTAATTGCAATTATTTGTAATTAAGTATTTGTAATTGAGGATTCTTCTCTGATTTTCTTTGGTTTTTGTTTTTGGAAAGTGTTGCATTGCTGAGTACTAGATTGTCCTCTATGACTTGAAATTATTAATATGTACAGCTTTTTAAGATTATATCTACTTTTTGCTGTTGAGAAGAACTGTTCTATGAATTAGTTCATTTACACTCACAAAGCCTAAATATCTGGAACAAAAATTTCCAAATCACCCAATCAATTTTTTTTTTTCAAGTTGTTCCCCCTTCCCCACAAATTTTCACCTGTTTGTCCTGATCAAGGCTTGGAAAAGGCTCGGAAAAGGCTCACAGATTCTCTTCCAGGCATGCTGCCTGTGCATCTCTGGCTCTGAAGCATCATTAGCAGTAGGTAGAGTCTCCTTGTTCTGCTACCCCGTGAAGGGACCAAAAGGAGCATGAGCCACATTTTGGATGCACCAGAGCCCCTGCAGGGCTCTCTACAACCTTCACCACATCTCAGAGAACACAAGTGTTCTGGGACCTGCATCCCCAGACAATTTTTTAGCAGGAGCCATTCCCCACTGGGAGAAATCTGAAAAGAAAAATCCTGGAGCGAGGACTTAAAGAAATGCATTTATCCCTTGTTTAAAAAAGATGAAGTGCTGCAGGGAAGCATTGGTCTCTGGTGGGCACTTTCAAGCTGTGGCAAGTTTTCTTTGTACTTAGGTAGTTGGCAATAGATCATCTACTGCTGTAATAATGTGATTCTGAAGTATGATCCCTGATGCTGGCTTGGAGTTCATGGAAGAAAACCCTTGCTTAGTTATTATTAACACTCTCCATACATCTTAGAGACAGATGAGAAGTACCTTTACAGATGCAGGTCTGACAAACAGTCATACTTGCTATTTGTTGTGCTGCTGCTGCTGAGACTGTTTGTATTAAAGCTGGCCACTCTCAAATTCGGGAAGAGAATTATTTTCATATCGTTGGGGAGAGTTGTTCCAAAATCAGTGGCATATTTTACAACACATTTGAAGTCCCTATTGCTTACAATTAGACTGGAAATTCATTGGGAAAATACTTAGCTGGCATGACAGACCAGATGAGGGAAGAGGCATTCTTTTATCTCTGCTGTGAATTATTTTACATTTCCTTACGTGGGTGTCATCCTCAAGGTGATGGAGTGAAGGAGAACAGTCCTCTTTCTCACAGCTGAAGAGCAGGAAGTTGGACAAAGAGAAATTTTGCCCAAGTGCCTGTCAGGGGCACAGACTCATGCAATGGAAGGAACCTTGATGTCACTGTCATGTTTTCTGGAAAAATCCCTTCACCAGGATTTCTCCTCCTGGGAAGTTGAGAAACCTCAGAGAAAAATGAAAACAATAATTACCTGATTGCTTCTCCTGTGTTTTGCTGCTTTGGAATGTGATTGAAGATTGTTTATCCAACATGTGAATTGTTTTTACTCAATGACCAATCACCATCCAGCTGTGTTGGGACTCTGGCGAGTCACAGGTTTTTCATTAGTACCTTGTTAAGCCTTCTGTAAGTATCCTTTCTCTATTCTTTAGTATAGTTTTGGTATAGTATTCTTTTATATAATATAGTAACTTAAAATAATAAATTAGCCTTCTAAGAACATGGAGTCAGATTCATCATTTTCTTCCTGCCACGGGGGACCCCAAAAATACCACACCATTATATAAAGGAGAGGAAGGCTATAAATACTAGGCAATCAGGTTTTCAGTTTTATGGCTCTACACATCCATTCCTTGGACACAGGACTTCATTATTTAAAGAAAAATGCTGGACAAAATCATAAAGTTTAAAGTGGTTTTCAGTTGCCTCAAAATTCTCTGACTGATATTAGAACCAAAATGATAAAAAAACAAAAGGAAAAAAAAAAACTGAAAGGAGACTCAGAAAAAAAGTGGCTAGAAATGAAGTGTAGCCTTAGATGAGCCCATCAAGTGCCAACTTATGATGTTTGATAGGCTAGACCTGTGTTAGAGAGTGCTAATAAATACAAATAGTCTGAGTCATGAAAACATGTGGGTGGGCATCTCTCCTGATCAGCTTCAGACCTGCTTTAATGTAATATTGAGAAGGAAACTGTGGAAAGGGAGACACACCTGCCTGAAACACTTTTGGGCTCATCCTCTGAATATACAGCTCACTGTCAGCACTTGGTGCTCTGCATTGGCAGGCAAAGAGAAGGGAATCAGGAATCCAGCAATATCTTGATCCACCAGGAAGTTGATGCCAATCCACGAGAAATGAATTTTCAGACTCAGAAGGGTGAATCCTGTGCTATTGGTTAATATTCTCCTTGAAAACTAAAGCACACCTTTGCCTACCTCTTCACAAGTTTCTGAGCAAGTGAAAATTAGGATTCATGTGGGTAAAAGTTCCTCATTACATTTATTTTTTCTCCTGATCTCTGCTGGTCAGTTCAAGCTTCACCATATGTGTTTGTACATATGCAAGACATTTCCAAACAGATTTCCCTCAGCTTTCCATCCTTCAGGTTTTCTGAGATTATAGTGTGGCCTCAGCAGAGGGGAGGGAGGGGGTGTGGCTGTACCACCAACCAGAGAGATGCCTTGGCTCAATCTACTGGCATGTATTTCTCCCTTTTTCCATCTCTTCTGTCACTTCAGTGACAGAAGAAACACATACCTCTATACCACCATGCCCTTGACATGGCATTCTTCACCAGTTTAAAGCTACCATGGGCCATTGCTACCATGGCTCAGATATTTAACAGTGCTCAGTAATGACAGTAAGTCCTGAAAAGCTGCCCCGTAACAAATTGCAAGTTTGACTTAGCAAGCAGAGTCCTGGTCTATTGCTTATGACAAAGCTTATCCTAAAGCTGGGCAAGGGATGATTTTTGTTTTGGTGTATTTCAATGCAGAATGTCTCAGAGTACTGAGTGGCTGCTACTGTGGCTTTTGAAAACATACTGCCATGGCAAGCCACTTGGACATAAGGGATTTTCTTAGATTCTTTCCCCTCACATTCACTTTCTCATTGTTTGTGATTTCTCTGGCAGATGAGCTGAAAATAAAAATCATACTGCTGGAGAGAATATACTGTACATCTGTTTCCAAGTTCAGAAATTATTGAGATCATATTGTTTGTGGATCTACAAAGACATTCCGTTGTTCTAATAAAGAATAATGTCAGTTCTGTGCTGCTCCTGCTGTACATAGTTATATTATTGCTGTTTATATTTCCCTTATTACTTTTGAAAATCATTGCACTTCATCTTGATCATCAAATTGGTGTGACACACAACACCATGTAGCTGCTTAATTATGCATGTGAGTGTTCATTTTATCAAAACTACAGCTTTCATGAGCAATTCTCTAATAAGTATATGACTCCTGTGTAGTTTTTCTGTGAGACTCATCGCTGCATGGCTTTGCAGACAGACACACCACAGTGTTACAACATTTACATCATAGCATGCTGCAGTCTGCCATGACACGCAATGAGAAAATAGAAAAACATTGCTGTTATGTCATGCTGACATTGTCTACTGTAAAATTTGTAGCAGCCACATTTTCCTAACAAAGCACAAGACTTACCTTCTCAAATCCAGCCTCATCATGAAGACCAGAACAGAGGAAACCCTTGGAGGAACTTCCAGCCACTACAAAGCTACTGTTGTTTGTCTGCAGTTTTGTTGCCTTCAATGTCACACCTTTGCAATGGCACTGGAGTAGAGGGAAAATCTTCCTTTTTATCAAGGTCAGGAGGAATTACTTCTCCAGTGCAATGACTCTGAGTCCAGACTGAAGTCAACTGACCTTCATACCAAAAATCACCCCCGATGACGCTCCTGGTGGTTTCAGCATGCAGCTAATGACTGAGAGCTCCCTTTACTCCAGAAGCTGGCTCTGTGGATATGGCAGGACTGCCAGAGTCTGTACTCTAGGCACTGTGAGGAGACAGTGAGTCATTCTGTCCAGTTGCTCCCTACAGCTTGCAACATTATCTGATCAAAATATAAAGAAAAACCTATGCGATTGTCCTGTAACTTCTGTAGACTGAAGGATTACTTGTCAACTACCTCTGGCTCCTTTGATTTCTGAATTAGATAAGTCTATTCTCTTGGACAAGAAATGTTATGCTTCTTAAACTATGTTTCTGCAAAGAAGACCTAAATGACTTACTTCATTAGCTTGTCCTTGCACTTGAGAAAGGACAGCACTGCTTAAGAGTTGAAAGCCCACTTCAGCTGATGAAGAATGGCAAAGAGATTAACATGGCTTTATCTCCATTCTCTCCACACTTCGTATTAAATTTCCTTGCAGATTAAGAATTATGTAAAATGCCTAAATCACTGCAGAACATTTTTTTTGTGTTGTCCTGTGGGTAGTAGAGAAATAATACTGCAAAAGGCAGATGGGTGAAACAAAGAGCTAGAATATGGCAAAGATGGGCAGGGCAGCGACACAGCGATGAGCAAAACAGCAGGACAAGAGCCTGTACATCAGTTTGGGAAGTAAGTTACAGGGAAGTAAAAACTCATGATGAATGTGTCATTTTCCTACAGATGAGTGTCTGAGAACTAGATTAAGGACATTTTCCAAAAAAATGATAGGATTATTTTAGTAAATAATGGCATAAGTCAGTTTTCCCATTTCTTTTATCTGCTTTTCCATACACAATGACAGCACATGAAAGAAATTCCTCATATGAGGTGAGTCCCAATATTCAGCAGGTTCTAATTGTGGACCTCCATTTCTTCTCAAAGCCAGCCTCCCTCCTATGCCGACAAGATGTATTGGGACTCTGCCTGCCTCGTATTTTACATTTAAATCCCTGTGTATGTGTTACACCAAGCACCTTATTTTTAATAGCTGCAAGGTTTTTGTTGTTGTTTGGTTGGGTTTTGGGGTTTTTTTAGGATTTGTTTTTTGTTTTGTTTGGGTTTTTTTGAGTTTTGCTTGTTTTTGTTTGATTTTTTTTTTGTTGTGTTTTGGTTTGGGGTTTTTTTGTTTGGTTTTTTTTTAATATTTACATTAGCTGTGCATTTGTTCCCACTTGGATAGAATTTAATTACTTAAATTTTGTACATCAATATATATATGTCACTCTTCCAAAAAATACTGCCTCCCCCTTTTAACATTCAGTTAAATCTGGGTTTAGTTACTTCTGGGTTTGAATTTTGATATTTTTGGTGTCCACAGTTTTAGGAAATTAGCATATCAGATGGATTATCTCCCTTTTTCTTGGCCTTTGTGTAGAATCCTTTCCTGTTAAATACAGAAAATCAGGATTCAGTACTATCCTTATTACTTAGACTATGACAGCTGATTAGAAACACAATTTCTGTCTCCTTTTATTCCTCTAAACAAGAAAATCTTCCCAGTTGCTAGAATGGATTTACAGTGATTCATAATGGACTAATCATTCACAAAACCCTACCCATTAACAATATTACACCAGGGATTAATTTTTCTTGTGACATTTAGGGCACATGTTGCACTTACCAAGGGTGCATGCAGGTACACATTAACTCCATAATCATTCTGTTATTAGCTCAAAGTCTTCCTCAAAGTGAAAATCCACCAGTACCCATAATCACTTGTGTAGAAAACCATAACAATACACATTCTTTGGGAAGTTGCTGCCTTCATATTTTACATAATAGCTGCCCTGGTAGTTTATATCATAAAATGTCCTTAGCCATAAAATATTGCCATTTTCAAATACTTCTGTACATCAAATCAGAATGTGTGGAGTGTTTCTACAAGACTGCACCCTTAAAGCTTTGATCCTGCAAAAGCTTGACTTTGATGACACTTGAATGTGGCAATTACTCATGTTCCTAAGGTTAAGCATATTCATGTCCACCGGATCACTCCTTCGCTCCTGAGCATCTTGAATCAGGAACATTGCCTAGAGATGAGCATACCCCGAGGAATAAATTTTCATTGATGTGCTTCCATGCACAGTGTATTAAGGACCAATGATGTATGTATTTCTTTTCATTTAATGAAAGTAAATCCATCCTGTGTCCTCAGCCAGACTAGTTTATAACTAGTACATCACAGCTAAATGAGTCACAAACCAGCTAAGGCCAGGACTGCCTCCCTAGGCCTCACCTCTGTGTCCTGTGCTGGTTTCTACCCACAGGAAGCACAGCCTTTAACAGCACTTTATGAGGCCTTACAGGAGGACATGATTACAACTTCAGATCTATGTGTTTCATTTATTTCAGGCAAATTCCGTCCTATTTTTAAAGGTTCATGCTGGGATGGAGCTCAAACAGGGAGGTTTGAATTAAGCTACTGTGGCAGCAGCCAACCCAATGAGTACAGGGCTTGAAAGGACCAGGGCTGTAAAAAAATATTAGTCACATATCATTATTAAATAGTGTTTCAGAAGAGCATACCTTGAGTTCATTCTTGCTAATTCAGCAAAACAGAAGAATAACTGCAGTTTGTTATCCTTCACATGGGCATTTGCCATTTCTGAGCAACAGTAAAACAGGAGAGGATTGGGACTGCAGCACATGAGCAGCAGAGCAAGAAATACACAGGTTCAAACAATCACAGCATTTTCATCCACACAAGAAATATTTCAGTCTACCCAAAACCACCGTTGAAATCAGCAGCCAGGATCACAAAAATAAAGTTATGCAACTGGGCTCTTTGTTTCCGAGACAAAAAGCCACACAGCATAACCTCCAGTGCAGCACTGCACATGCACACACATGCACACACAGCCATGCTGTGCCAGTTTTATGGACAGTGCCAGCTCTGCACCTGCCTTGCAGCTAGGGAGCAGAACCAGGGGCTTCAAAGATGAATTTTGTATGCACTCACAGAGAGAGAGAGAGAGGGGGAGAGAGAGAGTGAGAGAGAGCAAGAGAGAAATAACAAAAGTCTGGCTCAGAAATAACCCTGAGCTCTTGGGGCACAGCTGATTCGTCCCAAGGCTCAGTAGCCTGAGTCACCCCATCAGTGCTGCAGTGGGGGGAATGATGCCACACTCCTGGGAAGGCCTCATCCCATTCCAAAATCGCTTCAGCTTCCCTGCCACTGGGAGCATCCCTGCTGTTGCCCCCCACAGCCATGAGCATCCTCCCCTTCATCCCTCACCCCAGACAGGTCCCCGGGCGCGGCGCTGCCGATGCCCTCCCATCAGCAGATATCCATGGCAACCGCTCCCCAGCGCCAGGAGGAGACAGCTGAGCGGGATTGAAAGCCTCCCTTCTGCTCCTGACTCCATCACGCGCTTTCCCTGCTCCCCCAGGTGAGGAAACGCGTTCCTGCATCCCTTTGTGTCTCCCCGGGACACCCTCGCATCGCCGCCGATGCTCACTTAACCCAGACGCTGTCGGCTGGCACTGCTCTCGCTTTCTCCCAAAATTAGCCCTCAGTGGGAAAGCCTGGCAAATTGCTGACAAATGCAGAGCCTCTGCCATGCCAAGGTTTTGTTGCACTGCCCTCAGAAACCAGGCAGCCACGTAATAAATATGTTCTTGTAGCACAATTACATTGGGGGAATCAAATAACTGTTATCATTATAAAGTGTTTGTTTTATCTTGCCACGGATATTTAGGCAGGATAACAGACTGCACACGGCTTTGCCTCTCCTGGCCAGTGGATCCCAGGAACTGATTAGCATGCCATGGCCCCATGGCTCTGCAGCTGAGCCTTGGGAGGGAGGATTTGCAGCAAACCTGTGGGCTGCTCAGGGAGCACACACAGACACAGCCCCTACCACTGACTTCTGTGGATCCGAGGTATCGACAGCCCTGGGCCAAGCCAGGCTGCCAAAAATGTTGAACTCTGTTTGGGGAGTGTTTCCATTCTCATTTGTAAGCTAGTATTTTTGGATATCTAGCTAAGTCTGACTTGTAGTTTGGCTTTGTGATCCTTGAGTGCAACGTTGTTTTTTTTTTTTTTTTTTCACTCTGTTGCACTTCTTGCCAGATCCTTGGAAAGAAGAAAGACAAAGGAATTTGATGGATGCAGCACCGGCACAATCCTGTCCCACCTCTGTTGCAGCAGTTCAGAGGCTGATGCTAAACATCTGCTGTGTCCAGGTTGTCTCTGAGTGTTGTATTACCCTAAAAGGAGGCTGAGACGGGCATCTTACCTTATTTTTAACACGGAGAGATCACTGCCAAACGTCTCTGGATCTGCATTCACAAGAATCTGCCTTCCCTTTGGCCGATGCTGACTAACCCCAGTGCAGCTCTGCAGCCTTACGAAGGTCTTTCAGGATAGGTCAGTGAGTACACAGTCCATTAAAATGCCTTAGAATATACCTAGGAAATATCTGTGATAAATATAAGTTGTAAGAAAAAAAGCTGCAATTAGTAACTGTTTTAAATACTAAAAATTTGGGTTTTCCCCCAAACACACAGACAATTAAGAGAATCTGCAACATGAAGAATCTCTTTATATCCTCTTTTTGAAACCCAAATTCGAATTATGATGGAGGGTGTGTTCCTGTTAGCTGGGATGCCTGAATGGTTTGGGGCACAGACGTGTTTCAGGTGACTGATTGACCTAACTGGCTAAGATGGCACCAACACGTTCTTCAGCTGCACTGTGAAAATAGCAGCCTACAGCAACATCAGAAACCTCTGTTTTCCCTAGACAGATGCAGTGGATAGGCCACATATGTAGCATATTAATACATAGAGATGATATATACAGGCTCTTTGTCTCATCCTGCTAAAAAGGTTATTAACTGTCTTTCTTACATCTGAGGGGAGAGATTGGCCACACCTGTCATATGTTCCTGTCAGATTTTTCATACCAGCACTGCAAATTAGGGCTTTGGGGAGTTAGCAAAAAATAAAGATAGGTGGTACATAGTCAGGTGGAGAGAAATGTCTAATGTTGTATTTGCATAGGGTTTAACACGAACAGGATCAGAGTGAATTCATTCCTGTTGCAGAGGGCTGGCTTGAGACCCATGAAATACCCTATTAACCCCCGATGGCTCCACAGCTGAGATGGAAATAGATCTTTTGGAAAGACAAAATACTCCCCTTAAGGAATACCAGTCTGGCTTGGATGCCCACGGTGTTTCCAACTTGCTCCAAAAATACGCGAGGCAGTGTCAGAAAATACCATCCCACAAAAGCCATAAGACACAGCTATCACTAGCACCTGGAAGGGGAAATAAATATATCATAGCAATTTTCTTCAAGGCAGGAACAGCTATTATTGGCCAGAAACACAAGAGCTACAAAAGTGATGAATTTCTGCTGTAGAAGTCCAGTCACAAGAATCCACTGCTTTGGTGTGATTTTTTCACTGCATATGTTTACAAAAACAATACTATCAGGTCTTGTTCTTTCCTGTTGGTTATTTATTTAGGACATTGTACAGGCCATATCTTGTCACAAGCCTGGGTATTTCAGAGGCTGCCCCAATGTTCAATGCCTTCATGAAAGAGAGGGGGAGAAGGACCAAGCTTGTTCCCACACTAGAGTGGTCCCACCAGTGCTGTGGTCAGAAAAAGGAGAAATTGGCTAAAAAACCTGAGCAAATAGTAAGTATCATTAACTGCCTGCATTTGAAGTTCCAAGTACAGAACTACCACAGGAGAGTTTATTTCCAGCCTCACTCAAGCTTCACTTTTTTTGTTTAGATGGTTCAGGGCAGCTGGAGGCAAAACCTCATTATTTCATTGCTCCAAAAAGTCCCATGAACACTTCTTTCCCCATACATACAATAGAGCACTAATAGTTATAACAGCAGCAATGCAAGGCTCAAGCAAAAGGCTTAAAGACCCATCCTTGCCCAGTAAAAAAAAAGAAAGAAATCCAAATACATAAGTGTAAACTAAAAATTAGCATTATGAGGGTTTCCAGGGTTTGAATGTTTCTCAAAAATCTACTGTGCATCAGTGGAAGGCTTTGCTTACTAGGAGAGAGATAACAGGACTTGTTCATGCAGCTAGCAAGTTGACTTTAAATATTTGACTTTAACTATTTGACTCCCATTGTTTTGAAGATATTAATGTTTTCTTAAAAAAGAACTTTCTCTACCCAGAACTGGGCTACTTTTGCTTGGTTATTCAGTGAAGTCACCATAATTCTTCTTTATGGTGCCAGTCTGTCACTAAATAATTGCCATGTCACAAATTCAACATCATAACTTTACGGTGAGATGAAGCAAGAGGAAACAGGCAGTGAGGTTAAAAATACTTGGTGAAGCAAGCCTTTGAAAGCAGCTACTAAATGCCTTTGAAAATAGCCACAGAGGCTTGACAGAAAAAGATAAAAGCACCTGAAAGGTAAGCAGATGTAGGCAATGACACAAGTCAAAGTGGCCCCCAGTGTGAAAACTCTCCTGCACGAGACAAATGAGAGCATTTGGGTCACAGAGCAGTCACGTCTGTGTGAAGGGTGGAACATATGGAAATTTTTGCTGTTAATTAGGGTGTGCCTATGGCAAGGCCACTGCAGTTGGACTTGCTTCAATTCAGAAATGTTCAGCTCAGCATAATGGTCTGGTTGCAATTCAGAAAAGAAAACCGAGGGTTGTGGGTTTTTTCCCCTTTTTGGTTTTTTTTTTTTTTACAAATACCAGAACAGACTATGTAGAAATCAGGAAGAATAACAGCACGAGGAACGGAAGGATGCCCAGAGTCTGAGCTGGGAAGGTGATGCCCCAGGTGAGGGATCCTGTTTTGGGATGCCAGCTAGGACAGAGGTCCCATGCCTTTCCATTCTGCTTAGGGTCAGTTTCTGCCCTTCAAAAAATGAGGATATTGACATTTAATGGCCTCTGTAAAGTTCACTGGGTTGGGATGAAGGGGATCTGGACTTTGTTCTTGTCACTTCCATCACTGGTTGAGTGATGCTGGGCCAGTTCCTTTGCTCTACCCTGGGTTTCTCAGCTTAATCAGGGATAACAATACCGACCTCATCTATAAATAGCTGTGGAGTCCAAAAAAATCTGGATGTTATTATGATGATTGGCAATCACATCATGAGAGTGGGATTAATTTTTTCTAATTCAGATGTTTAAAATATTTTAACTCCTTCCTAACAACCCCAAGATAATTATACAGTCACTTTAGAAATTAACATTCTCTTTGGTGTTTGTACACAATATTTATGAGACTTGATGTAATCATCAAACAAAAATGCAGTCCAGAATATGAACTACATTTAGACTCACCTTTTGAATGAACTGTTGAATACTCAGGAATTGAAATCTTAACCAATGAAGAGAAACACAAAGAAATGTGTAATGGATCCAGCTTTTCCAGACTTATTTTCATTACCAATGATTTAGTAATAAAGAGAAGTCTTACTTGTGATTCTTAAATAAATTAAAAACATCCATATATCCAACAAGGTGATGGCTGTTTCTCCAGTGAAATGGGATATTTTTTGTCACTTTGCTCTTCTTTGAGCTGAACTTCAAAAAAAATTCAAATTCAGGACTAATGGTGACATAGAGTTCTTTGGATACCCAAAGTCATGGACTTTGGATAAGGTCTGCAGTGAACTACAGCACTGTGTCCTCACTGGGCCTCACACAAGTGCGAACCTGTGTTTCAGATGCCCATCCTTGTCACAGCACCCATGATGTATCTCATGGGCCTGACACAGTGTGACACCCTGATGCTCAGGGGAAAACCTCGAGTTTATTTAATATACTCCCTCCATGCTAATAAAGAACTTAGGAACTGATGGAGGATTTTAAATAAGCCTTTAAAATTATTCTCTCTCACCTGGGCATGAATAGGTCCAAATTAGCATTTTGAATGAGATAAATTGCTGCAGAACCAAGCAGGTAATCAATCACACTTATCTAGGCTTTTCCAGGGGTAGAGGGGGTGAATGAAACTGCAGTATTGAAAAGAAAAAGGACACAATACACCAGCCATGCCTCCCGCCCACTCCAGAATAATGAGAAGGAGATTTTAGAGAGTCCCCACTACAAGGGGATGCCCCTTTTTGTGAGCAAGCTTTGTGGGGGAAAAAAAAAAGCCCACACCTTTCATTTCTTCTGCACAACCTGAGAAACAGAGTAAGCAAGACCAGCCAGTTGCATTCCAGACTCCATCCTTATGGTCCGTTTCCCTTTGATATTTCCTGCTGCCCATTTTCTGTCTCAACAGCACGGACTCCCTAGTTTGTTAGACAGCCTCTGCTGCCCTACACACAGAGCTGGTGATTACATCAGGTTCATTGAGGTTCAAGAGCAACTCAGATGGGAAAGAGAGCGCTCATTTAGTTCCACAGTAATCTTGTAAATGCTGCACAAAGGTACCTCTAATTTCCCAAAGGACACATTGACCCACAGACACAGGGGGACACCATGATTTTCTGTCATTGTTTCAGGGGTTGAGAACTTGTAAGGGGGGTTTTTGGTTGTTTTTGTTGTGTTGTGGTTTTTTTTTTTTTTCTGGAACGATTAAACAATGGAAATCTACATCACATGAGATCTTCCAAATATAGCCTGTACTGATGAGAAGAGATATATTTATCTGCCTTTGTACTTTTCTGAGACCACCATAGATACAAAGAGTAGAGGTTATTAATTCTGATGTCCCAGCTGATGTGCCTTTCTATACTGCAACTGAATACACAGAGTTTAATTTATTGAAAACAGGTATCCAGAAAAAGATTCCTTCAGTGAACTAGGGGAAGAGACAGGATTGAGGAAAAACATATTTCAATTTTTCTTCAATGAAGAACTTGGGAAAAAAAAAGAAAATATACAGCAGCAGTGAGATGTTTTCCACTGTGTAGGTATTTGCAGTCCACTGTGTCAGAAAGTCATGAAATTATTCATGGGCTTTTTCTCTGAGATAAGTCAGAGAAGAAAGATAATATCTCCACTCAGCTACTTTCTCCTAGGCTTGAGATAGCCTCTGATGTTGACTGGCTTACTCATATGGCTAGAAAGATCAAATAGAAGACAAAAGTTGGATGCTTTATTCAGATAACCATCCATTTGTTGGCTTATTTGAAATACACAGATAATAGCTGTAAATTTCCCAAAATATACACACAACCTCTCAATAATTTCAAGAGTTGTTCTTGTCATATGTGGGAACACTGTCTACAATGAGACAACATTATTCCCTATTTATGTTCATTGCTACCCTTACAGAGGGCTCTATTTATCTATTTGTTTCCACAGAAATTTAATGATGGTCATTCACTCTTGACTGTTTTCACCTCTGTTTTTCCTCTCGGTACATGAAGGACAGCAGTCTTTCCAGAGCTGCTTCTGTTGCAATCACAGTTGTTATGTTGCCAGCAACAAATTTCATATTTTCTGCTACTCTCCCTTCAAGGTGGGCCACATTTGTAGCAGTAGTTAGGATTCAATTTCACTGATAGCCATGTCCAAGAAGAATATAGTTTATTTGAAAACACTACGTATACTTGTTCAGTCAAGGAGTACAAAACAGCATTTTTAGATTCAGCTGAGCTGCACATTGCTTAGGGGCAAAGTCTTTACCTTCTAGTATGGCTAATACCAGAATTTGGCTTTCCTTGGCCAAATTCCAGGGGGATTTTTTAAAGAAATCTAGAAATGACCACTTAATTGACTTAAGCCAGAAGGAAAATTACTTATTAAATAAAATGGGGTTTGATTTAATCACATTTCAGAACTGACTTTGATGGCCTGGAAAATCCAGGAGGCAGTGCAAACACCTGCATCCTGAGGCCAGTGTGAGCAGTGGCTATACCACCCCTTAAACTGTGCTCCTTGAGCAGTTTTGCAGCTAGAGCAAAACAAGGTAGCATTTCTAAAACTTCAGCTGGTCTTCTATTTTGAGGCTTAAAGACAATTCCTGGGGCTTCTGGGGCAAGAAGGAGGCTCAGGGGAGACCTGGTCCCTCTCTACAACTGCCTGAAAGGAGAGTGTGTAACCAGGTGGGCATCAGTCTGTTCTCCCAGGCAAAGGATGAGAGGAAACAACCTCAGGTTGGGCCAGAGGAGGTTGAGATTGGATGTGAGGAGAAATTCCCTCACTGAAAGAGTGGTTAAGCATTAGAATGGGTGCCCTGCCACCAGGGAGGTGGAGTCACCATCCCTGGAAGCATTCATTCTGTAAACCCAAGTTAATTCACAGGATGGATGAAGAAATACAGATGAGTTATCTGAAAATGCAGTTCAGTATCTACCTTTGTCACTGCCTGCACTTAATACCTGTGACAGACACTACAAGAAGTGCCAATACATTATTCAAAGAGTCCATCCTACTGAAAAATAGGCAGCTGTGGTAAAGGGATGCCTGGACAAGCACTCTACATTGGATGGAATTCAAAGCAAAGGACCTCTCCCAGCCACACAAGAATCACTCTCCACAAGCTTTGTTTTTGATGAGAAATACCACAGCTGTAAACAGAGGGCCTGGACAGCAGGTGTGATCTACAAATGACTGCTCTGACCATCTCTTTTCCTTGCCCACAGCAGACCAAACAACATGTGAAGGCAGCCTTGCAGTAACTCATGGCAGACATCTCCACCTCGCTCTGCCATTTGGAGCATGTTGCCATTCCCTCTCCATAGGCTGCCCACATGTCTGGTCTCTGTCCCAGGCCCACAGATACTCATCTCTGGGCTATGAAAGCAGCTGCAGACTTGGATTTACAGAGCAGGTGGCAAATCCTTGATCCACGCCAGGGCTGAGGGGATTCTCTTGGGAAGGTGGTTTAGACCTTACCTGCATTCACAGACACAAAAATGGTCATACAGCTCGCTGGATATAATAAAACCCGCTGTGCTAAATCCAGAGATGCAAAATGCAGACTTTGGAACCATGGCAGAGATCTCAACAGAGTGACCAGAATAGGAAAATGTTGAAGTGTATATATGATGGAGATTGAAAATGGGTGCAGGCAGCTGCCCATCACACAGCATAGGAGTACACAGTGCATTGGACAATGGCCACAGAGGCACAGGGGGTTATTCTGCTCTCACCCTCTCTTCTAGACAATCCCTGCTAGGTGGCTACATCCCAGTTACCGGTTTCCCCAAAACAACTGGAAGAGCCAAGGATCACATCTCAGCATATCAAGTAAAATCTACTACTTTTCTGAGAAGAAAAAAATCTCATTAAATACACCACTCCCCATATAAAATTTGATTTAACCACATTTCAGAACTGACTTCGATGGCCTGGAAAATCCAGGAGGCAGTGCAAACACCTGCATCCTGAGCAACATTGAAAGTGCCACACATCTCCCCACTTGAAAGGCAAAACTGAGAAGACCTGCCAGGTTCCCTTGCCTATGGAACAAAAAGTCACCTCTGCCCCAAAACAGGAGCCAGTGTTGATAATCTCTAACAGCTCAAATCAGAAAGGTATGCTTGCACTCTGGTTGCTTTACCAGAATAATTTATGTTGTTCAGCTAGTTCCTGAGCAACAGTAACAAAATTCACTGCTTACTGAGAGACTAAGTCTCTAAGGGGAGTAAATTTCCCCATGAAATATGTAAGCAGTTGAAGGAGCAGAGATGGGACTGGTTGGTTTTTACATATCAGATATATTTTTGCTTTGCTGTAGAGACAAAACTTCAAGGGAGAGTTGAAGTGTCAGGTGTGACTCAGTTTACATCCATATGTGTCAAAGGTCCAGCACAGTACCTGTTTGAAATGAGCTGCCTCCTGCCACAAAGGACTGTGTTCCCTGTGCCAGGGGATGGAGTCAGTCCCACAGTCACCTTATTTCCCCCCTCTTTCACTTTTATTGTCTCATAAATTCTAAGCATACGTGAACACAGACAACAGGCTTCAAAAACAAGGGGGAAAGATGTGTTTTCCCAGGGCTAGGTGGCTCAAAGGATTATGCAGCTATAAAGATCTACTCACAAGGGGATTCACATGAGAAGACACACAGGACATAAATGATGGGAATAAAAAAATAAATCAAGACAGCTCAAAAGGCTAAGAAAAAACCAAAACATTAAAAAATGTAAAAATCCCCAAACCTGATGCATTTCAGGTTCCTAACTAGTAACTGCTGAAGCTGTGAGAAGACAAAGATCATTGAGCTGAAATATTGGTGGTAGTTTTTTCACAAGGGAAAGAAAGGTCACAATGACGTCTTCTCTCCAAGATGTAGTTTCCTAATTTTCTCCCCAGTACCAGGAATGAATTCACTGAGAAAGCTGTGCCCTTGTGGAAGGCATGAAATCTTCTGCTTAATATTTACATCTTTACTGAGTGGTAATATGGAAAACAGGTTCAGGGAGTGTAGAAGCAGGCAGCTTGGGGAATACTCTGGCTTGGTCTGAGGCTCTGCAGAGGCAGACAGCCATCTACTGCCAACAAATGAAATAGAAAGCAGCCCCACAGGCTTCCTGAGAGCTGCATTTACAGAAAACCGTGCCTCACAGGAAACAGCTTTGCTTGGCACATCAAGCTATCCATGCTAGCCAGCATCAGGACAAACCTGTCTCAGAAAATGTAATATTTTCTTCTCCCACTGACATGTTAGTGCTGCATCTAGGGGAAAAAAATCAGGAGCAGATGATGGAATGGAAACCTTTTTCATACAGACATGCTGCAGGTTTTTGGATTCCATTTGTGGAAAATCCCTTCTCCCCCTCTCTCCACCCAGCTCAACATGCAGAGTCAGATTGACAATGAATCCTCACAGACCGAAACGCTCTGAGCTCTGACAAGGGAGGGCAGCAAATGGAGGCCAGCAGTGCAAATTGGAGCGCTGGGAGCACACTGCAGGTAGCTGAGTATCACATTATCCAGGCTCCACGGACTACAGCTTCCACCTGGAAGGCAGAGAAACAAAAGCCTCCCTTTGTGTCCCAGGGTTTTGCAGGAATTAAACACAGCTCCTCTTTGTGGTAGACCCGGACTCTCACAAGGAACAGGGAGCAGCCAGTAAACTCCCAGGCTGTCCTCAGGGAATGGACTATTTTAAGCCTGCTTGCAAACATCTCCCTGCATATGTGCTGTATTTTCACGGAAGAATAATTTAATCTTCATTGCCATCATTAATTTTTGACAGAGAGCACCATATGACATCCTGTTTACAGCCCACTAAATCTCCATTATGAAGCCATGCTTACAGAAAGAAGAACAATCTGAAGAGCTGTGTTAACTTTTATGATTATATTTCAGCCCTGAAATACAGAAACATGATTGAAGTTACACATACATATGCAAAAAAATAAAATTAAAACAAATTTTATTTTTGTTATGCTGTTTTCAGAATCCAGGGGAAAAGCTTCTTGTTTAAATAACTGGTACTAATACAGCAGATACCTTTAAAAAGATCTGCATAACATATTGGAATTCATCCTTATGCAATATTTACCCTGTTGTTTCCAGCTGTGTTGAATAGCACAGGTAAATTCTGCTATTCAGAGAGATTCCTTGACAGCAGGAGAGATTTAACCCTGGTGAGCAGGATTTTGTTAATACTTCTTGTACTTACATTCCTTTCATTTGGAAATCTAAGGGTTTTCGGTGAGATCTGTTACTTTTCCCTGGGTGGTGTAAAACCACTCAGAACTAAAAACCACCATTGTCAGGGAGAACTGAGGAGAACCAGCAGCTGCAGAAGGCCTCTGACACAGAGGCCTCCATCACAGCCACCAGGGTTCTGAGAGGGACTCCCAAAACCACAAAGAGTTCAGCAGCCACAACACAGCATGGCACAATTGCACCAACAGGGAAATCCCATAGTTTAGGCCTAGGTTTACCCAACTAAGTTAGGCACACCAATTAATTGAGCACTTCTTCAAAAGTCAGTGAAACAAGAGAGGTCTCTCCAGGGAGTAATTCTAGTCTTAGACCAAACTACTTGAAAGACAACATAAAGCCAGGATTATCCTCTGAAGTTCTCCCACTCTTCCCCTCCTGCAGAAATACTCAAATACGTGCCTAAACAGTTTGGGGTAAATGTGGACAAAAAATGTCTTCTAACCCACCTCCTTTGAGATGAGACTTTCTCTTTGCAGCAGTGAAGGACATCCAAGACACAGCCAAGATTTCCAGTCCTACCTAACTATTTCAGGTGAGAAATTCTCTTTCTATTCTCTTCCACTATCTACTTTAATAAGTATATATTCTATTAAGCATTTTATGAAGCATGTATTTAATACAGTACTTCCCTTTCAATCCTGCTCTTAGCAGCAATCATTCTTCACATACACCAAATCTCCTTTGGATTTAAGAAAGTTGAGTCATGGCTTAATACTCTAAAATGATTTCCCATTAACATTAGCTCCCAGTCATCAGTTTCTAAGGAAAACCTCAGGGGCAGTATTGAAGCAACAGCTCATGACTACACAGGACCAACCCCAGGTTGTATGGGTAACTCTAGTCAGCAGGAATCCCTGGAAAGTATTTATCTGGAAATCAAGGTGATAAAAATTAGGCACTACAGCCCTGTGGTTAATTAATCTTCAAAGATTAACCAAAAATTTCTATACAATTTTATTATTGTGTATATTGTACAAATTTACAAATGTACAAAGCCTGGGGTTTGGATTCATTAGTCTTTTCAGTCTCCAAAATCTAGCAGCAATTACATGTAGCTCTCTTTGTTAGAGGAATGAGTGAAATTCTTGAGATTTTTTTTTGTTTCGTTGGTTTTTAGTTTTGTTTTGGGTTTTTTTTTTTATTATCAGTTTGTTGTTTGATTGTGACATTATTTTTCTTTTTGGGTGATAGAGACAAATTAAAACCAACAGTTTTGACTGTTTCCTATCAAGTTCTCTCACAGTCGAGGGTTTTACAAAAAGAGCATGAGATGTTTTTATCACCATCATCAAGTACTCCATCGTGCAAGACTACTGACATCTATCAGATATGAGCATATTTTTCATTCTTTCCCCCCCCCCCCCCCTATTTATTTTTACTAGTAGCACAGCCCATTGAACTTCACACTCCAGTGAGGGCACTGCACAGCCCTCATCTGGGAAACACTGCTGTCCTGTTTGATATGTCTTCCATGACCCACAGGTAGGCTCCCTCAATTCTGTTTTTTGCTTCCCCCATCCATTTTCTTAAAGAAAGGTTGCTCTCCTCTCTCAAGCCTTAATGTTTCCAGATGCCTCCTGCCTGTTTCCCATATCAATGGCAAGTGCCCTCCCCAAAACTTCTCCCTGAGCCCTCAGTACCTGTGCTCCTTTTCCTTAGAGCCACATTCCTGCTCCACAGCCTATCTCAGCCATCATCAGAGGGCTGCAAAGAGCTGGTGAAAGAGCAGAGGAAAGCTGAGGAGGGTTCCTCAAGCCCTAAAGAGCCCATTTTGCCTTTGCTGCCCTCACTCCTCTGTGGAGCAGCTCATCTGCCCCTTCACTTCAGGTTTCAGGGCTGCAGCAGAAGGAGCAGGGGATAGGAGGCAGACAGGGAGGGCACATCGACACGGTCTTGTTTTCTCTGAAGTTTGCATCACATCTCAATTGCCTGGCTCATCTCTGTCTCAGCCTGATGCTCTGCTCCTTATCCCTCCCTGCCACAGCTGTGGTGAATCGTGCTCTCTGTGAGCTACCTGGCTTCCTTCTGTCTTTCCCTCCAGCATGCAGAGCACAGAGAAAATAAAGCTTTTAGTGCAAGCTGTGGTCAGGAAAGAATTGACTGAAACAGTTACTTTTACTGACATTTCTTTATTCCCATGGCTGTTAGGGGCAAAACTGAATAAGGAGATAGGATTGGTGATCACATCAGCTCTGCACTGTGGTTAAAGGGCTGCAAACCCTGCTGCTGAGAAACTGGTGATCTTCTTTTTCCTCCCATCTGTACCTAATGCACTTCTATCTAATTGCTCTGACATTTACCTAGTGGAGATCAGATGTAGGATTTGGAAGAGAGAATATGTTTCAATGAATGTAACAATTAGATTATGTAAATGAGAAAAGTGCTTAAATGCTTAGGTAGCAGACTTTGCAGAGAGCTCAACATCCCAAACCTTTGCAAGCTCAGTTAATCCTACATGGTTTAATAGCCATGACTATGTGTGGCTTTTCATGTGAAGGCAAAGGGAGTAATAAAAGCTTCTGAAAAACGACGACTAAAGGAAGCTACTTTCAGTACACAAGTTTTATTGACCCTACAAAATCAAAGAAATATGCTACACATCCTTGATTCCTCTGTAATGAAATTATATTTTTCATTTACATGCTCAGACGAATGTATATTCTGACATTAAAGAAAAAATAAAAGTTCAACAATCAGACTGTAAGGGTGCTGTTACATCTGGAGGGTTATAAAAAAGCTAATGCCAAGGAGGTTGTGTGCTCTAACTGCCTGACTTGGCATTTGGATTTTCTCAAAACAAGAGCTCCTCTTCACCTGCAGGTCAGAGGCCAAGCTGAAGAGATGCAGGGATTTTGTGCACTGGATCTTTGTTCAGAAGCTCACCTCTTCCTTTTCATGACTTCAGAAGTTTTAAGTGAACTTGCTGAACTTGCTCTTTGGGAAGAGGAAAATGTTTTCAGTGTTACAGTGACTTTGTGTTTGTGGCAAAACTTCATGTGTGACTTGTTTCCTGTGGAAAAGGAACACTGTTCGTGGGGAGCTGTGATTGTGGGTGCCATCAGTTAGCTTTAGGTCTACAAAGGATTTTGTTGGTAGGTGCTTTCTCCTCCCTACATCCTTACTGTGAAAGGGCAGTAAACATTATAACTTGACATGTTTACAGCTTGGAGAGCGTTGCTGGCAGAGCTCTAGCCAGATATCCCAACCCACTTTGTGACTCCAAACCTTATGGGGACAGGCACCTCCAGCAGGCAAAGAAAAGTGGCATGGGTTTCTCCTCACATGCCCAATGCAATCCCAGCCCTCGTCCTCTCCTGCAGTATGTGTTCCCTCCTTCTCTTGTTTCTTCTTTCCCTTTCCTGCCTCTGGGCCATTACACTTTTAGCTGTGTTTGAGTGGTTTGCTGCTGCGCACACACTACGGATAGTGATCAAGCACACACTTATTTCATGACAGATACACGGAAGCAGGCCCTAAACTCCAGGATGCTCTACCTACTTGAGGCAGCAGCAGAAGCAAATCCTTCTCCTTCCCCTGCAGCCCCAGGCAGCAGCAAATCCTCCTTCACCTTTCACTCCGGCTCCAGGCAAGGTTTTATGGCTATTCATTTTCCTATTGCACACAGGATGGACTACAGTTTATTTCTGTGTTCAGAGGTTTACACTGAGACTCTCTTCACACTCAGACTCCCCTAAGATGAAGGGAAAGAAAAGGAAGAAAATAAAAAGAAATATAAACCCTCCTGAAAATTCTAGCTCAGGCGACATTGCAGTTGAAGAACAGCAGCTTTGGCATGTGTGGAGAGACAGTGACAGCATCACACTTCCCTCTTCTCATTTTCCTGCCCTCCCCAATGTGGTGACTAGAGATCCCAGCTTTTGAGTCTGGGAGCAAGAATGGACTGGAAAGTCCTGTCAGGACTGAAGCTCACACAGGGGAGGGAGCACCCTCAAAGGAGCAGAGGATCTGCCACAGCCTCGACAGCCTGAGGGTTCATGTTTTGTTTAATAGCATGTTCATTATAATTTCCCTCAAAGCATGTCAGAAATGGGGGGGCAGGGGGGTGGGAGGGTCAGTACTTGAGATCCTTTGAGGGTTCAATCCTGCTCATGATTTGAATAAGAACAAACAAAGAAAGAGGCTATGGAAGCTGTCCGTGTTATGTTTCCACTGCTGGAATTTTTTCCAAGATGCATTTTTGACCAGAAACCATTATTTTTGTTTCCTTAACAATTGTGCTAACCATTAGGCTATTATATAGAGGCTGTGAAAAGAGGTGCTGCACCTATACTTTTCTTGCTGCTATTTGCAGTGGATGGGAGAGAAGGAAGGAGTAAATATTTTAGGACTCATCATGGACAGGATAAGGTGGACATCAAAATTAGATGAGTAAGATTTACTCTTTGGAGGTGTCTCTAAAAAGTCACTGTTGCCCAAAAAGCTTGATGAATGTTAAATCAAATCATCCCACCTCTACAGGCACATATAATACAGTTGTACATCTGCCTAAACTGACCATAATTACTCTGGGCTGATGCTGCTCTTCCCAGCTCTTTGATTTAATGGTAAATTTTTGGGACTGTGTGCATCTTTTGCCATCTTACAAGATTTGTGTTGTAGCATCTGTCTAGGCTCTGTTACATCACAAATAAATATTTCCTAAATATTGATTTAGTTTCCTAAATCAAGTGTTCTTCTCTTAGCAGCTTTGCACCATTTGAGTGCTTTGGCTCTCCAGGATGCTATAATCTTTTCAGGTGGTGCTAGGAAAAATATGTACTTTTTGTAATCGGTAAGTAGGACAAATGCCAAGAAGCCAGAATTCCTCAAAAAGTGACATAGTATCATAAGCTTTGGTATAAACAAGCTGCTATAAAAGAACAAGTGTTTGTCACATCTCCTTTATGATTTCCTACCTTAATTCCATTTCTTCCTGCCCTCCCACACACAACCACTTTACACATCTCCAGCCCCCTCAGCTGAAGTTTCCTCCAGGGCTGTTTAGCTACATCAGGCTGTCTTCTACTGAGAGACAGCTAGAAATAAAAAACCCAACACCTTCATTTGCTAAGAGTGTTACCAAGATCCAAACTCTGGACCTTTTAATGCCTATGCACAATTTCTGCAGGAGCATGCAAACTAACCCCAAGGAACAGCCAGACAAGGCTCTCTGCCTTTCCACAAAAGGAAGATGGAAAGCCATGTTACTGTCCATTGAGCTGATGGAAATACATTTTTTAGGAAGACACAAGAGCTTAGATACTATGTTTTTCCAGCAGGTTGATGTTGATAAGAACATCAATCACAAGTCAAGGAAATGGTCAGAAGGGTCACTCTTTGTGAAGAATGCAAACAGGACTATGGTGGCTACACATGCGGGGGCCAGCTGGCCTAAAGGGAAAAAAAGATCCTATCCTCCTGCCAAGAATATAAACTACTAAATGCAGTTATGCCACTGTGAGCTCAGCATTCCTTGTTTCCCTTCCCATTTAGAGTAGGAATGATATAGCTTTTACTTGTCTAAGGCAAAACATGATAAAATTATGTTCTTTCAAAAGAACTGCTGCCTTTCCTCCTTCCACAACATGCAATTCCAAAAGTCAGTGCAAAAATACCCATTTTAGCCTATCAAAGCCCTCCGAAGTTTTCAGGATCGCTGCAACAGAAGAGGATACAAAGGTCTCACATTTTGGTCAGGATGATGCTTAACAATGCATCCAGCCTCAATAGCTGTGACTGCTCAGTAGGCAAAGGGCTGGAGGGAATCACTGCTCCCAGAACTGTGCAACCCCATGCCTGCTACCAGGACCCCAGGCTATGCAGCACGGAGGCATATTGGTCACTGAATTTTTAAGATACTCTCTCCCTCTCCAAAGCCTTAAGCACTGCTGAAGTTAATGCTGTTCCTAATTATATCTTAAATAAACATGTGACATCAAAAAATTACTCTATAGATTCTCCCTCATCTATATTTACTCAGGCATAATAGCAGCTGCCTACACGATTTTTGTCTTGCTAATGCACAGCAATAATCATAGAACCACCCACAGCCCATCTATTTTGGTAGAGTGCAGAAATAGACATTAAACCTATAAATGTCAGAACATGCCTTCGTTTCAGATGTTAGTATTATTTAAATTAGCACTTGAATGATGTTTCCACAATGTGATAGCTTTTCAAACGATGGTATATTGCACATGAAGTGCACTGGCCCTGCTTTAAGCACCTTCAACCCATTAGGCCCGTCTATAATTCGGTGCTTTTAGAAAAGCAAACACATTGTAGAAGAGCGGTGATCTTTTTTGCTTGTGCCCAGTGGTCCCCAGGGAATTGCTGATGCCATAATTACCTGAGCATTTGGGCTCTGGTTGGGAGGTAGACATGTCTTGTGCTTGGTATCCAGATGCATTTGGGAACAGCTGTGTCTGGGTGGTTGTAACATCACATTATCTGAACATGTCCTCACATTTCAGGGCAAACACAGTGCTCACTATGAAAGCAATGGCCTTGGAGGTAAAATGTGTTAACTGGAAAATGGAAGGAGCAAATCATGTTTTCTCTGTAGATCTAGGAAAATTAGGAGCCAATCCCCCACCTTCCTTTTAATCACTAAAACCAGTAAGATAATTAAAAGAAAACTAGGAAAAAATAACCGATTAGTTGAGATTTAGTAGACATGGGGAAGCTTATTGCAAGGAAGCCTTGTTTTAAAAAGAAAAAAAACAGGTTATGTGTGAAATCAGACAGCAGTTAGACCAGATCAACTCGATGTTGCTTTCAAGAAACACAAATTCTGCTCAAACAGAACAGTGGAAAAGATGACACCTTGGATCAGATTGCTGAGAAAAATATATGCCTGTTTAAGGGTGAAGTGCTTCCATAATTCTCTTACATGAGAGTGAAGATTGAACACTGCAAGACATTGATTTCTGAGAAAGCCCTATATGTCATTTAGTAAGTCCTCTCATTATAATAAAGTTTTTGACCACGAACATGACACTTTATTACAAACAGCATGCAAATAGAGCACCATGTTTCATTAGACAGAGGGCCAAGTTCATCCTCCTCTCTAAAGGAAGAGCCACAGCAGCCACCAAACTGCCACAAAAACTGAGCTGCATGTACAAACCAACAGTGACACCTCGTGGGCAATAGTCAAGCACAAAGCTAATAACTATGATTTCTTCCAGAACATCAGCTTTAGGAGAATGATCATTTTTAAAAAATGCAGGCATATGTTCTTTTGTAGCACTGGAGGGGAAAAAAAGCCCACCCTTTACTGAGTGCTGCAGAGGATAATGCAGAGAGCCCAGCAGCTCCACACAGAACCAGTCCTGTATCCTGCAGGAGCAGTACCAAAGGAGCACTGGCTGGCACTTGGGGCCTGCCCACAGCAGCAGTTTGAATTAGAATCAGGTGTGCACAAAGGACATCTCATCCTCATCTACTTTCTGCAGTTTGGTTTGCATGCCAGTGCTGTCCCAGCACGTAACACTAAACTGGAAGAGAGCATTTGGGAGCACAAATTACACGGGACAAATGGGCACACAGTGCACAGGCCAGGCTTGGCCTCACCTGCTGCAAGGAGCCCAAACATGCAGCATGGAGCGGTGGCCTGCCTGCCCAGAGCCTTCACAGGCTGCTGGGTGTTTAGCAAGCCAGGCTTTGGTGTCACTATGGTTTCACTGTGGTGTCACTGGGGCTGGTTCTGCACCTGGATCTGCACCTCACACTGTCCCCCAGGGAATCTCTAGTCCCCCTGTCTGCTGCTGGTATCAAATTAGGAGGAGCTGTGGGTTTCCTCAAGGATAAAAGGACCTCTGGATAGACTACAGAGCTGGGCAATGACTGACTGAATGAATTTAACAAGAGCAAGTCCTGTATTGTCTACCTAGGATGGGGCAATTCTGGTCTTGTGTACAAACTGGGGGATGAGAGGCCACAGAGCAGTCGTGCAGAAAGTGATCTATGGGTTTGATGGCAAGTTCAATTTGAGCCAGCAGCAAAAGGGCCATGACAGCAAAAGGGCCAGCCATGCTCTAGGGTGCATCAGGCATGGAACACTTTCTCCCAGCAAGTTCCAGCAAGAAATGACATATGGCACTTCTGTCATCTCTCAGCACACACTCTCATTGAAAACAAAACCTATATAATAAAAAACCTTCTTACTTTCCTTTATCAGAGTGAAGACTTGAGTGCTGCAATCTGAGCACAGAAAGAATCTGGATAAGTTCTAGAAGTTTTTTTTAATGGTAAGACTACAAACAAAAATTCCCAAACTTCTTGTTAAAGGTGGCTGCTGAGCAAGAGCTCTGAAGAGAACAGTTAAGGACTGGAAGACTTCTCAACTCAAAGAAAACACCAAGAGAACAATTTTGGTAAAGGAGCACTGCCAGCTCCTTCCTTTGGTCCACAGTTAAGGTCTACATTAAATTAAAACCAAACAGATCAAGTGCCAATCTATGCAGATTCTACTACACAGCAAGCCAGTCAGCACACAACCTGTCAGCTGCTCAGTCACACCATAATCTTTGCTTCACTGCCCAGCTTTTTAGTCTTACTGCATAGCTCAACACACTTTTGTCGCAGACATTTCTCCACAGAAATCCTTCCTTTCATATTTCTGTGTCTTCGGGAGCCAGAGGCCCCCGAAGAGAAGGTAAACAATTATTATCAGCTGCTGTGGAATGCAATAGGATTCACCTTGATTGGCTCATTTTCTATGTTTATAATTAAGAGCCAATCACCAGTTCAAGCCAGGGGACTGAGTCCTTGGCCACAACTTTGTTGTGGGTTCTTTTTCTATCTCTTCTCAGCTTAGCTAGCTGCTCTGCAAACCTCTCTCTATATTCTTTTTAGTATAATTATAATGTATTATATCATATATTAATAAATTCAGCCTTCTGATCAAGATACAAGATTCACCGTCTCTCTCTCACCAACTGCGACCCACACAGGTCGCGGTAATACACTTTGAGACAGAGAGAGCTAACATGTTAAACTTTAGGCATATAAACTCTCTCTTGCACACTGGAGCAAGGATATAGCTAAACATTGGGTATGTCTTTTTTTGAAAAGAGCATTAAATTTTGGTTTTTTCTAGTCACTAGAAAGACTGAGGAAGGAAAAGTATAGGTTAAATTAAAGGGCTAACACTGCCAGTAAAAGATGAAGCACAGAAATACAGAATCAATTACAATTCTTCTAAAGGATGGTATAGCCTGGCATAAATCTTGACATGCTACAGCCTGCACATGCCTGTCAACACCAGTCTATGACTACAAAGACAGACTGGACAATCACTGTTAACACTGCCTGGGGTTATTCACCTCAGCCCAGAAAAAGCTATTCACACTAATACCTATGTGGTTTCAGGTTTACATTAAGTGTCCAGATGCAGACTCCCTGGATCACAGTAGTAATATCAAATTCTTGGATAAACTGCTGAAATTCTTTTGTACGTTACAAATTGTTCAGCTTTCCTGTAGTGATACTGAGCTGGGAAGTGTCATGTTGAAGAGGGCACAATCAAACCACTTAAGATTAACTAGATTTGTGATTTCAAGTAAGGCTGATTTACTGTAAAATCTGATTTTTTTTTTTAATGAAACTGAACAAATGCAACTTTCAGGCACCTTAAATAAACATTCCTCTTTCATAGAGAGAAATAAATACTCTACTTTGTAGGAGAAGAAAAAAATCCCGACAACTTTCTGGCCAGGTTTTCCATCCATCAAAGAAGGGAATACCAGTCTCCTACATTAGCCCTGCTTACCAGACTGACTTATTTCAGCTCTATTGCTGCCAAGTGATACTCTTCACTTACCAGCCAGTTTGCAAGCTAGGACATATGTGTTCCCAGACTTCAAAACAAGTCCTCTACCAGCAGAAAGCAGTCTGAGTCGCCTGTTCCTGAAAACAGCAGATACTTTTCCCTCAAGAGTGAGTTCTCCAGAAGTTGAGAGAAAAAATTGAGAGCTCTATTGTTCTTAGCTCAGAGAGAACAATAGCTTTGTTCTGAAAACTTTTTTCCCATCAGAAAAACAAGATACAGAAATAGAAAAACAAGTTTTCTGATCCCTGGAAATGCCCCTTCTCCCAAGCAATTATCTTTGAAGCTCTGCCTCTGACCCACTGCACCTTAAGACCTCCCTCCTCACAAGCTGCACAAAACAACTGTAAAGCTGTGTTGCCATCTTACTGCAAAATTCCCACACCTTCTCATGAGCAGCTCCTTGCAGCACAGATTCCTTTTTCTTAACAGCACAACCAACTCCAACCCTCTTCACAGCACAGCCAACAAACTCCTGCTCTCCCCTCACCCAGCTACCCCACTCTTTTGTAGCACTCTTCATTGGACACAGCTGTGGCCTGTTAAGGGCAGGGCTGTTCCTAATCTTTGGTGATTAGTGCAGCTGCAACTCCTCAGGTGTGAGATTGCCTTCTGCACTATTCTCTTACATTCCACCCCTCCACAAAGCTGTTTATACCAAACACACATTCAGTTCAGTCTTCTAGATGATCTTGCTGGTTACTCATCAGAAGACGGGCTGGAGGATGCCTGCTTGAGTGCAGACTTCAAGCTCCATGGCCTAGAGATGCCCAGTTACAAGGCTCTTGGGTTCAACACACAAACATTATCAGAAGTGTCCTGTTGCCATGAGGAACTCACCCCACTGTGGTTCTACTTCTGTAGTTTATTCCCGTGTGTTGTTTCACCCTCCTCCCCTTCAAAGCTAGATACACAAAGTTAATCAAATTACTATTCTCAACATGCATATATACTAACTGAACTGTTAAAGAAAAAAAAACCTTTAGAAATTCATCTTCAGTTAAGAACAATGTAAGATTATTATCCCCAAGAAGAATATCTATCCTTGTACTCTGTGTACTTTTACAAATCCTGCAGGTTTTCTTCCCCACAACTAGAAACTAAAGCCAGACCCTTTCCATATTTTTTGTGAATGATACTATTGAGAATGAGATTGGTACTTGACGGGTAGAAAAATAAAACTAGCCAGAGGCTATGGGAAATGCAGCAATGACATTTATTGGAATTTCTTCAGGCATTACATGAAAAAAATTTAAAGTGAAACAGAGGATAAAGCTCATTCAGTGCATCTTTAAAAAAAAAAGATGTATCTGAATAATCTTGGTTCTTTGTAACAGACGCTGCTGCAGTTCCTGGGATTAGATTTTTATGTACACATCAGCTAAAACTCACTCTGAACCAAACTGCAAAGAACTGCTTTTTCACTTGGCATTTCCCCATCTAGTACAATACGACATTCTTAAAATATCTAGACAGATTCCACATAATTTTATACACAGTGTTAAGACCTTTCACCCCAAATGTAAAAAGAGAGACTGTTAAGTAAATCAGTATCTTTAATCAAATAAAACATCATGGAAGTAAAAAAAAAAAACAACAAAAAACCCAGGAGAGCCGAAGCCCCTGAGTTCCACAGCAGTGTGCAGCAAGTAAGCACTGCTGTTTCTCACTTTTATGGTAACATAAAGCATAATACTTAGAAAGCAGTGGTAGTCAGTCCTTGCTTTCTAAACTGGACAATCTGATGTGAAAAGACACTGCTGTATTTGGCACTTTGCTTAATTGGTTTTCTTACTAAAACGAGTAAGTGTTTCCTGAAATACAGTATAAACAGAAAGGGATAATGTGAGCCACAGTAAAATGCAATTAAGGGTTCAGACATGCACTCCAAAATACTTGTCTATTTCACATTTGTCTAAGCTTTCTCAAAAATTCCACTCAAAAACATTTTCAAATCTATATGCAACTTTTTATATCTCTATAAACATAATTTCTCCCTTGAAATGATCAGAGTTTATCCCACCTTTTGTCCAGAACACACAAATTCATGTTTAAAAAAAAAGACCACAAAGTAGTATTAAAACAGGAATAGCCTGGCAAGTGTTATTAAAACTGTGCCTGTACTTCAGGATCCCCGTTGAAATGTATAGCCACTGTATATGTGAAAACTGAAAGGTACATAGTATCTGAGACTTGCTTGGTCCTCTCTTGTGCACTCACACTTAACTTCCTGCAACCTACCTCAATTTTCTTCTCAAACAAAATTTAAAACAGCTTTCTACATCCCAACCCAATTAGACAAGGCTTCTTGCAGCATTTCTTTGGTTAAATGAGAGCCCCTGACACACCTAACTCTTACAACAGACAAGTCTCGGGTGGAAAATTAACATCAGGATAAATCCCATCCCACTGTTGTGCTTCCTTTTTCTCCATTGACCATCACACCCAGGGCAGGTGGAAGCAAACAGGCCAGGAAGGAAGTGGCAGTCACGGCTAGCTCTTGCCTTTGCAGACACGATTCCTTAGCTCTGGGCAATGGAGGCAGAGCTATGATGCGATGCTTGCTCGTTTCCAGTTCCAACATGCACCTGGAATTGCACTGCTGACTGCTGCAGCCCAGGCAGCGGGTGGCACTACAGCTCCCTCTGTGCAAACCATGTCACTGTACTGGTTCTGCTTATTGGTCTGTGCTCACAATGTCAGTAGAATTAAAAGAGAGGCACGCATGAGTTCACACAGGTTTTCCACAGAAGATGTGAAACATGCTGCTTTTTGGAGGGAAAATTACATTCTCTTTTCTTTTTTCTTCAAGTATTATTCAACATATTCAATATACATATATATAAAGACACATTATCCTCATTTCACTACAAGACAAGCACATCCAAAGTGAATTTGCAGATCACCATTATCTTTGTCTACTCCAATTTCTCCTTTCCTTTAGGTCAACTCTAAATATACATCTACTCATCATAATTACATGTGAGAATCCTTTATTTCCCCCTTGTGATTTATTTACATAATCATAAAAAATTTATAGCCTGAATTTGCATTCTGACACTTGATGGCCCATCTGTAGCTATGAGTGTCCCAGCACTATTTTTGGGTAATACCATTGCCTATTGCTAAGTAGCTATTGAAAGCAGCATACTCATTTTTTTCGTTCCCTTTTTGTTTTTGAAGAAATGCTGCCTAGAAAACCCTGGTTTATGGCTTACTCCATATTTTATTATTTGGGTTGTAGTTTACTTCCTTCAGGAGCAGTTCACAGTCAGACAACACTTCTGCTGGCAAATACTTCACTATCTGCTCAAGAGTCTTTTGATATGTTATCTTCTCCTGTTCCAGGGACTGAATTGCAGTCTTCATTTTATTCTCTCGTGTCAAAACAGTCTCCAGGCTGGCTTCCAGACTCTGAATTTTAGCATGAGCAACCTGCAAACAATAACATTATAATAAATTCATACATTCTGAATAGTTTTCTTTCACTATTATTATATAGTATCATAATATTAAAATTATGATGTTTTTATGTAGCTACTTCTAAAAGACATCTGTGTAGGCAGACAATGCAAGGAATGCACTCTGTGTATCATACACAAAATCTCCTCATAGTGACCCGATCAATCTGAAGAACTTCTCCAAGCTTTACAGAGGGAAGGAGACATACAAGTTGCAGCAAGCAAGGGACAGCTGAGAGTAACAAGGAACTGGAGCCGAAGGGAGAAAAAGGAAATCAGCAGCTGAAGTAGCACTGGAAGACGTGACCTGTCTGACAGAGATGGAACAAAGGGAACCCTCTGTGATAAAGTAAGTTAGGATGAAGAGACTGGAGGGAAGGAGAAGCTCAACATTAAGTCTAGAAGCAGACTGTGTTCCCTATTCTCCAATTAAAAATCTACAGCTTCCTCTGACTAGTCAAAGAAACCCTGTACCACAGCAGCAGCACTTCCCTCTGTGGGTACTGGAAGAATTCTGACTGCTCCTAGGAAAGGGTATAAGCAGAGGAATGAAGAAGTTATGCAAACAAAAAGTTGAAGAGGTTAAGCACTGAGAAAGATGCATTATTGTAAGGCACTCTGAAAGAGCAGGAAAGCTTTCACAGAGCCTTTCAAATCAGCCACTCAATTATTCTATGCCTTTGGTGCATTTTCAGAACAGAGCTAAAAGCCACAGCTGCAGTAAATAAATAAAGAAAAATAAGAAAGAAAAATCAGTAATAGTAAAAAGTTCAAGTGATTCCTGCTCTCAGTATCAAAAGAACACAGCACCCTTAGCCCGCAATCACAAAAATAATGAGGACTTGATCTGCCGGTTTTTCCTACCATTTTTCTCTTTCAGAAGCTGAAAGTGCTTTCTGAGCTCTTTGCAATACTTGTTCAAATTAACAAATATAGCAAGAAATAGCCTGATGATGAAAAAAACAAGACTTAATCTTTCAAGAAAATGCAAGACAATACAACATATTGCAACTGAAACAAGTCTTGGCCAAGCTATGAGACAAAGGGTAAACAGTGAAGGAGGAAGGGCTTTTTTAAAGCACAACTTGACCAGGAAAAGTCTGGTGGGCTTTCAGATGTAATCAGGTCTGCTAGGAGAGACCACCTTCCAAAAGTAGGACTATGAGTTTCAGCAGAAGGAAACAAAACAACACTGCCTACAAAGGCCTGGACCAAAGAAGTCTGCTGTACGATGAATTATTTCTTAAACCTTTCCAACAGGGAAGCAGAGAGATGAAGGGACAGGGAACTCACTTTTCAGAAAGATAAGCAAATTTTGCCAACAGATTTTATGGCAGATAAGGGTAGAGAGATTTCGAGAAGAAATAAATCTAAATCAAGAAGGAGAAGTCCAAGGAATGACAAAGGAGTTAGAAGTATGCCTAGCAGAAGTGAATCACTGTAATTAAGAGAACTGCTCAACTCCACAAGGTCTTGCAGTAAGAAGACTTCTTACATACACTTAATACTTTTTGCTCTATTGGCTGAATCACAGGAATGACTTCACCATGAGTTTGTAGCCTAAGTTGTTTACCTGTAGCTTCTCCAACAAATCCATGTTTTGCCTCTTCAGATGATTGTTTGCCCTCTCCAGCTTCTCCAGAGGTTCACCTTCATCACAGGGACTCACATTTTCCTGCAGTTCATCCTGAAGAACATGGTACTCTACTTCATAGGCATGGAGCTGTTTTGAAATATCCATCTCAAACACCTGCCATGAGAGAAAAGACCATTTTTACTTACAGTAGGGAGGACTTATTCCATGTGAATGTTTGACTAAGAGTCAACTCTCCCTGATTAATGCTTTTCCTGTTCCCTTCAAAAAAGTATTTTAAGGTGATGCCTATAGTAAGAGCATTATAACAGAGTTGTAGCCATAATAAATCATAGACTTCAAAATAAATTGGATCCTGCCTTTCACAATTACCAAATACCATTTCTTACTACGAGATGTATCATCAGAAAAGTCTTATGCAATCCAAGAATTTTATAATATGACAAAGTTTTATTGACTGTTGCTCAGGAATATTAAGTAGTTCAAGACATAATTTTTAAATCTTGGATTAATCAGATCTCTGCCTTCAAATCTGGATCCCTTGACTCCAAGAGCTCATTTACAGACTTCTGTAAAACCATTCTTCATGGTTACAGTTTCCATGTGCTCTATCCCTGCATGATGCGCGCCATTTTTTTATTGGGATACATTAGGGACAAAGCATTGTGAAGACCACAGAACTGAGCTTCTAACAGTGATGGGACATACGACCCTGATCTGTTTACAAATCGAGTTATGTTACAGCCTCTCGGCTTCAGAAAATTACCAAAGATTTTAAGACTAGGATTGGAAGGATGTCTACAGGGACATCAATTTTCTGTTTCTTATCCTAGAGATCACAAACATTCCACCAACACAAGACACACACAGATTCCCTGACAAAACAAGTTCTGTTTTACTTTCACTGTTCTATTGTATTCAATGAGATAAAATTTAAATTATGTAGTGTTCAAGCTCAGTAAATACCATTTTCCTCTACATAGCTACCTGATCACTCATCTGTGCATTACAGATCCGCATCATATCAACATTTTTCTTTCATTTCCCATTATAAGGGGATGGTCCTGGGAACTGCAAGACTGAGCCAAACAACTGCCCCTGCAGCCAGGCTAGGCAGCAGCACAGGGTACAGGCAGAGGATGCAGATGTGGAAGGCTGCTCAGCATGAGGGCACACCCCAGGCCAGCACAGCTGAGCTGCCCTGCCCTGCATGTAACCACAATTCAGCTCTGCAGGCACCATAACCCGTTCTTACTCTATCAGACTCGGCTTTGCACAAAGCCCTTTCTACCCTGCCCACACAGCAGGGCTGCTCTGCAGCCCATGCAGAGCACTGAACAGATTTAAAGTCTAAGAGTATTAGAAGTGTTAAATTACCATCTCTATCATTTCCAGAATCAATGAGTTGTGAAAGACACCAAAGTGCCTGACATAGGTTTAGCACGGCAATGACAGTCCATGCAATGAGGAAATGAAGATTTACATTGTCTAAAAATGAATTCTTATCTAACAGCCCCTGAAAGAGTCAAACCTGAACAAGCCACAGGAATGCACAAGTGTTTACTCTACCCCTGCACATGGTTTTCTAGAGCTCTTCTGTCATCTTTGAACTACCCACCTGAAGGGGGAGCGCTGCTCAAGGTTTCACAATTAAGTGCTAGACAGGCTCACTCTCAATTTGCAGCTTTAATGCAGAGGAAATTAAGTTACAGATATGAAGATTCCAGCCACTGACAGTATTTCTCAAGAAGCTTTACATATCTTCTTCTGAGAAGACTTTTGCCTATAGTGTAGGCATTATTCTTTTAAAATAAACTAAATACGGGGGGGGAAATGTAAAGAGAAAAACATCCTTACCTGAGTAATAATTTTTTCCATTTGAGGTTTAGTCATATCTGGAATAGTGGTTTTAAGATAATCAACAATGTTCTCAAAACTCTCACATCCCATTATAGATGTTTCTTGACTGCTAAGTAGGCTCAGTGCTACTTTAAATATGACTTCTGTTCCTTGAAGAAAAATAATGTCTAAAAGAGAAAATAATTTAAAATTATTTTAATTTTGAAAATAGGAGCTAGAGTCACTGGATTAATACATATATTTACTGGGATGTTCTTTGTAATCAAACACAGTGCAGATGGATTCAGCTCAGAAGTGCTATCTGTTTTATTTCAACATGAGGATAAAGCATGATAAAGCATGAATTTTCTTTCATCTTACAGACGTGAGAGAGCATTAAGGAAAATACTGCATACTTATTATGTCTGTAGCAGTTATCTGCAATAAGCATTTCACCACTGTCTGCCAGAGACTTTATCCAACTGCTAACTGGTTTTAAGTGCTCTGAAAAGAAGTTGGGGGGGGAGATTACAACACAACTCTTCTACAGGCAGAAGCTATTCTTAAAAAAAAAAATTAATTCTATAACCAGTTATATTATTTTCAAAATTCATAGTAGCGCTCTTACTAGCTATAATCTAAGCCCTAAACCCTTACTTTGAGGTATAATTACATGGATAAGAGAGGAAAGTCTGGGCTCTGCAGGTCAGTAGATACAGACTGTACAGAAATAGGAATCCTGAGGACAGTAAATAGAGATTCTGCCTCATGATCAGTGGTGGATTTGAAGTTACTGAGATGAAGGCAGCACATGGGGCTTTCAAATAAACCTCCTGAGCTGCTGCCTCTGGCACACCACAGGGTGTTTGTTCAGGGCTACACAACTGAAGAAATTCAGTTCCTGATCCTGATACTCAAGAGGTCATCCCTGGCCTAATCCAGGATCACAAAGACACTGATGAGGCAGCCATCTCCCTTGAATGCAGCTCCTGAAATTCTCCCTTCTCAAGTCTATGATGGACATTCAAACAGCATAAATATAAGTATATAATTTGTGAAAGGTAGACAATAGCCATTCCTGGTATATGACAATGGCCTATAAGACACTGAAAATTCAGGAATTCAAAGCATTAAGAATTAAAATAACACAGTAAATTTTCAATTTTAAAATGGGAATGCCTTGCTCAGCTTATTTACAGAGAAGTGAACACCAAAACTCCTTCCCATCTTCCTCATCCATAAAAAATACATTTAGGAAAGAAAAAAAACCAAGCAACAAAAAAGACAGAGACATAAAATGCTCAGGTGTCCCAGAATTCAGAAATCCCACTGGGAAACAGATATTCACATGAATAGTACACCACTGAGAAAGAGATACACCAATCATTTGTTCACCCAGACAGCAGCAAAAGGGTTTGCTGTAAATGGAAAAAAAACCTTCTGCAACTGAGAAAGTACTGAGGAAAAAAAATTCAAAACTTAAAATCAAACCCAACTAACCTAAACCCTCTTCCTGCCCCCAAGCCAATACACCACACAAACTGAGAACCTAACACACTCCAGTATTAAAACATGAGACAAAGTCAGGTTGAATTTCCTAAGAAAGGACAAAAGGTGCCCTATGAAAACAGAAAGATCAAAGGGGAAAAAAGGTATCTGATTTATGATGAAGTACCTTACATGTGCATTTAGATTCTTGGTGCATATACAAGTACAGTGAGTTTTGCATTAATAAATAAATTTAAATTTAAAAAAAAAAGGTGCATCACCAGAGATTTGACTAAGCTGGAAGTTCTTGTGGATAAGAAAAGAACACAAAAATAATTACTTGACATTCTGACACTGTAAACACTACCAGGAAAAATCAATATTTAGGCTCTGTACTAGATGTTACCCGAAGAGGAGTTTTTAATAAGAAAACTATCTAAATGAAATCAGAGGCATATTATGAATTGGAAATTGTTCAATATATAACTGAATGCCAAAATCAGCATTTAAGTTCAAATTTTCTTGAATTTTTTTAGAAAGCACTTTAGAATTGGAATTCAGAAATGCATTTTCTTTTTTCAGTTCACGAGTTCGGCAAGATGAACTTTTCTATTGATATAAACTGAATACATTTGCATAAAATACATTTGCAACAATAAACTTTCTGCTGTTTACATTTCAGAAGTCTCTTAGGTAGGAAGAGAAGATATAATTATTTGCTCAAGTCTGATGTTTCAATAAATACCTTTTGGATTTTCCTCTTACAAAGGAGCTGACATCCCACTGTGAAAAGTGTTGTTACTTGCCACGCACAACCATCACCCCAAACGTCCCCAGCATGTAGAAAACTACCCCTGGAGTGCTTCAAAACACAATGGATATTGTTCTGTTTATTATTTCAATAGAATAAACTTTCTTACCAAACACTCTGGCGACAAATCCCAATGAAAACTGAGATGCGAACAGTGTAAGAAACCACGGTGCAGCATAAAGACTGGGACTGATTTCATTCTCCTCAAGATGATTATACAGGTCTCTGTGATAATCATGCAGAAGCCTTGAGAGCTGATACATCTGAATCTACAGTGCATGAGGGGATTGGAGGGGGGAGAAAGTAAAGAAACAAAAGTTCAGCTTTACTCAGTTTTCCAAATTATTCTTATTTCATTCAAGGGAAATTAACTTCAGTACAGATGGCACAGTAAAATGAAGCTTAATTGCCTCCTGGGGCCTCAAGTGGTATTTACTCATGTATAAACAACCTGCCACTAATGAATTAAAACCAACAGGGCAGTCAATAACAAAGAACAGTTTGAACCTGATTACTAATGAAGTCTATTTCAGATTCAGAGGTTTAAGGTAAGAAGGGAATATATTGATCCAACTTGTCAACAAACCAGAACTTTCAGTCTTGCAGCAATGAAAGTAGTTGTACCTCTTCCAAGTGTGAAAATTCTCCATGAGTTGTGACTAAATTTACACATTTCAGCTTTCATTCTCTGAATTTTGGCCTTATTTTTACTGCATTTAAAACTCCAATGCTCCAGCCATCACAACTTTAGACAGTTTCTGTACCCACAGAATACATTTTACACAGAGATCTCCCAGCACATCTCCCAGTGGTCCTATGGAATTTAAGATACTGAGATACTGATGCAAAAAAAGTGTTGCTGTACAACTATAAAAGGTTGCAAGGGAAAGTGGTTGAAATGTGCTCTTCAGGGCTAAAAATAACTTAGCACTCTGTGCTAAGTTATTTCCTTGCAATGCTTCTCTCAGAAAGCAGAAGATAAGAAGCAGACATATATTGATTAATTGTCAGGTCCAATTTTATTGTCAATAGTGCTTTATGCTTAAGGTGAATCTGTTCCTCAATAAGAAAATGGCTTTAGATTCAGCTATTTTCCTATTTTTGAGTTCATGCCTGCTCCCTACCAAAGTGGAGTGCACTTGAAGCTACCTGTTCATCAGCACTGCACACAAGCAGAGGGATCACTTTCATTTGAGTAAAGCAGCTAAATTTGCGCATGCATTTGAGTTCTTGCTTTAATTGTGTAAGATACCAATTAAGCCCAGATTGGACAGTGTCAATACAAAACACATGTGTGAAGTCAGAATTGCATCACAGAATAAAACAATTGGAATAGTTCATTATGGACTAAAGATTTAGATTACTACTTTTTCCAGACAACAACTAAAAAATCTAAGTCTAGTAAGTTTTCATTATCCTCAAGAATCATCCAACATTTTTCTTCTACATGACTGAAGCCAGTTCTGCCCATAAGCTTGCTCATGTTTCACTACTGTAAATGCAAAAGAATTTGCAGTACTCTACTCCTACTAGAAAACAACCTAAATATAGTAAGACCCTCTAAGTGTTCTTGCCTAATTTGTCCTGAGCAGACAGAACTTTAACATAAGAACTGCCCAGAAGCAAACTGTGGGGAAAGACAAGTAATTTAATTTAAAAGGCAAACAGTACTACAAGTGGTAAACCTCCTCAAATTTAAGAGTGTTCTTACTAAGAGGTTCTGCCAATGAAACCGTCACACTCATTTGAGCTAAAATGTCAAATCCTGGCCATGTGAAAGCCCAGGACAAATCATCAGCTGTTAGAAGTCTACATCTGCAGTTTAACACACACTAACTTAGAGAGCATCTACCAGGGGTAAAAAACCCCACAAACACACATCTATCAGAATTTCACCCTCAGTGGTTTAAAACATATTTTTGCAGGGAAATGGAACAAGAGGAAGTAAAACAATGCTTTTTATGGCTGTTCAGTCTTAATTCATCAAAAACACACTTGTTATAGCATACTTACATCCACAGTCCTCTAGCGTTTTTAGAATAAGCACATACAGTTTCTTTAACTACAATCTATTCCATTGCTCTGGAGATTTGCCAAATAAGCTCCTAAAGTGACTGGCCATGAAAAGTGGGATTAAACTCTCCCTTTAGTTTTACTTAAGTGTTTGCTATGCAGGGAACATGGGAAAAAAGGAAACTCTTCCATCTGCTGCTTTGTTTTCTCTTCCTCCACTGTGGATTATAGAAGTTTTAACTCATCAATGGTATATTCGTTTATAATATAAAGGGTTTATAGCATATTATAATTATTCAAATCAGGGGACAGTTGCATGTCAAGGTGAAAGATTTCTCAAACTTTAAACCCTAAAATTTATACAGATCTGAAAAATGTTTTGTTTCCCTCCTGAACAGTCTTAAGTATCAAGACTGCAGATAATATTGCAGAGCATGCATCATTGCATAAGATAATTAAACGATTAAAAATTCATCTGTTTTCTTTCTCTGTTGAGGGTGATGGAGTAGAAGACAACAAGAGAAAGAGCTGAGATGAGGAGTCAAGGCAGAGCAGCCTCAAATACAAATGCCTGCAGAATACACTGACTGGCCACTGTGTGTCACTATTGACTTGACTTGGCCTTACAAGAGAGACATTTACATGCAAGTGCTCACGGACTGAAGAAAAACAAAATCTAATTAATTTTTAAACTCCATCCATATGTGACAAAGCATATCAGGTTTTTTCTGGCATAAGGAAGAGAGAGCAGTGAGGAAGAGAAAAAGAAAAGCAAAACAGCAGGAAGCAGAATTTCTGGAGAGATGACAGGACTATGTGACAGGAAAAACTCTGCAAGTTTTAAACTTCTCTGTTTGCAAATTGAGAGACAGTAAAATATACATGTACCTCAAAACAGTATAAGAAGCTTCATAAGGCCCTGGAGAACTTAAGCAACCCCTATAAGTGCTCAAAAGTAATTTAAAATTCTGGTTTGCTCCAGAAAGGCTGACTTACCTGTAGGGACATCATGTCTGGTCTGTACTGTTTACGGAAGCCAAGGTCATACATGAGGAATTTCAGCATTTCAAAGGCCTGCTCTTCACTCATATGTAGAAGCAGCACTCCAGCTACAAAACTTATACCTTGACAATAACCAACTTCTTTGTCCAGCAAAGAATAGGCTTTCAAGAGGTTAAACAGTGATAGCTGTCCTGCTCCCAGGTGTGTGGAAAAGTAAGGATGTGTAGGGAATGTCCGTCCTGATGTAAAAAGAGAGGAGTAGTTGATATTCAATTCTTCTGAAGAAAAGCCCCAATCCATCTGACAAACAGCATTTCTCCTCCCTCAGACAGCTTCTTTTTGCTTTCATATGCATTTTGCCTTCAATCACATTAGTCTGTATCTTACCACTGATTTTGGACTATACCTTTTGAATCCACTAAATATTCTCATCTGTACAGAACTTGCAGAACCAGCTGTCTGATTTCTCTTTTCAGACAGATGCAGAAGGGCATAAATATGAATGGCATAGGCTAAGAAACCATCTGCTTCCAGGACTCTAAGTGGCATACACAGTATCCTGATGACATAGAAAATGGAGCTCATAGAGCAGCATCTATCTTCAGCAGCAGCTTCTACAATGACTGGTGTGTTTTTCACTCAAAGACCCACAAACCAGTGGGAAAGAACAGACTTACCTAGATCTACAAGGATGGCATGCTGTTGAGCAGTCAGCTGTTTCAGAAGTTCTTTGTAAGAGATGTCAGGAGGCTGCTGCTTGTTTGGCAGCCTGTGCCTGACCCGGTGTTGCACAGCCAAAAATTGCCAAATTTCTCCCCGACGACTTTTTGGTACACCTGCAGGTCAGTCAGAAAACAGAAGGCCTAAGCAGAGGGATGGTTTTAGTGCTACAACAAAAGAATTTGCTTGGTCATAATTTTGGCTGAACCACTCTGGAGGATCCCTTACAGAGTGAACTCCACTCTCAGTGTGTTCACTCAGCAGCCACGGCTCAGTCCCACAAACTAAACATGAACTACAAACTTAAGGGCAATTACACTGTGCATATCCTGGCAACTGAGGTACAGACATCCCTTGCTTTGCCATTTCTGACCTGTTAGTCTCCAGCAGGAAAAGATGCACAACTACACTCAGACTATAGAATGACCTGTTTAGAAAAGCTGAACTAAATTCACAAGTGTAAAATTCAGGGAAGTCCTCTTTTCCTTTGCAAAGGATTGCCCATGTCAGTCCATAGATGTGGGGAGATATACCCCCTTTGATATCTGACTCTGTAAACCAGCTTTGAAAGTCAAAATGTCAACTCTACTAATACCTTCCAGGTAAACAATTATTTAACAAGAAGACAAGTTAATAGCCATATCCTTGTTCCCAACTCTGAACTGCAACCCAACAGCAGAAAACAGGGTATCAACATAAATAATTTGTTGGCAGACTTCTGCAGGTCACTAACAGGAACTGCCTTATATCTACAATAATTTACTGTGGTAGCAATTTAAACTTCCCTTCTGTACCACAGCCAGATTACACTGAATTATTTTTCAGCATCTGTAACACAGATATGAGATTCCATGGAAGAGAGCAGAGCAGTGCAATCAGGCCCACAGCTGCATTATACTAACAAGACCCTTTGAATATCCTCTTGGCCTATGGCTAGTCCACAGGAATATCTACTTCAAGACAAAATTCCCAGCCTTTCACTCCAGGAAATGAAATACAAAGTGACCATATTCCAGACTCTCCAAAACTTGGCTCTGATTCCTCTAGGTTTTGGGCACAGTCCACAGCAGACATTATGGTCTTGCTATCTCAGTAAGCAAGTAAAATCAGAACATCTGAAATTCAGAACTGGATCCACTGAGCAGAAACCAAAAAGTCATAGCATTGGCTGCTGAGGCTCCAAGTTCAGTCTTGAATGTAATGACACATGGAAACAAGATGCTACTTTCAGGAGTATGACTATACATATTTCTGCATTGCTGACATTGCAACCTGCATACACAGCAGAGCCTATTTTCTGTTCTGCAGAAGGCAGCACCTTTGTGAAAAGAAGGCAGTTTTTTGCTACTGGAAAAGAGTATTGCTGATTTCTGCTGGTATCAGAAGGGAGTAAAAAATATGATGTTGAGACTTCAGAGCTAAATAAATACCTTCTTTTAAAGTGGAATGAATATCTTCCATGTCACATCGGATTTTGGCTCTGCAGTTTAGTAACTTCTTATCCCAAATATTTATGGCATCTTTCTGACATGTGCCAACCTCATCATAATCCAGTTTTACTTTTCGTGATTGGAGCTCATCTCTGCTTGCTAGAACACAGAACAAAAAGGAAGAGCACATGGAAAACCAGAATATCAGAAAATTACAAGGTAAAAACACATACACTTATTCCATTCAAGTTAGATATATCTATCCAACAATCTGACTGGTGATAAATACATCTAGAATTCTTTAGTTTATCGCTTATTTGGGGCCAGTTGTCATAAGATGCTGCATATGACAATTTAACTTCTCTTACTGGGTCATGAATATTAGCAATTAATGGCGCAAATAAAAATATTTTTTAAAGCTTGGGGCAAAAAAATCCACTAAACAAAACCCCACAGCACCTGCTCTGCAAAAACACCTTTGATAATTTTATTCTTGTTTTTATTGAACATTACAACTGTTTTGAGCATGGAAAGTCCCAAACATGTGAATGTTTGTATTAGAGATTTAGGCAAGCAAGTTAGGCAAGTCTTCTAAACTGAAGTCTGTCACACTGATTCCAGTTCTTACACATCCCTTAAGAGAGCAAGAAGAGCTCCTGGCACTGGCAAAATCAGGCAGACCAGTGCAAACAGAATAAACCAGCATGAACAATATCCAGAAAGACACGTTTGTGCTGAAGCACAGAACTCTTGCTGTTATAAACTTAAAAGCTTTGCTGCACAGGACTACCTGGTACAAAGTATTTATTGTGCTACTTCTGAAATAAAGCTGCGTTGTCACCCTGGCATTTCATGGAGAAGCAGTTTTCATTTCCATTACTAAGAAATTAATTCTGGGTATTTTATTATTTATGATGCATGTGCAGAAAACCACTCTAGTTCCTCTAACTACTGGTACAAAAAACTGAAACCAAGACTTGAATATGTCTCAATTTAGAGAGATTAGTTTAACTGCCACTGGAGTGAACTGTACATTTCACAACATCACCTCTGAGAAGCAACTGAGTTTATCCCAAATTCACCTTGATCTGTGCACACTACTTCTTGCAGAAGCCCCCTTTCATTTACAAATGCATCCTCTTTTCCATTATCACCTCTAGGTGAAAGCAAACTCTCGCTCACATTTTATACATCCTGCAAAACAAGACCATCTGTTCCTTTGCCTACTCATCTCACTTCAGCTAGAGTCAATATTAATTGGATCAATCCACATGATCATTGCCTAGTCCACTCCAAAAATTACAAATTATTTCCAAAAGCCCAATGTTACACCTTTGAGATCTTACCCACTCAAGACTACAGGGGCCCCTGCAGAAGCAGGTATTATGCAAGGTGCAGTGCACTGCCAGAAAATGGGAGTGTGATCTTACCACAGGAATTTGCAATTCAGCTGGGGCGATTCCAAATGCTGCCCTACTGCTGTATGATGTCACCCAAGAATCCTCACTCTTGTAAGCAGCATGCAACAGATCCAAGCCAGCAGTAACATATTTCAGTGTGACAACAAACTCCCACATTAACTGTGCAGTTAGCCCTGTGAAAGCCAGCAAGTTTGCCTGTCCATCATACGTGCCCTCCCTAGTACCCCATCCTTCATTGTTTTCAACCATCCTTGTTAACATTTTTCCTAATCATTGCTAGGTGGCCTGCTACTTTTTGCAGCTCTTATGTTTGTAGGTGACCTACTGGAAAAAGGAACTTCTAGCTTCTCAGAAAAAAAGAAAGAAAAAGGAAAAGAAAACAAGTTTGTGCTATTGACAGAACTTACCTTCTGTAAAAGAAAGAACTAATAGCATTCAAGTCTCCTCGACAGCAAAAGGAATAGGAAAAGAGGTTCTATTAATATTTGGTACATAAAAGTCAACAAATGATTAACAGAAATCCACTAGAAACAGTTTCACAGCAATTCCAGTCTTAAACCAGTCTAATATATACAGCTAATAAATTCTCAGCTAGGAACTTGACTTCAAGTAAAGAAATTTCTGCATTTCTGTTACTACATTGCCCTTTCCTGAGATCTACATTTAATTGTAGGCTAGGATGCAAAGAACCACCCAACCCTATGCTTGTTTGGAATGTATCAGCTCTGCCCATGTCCTGTCCATAAAATGGCCCATGTTATAACAGACCACAGGAAGGAAACCTAGAGATAGGTGTTAGAACAGTTTACTTTTCACCCTTTGAGAACAGGATGATGAATTCTAGCTAGTAAGAGCACCCGTTTCAGCAGGGCTACTCATGAACTTGAATACAAGAATGGAGAAATGCTCCTTCACACACGAACCAAGAATGTGGGCTGGCATTTGGCATTTCCACTGCCAACACTCCTGTTTTCACCCTGAATGATCAGGCAGGAAGAACTTGATTTCTACATGTTACAGAATGGAAGCAACTTGTAACTGAGTCTTAAGGAACTGGAGTGATTTAACAGTTTTCAGTACCCCCAGCCATACAGGGTAAGTATAGCAAAGCATTTATCCCTCAGCAGTTCGAAGTATCAGAGGGAATAACATTAAATTAGTCAACACAGCAGACCTCCAGCTTCCTTACCCCACAAAAATAGACTATTTGCTAAAATGGTTTATGAAATGAAGATTTTGGCTGAAGTTCTCTCTTGACGTTCCCTATGAATCTAGGAGTTTCCACAGAACTCCTCAACGAGGAGACAAACTGTAGAGAGAAGCAGCACTGAGAAATACACTATGTGTGTAGGAAATACATTCAAGGATGTACGCTTGTAGGGACATGGAAATATTTCTGTCCTGATGCTTTTCTTTCCTCTCCCTGCCTTCCCAGTAAGCTAGCCTAAAGAAGGAAAAAGAGTTAACTGATCTTAACAAGATCATTATGTTTGAAGTAGTATGGTAGTGTGAAGAATCAGACTACCAGATAGGTTATACAGCATAAAGGAGAAGATGAAGGCAGCAGTTGTAGAGAGGACACTTGGAATTTTCAACTGACACCAAGAGCTGGGTAGTCTATTATACTGTCTATTATAGTGAAGAATTATGTATGCTAGGATAGACATTGCATCCCATCTTTTATTTGTGTGAATCTTGACCAGTCTTAATAAAATGTCCTAGCCAGAAGCTGAGGCAGTTGACAATCAGAATGGTCAACTTTAGATCCCTCACTAACAGCACTCAGTTTTCAGTGTACAGTGCTCATGTTCCAAAAAGCCAGACATACCTCAATAGAAAGTTGCTCAAAAATCATATTTGGATTCAAGCATTAATAAATAACCACTGTGATGTGGTTAATGAAGAACAAAAAGCCTGGAGAGAAAGGCCATGAGCTGCAAAGGACTGAAACGAGATAGAAAGGGTAAGGTTTACCACACCTAAGTGTTCACACAGCACCTGTTCTCCTCACTCCACTTCACATTAGAACTCCTAGACTCAGACAGATACAACACAGACTGTAGCATTCTCTGTCTAACATGCATCCAAAAAGGAAAATTTATCACTTTCTTGTGTCACTAAGATTACTCATTTAAAGTCAGCTAGATAGAGAACCTGGTAGACTGTGAGACAGGACTAAGAAAACACAGGTTTTTTCTAGTACTGTTAACTAAAAAGTTACAGAACCACATCTCTGTTTGAGGTGCCCAACACCAGAACAATTTACATCTTCAGGCAGCAGAATCTGCAATAGCTTTTAGAGGTATTTTCTAAATAGCTAACCTTCCAGCTTCTGGTTTTCTTTTTCCATTCGAAGTAACAGAATTTGTTGATGGATGGCTTTTCTCCACAGACTTTGTAGTTCTTCTGAGTTTTTCCTCTCTCCAGTTTTATCTGGACCATCCTCATTTTGCAATACTAGAACAAGAGGGTCTTCCTCCAGGGGTGGAGCAAGAGGGGATAAAGGTAACAATTCACATCCATCATGACCATCTGCAAAGAATCAGAAAGCTATTACAGTAAACTCAGATTGTTGGACACATCATGAAAATCTATGTCATAGCAGAACAAAAATATCTGTCTTTCACATTCAGCAATGACTTGCCAATTCCAAAACCAGAGAAAATGCAGTGCAACAGTAGAGAATCATTTTTAAAGTGTTTTGTTTACATTAATAAAGTTATATTTAAATCAACTAGAGTTAGATAAAGAGTCACCCAGTATTTCAAACCATTCCCCTGCCAGCTCCATCCAGTTACCACAAGACATTTATCCATAAAGCCTCCTCTACTGTTGAACTTGTTTACTGCTATGATTTACCATGGGTTCTATATTAAAGCTATTTTTTCCACCTGCTAACTGCACTACAGAGAGTGCTATAGCACTTTGTGGTCACTAAATATAGAGCTTACCATTTGTCTATGGTTTTGATTTCTGCCAAATGGGAATTTATGAATAGCATGGTTTCAGCTATTTCAGGAGTTTCTACCTTAAATGGCTTAAAGCTGTAAGAATTACTAACACAATCAACAGGTGCTATGTGCACTACAAGGTCAAGATATAAAACTTACCAAATACTCCTATTATGTACACAGGTCAGGGTCAAAATTTCTTAACTGTTAAAAATATTATTGTCAGTAAAGAGACCTGTCCTAATTTCCTTTGCTACAGCAGCTATGGCAGATTGCAATTCATTTGACTTTGATGCTAAAATCCTCTCTTCAAAGCAACAACAACCTACATAGTCTAAAGCCCCATAGTCTATGAGCACAACTGATCTCTGGCGAGGTTCTAGCATGAATATTGTACCACGCTGACTCCCTTCACCCTTTCTTATTATCACATGCTGCAGTTCACTACAATATTAAGTAACAACTGCTTGTTTATTTTCTTTAAAAGCACACACAGACCTGGATGCTGCATCTTGGAAGGAGATTTATTCATAGGTGAAGCTACCTGCAGGAATATTCTCCGCCGCCAGGAGATGCGGCGAGGTGTGAGCGTGGCCCCCGCAGCATTTAGAGATTCACTGCTGCAGAAGGTTGATGTTCTTTTCTTTCCCTCCCCATCACTGAAGGAAAGAAAAAGCAGATGGGGTATTTAAAGTCAGTATTCCTTGTAGGGGAAAAAAACCCTTTATTAACTCTGTCTAATATATAACCAAACCTGCAGGAGCATCTGTGGGGAAGCTTAGGAAGGCAAAACGTGCTGTGTGTGAGCTTCACCTTGAATGCTGAAGTGCCCCATTGTTTTCTTGTGCACAGTGCTGTGAAATTTGCACTATATACCACCAGGAAGCATTCATAGCATTCATACAGGGCTCAGCTGGAAGCTCAGAATAAAAGCTTAACTTTTTGAGAAGCTAAGAGAGAAACACAGTAATACTTTGCCTCTAACTTTGACAGCAATGGGTTTTGTTTTGCTACACATCAGTCTTTGGGTGGGATCTGATGTAACACCCCTAAAAGCAGAGATGGTGTGCCAGTGGAGCACAACACTCCATTTAGTGCCATTTTAAATGTCATGCTGAGCTCACAGGTGAATATTTCATTGGAGACAATGTTCTGCCTTCCCATATAGTCTCTTTCCTAAGCTTCAACAAGTGGATGCTTCACTTGGATAAATGGGGACACATGTCCTCATGTTTCATCAGCTGTAGGAACAGACCCTGCAAACAGAGGGCTAATCTTCTCTCCAGATGCCATGTAGAAATATAATTGCACATTAATTTTAATAATGAATAACTTAATCTTATGCTGCTGGAAGAAACAAGGAGAGGATACAGGAAAGCTTTACAGGGAGGACAGACCAAATACACCTTTCTACTGACTACTGCCAGAGGAAAAGACATTTAGCTTTCATAAGTACTTTACCCAATTTCAGAAATATTTCAGAATTTTGCATTTGTGGTAGCAAATTAGGTGCACAGATACTGTATAGCAATGGGCACATTGATTATCTGCCACTAATCCTTCCATGTAAATTCAACAGCACAAGGCACAATTACAAACTTTTAGGAAAAGAGCATCAGAGGGAGCTGTTTCTACAGCTTCACCTTCATCACAGGGAAAACTGCTATATCAAAACAGTAGCTACATTTAAACCCTCATCCTGTAAGAAATTTCAATGCTATAGTGCAAGGATCCTAAAAAGTTAGATGAAAGGAAAGCCCAGCACAATCACTATGTTTTTAGGGGAAAGGTAGTTGCAGGTGATGGCAGTTTGCAGCTGGAGCTCATCCCCCCACATCTGGCTTGCACAGGAGAGATTTGCAAGGGAGGACTATGAAGTTTCAGCTACACCAGTCTACCAGCTACACTATCTTAATCAGCACTTCATAACTAAAACTTGTGCTGAATGAATGTGCTGAATTCACCAAGCTAGAACTGGCCTTTTTGGTCACCAAAGCTGTCACTATGCTAATGATCTATAACAGCTTCCTGGTATTTGTGAGCCTGAGTGACCAACCAGACTCCCTGTCATACCAAGGTATCAGACCCTCCTTCTGTACCCTGGCAGAGAAATAGCCATGACTTCAAACTCACCTACCCAGCACAAGGCACCAACCCCTGCTCTAAAAACAGCTCTGCCAGCTGGGAGCCCTGGATGACACATGGTCTGAACTCTCCTCCACTCCTGATTCAGCTTCCATGGTGCCCCAGCTCCCTATAGCATCACACTGTTTATTGGTGGGCGGTCTAAGGAGATCCCCAGGCTGCTCTAACCTAAACAGCAACTGTGACAACCTTCTTTGTCTAACTCTGTGTCTCTGATGATGATGGGTCACCACTGCTCGTGGTAGCCAAACACAGACTACTTAGACTTTAACATTCTGAACCTGTAGGTGCTGTTTTTAAAAGGTATTTCAGTCCAGCTCTTGGAAATGGGGTACTGAGTTTGGATATACATAATTCTAACTTATGTTTCTATAAATAACTGCATCACAGCTACTTCTTACTATTTCAAGTCCTACATATCATCACATGTTATAACACAAAAACTGAGTCATTCCAGGGCTTACTAAACAGACACTACATAACAAGGGAATGAAAAGTTCTTTTATGCTGCTATGTACAAAAATCTATGTTCAGCTACTGGGCTTCTAAACAGTCCTAGGAATAGTGTTCAATTTATAGCAGCAAAATTCACAGAAAAGTGAGAATAAGAAGGTGGCTATTATAGGGTATGAAACTAACCTGTTTACAACATCTGAGTCATGGAGTTTACATTGAGATGAACTAATCACATATGCTACCTCATGAAGCATGCAAATCATACTGCTCTGAAGACCTGTATTTCTCTTGTTAAATCCTCCCGTCAAAATAATCCCCTGTCACTTTAATCAACTAATACTAGTCACCTTCTCTTTCAAAGAGCTTTCAAAGAGTAAGGGATTAGAGGAAAACTTTTGCAATGCTCAGAAACACACCTTGTCATATTAACCCAGGAAGACACCAAGATTTAGAAAGGGAGGGTAGAAAGGGAGCAAAAAGAGTTTCCTCATTTCAAGACAGACAACTCCTAGCTTAGTATCAGATCTAAAGGTGTGAAAAAATACCCTAACAAAGCAAAAGTAGGAAGAAGTCAGAGTAAAATGGTAGTGTCTCCTACCCTAATGAAAAGATTCAGGGGGTTAGTGCAAAAAGTTTCTCTAAACAGGGTGGGGGTAAAGAAAAAAAAAAATGAGCTATCAGCTCCCACAAAATGAAGAGGTTTATTAATGTGAGTGGAGAGACTAAGCTAATGAATCTCCAAAACAGGAAAAACAACTTCTTTAGTAGAGCTCAGTCATTGCCACGGAAAAGCAGAGCAGTTTTCACTACCACCTACACAGACCTCTTAGGTGGACATCTTCCCATCTACAAGGGAAACAGGCTGCAAGGTCGCCTAATGGAAGAATCACTGCAAAAAGATAACAATGTAATATTCTGTATTTAAGACATATGCATCACAAGTCAATTTGGAGAATGATGGTTCTCTGCAGGGCTACTTACCCTACACTTCTGACCCAATACAGAAACCAAAACACATTTATCAGCTTGTATACAATAAAAATTAAGCAGCTGTAAATTCAGTATAATGCCTCAAATATTTCAGTCTCTACTTTCACCCTGAAGCTGTTTGAAGCAATACCCCAAGTACTCAAGAGTACAGAGTACTGATCATGTAAGGTTTTGTCTCAGGTAACTGCAAGTCAGTTTCAACCATTCACTATTCTATCAGATAATGCACAGCATGAGGATAGACAGGTACTTCAGGGGAAGAAAATAAAAAGGAAAGAAAGAAGAAATCTCAAAAAATTGGTCAGATTACAAATATTCTCATTGCTTGGTTTTAATTATCTAAATCTCTTCCCAAAACTGTTCTTCAAAATACTCCCAAAGACTGACATATTAAAAACCACAATATTACCCTCCCATTTCTTGTGAACTCTTTACATAATACTTACCTGAATTATTTTGCACTTGAGCCCATGAAAGCCAAATGACTTGTGAATAAATACTGTTGTTGCTCATGCCAAGACTTGTATTTTTCCCATTTTTGCTTTCATTTCAATGTCTCTTCTTGACTGCTCTAAGTAGCAACTGAATAAATGCAACCTACTTTACAATTTGGAGGCTGAGATGGTACAAAATCCCCCAGATCAAGTACAGAATTCAACTTCCTAGCACTTAAGCTGGAAGACCTATATGTAAGACTATTACATGAAGCATTTCTTCTGGGAAGAAGAAAAACCAGTTTTTACCAGCTTACACCCCTCTGTTGGTTCTCACTCCTGTCATATATTTTTATTCTGAATAATTATTTTCTGCTATTTTATTTAAAGAATATTCTCAAGTATTTTCCTTCTTTCATGAGACATAAAGCTGTTTTAAAAAAGGAATCTGTTCAAATTCAGCTTAAATTATCCTTGCACAACAACACAATGAACAGAGAAATTGTGGGCTAGTCAAACCTATGCTGAAGATTGTTCCATTTTTAAAAGTGTTGCTTTTGTGTTTATATTTAAAAACCTTGTTTACCTTTACGTTGACCAGATTTTTTTTAATCCTTATCTGCAATTCTGTTCAATGTTGCACAACACACTTGTCAAAAGTCAAGATTATGTGGAGACCATTTCCATCCCAGCCTTCTCTCCAGAGAAATATATTGACAGTGCTATAAAAACATTCTGAAGGCTGAAACATTCTGAAAATATTCATTTTGGCATCAACATAAATATTATGATGCCAAAATTCACTATACTGTTGATTTCTTAAAGAAAGGAACTGTATGGGGGGGCGGTAACTAAATTATCTTTATGGTCCCTTCCTACCCAAGTGATTCAATAAAAAACTCTAGAAAAAATTAAAACAAACAAAGAAAAAAAACCCAACAAAAAATCCCATGCCATTCTATAACATACTCTTTGCATAAGCCCATCTGACTGCTACAATTCAAAACTCTTTCTAAAATGAATTCCAACTGAAACTGTCTCTGCTCTTGCATGTTGAAGTTTGCCAGAACACCAAGAAACGCTGCCTGCTGCATCATGTGTAATCTCAAAGCTATAGGATAAAGAAAAGAGACTCTACAGAATTCTTCTCCTGTGCAATAGGAATTCCACACTTCATGAATGCATAGTGACCAGGATTATTCTGGAAAATGCACTGAAGTTTTAATGAGGGTTCCTAACAGTCAAACAGCTTATAGTCTGCAGATTGCAAAGCACTGACACACTGTGCTGAATTCCAACCTATCATACACTCACTCACATGAGAATGCCAAAAACACCTCACACTGATCTTATTGGGATAGATGGTGGTCCTCTCTGAGAAGGAGAACCAAAGGAAAAAGCCCCAACAAACCAAAGAAGCAATCCACAAGTAAAGACGTTCTTGTCATTAGGAATGAGAGGAAATTCTGATGTAAAAAATCAGAACAACTTCTCATTCCTAAACCTGAGGCCATAACATACATTTGCAAGTTCTGGCCACTGCTAGTTGGACATTATATTTCATTCTCTGTTAGCCAGCTGAAGTGATGGATTACCTCAGTGACCCTTATCACATCAGTATTATTCACTCAGCACTTCTTTCTGACTGCATCTGCTGCATTCCCTTCACAAACCCAACTAGATGCTACCAGTGTACTCTTGCTATTGCCATTTCCTCACCATGACAGTTCAGGCCCACTGAAAGACCTGTAGCTACTGACATCCGATTTTCACAAGAGTCTCCATACAAATTAAAGATCAAATGGTATCAGAAATGTGTATATTGTAAAACTTTGTAGAAACAGAGTGGTCTTCTGGGAATTACCCCCTGAAGATCTCCCCACCCCAAGAGTTCAAAACTCCACTATAATGAAACACAGCAATTGAACTGCCTGCATAACCAATGCCAAAATAAGTATCTCAGAAATTTCCAATTTCAGTTTGGCATTAAAATACAGTTTTCATACAATGCTCAATCCTTCATTCCCAAAACCCAGAAAGCTGGGTTTAATGTTGTCCATTGCCTGCAGAAACTGAGCTGGGCAATTTTTCAGCTTGGACCAACTCCGCTGTCTAAAGGGAACACAGAAACAAAGCTGGACTGGAACCCAAATTAGAGATAGCCTGTGAGAGATGGGTTTGGGGGATTTTTTGCCACTTTTCATACCTTTGCTTCTTCCCAAATCCTCTTCAGCTGGAAGTTATTTGTTAATTCTCTCTAAACATCTCACAGTTAGTATCACCCAGTTAACTTGGTGTTTCCCATTCCTCATGCACAGGCATCCCACATTAGTACTGTACACTTTTCACACTGCTCTTTTCTTATTTTCACATGCCAGTGATCATGGCAACACATGCTGGTTTGCATTCAGCAAAGAAAGCATTAAATTAGCATAACACTCCTAAAATCCATTGCATTTCATGTGACAAACCAATGCAGCAGATTTGCAACACTGCAACAGAAATAGGTGACAGCTACTTGATGTCAGCACAGAAGCCTCAAGTTTTAACAGGCTTTTTGATCCAAAAGCCTGTTTGCCCATTAGCATCATGGGAGTCTGTTAGAAATGCAGGAGCACAGGGCAGAGTGGGAGAGATGCCATGTGCTGCATTCCACCGGGAATCCTGCTGTTAAGCTAGTGGCACTGGAGAACTAGGCAGGAGACAACGCTCTCACCTCTTGGAGAGGTCACTTTCTGAGTGCTGGAGCAACCTTCCTGAGCCCTGGTAAATGGTTTTCAGGAAAGAAGGGGCAGAGAGAGAGGAGGGGAGACCAGGTGACGCAGATTCACTCTCACTGAGAGCGCGCCGAAGCCCGACCACAGGACTGTGCAGGCAACAAGAGAACACAGCAGAGGGGTCAGCACGGATTCAGATACAGCAACAAAACCACTAGATTAGAGACACTGGCCAAATACCTCATCTGGCCTTACATTAACTTGGTTTCCCAGAAGATAAAATGTACCTCGTGCATTCCTGGGCAGACTCCCTGGGGATATTGATTTTGCTGTTAGAGCTGATTTCTATTAAAAACTTCTCAATGACATTGCAGAACAGGGAGACCACCTTATTTCTTTAGCTTTATTTATTCCCAAAGCATATTCAGAAAAGGAATCTCTTAAACATTCAGAGAATATCCTTAGACACCTTCTTCCAATAATATAAACCGCATTGTTTCTTCCCCTTTAGTTTTCTTTTACCTTTGTAAACAACACATTAGGAAGTAGAGATTATGTAAATGCAGTCCTCCTGGATAAATTTTTGTGAAGTAACTAAATTAAGAAAGGCAGTCCTATTTCACAGTTAAACATTACTTAGTAGCAGTGACAAGTACTGGAGAGGACATAAAAATTAATTCAGTTTCTTTTGCAGAACATTTATGACTAATCCTCAGAAGGAAAGAATGAAAAATTCCAGCCTAGAACCACGCTGCTACAAACTGTTTTGACTGAAAATCTGCTGATGCCACTTAATCAGTGACTTCTTACAAGTTATTACAAAGTAATACAGTCAGCAAGTCCTTCACTTTAAACTGTCAGGGTTTCCTGTTTGCATACAACACAGTCAGTGGGGAAAAAAAGTTTATCTCAGTAAAAAAACACATTATTTACTTCTCTAGAAACACAGTGTAACAAAAGCTACTTTCTTACCCTTCACTCCCTTCCATTCCCTTAAAACAGAATAAAATTTGTTACCCTTCTCTACTAGCTGGTGCAGCACTCATGCTGATATTTTAATGTAGACATCAAATAGGTGACAAATTACTATTTAAAGCCATTTTTAGAAAGAGCCCACAAACAGAATTACAGCCAAGCACTGAAACATCAAACAGGCTGGAGAATGTGTTCCCAGGAGCAAAAAACTTTTGCTCCAACAGCAAAAAATTCAGCTCATCTGGACCTGAGTTTTGTAAAGGGTTTGGAATTTGTATAGTCACTTCCTGCAGGTAGCCAGCCTAGAGGAGAAAAAGAAGGCACAACCAAAGAGGCCCACAATGAACTGTGGGGACATCTTCTGCTGAGTGCAGAACTCCTGAAGGAACAGTGTTCCATATATTAATAGCTGGAGAGTCTCCAAAAAGGAAGCAGAAAGAAGTTACAGAGGGAAGCTACAGAGGGAAGCTCTGGAGAAAGGCAAATAGGGAAATCACATGCCTCAGTGGATGTGCTTAATCCTTATGTCCTTTTGCAAGACTCCTCACCAGTTTTAACGCTGGACATACTCTCTGTGAGATTTGACTAACATGGCTACAGACATTTGAAGCTATTAGTGCCCTTTTCATCCTGGCATCAAAGTTTCAGGCTGCCATCTCTGCCACTTAAAGCACTGAGAGCCTGCTTTCCAAAAGGTCTGACTAACAAGACTGCCAAAAAGGCTCGAATAAATAAATAAACAGATTGGCACGGGCATCTGGCTGAATCATCAATTTGATGGATTGATGCCTCCCCTGAACCACTAATTGAGGGACCATGAAGTTACTGCAAAGTACCAAACTACTCAGAGGCAGAGAAAACAGGCTGAAAAAAAAAAAAATAAATGAACAAACCAACCCTGGAGAAGTGCAGAAACCCACCTGAGCTAAGCTCCTCTTGTACTTTGCCAGAAGCAGGGCTGCTGCAGCCTGGCCAGGGCGGGCAGGGGGCTGCGGGCAGTGGCACGGCTGCCCTGGCTCCCTCACCCACCTGGTGTGCCCTGGCTCCCTGGTGTGCCCTGGCTCCCTGGCTCACCCACCTGGTGTGCCCTGGCTCCCTGGTGTGCCCTGGCTCCCAGGCTCACTCACCTGGGCGCCTCCAGGCCGTTCTGGCGCAGCAGCGGGGAGCGGGCGCTCTGGGACCTGCCGTTCTGGAAGGTGATCCTGCGTCGGGCGCTGCTGGGCGGGTGGCTGAAGGTGTGCGCGCGCCTCCTGAACTGGGGAGAGTCCGAGCCTTCCTCGGGAAACGTCTGCCAGGCCGAGGACACGGGGGACGCTGGAGGAGTCGCTGGCGGGGAATCGCCCGGAGAAGTGTCCTGAAAGAAAGTGCTGGCGGAGTAAGGCCTGAGGATCTGTGCCCTGCGAGAGCTCTCACTTAACCCACAGGCAGCCAGCAGCAGGGCACCAAAGCCTCTCCCCCTTCTGGGTCATGGCCTATTGTATGCTAATTATCACCCAAACCAGACATCCTCTGAGAGTTCGCTCCAAACCAGCAGCGTCCTTCTTCCAAAAAGTGAAAGTGGAGGGAGGAATACAACCGTATACGCAGCACAAACAACATACTAACTACTCCAGGCATCCTCTCACAGGGACTGGCATTCCAGCTACCAGACTTGTGTCTCTTTCAGGAAAACACAGGAATGGAAAAGGCTAGGGAAACTGCTTTTTGCTAGTTTCCTCGACATATCGCGAGCATACTTCCTGTACCGTCACAGCAACATCCTGGAAAAGAGACTGTTATTACACAGCCAGTTTATGAGTAACTGTAGCAGGAAAACCAAAACAGAATCTTCACCTCCTGGGAACACCAGCAACCAACCCACATGTGAGGTAAAACTTTAAAAACAGGAAATAAAAAGAAAGTGAACAGAGTTCCGCCCTCTTGCTACCATACAGCATCCCCAACAGCTGGGCTTAGGTCAAAAATTCTTACTTCCCTAAAGCAACTATTATTTACAGAAAGGATTCTTCACCTTCAGAGCCCTTCCTTTTGTTGAGACATGACCTTACTTAATTACTTCACTAAAACAAGGCAGAAACCAGAAATTCCTTGCTTTTTGTAAAAGCAAGGGAAGTGTAGGAAAAAAGGACTGGCAATCAGATTAAAGCTGAAGCTTCGAGTCAACATAAACCCCAGCTTTCTTACACCCTCTGCCTCCCAGTGGAAACATCTTTGAGTTTTGTAAGTTGATGTGCTTTGTTCTCCTTCCTTCAAATGAAAGCAGAGTGCTGTATTTACGCTGCACTGAGAGCTGTGTACGGGTCTGAGCTAAGCTCCTTACGTACTCTGTCAGGGGCCAGGCTGCTGCAGCGCTCAAAGCTGTCCACGCTTCCCAGGCGCCCTCGCATCCTGTTAGCTCCCTGCGAGAAGAAAGGCAAGAAAGTTAATCTGGTCCTCTTCCTCTTTTTCTGAAGGTTAGGCAAAGATGGCAACACCTGCACAGGTGAACACAGGACAGTTCAGGCATGTGACACGGCTGACAGAAGACCAAAGATCATGGGTCAAGCACTGGTCTTGACAAGTAAGTGGGATCTTTAGCTGCCCAAACTGCATCTTCTCCCACATTGCTCCCAGGAGTTTTAACCCTGCACTCCATTGTTTGAGGCAAGTGAGTATTTCCTGACACTTCTGAGGCAAAAAAGTTAAGTTGGCTTAAACAGCTTAGTTCAAAAAACTCCAGACTTCAGTACTGTGCATGCACTGCTCCTGATGGATGCTCCTGACACACTACAGTCCTATGAGATACAGTTTATCAATATCTGAACATTTCAGACAAATTAAGTCCACCTGGGCAAAAGGAGTAAAAGTACAAAACTGGGGAGAAATGCTGTCTTGGCAGCAAATCCAGCCAAACAGCATCAGACAAGACAAGATTTTTCATTTAAAATGCAGATAAGCCTGATGCAAATTTGCTAGAAATCTATGCTGAAGGATTTTTGCTGAATTTTTAACAGTCCTTTAGTTTCACAAGAAAAGGCAATAGATCCACAACACTTTTGACTAGCTTTCTCTCCTAATGTTAACTCCCTGGTTATGTTTGCTGTTGGACACTTCTGACTGCTGAAGCAAGTTGCTTTCAGTACTTTATAAGGGGAAAAATAGCCTAGGTTTTTGGAAAATTATGGACAGAGCTCCTCCTGGTATGCTTGCAGCTCCAGGGGAAGTTTTGTCAACATCACCAGAATTTATTTAGCCTACTTTTTCCCAGTAAGAGTTATTTTCAAGACTTAGAGTGCCCTTTAAGTACATTATCCCACTTAAGTGCATTACCAATAAACACTCTGCCTGAAGCATCTCTTCACTTGATCTCCCAAAAAATCAAGAGCAAAGTGTAAGTTGGAAGTTTCTCGTTACCTTTGAAAATGCACACTTTTGGCACTGTAAGAAGGACTTTTTGGTTAAGAAAGCACAACAACAGAAGAGGTTAGTGCAGCATGGAGTGGATGAAATCTGTTGAAAAGGTCAAAGAAAGGTTATATTTGTTTCTCTGAATTACCTCATTAGGAAGCCTGTTTTTGGTTCAAGCCTCACAAAAACAAGATCAGTCCAGCAAAACAAACAAGTGAAGAAGTGACATTCCTCTGGGACTATGTGAAGCCAGGGCACAGAAACCAACAAGTTTCCTAAGGCAAGTAGTGAGTGGCTTAAAATGTCACTTGATGCTATTTACCTAGCTAAGAAGGTGTCCACTTAAATTGTTCCTAGTTACTGGTTACTACATACTTCTTTCTAACTTTTCTAAGATTGAGGCAGTCTAAGACTCTCTCCAATTTACACTGACTTCTAACTTTTATTTTAAAAAATTTATCTATAAAAGATGCTGAATGCCACTTTGAAAAAAAAAAACCACCAAAATTAATTTAAGTTCTTTCATGGTCTCTCTGTTACTAAATGGACTTTTAAATAAAGATGGCAACTTATGCATAATTAGCTCTATTGAATCAATGCCATCTGCACCTGGCTTAAGGAGGGGAAAACCCACTACAGCAATAAGTATTTAGTGCTTAAATACCGTTAAGAATTAAGCATGACCTGTGAGGCTTCTTGTAATAGCCTGATGAAGAATAAGAACTACTGAAACAGTCACCGTGTATCACATTTATGCACATAACACACAGCACAACTGCACAGAGACACTGGTATGTAACTGCTTTAAACAAATAATTAGTGGTTGAGCTGCATTCCAAGTAATTTTTCTTGGTCTTCTACCGTGTAACCTTAAGGTGGATCTGCAAGGATGAACCCCTACGTGTATCATGACTCACTGCTGTTCCTGATCTATTGTACTGTCAAGGTAAAGATGAGGTGACCTTTCTCACAATCACAAATCCACTTCATAAACAGCAAACTTGAAATGGCCCTAGTTCAGATTCAGGTATCCCCTTCTCTTGAATTCAATCATGAGCTGTGGGAGAGCCTTATATTATAATATGCAGAATGTCTCAGTGGCCCTGGTGAGAAGAAACATACTATACTAAAACCCCCCTAACATCTATTTATAAGAAATTTCCCTTCAGAGATTTTTCAATTTAAGCAGTGTATTTCATCCAAATGACTTTTCCTTGACATGACTGGAGTGCCAGCATGGCTGTAAAAGCTTTATTTCAGTGATGACTTCTTTCACAGTCACCACAGGGTTAGTGACCCACCACTAGAGTTAGATCACTTGCCAGTCACATGTCCCTTAGATGTGGAAAAGAAACCAGACACATCAAAGGCACAACTGTAGCTGTCACCATTTGATGATATTCCAAACTGCTGAAATTACCCAAATTTTCTGACTGCCATAACTCTTTTGCTCTCTTTTACACAGAGTCACCTTTCTCCATATTCAGACCAAGTTTCTGGTTTGTAAAATCTGCTACAAAAGAAGGTCAAATTTGACCAGGAGAGTTTAATGGTAGTTTTAGCCCTAGATCAAATTGACACCTACCTGTAAATTCTAAGGATTCTCTCTGGCTTAGAGTATTCTATTTCCATTACAGGGAGCATCCTACATTTGTAGGTTACTTTCTGGCATGTCCATGTAAACAGCAGGACAAGCACAATTTAGTGCTTTTGAAGTTACTAGCAGAAGGAAATGTCACTGGTCTGAATTATCCTGTACTCAGCTCATCACATTTCCTCTGTAATGACATACAGGCACACGGCCTTCTTCAGGTAGTTTTCCATATGCCTCTTCTCTGACTCATCCTTCTGAGCAGAGGGCACTAAGCAAAATTTGCCATTCAGACCTCTTTACCAAAAGACTATTTAATGTAAGAGAGTCTCAGTGATTATCTGTAATTTCACATAATATCTGGCTAGGAACATTAAAATGAATATCAGCTCACTTTTTAAGACTTTTGCTTTTCCTGCACCCCCCGCAAAAGGAACTTTGTTACTAGCTTCTAAAGATTCTTACTGCCTAATATGAGCAATTTTATCTATGAGCTGGAAGGTATTGCTTCTCTGAATAGAGAGATTTCCCATATATGCAGGCACATCTATTCACACTTTGCAAAATCAATAACATGTCTCTTTATGGGATCATTCAACCCTCCTGACTGAATTCTATTCTGAAGCAACACATGCAACAATACCCAGCTAGCTCACTTGCCACCTACAATGAATGTTCATTATTCAGAAATTTGTCCTTTTTTCCCCTCAATATCTGTGGCCTTACAGTAAACTTTCTTAAATCACAATCAACCCAGCTGTAACTCTCAGATTTCACAACAGGGATATTGCTTCATTAAGCATTTATCATATTGAGGACAAAACAAAGAAATATCTGCTAGGTCTCTGCTATCAAGGATATCTGGGACAGCTGATGATAATGAGTTGTTAAACTTACCCTTGAGAAGATATTTTCCAGAGAGCTAGTCAAGGATTTCTTTGCCTTGTTTTTCAGAATGTCAAGTTTAAACCGGCCACCACTGGTGGTGCTTTCTGGAATTGCACTGTTAGAAATGACCTGTTGAAACAAGCAAGGACACCATTCAGCTTTGGCAACTCTTTTTTTTAATTGTGAAGACTATTTCCAAAGACTAGAGCTGAACCAAGTTACATAAGAAACAAAATAGCCTTGGCCTTATTAAAAAAAAACATCACAAACACACTACCCTCCTCCCAAAAAGAAAAACCCCAAACAAAAAACCAAAACAGTCTCCCAAACAAACAAACCCACAGTTAAAGGCACATTCCATCTGAAGGACTATATTGTAAAGGCATATCAATTTAACAACACTGTTGCCCATTCCCTTTGCAAGATAAGTTCGTAGTTTAAACTAAAACAAATGCCTTCTTCAGTCCTACTCTTCCTAGACATTATTGCTTGGGCATGCAGATGAAAGGGGAAAGAAAAAGAAGAGTTATCCTCACATTATAAGGAAATACAGACATAAAATTCATTGGTTGTCTTTCTTCCTGTCATGTCCCCTCAACCTATAAAACTCAGGCAAGCCACTATGAATTAAATAGGATTTTTTTTTCCTGTATAGTCGTTTCTTAATTATAATACTCAGCTTGAGGTACTTCTGAAGAAATTGAGCAGTGATCCTACAAGTAATTGAAACAGCATATTAATAGTCTGGAAAGGGGAAGAGGAATAATAAAAAATATTAAAGTAATAATAAATAATATTAAATAATTAAACCAAGCTTTACCGACGGCGCTTCACCAATGTGGATGTGCATTTTCTGCTTAGTCTCACAGAGCTGACGGAGGTGTAAGATCACAAGTTCATTTTCTTCCTGGTCATTTTCAGGCTTCATTTTCTGTCAGTAACAGCAAAGAAAGGAGTTTTTCTTTCAAGCCATGATTTGCTTATCTTTCCTTCCTATGTAGGTATTCCTTGAAATTAATATATTGATACACCAAACACCAGAGTGCACTGTTATTATGTTGAATTGCAATTCGGTGTACCTTCACACTCCTGGGCAAAATAGAACAAAAACTGAAAAATATTGCAGGCTGTAGAGAGAAGGGAGCTTTACACCCATACATTTTGTTTTCCAAGCCTGTTACTACATAGCCCTCTAAGTGGCATAAGGAAACCAAGCCACTCTGTTCTTCAGGAATCCAGAGGGGAGCACATCCTTTGGAAGCCTAAATCATTGTATACTTCATCCACTAGAGTACATCAGCTTACACCAGAATGATGTGCCAAAATAAATCAAAAAGACAAATTCTGAAGATGCCAGACATGTTCCTGATACCTGCATGTCCCTCATGCTCTCAGCCTACTCCCACGTCACTTTCAAGCAGGGAAACTTGTTTACAGGTGAAAACTAACTCAGAACAAAAAAAAAAAAATAGTCTACATAAGAACACAGAGTATCTCAGCAAATTTGGGAAAGAGAACTTTTCCAACAGCAGTGTGTATCACACATGAGTTTAAATTTGGAGCATGCTATTTCAGTATGATTTTTGGTGGAAAAATAATAAATTCTACATCAACTGCACAACAAACCAAACAAATCAAAAGCAAAAATATCTAGTCCATTTTATCATGGTCTTCCTCAAATTAGGAAGAACTTCTTCTAAGGTACTACCTGAACACGTTCAAAAATGTCTGCTTGCTCATTGTCAGTCAGCGATGACAGATGTCTCTGAATTACAAGTTTGGCTCTTGGTGGATAGAGTCCTAGGAAAAGAATGGACCATTAAAGATTCTCAAATGAACTCTCAAAACACTTTTTGAGCAAAATGACAGTAGAAGATATAAACCTGCCTTTGAGTTTATACAAGTTAGATGTATGACAATTGTATATCCAACATACACATGATACAAAATAATTGAGGTTTTGCTAAACCACATGGCTTTGTTTCCTCTCGTTAGCAGCAAAAATATAACCAGCAGCAGCTAGGTGGCTGGCTCCTGTGTGCTCCCTACCCCACCAATGGCTTCTGTCCTAATGCCAAGAGATCACTGACAGCTGGAAGCCTGACAACTGTATGGGAGGAGGAAAGGAACAGATCAAGGTTATAACAGGAGAGATAATCAATACATAGGATACTTGGAAGTTTTCAGATAGTTTTAACTGAAAAATTAAGAATAAGGAAAAAAAATTAAGAATAAAGTAAAGAATTTCTGACACTCAACAAAGTGCATATTTTGTCACAGAGGTACTTCTAGGAAGCGACAAAAAATGTGAGTGAAAACAAATCCCTTGAATCAGATGAAGATTTTTTCCATCCATGGTGGGTATCATTCATAGAAAACTGTAATCAGAACAAATAATTTTTTTTTTCCAAATAATGCAGCTTTAGGTTTTATTTTGCTAAACTTCTAGACTCAAAGCAGATGGATTAAAAAAAAAAGAGATATTAAAGTAAGTTTTTCAGTCACTAAGTACAAAGTTTATGAAACTACTACTACTACTACATTACTCTATTTGATGCCCCAAGAGGAGATTTTATTTTGATACTGGGTACTTTTCAAATTACTTACACTGCCTTCAACAGCAGCCTCTGTAGTTTATCATTTACAGAAAACTTTACCAGCTTATCCTTACCACTTCTGAATACCTGTTGTTATATCCAGAAACTATAAGTCATAGACGAGGAAAATTTCATCCCACTAAGATTTTACACTTGACTTTTCATCCACCAGAGGGAAGCAAGTGGCAGCAGTGACTTTCAATGAATGGGAGAACTGTAAATATCGAGCACCACCATAACCACACCAGAAAATACTCTACTATTTGCTTTTTATAACATACTTATTTCTTGTTTTTGCATACAATGCTTTGCAAGAACACCTAGCAGAATGATTATAAAAACAGGATCCTAACTTTTTATTTTAAAAATTCTATCTTGTAAGACTTTTTGCATGTGTTCTAGCATACTTCACTTCCAGAGACATTACAAAAGTTTGTCTACTCCTATCTGAAGGTACGATGTTGTCTTAATTTTCTTGATTAGACATTAATCTCCTAACTTAATAGTTTATTTTCCTATAACATAACTAGATCTTGAAGTGTGTGAGGGAATAAATACAAAGAAGGAAAATATAACCCCAGACAGGAAAGAAGAAACACACAGGAAAGAAAGATCCTTTTTGATCATGATTGTCTTTCTATGAGTCATTTTGAAAGCATGCAAATTGAGGAAAAAAAACCAAAAACCCAAACAAATGGAAGGTCAACTGGTGGGTTTTGCTGCTCTGCTTAAGAAAGGTATGATGATGAAAGAGTATTTATAGCAGAAGCAACTCCATATTCTGTTGCAGTATCATTACTGCTAACTCTCCACCTAAATACAGAGAATGCGAAGTGACAGTAAAAATTGAAAACTGGGGTACTTCTACCTCTGCTCATATTGTCTAAGTTATTCCTCTAGAAAAATCAGCAAACCACAATTAGAAGATAAACTCAGCTGCTACCTTCAATTCTTTCACAGAGTTTGTGCAATGAATGCATAGGGCAGGCCTCACACAGTTTGATCTGTGTCTTGGCATTTTGCAGGGCTGCAGCAGTGCTGAAGGCTTGCTTCAGGGTCAGCATTACCTCATCAACCTGTATGGGAAGGAGGGAAAAGAGTGTATAAACAAAAATACATGCCATATACACAAAATTAGATTTATAAATCACATCTCAAACAGGTGCTTTACAATTAAAGGAAAAGACAAAACCATAGAAACCAATCTGCTGTTTTTTAAAGAGACCAAGGTTGAATTCCCAGCTTTCTGCCTTTTTTGTAGATGATCACTATCTTTAAGGTCTGCCAGACAGTGTAATTTTGATGTCTAACTGCAGCTACTCAAGCTTGCTGGGAAAGCACCCACTATTTTTTGAAACTATAAGTGAGAATTTTTAGCTTGAATATATGCTGGGTAAATAAAAAGCATTAATTTCTTTAGCTTCAAGTCTCTATTGTAAACTGCACATGTTCCCTCTTAACCTCTGTCATCCTACCACTAAACCATTTTAGCAGCAACCCCCACAAACCCATCCCTGCTGCCAGACAGGAGCTTCCTACAGCAGTTCCCTTTTCTGCTGGATCCCAGAGTGCCCACCAGCTTCATCACAATCACTACACAGCCCTAGGCACTGCTGGCCTGACCTGATCCTTCCTTTCCTGCTCCCACCCACACAGCAGTGCTGCTATGTTCCCACACACCAGCACTAGAAAAGCTCAGCTTGTATCTAACAAGGGTTGAGCTCACAGCATTTCTCCACATTCATTCAAACATGCCCCCAGACCTGGCACACAAAGCACTTGGAGCTCCCCTCTCTGTATTTCAGGGGAATACAGTGCTTATTAAAAGCTGTTTGCTCAGTCTCAGCATTAGTAAGGAAAGGAGACAGCAGCCTGAGAGCAATTTTAGGAACAAAATCAGTATTCTGCTTCAGAATCAGGTCCCCACTCTGCTTGTTACTCTGTTTTATAAGCAGGAAGAACAAAGCTGAAATATTTGAGACCAAAACCACAGAGTTTAACATTAAAAACATAGAGACTTTTTTTGGGGGGGGGTCTGTCACCTGGGGGAGAAAACGAAAAAAAAGTAGAAAAGGAACCTGAATATAGAAATTTGAACTAGTTTGTGTCCCAGTATATGTAGGTTTGTTTTGTTTGCTTTAAGCCTCAGGTTCTAAGCATTACCAATAATTTCTGAGCGCTTTCTCTTCTTAGCAATAAAGCAGAACATTGAACAGTGCATGTCCATCTTGCAACATGGACTGGGAAGTTTTTTAAGTTGGCTACAATCCCTCTCCAATGCAAGATCCACAGAACAGTGCTAAGCATATATGACTATCCTAAAATCATAAGAACTATAGCACAAACTGTAAGTAGGCTTAGAGCAAAAACACACAAGCCTCCCAGCACAGCCTGGCTGGCAGTGGGGAACCTGGAAAGGTCTGCCCTGCCACAGTCAAACTGCCACCAGGGTCCATCTGAGTGACTGCATCCAAAAGTAGCTCAGGAAGGTTTATTTCATATTGCAGTGTGGGCACACACACACAAATCAGTACCAGAATAAGCAAAGAGGTTCATAAAAACATGGGAGTGTTATGCACCACTTAAGCCTTTGAATTATGTATGGTCAGATTTATCAATAGGTCAGATATAACATTTTCTGTTATTACAATGATAAAGCTGATCTCATAGCAAGCTCCCATTTTGACAAAAATGCAGCTTCAGCTGTCATGGTACATCTAGAGCTGTTGGCTGTTTGAAGTTTTACTGATGCAAATCTATTCACTCTCAAACTAGGAGACTGAATAGATTAACAAATTACATTTTCAGCTAGGCTAAAAAAGTGATTTTTAAGTTTATCTGAGAAAGAGTTAGCAGCTGTTACCAGCACCGTCAAACAAATGTAATTCAGAAAAGGAAACAACTTCTTTTAAAGTGTCACAGTTTTAAAATAAAAATGGAGCAGTCAAAATTATTTCCTGTATATATTTCACACTATTAAGCTACCTGTTATCAATAAAATCAGTGATATCTGGAACTTCAGTTAATTGATACAAACTTCATACACTGTTCAGTGTACTTTTTTATAGTGACATACATCCATGAATATCTATGGTTTTCTTCTTCTGTGATCAGGTGCTGCTATTTTCTTCTCCTGAGGAACAAAACAGACTACAGGAAAGAAGCTAAAGCCAGATGTAGGCTTAAGACACATGCAGGATCAGCCAGTAGTTTAAACCCTACCCTGAAGGGTATGTTTGGCTTTTATCATCAGCTTTGTTACTGATTCAATACATGTCTTTACATGTTTAATGGGGAACCAAGTTTCTCAACAGTCAGAATTGGAAGAGTTACAATCAAATAGAGAGCCCAAATATGCTCACAGTCACACAGCCATACGGATTCATCTATTTGTTGCTGACATTTGCATCAGCAGAGTAGCAGGATATGGCTGTGTATGAAGAGAATGTTCACATTTCCTACTGCAAATTTGCATATGCACAGCTGACGTCCTGCACCTGAGCAGATGTGAGCACTGGGTCTCAGCTGACACAGCAGAACGACAGAGACTCCTATTGTTCAGGAAATGCCTTGGAAATGCTCTGATGAAATGGTCAGGATCATCAGTAAATACTCACCAGAGACTCACTTGCACATTGGAACACATAGCAAATATACTGGCTTAACCCAGATTCCACAGATTCTCGGCAAATGAAACCAAAGTGATCAACATGTTTTATACCCTAAAAGAATTTTAAAACAGCATTAGTGGACTATTTTGTAAACAAGTATAGTTTCCAAAAATTTGAATAACTATAAATGCATACCCCTAATGTTCTATTTTACAAGTAGTATAATTGTATTTAAATTGCTTTTTGTATTTAAGTTATATTAAGATCTTTATATAATTAAACCCAAAGTTATCCAGCAATAAATCTGGACCGAACTTATACCATCAGCAAAACTGAATTTTCAGGGAAGCAAACTAAAGACTGCTGGGTTGGATTTGGAATTGCCTCCACAGTGAAAATTTAATTTTATAAGCCATGCTAAAACACAGGATTGGAGAAGTATCAGGGTACGAGCAGACTCTTGCTTTCCTGTGTTAGGACTACACAAAAAAAAAAAAAAAATCCCAAAAGCCAAAAAAAACCCCAAAAAAAACCAAAAACCCCAAAACAACAACAAAAACAAAGCAAAAAAACCCAAAACAACCCAAAACCTAAAAAAAACCACAGACAAACAAAAAAACCCCACAAAAACGAGGGAATAAGTGGCAACCTACAGAATTCCAACCAAATTATGAAATAAATTCTTTGAGACTGAGTTACATACCAGAAGTTTCGAGACTTACTACACATTACTACTGACACTTTTTTCCAAGATCTTAGTGTAACAGCTTGACAGGGAACGCTGCCTTGCTAAAAACAGCACTGAGAAGATCAAAGACAGCTGCTTCCTAAAAAGCACTATATTCCCAGTCTCAATTCATGGAACATGACTCACTATTGTTAAAGCTTTTGCCAATGTTTTAATCATCTGAGTATGGAAATAGTAGATTTTCTCCAAATGAAAGCCTAATCTCTCAGGTTCAAATACAACAAAAATCAGAACACAGTTGCTTGGATCCATCTCCAAAGAAAACACCTATACCATAAAAGAGAGGAGGAGGCAAAGCAACTTGCCTGTCACTACAGAAAACACTCTAGACAAAATTGGAAATCCAGTACGTGACAAACTGAACATATTGTCACTACACACTGTTGTTTTTAAAAACAAAATTCCAAAAGTCACTTTTGTACCACATAAAACTTAAGAGGTGCAGAGAGTTGTTAAGATGACACAAATGGCATTAGCTGAACCATAGTCCAACTAATCTTGACTTCATTCTCTCGTGACAGATGAAGTCTTCAAAAGCATAAAATAAAAAAGGTCAAATGTATACACATGTTGATCTACAGAACAGTGAAGTGTTGAGCTCTGTTTTGCAAGAAAACAATTATTAAAGGTGGTTTGGTGAGATGCCAGTTCCCTCCTTTCTGACAGTGCCTGAACAAGTCTACTGCTGTCCTAACTTTTCAGTCTCGACAGGAGAACATTTGAGGGGGAGACAGATATGACACTTGCCCTACTGAAACACAAATAGGACAGCATGTTCCGAAATCAACAGCACTTCCATCATATTTCTTTAAGATGGTGGCTTTAAGAGGTCATGACAACAGAGCCAAGTTTTCTGTTGTTCTGGGTTCCCTCAAGGGGAAGGCTCCAACAAAAAAACTTCTAAAGCTATTTGATATCTGAGTTTAGACTGCACACACAGAGGTTTATCATCAATTATGTCTGCTGCTTGACAATTATAAGGAGTGTGGATAATTACATGAATGCAGCAGCTCAACCATGCTTAACCTATAGGATAAAAAAATACCTTTATTAGACCAGACTAAGAGAATCCAGAATGCCAACTGGCAATAACATCTCCTTTTCATTGTTTGTGAAGTTTGGAAGGACAAATATTCCTAAGCCACAGTCCCACAATACATACTAAATCACTGCCCTATAAATCTGTAACAGAGAAGCCGAGGGGCTAGCACCAAGTTCTTAAAGGAAGTACTGATGAAGTTTATGCAACCAATGCTTAGTCTTGAACAAATTAATATTTTATTTCTATTGAATGCAAACCCCCCTCGACTTCTCTAAAGTAATGGTTTCACATAATAAAAAAAAAACTAAAAAAAAACCCTAATAAAAACAAACAAAATCCTCCGAGTATTATGACTGTCTCTTTGAGTTATTCATGAATGTAAAGTAACAGAAGCTTTGCTCCAAATGAAAGTGAAGAGGTGGAATGAAAAACACCTCCAAAGTCCAACACACAGAATTACCTGACACTATTTATTATACAAAGTTATTTTCCTGAAGGAAAGCTGGGCCTTGAAGGTTTTCCATGGTCTAACTGGTTGCCATACTTTAAAGTCAGCAGATAAAAAGTTGTTCCAGCTTAGGACTGTTTTGTTTGACTATTTTAAGCTTTTATATAAAACCTAGGAGCCCAGTACCTAAAGTTGATGTGTCACTTCAGTACACCCAAAAAGCAGGAGAAGATCCAAGTCATCTACAAATTCTACGTTCCATACCTCTGCTTTAATATCATTTTGATCTGTATTTATTATAAAGCTATTACCACGTTGTTTGATTATATTGTCCCATTCTGTATTTGCATCAGCTTTTTTCCTCTCTCAAAAGCAATACAAATTGTAGTTTAAATGCAGAGTCAATTTAAGGACCAGGACCTTTAGTTGGTAACTCAAGACTCTACTTGAGTTACAAGTATGCCTAATTCCTAATTTGTCTAAGCATTGGTAGCCCAGTCATGCAAGAGCAGACTGGTTATTAGCATGAAAATGAATGCACTTGGGGGTAAAATACAGGTTTAGAGAATGACAAAAGCATACTTTAACTAGAATAATCATGTTTAAGTGTTGTGATGGTGTGATGATGTGGCATAACAAATTAAGAGATAATAAAGTAAAACTTTAAACCAAAAAGTGTCACCAGTGCTGAACAAGAGCAAGATGGAAAGGTGAACATCTTAGCCTTGACATTTAACTTTACAAGAAATAATTACTTATTACTGAACATAGCTAGGTACACCTATCACCATATTCTCCAGAGAAAATTATGCAGGTGAACTGCTGTTATTCTGAAGGGTTGATTTGATGCTCTCCTCCTTTCATTCTGAAGGCTTTCAGGAACTTGTATGCTCAGAAATAAATAGTACACTCAGAGCATCCTAAATGGAGATTAAACTGCTTCCAAAACATACTTAACACTCTCCCAAATCAGAAATAGTTTATACTTTGTTTGCTGATGAGTGATTAAAATTGCTGCTATTACACAGCTCAGACTGGTTATTTTGCATTCATATTTTCTGGACTTTTCTGGAAAAAGAATTCTACATTTCTTTTTTTCTCCTGCCTACAGACCAGCAAGGCAACACAGCTGAAGAACAAAATCTTTTTCTCCTGATGATCTACACATTGCTTCTTATTAATGCTTACCTGAGAACATGAGGAAATATCTTTAAAATTCTTTTCAAACACAACAGATTTGGTATCTGGGCTGATGAGGTTAACTTCAAACCTTCCAACCTAAGGGAGAGAAAAATAAATCTAATTTATGACTGTCTCAGGGGTATAGCATTTACAGCAACAAAAATGTCAGAATCTTGCCCTTTCTTGCTCACATAGAGTATCTTTTGGCACAACAGCTTACTCAGCAGGAACAAGGGTGCCAGGGTGCTGTAATTCTGCCCATGTTGAATAAGAATATTTCAGCAAGTACAATACACTCAGCTGAATAACAAAAATTACTTGGAAAAAAACATAGCTTTTCTTCCCCTCCCCCATCCTTTTCTTCAAGCTATTTTAGTCCAAAGATCACATGTTTGTCAGACAATACTAAAACCTTTAGGAAATAATGCGGCTAAATTAAAAGCTGGGGGAAAAAATGGGAATTCTTGGTTTTTAAATAATACCATAGATTAGCTAAGAAACTAAGATGATACTTTTTGGTTTGTAGTCATTCCAAATGAGAAAAAGTAGCTTCTGCAACAAACTACCTTTTAGCTTTCCCAAACTGCTTCTCAAGCCCATGGAATTTATTCTACAGACCTTGGATTTTTTCAGCGAAATCCTGTTCATTACTAGTGATAACTGCGGCTTTCTGAAGGGGAATGCATTCACTTCAGACAGCATTTCCCCAAGAGAATAAAAACAAGAATGATCCTTAAAACAAATGGAAAGACAAAATCCAGGCATTTAGCCCACTGTTATTTTAAGGTCCAAAGATTTTTCCTTTTATGGGTCACCTCCTTTATGTGTCCTTCTGCTTTCTCAAAACAAGTTTCAAAGATGTGAAATGCACTTCAGGCAAGAGAAGAAATAACCACTGGAGTCTGAAGGAAGAAGCCTTCAGTGCAGAGATGTTTGAATACTCATCTTGTAAAAAGGGGACATTAATACAAATTATCAAAAAGAGACTGGCTCAAACACAAAGCTGTGGAAGTTTCATGTGAAGTTTTTTCTTTTGAAGTGTACAAAAAAAAAGAGGCTTTGTTTGCATGGTAGCCTTCATTGATTCTCTTTTTGAAAGAATATTCATTTTTTTCAGCTAGGTTCTAAATATCACCAACACAGACAATCCAGAACTGCACATAAAATATTTATTTCACTAAAAACTCTGCTCCTTTAAGTGATTACTCCATAAATAATTACTTTTTCTTAAAATTTGCCTGAGCTCATGAGTTGAGGTGAAAGTTCAGCTACTTGTGTTCCAATCATTTATGAACAGATACAAAAATATTTATAACAAATCACGAAGCCATACTGGATCCATATTACTTATCTTGCAAAACTTGTCTCAAACTGCACAGGGGAAGAAGATACGGTACAAGAGCAACAGGAAGCTGCTCATCCTAGAGCCCACCTGGAACAACATTGTCCTGTTCTTCTCGGAGTCAGAGGGCTGCACGTGGCTGGGAGCACTGGCGTGTCTCCTGCGGGACTGTGTTTTCAGGTTGTTGTCGTGAACCCTCCTCTGCATCACTGCAGTGACACTGCTGCAGCGGGAGCGGAACTCCTGCTGCTCATCGAAGCCAGAGTCCTCCAAAATCCTCTCTGGAAAGCAGCCACGAGTGCTGGCCAGGTTGGTCAGGTTGGTCTGGCTGCCAATTGTAAACATTGCAGCACGCCCTGCTGTTGGGGGGCTGTTGGGGCTGTCCAGCTCCTCAAAAGGGCTGTCCAGAGGAGAAGCTGGCATATTTTCCTCACACAGGGGCAGGTCCAAACTTGACTCGTTATTGCGCTGCTCGTTTAGCAGTTTCAGGCGCTGGCGCTCATGAAGGCTGAATTTCTCTATGCAGTCGTCAATCAGCGTGGAGGGAGCTTTCTTGTGAGCCACTGTCACCTTCCCACAGTATAAGACCTCAAATTTTTGAGAGTCATAGAAGGCATCTTCACTGTCCTTACTTGGTTTGGCATCTTCTTTCAGTGCTGCTTTAGAGACTTGTCTTATGCTGCTGATGACATCAGGAACCTGAGGGGACAGTGTGAAAGGCCTTTTTAGTAACCACAAATGAGACAGCAGAGACAGTGATGCATCAAGCATTTGTTAAGGTAAGTATTTACACAAGCTATTTCTTCAGCAGAGTGCCACAAGCTTCTTGGCAAAGAATATAAAATCAGTAAAGTCTAAATTGTGTATGGACAATTTATGTAGTGGAAGCAGAGCAAATAATTTCTAATTTTTTTCCTGGAATGTCTCCCAGTACATAAGGTTTTAAATTACCAGAAGGTCGATTGGCAAATGTTCACATTCTTTTTTTTTTTGCTTGTTTTTACTGAGACTGCCTTCTCTTTCCCATTGTCCTCTGCCCACATTGGCATGTTTTACTGCTGTGCTCTGTAAAGGGTCATCACTGCTCCTTTGTTTTTATTTTGCAGAGACACTTATTCTATTCTTAAGACTTTCAGGAACAGTTTTGTGGACAAGAGACCACCAATCTCCATCAGTTTCAACTGACAGAGTTGAAACTGCATTAGATCTCACTTATTATCAACTATAAAACATGTACAACTGCATTAGATCTCACTTATTATCAACTATAAAAACCTTGCCTCATCCATCCTGTGACACAGTTCACCTTAAGGTCACACTTCCCTGCTGCCTCAGTCATTGTGCCATAAAGCAGCACACACAAATCTCTCTTCTCTGCACAGATCCCTGCTATACCCTGTAGGGCCAAACTACACATCTCCAGAAGAAATTCACAATTGCAGACCTGTGTCATACAGTCTTTCAAAGACACCTGGTTCTTCCTCCATTTTATCCCAATCACCCTGGGAGGAGTCTGCTTAAAGTATCAACATATTTAACATGTGAGCTCCTTTTTCATTTTGGCTTCACAAAAGAAAACAAGGACTTTCCCAACTCTACTAACTGCAGATCAAAGTGGTAATAGTTGCTCTTTTGACAGTACCTACTCTTCTGAACCACACCCTCTTTCCCACATGTCCCATTTTCTCTAGAAGTATAATGAATGGCATCACACTACATGCATTGGGGAAGTTACTAGTGACAATGAGATAGAGAGAATATCAATTTAATTTTCTTTGCAAGAGAAATCAGTTCTCAACATTCAACTAATCCAATACAATCTATGATCAATCACCAGTTTTTGTATTCTATACAGCTTCACACTACAATATTTGATATTTATCAACAGTTTTTGTATTCTATACAGCTTCCCACTACAATATTTGATATTTTTCAAATAATTTTTCTATTAAAAGAAGGTAACTTTAAAGTCACACCTTAAATAATCCATGCTTTCTACAGTATCTCTTTCTTTCAGTCACACGATACCAGCTGAAACTTGCCACTGAGGCAGCAATCTCATCTACCAACACTTCTGCAAGTCAGAGTGGAAAATTACCTCATCTTAATCCCCATCTCCCATTACACACTCCTCATCCCTTGGGCATTCAACTCAAATCTGCTTCCAGTTCATTTATTGCAAAATGAAGTTCAATTACCCTAAGGTCTGCTGACCTTTTGGCTTCTATCCCTTTAGACGTCACCATCATCTCAGTTTGCAGTGGGGCTAAAAGCCAAGTCTAGATCTGGCACAGATACCAGAGTGGAACTGTTCTTCCCTCATTTTCACTGCCAGGCTGCTTTACCATCACCCAAGGTGCACTTCCTCCCAGCCATGGCAGTTCAGCTGGACATGCAAAGTCCTCAACTTGCACTTGCCTGTTTGCTCTTTTTCCACTCATTGGTCTCTTATTCTCTCTATGGCCTAGAAAGAAGCTCTAGAGATTAAATTCCTTAGTTCTCTGTTTTAACAAAATTCACAAACTAGCTACCTTTTAATTAAAATTTCCCTTTTTAGAATCCAGAAGCTGTTACAGGGCAATTCCCATATATTTCTATTCAAAGTACAGTGACAAATAATAATTCTATTCAAAATGCATATAATTTTACACACAATCAACTAGAATAACCACTGTCAGCTGTTTAATCAGCAATTTAGTTTTTTTTAGAACTGTACCATCATTTCCAATCCAATAACTGGGTTCTTCCTCCTGCTCATCACCTCTAAGACAAAAAACTGGATAAACCTAAGTCTTTCTAAAAATACTCAATAGCTTCCTAACACATCCTTCCCCCTCTCTCCCCCAGCCAATGTCCAAACAGGCTGGGGATAAGACACTACCAATTCTACCTCAACAGTAATAGCCATCCATTCCCTCTTCTGTCAGAGATCTCCCTCACAAATGCACAGAGTTTTAAGTAATTGCAATTTTACTTAGAAAAACCCGCAACCCTGCCATTTATCACTTTTATTTCCAGATTGTGTATGCTCTTCAGACACTAGTATTTCAGCTACAACTATTATTTCAGTATCTCTGCTCCTTAAAAGACTTTTGCAATACATAAATTCCTACAGTATTGTCACTTGTGCATAGAGGGACCCTAGCATTAGAGCAGGGGTTTCAGCTCATACAGCCCAAACAATCCTCATTCCCTGTTTTGTTTAGGTAAACTTTTTTACAGGCTACGCTATTTTTTTTTTTTGGATGTTCCCTCATTAGCATTCATTTTTTTTCTTCTTTTCAATCTACAGACAGATCAAAACAAAATATCAAAGTGAACATTTTGGGACCTGTTTAATCTCTGTAGATACGAATACTTTTCTTATATACAGATGAAAAGAAGCACAATGTAATGCAATACAGGGATGTCACAATTGATAAGTAATATCTGTCAGACAGCCCAGAACCAGTTCCAGATGCTTGTTAGCTGTTTCGTGGGTACTCTCACTAGCATGGTGTAAAAGACAGCTTCAAGTATAACATTCAAGACTGATACTAACATTGCCAGGCTATGAGTCGTGCACGTGAATTTTATTGGTCTTTAGTGTACAGGAGTAACTGCGTGCTGCTGCTGATGTCCCCAATGACTGACAATGTGCCAGCCTGTGCTGTTAGATCTGATCCTCTTCACTCTCAGAATGACTCTTTCTTACCAAGAACCAAAAGCTACTTCTGAGATGTACCTAATCAAAGTAGTGTTTTCATGTAAAGATTTGACTTTAAGTAAAAATCCCTAAGTGGGATCAAGTGGAGTATAACAACATATCACATCTATGTTTTCCTGAAAGGCAAGATGCAGAAAAAGTTACATAATTATCAATCACACATCCCAGCATGGCCTTTTACACATTTCTTTGACATATACCATTGGGTTTTGACATTTTGCTTCTCTGTGTATCAAGAAACCTCAATCAAAAATTTCACCATCGAAGTTGTGTAACTTTTGGATGTGGATATTAGCTCATTATTTCTAAATGTCAAAATTGCAGGGCAAAGTTAGACAAGATAATAAGCAGAATGGAGCTTTTAAAATACTGAATTACCTGGATGAAAATCCTTAACTACTTTTAGAAATCAGTTTAGGAATATTAAGATGATATAGACTCCTGCAACAGGCAAAATTTACAAAATGTGTTTCCAAGTTCTAGTATTTCCCTGCAGAAGTCTCATTAAATTAAGCAGCCAGAGGGGAGAAATGGGATTCTTACTCATGAAACACACAGGGCCATTGACAATCTTTCTGGACATCTACTACCAGCTGTTACAATAGGGCAAAATTAAAAAGTTAAATTGTATAGGTTGTATAGGTTGTATATATTGTATAGGTTTTCAGTATTCACCTGAATATAAAGAAATTAAATCCTTAAAATGTTTAAGCAATCGATCTATTTAACATATTCAGATTTTTTTTTTCAAGCCTTGCAGTTAGGTACATCAAGAAGAAAGACTGGATGAGACAGGGCTACACAGTTCTCAGGGAGAGAGAAGAACACCTCCAGCCCAAACAAACCCTGTGGTGGGGCAATTCAAGATAACTTAATTCTCCCAGACTTTGCCCCTCCCAAATCCCATAATCTGGAGGCCTATCATCTTTTTTCCAAATATTGTTTGGGAGAAGGAAATTGCCATGTTCCAAAGGGAGTTGCACAGGGCTTCTCAGTCCAGACAGATAGGAGCTGATGGTGTAGTGCTGGTACACCAGTTCTCAAATGCAGAAACATAATGTAGAGCATTATTATAGGTTTTATTCATGAAGTTTCCCTATACTGCTGAGTAGCAGCAGACTGTTCCATGAATCAGAACAAGGAAATCACCCCCCACTCCTATACACCTCCTCAAATGTGCGTGAACAGCACACAAAGCTTTCTCTAATGCAGCAGTGAGCTCATGCTTGAACAGCAACAGGCACACTGAACCTTCTCAGGGTACTAATAACCTGAAACCAAACAAAATGGATCTGAGAGCTTCAGGAGAGCATTCTTCCCCTCCAGGATGTCACGAGCATCCATGCCTGTCAGGAAGAAACAGCAAATGTGTACTTTAAGACCCCTGAAAAAGTGCTCACAGTAACTCAATCTCTGAACAGAGCCAAGAGAACTCAAGAGTAGAAATTCTTCCTCAGGCCTGTTCCAAACCATGCCCCCAAATGCAAGAGGCCAATAAGACAAGGATGTACAGTGGGTACCATAAGTACAAAACTAAACCTGTGATACTAGTTTGGTTCTCCAGTGTGAACAACACTAAAAAACTTGGTTGAGAAAAAAGAAACCAAAAAACCGAACCCCAATACCAAAACCAACCAAACAAGACTGCAACGTAAGAGGCAAGTAACAAGTGCTCTATAATATCACTGAAGAGACAATATTTTCCTCCAGGGAAATATATTTGATCTACTAAGAGTAATTACAGAAAAAAAAAAATAACCACACACTTGGGAACCAACATAAAATTTTTGATTCACATCCGAGTGACCTAAGATTGTATGAACCAGTTGTCACCCAAAGTGACCAGATTCAATGTGTGGCAATGAAAAAAGGAAAAGTTAGCTGCACTCAAATGAGAACAGGTGGCACTGGCCAAGCTCTACATCCCCTACAATTACATCCTGATCTGAAAAAGCAACATAATAAATAAAGCATGACACTGATACAAAATTCGTTTACCACAGGCAGTAGAGTTTTGATAGTCGAAACTAATGGCAGCACGAGTTTTAGCCAGATAATCCCCAATCTCCTCTATTTGTACCACACACCTATGATCTTGCTTAGAGACCTTTTGAGCTACTGCAGCACATCATCCATTTGGCCAGGTACTGTAGAATAAGGTGGCAGCACTCAGCTAATTCCTGCTCTGCAATTCAAGGGCTACATGTAGTTCTGTCCCTTGCGACTAGACCTGCAACAGTGTTAATTCATAAAGGAGAGCAAACAGCTTCCTTTATGAATTACATGCATGGGAAGCACACTGCACAAAGGGCATGTGATTAGTACTGCCAAGAAATTTTCTACAGGACACTTCACTGTGTTCTACACAGAATAGTATCTTCATGTTAGAAAGGAACATCACTCTAACTGATATAAGGAATGCAAGGTCTTTCCTCTGAACAAAGTGTAGAATAAAACCAAAGGGAGGACTGCAGAAAAATAATTACCACCAAATTCACCTCATGTCATGTAAAAGCTTTTGCTAAAATTAATTCCAACTGCCACAACCCTTAAAACCTCAAAAACAGAACTTCAGTTATGAGTATTTATCACCAGTATCTGTAAGTTGCAAAATAGAGAAACTGTTGAGCCTACTAAATCATGCCTGATGCAGCATAACAATAGCACATTTTGTCACAAGTCTAGAAAGGGCAGAGCATCTCCATTGTAACACTACATGCTTTCTTGAACAGCAGTGACAGAAGTGGAAGCATTAAAAACAACCAAAAAACCAACCCTTTGAATTTACAAGAGCTTCCAGAGAACAAAGGTGGATGTCCCCTTTTGGCTGGAGGGATAACTTTCAAATGCATCCCTCTGTAATTACTGAGAAGTACTTTCAATTTTAATCCAAACTTAGAACTTGAATGCTATGGATATTGCAAAGAACAACAAAATTCACTGGCTGGATTCCATTATTTCCACAAATGAACAGAATTTCACTGTGCAGAGAAGCTGCAGCTTGTCCTAATTTGTGCCTAGCTTCCAGATGAAAAACTTAAGTCTGGAAATTATTAACAAAGCAAAGTCCCTCTTCATACCATAAAGCTTATAAACACAAGAGCAACTGTGAAGTACTGATCCAACAAACATGCCTAACAAATGTGGCTACTTTGTGACAGCATTTCTAGCAAGGCAATTACTTACGAGACAAGGAAAAAGCTCAACCCCTCTCATTCCATCACCATACAAAGTGCAGTGGCAGATCCCTTCCACTGCATAAAGAGATGGGAGCTGAATGAACCTCCCACACACACCACAGGAGCAGACAGTACCTTCTGGCGGGAGCTCCAGCTCAGAAGCAGAGGCATGTCCAAGCAGAGCTGTCACCAAACCTCAGTGTCATGAACACCAAGACTCAGGATAAGAAAGTGCAGAAAGGATTCCCCTCTCACAAAGGGCTGGCAGAGCTGTCACAGCACTTCCTCAGGCTCGCTTCATGATATCACAGCAGAGCCAGAAATCTGTGCAGCTGCCGTTATTCTTCAAAAGCCAAGTATTTCCTGACTTGGGGCTGGAAGCATCCGCACTGCTGGATTTGAATAATGCACCCCACTCATCATCAAGCTATGTACACTTAAAAACAAACAAAAGAGAAACAGGATACTGCTCAGAAATCAATACCCTGTGCTTTGCTAAGTACTGGGAGTTTGACATCTGTCAATAAGAAAGTAACACAATGTGAGAAAAAAATAGGAGCAGTTGGAATGAGTCTCCTTTAGTCAGTGTTAACTTGCATATCCACAAGATAGGAGAACCCATCCACAGCAGTGAAACAGAGACAAAACAAGCTGTGTATCATATCCTGCTATGTACCAGGCATTTGTCAAGGAGGCAAAGTTCTTATCTTAAAAAAACCCACAACCAAATGCCAGCCAAAGTGCAGATATCTGTAACTATTCTCAACTAGAAAGAAGGGTGGGAGAGGAAAAAAAAATTGTTTTCCTTTAACTGCTATAAATGTTTTTACTGCCATCCAGTTAGTCCAGCGCTGATCATTCAGACCTGTTGTACTTCTAAAACTGCTGCATTCTGCTGCTTTCCACTCTGCTGACAGAGCTCCACTTCCCAGTTTTCACCATTAAAAATGCATCTTTCCAATAAAAAGATAAAAGACCAGCCTGATGTCATTCAATTTATGCAGTCACACAAGCAATTTGCTTACTTGGTTTATGCTAGAGGTATTTAGAAACTAGAACAGAAGAATTTGCCTCCATCAGCTGACTTACTGCTGAAGGAATACTGATATCTCTGTTTTTACAGAAATAAGGAGGATTTTCAGCCAAGAGAAATGCTGTCCCAAAGAGAAAGGAGTAACAGCCAAATTACTAAGCATTTCTATATCCCATCTGCACTTACTGTACAGTCTAAAAATAACAGTTTAGAAAACTCCAAGTCAGGTTCTCAGCAGGCAGTAATAAGCATCTGCCATCAACTCCAAATCATTCTGCTGTATGTCTGGGCCAACACAACATAACACAAGCCCAGTAGCAGAAAGCTGGAACACAGAGGCTGGCAAAGAAACTTTCAGTGAAAGCAGTTTTTGGAGCTTCAAGCTAGCTGCCATCCTTGGCTGCTAGTGCTTTCACATTTCTTCTCTACAGGCTCATGGATTCAGCCTAAGCTTAAAGCATCAGAAAACACATTAAAGGATTGATTGCCTAGAGGAACATTAAAGGATTGCATGGAATAAAGTTTTGCTTTCAGGAGACAGTCTTCCTCCTATTTGCCTGGCCTATATTTTTCCCAGATGACTGGTCAAGACCCAGCTATGTTTGCTTCTCAAGAGCTGCTACAGAGCAGTGCATGCATTTTGCTCTGACATTCAGCCTCATGCCACATACTGGGGAGATCACATACTCCTGCCAAAGGCAAAGCTGAAGACTACTATTACACCACCCTAAAGAGAGATCTTTTTTTACATAGGTAAGCTAAAATGAAATCAAATTCAGTTTTCAAAATAATTCTTATTCAAGAACAACCCAGGAATTACTTACACTGATGAGTTTTGATACAGTCAACAAGCAGAAAAAAGTACCAGGCTCACACAGCACACATTTAGCAAACCATCACAGCAGTTAATTTGCAGCTGGAAACTTGTGGATCACCTAACACATTCTGTGTGCTACACACACACACAAGGTGCTTCTATGCCAAATATCCAAATTTAAGTAAGCAGTATAATGATAGAAGGTGGATCAAGTTACTTAACAGAAAAGAATATCTAAGAGTTACAAGATGGTTTAGATGCCTGAGCAGACAATAGGTGCCTTTCCTCATTCAAACACTTGACAGTGGTGCTTGGTTGAGAAAAAAAAAAAAAGAAAAAAAAAAGAAACCAAAAAACCAAACCCCAATACCAAAACCAACCAAACAAGACTGCAATGTAAGAGGCAAGTAACAAGTGCTCTATAATGACACTGAAGAGGCAATATTTTGCCTATCCAAGAACTTCAGGGATGGCAGTGACAGCACAGCCAGACACAAGAGGAGCAGTGCAAGGAAGGCTCTGCACTCAGCATTTTGCTCCTACGTCTAGGCCAGTCAGGCTTGATGCTTTTCCACCTTTCAGATACAGCTCAAATTCACTCAGCTTGAGTACTCTGCAACCCACAGAAGTGTCAGTACAGAGGTCTTATGATGATCCTTATGCTCTTGAATATGTAGATTAGTAAAACAATTCATTTCATCCACCAATTTCATACTTTGAGCATAGGCAAGTTTGTTTCCAAGTTTAGGACACAGTTCCCAGGGAAAGACTTAGCAAAGTACAGCTTGCTTGGAACAGCAGTTCTTTACCCACGTTCTTACAAGCTACAAAAGTACAAATTCAGATATTAGCTAGGAATTTTCTCCTGAAAACTGTGTGTCAGCTTAACTTGGCACTTCTAGTAAGAGGTTTATTAAATATATTGTTTTTAAAACTCCATCATGTTTAACACATACCCTATTTTTAAAAGGGCTTGCCTGAGAAGATAAGGCTGTCACGTGGACAGTCCCAAACAATTAATACATTCTCTGCATTCATTTCCTTTTGAGGGGGTGGGAGGAAAAGTTGGAGAGCTCATTGAAGTATTTTGCCCATTTATGGTCACTATCTACTTCTCCAATACAGATCAGAAGCTCATGAACTTCATTTTAGCAGATTTAAAGTGGCAATACTGAAATAAATGCTCCATGCACCACGTTTAAGAAGGTGGCAATTTTTTAATTCTGTAGCTTCAGGTAGAAGTACTCAAGATTTTAAATTTAAAATATTAACTAACACGTTGATTCACTATGAAATGAACACGCTTTGGTCTGGTTTTCCCTAGCCAAGAGACCGAGACCAAGATCAAGATCTCCTGAGCCAAGAGATCAAGATTTCCTACATGGCAGATCATGAAGAGCCCTAAAGTGAGCATCATCCCAGATTTGGTTAAAACTTGCCATGATACCCATGGATGACAACACATTTATAACTCATTCACTACAATAACCACTTTCTTCTATTATCACTGAAGAAGAAGATGGTGTTTTAATTCAGTGCTGGCTCTGGGAGATGGGAAAAGTTAGATTTTATTCAGTCTAGCAGATGTGGGTATAGTTGATCCAAAAAGTCAGGCACTGCAATAACTTCTAGCTCCCTTAATGAGGCTAGAAATTCCTCAATGACTTGAAACCAAGGAGTTCCTTCTTTCCCTATTTGATGTTTTCTCACAAACTCTCAACTGCAGTGGGAGGTTTCAGACTACAAACTTTCCTTTAAAAAGGTTCTGCTTACAGAAGGTTGGACACCAAGAGCAGTTTCATGCAGCAGGTGATACTGTGGCAGAGACAAAAAGTGTTAAAAGAGTTCAAGGTTCCTTTTGTCACAAGAACATTCATTAAAAAACTGTGAAAGACAAATGCACATGATTCATCAATGTGGACAGAGTATAAATAAAGTATAAAGAAAACAGCTTGCAACCTAGTAGCATTTCAACAGTTCTGTCATCACTGCCAAGTAATGTTCAATAGTTTTCTAGTACTTTGGAAACACACATCTGTACATGTTCCAGCTTGTCTGCTAATCTCACAGTTCACAAGAGCAGCTGCCTTGTCTTGTGACAGTATCAAATGCCTGAGCAACCAGCAGCACAATTAACTCTTCCCAGATAACAACCAGCAAAGAACCCAAGCATAAACACAGCAAGGAAGGATTTCAAAGCCATACTCATCCAGATGCTGAATTACCAACTGCTTTGAAATGAGGTGCTGGGAGCTTCCACCTAACTAGACTTCCTTCAGCACCAAAGTCTCAAACCACCACTTTGCCTAGGAGTCAGGGGAATAATGAATACCACACCTGAAGGCAAAGTTAGCACAGGACAAAGCACTGACTACTGCTCTCCCTGGGAGTCACATTAGTCTAATCTTGTCAATCTCTAACTGCTTACAATATTAAGATTTCGTCAGCTTGTTAGTCGCTGTAAAGAGAATTAAATAATTAGGTAGTTACAGTATTCAAATGTAAATCCAGACAGACAGCTGGATGGGGAAGTATTTCAAATTTAATAGCTGAAAGTAATTAAATGCATGGTCCTTTTACATTTTGACATAGAGAAATTCTAAAAGAGCTACAGATTTACTGTTACTACTACTAATAATTAAAAAAAAAAACAAAAAACCAAACCAAAACAAAACCAACTCACAAGACCCTGGGGAACAGAAAAGAAAATGCTTTCCCAGAAAGCTTTGATATAAAGCAGTCAATAAAGTAAACAGACAGTAAGGACCTTTCAGAGAAACAGCTTTATAAGGCAAGATTCTTGCACCAATAGTGACATACATGAAATAAGCTAGGGGTGCGACAGAGACCCAGGAGACCCATCATATGTACTTCCAAAAAGTCTGTGAGAGCATTTTGTTTTGGTTATAAATATGGGTTCTACAAAACTTAAGGGGAAAAGGGAGCATAGAGGCACTTAATCACTGTGTAACTAAGAAAGCACAACAGGTATATACAGTCAAGATGGGTGGGAAGGAGTTGTTTCTGAGCTTATTAGGAAGGTTCTACTCATTTTTTTAGGCACCATTTTCCTATACATCAGGTAAAGCAACTTTTGCACTGCTTCACTAATTGCTACTGGTAGATACTTCTCATTTCAGTACTATCAAACTTTATTTTCTGAATTTACTGTGCAGGTATTTCTGCATCAGCAGCTGCACAGCACTGCTTGACAGCATTAACAGTACGATTTTTGGAACTGGCTTGAGACCACATAGGTAAGAAGAACAGCTAGGCTGCATTAAGTAACTGCAGCTAACCTTTTGATAACAATATTCACAGGACGATTAGCATTGGTATTATGAAGTCCTAGCAACACAATGACAAATTTACCCAGGAGTTCTAGAATTTCAGTTCATTATTAATGCAGAGCAAAGCCCACACTGCTTCAACTTTCATAGCAGCATCTTTACTTTAGTAGTTCTGGGTTCATGTGGCAAAATTTTGGTAGCAAAGGGACTGCAGGGGTGATTTCCATGAGAAGCTCCCAGAGTTTCCCCAGTGTCCAACAAAGTCAATGGCAGTCAGCTTCAGGACAGACCCACCACCCACCACTGCAGTGACAGTGGTAGCCCCTCCAGGATAATGTGTTTGAGAACAGGAAAACCCTGTGCAAAGGCAGCTAGGACAGCAAAACGAGAACACATGAGGGGAACAGCCCTGCAGACACCAAGGTCAGTGAAGAAGGAGGGGCAGGAGGTGCCCAGGTGCCAGAGCTGAGGTTCCCCTGCAGCCCATGGAGCAGCCATGGTGAGGCAGCTGTGCCCCTGCAGATCCATTCTGGAGCAGTGATCCACCTGCAGCCCTTGGAGGATGCTACACTGGAGCAGTGGGAGATCAAAGGAGACTGTGACTCCATGGGAAGCCCAGGCTGCAGCAGGCTCCTGCAGGGACCTGTGGACCCACAGAGAGAGAAGCCAGCAGTGAAGACAGTTTGCTGGCAGGAGTTCAGCAGGAGAGCCATGCTAGAACAGCCTGTTCCTGAAGGACTACACCCTGTGGGAGGGGCCCATGCTGAAGCAGCCTGTTCCTGAAGGACTGCACCTGTAGGAAAGACCCAGACTGGAGAAGCTGGTAGGGAGCTTTCTCCTCTGGGAGGGGCCCCACTCTGGAGCACGGGAAAAGTGTGAGGAGTCCTGCTCCTGAGGAGGAAGGAGTGGCAGAGACAATGTGTGATGAATCCCCATTCCCTGAGCTGCTGAGGGGGAAGAAGTAGAGAAAATTAGGAGTGAAGTTAAGTTCAAGAAGAAGGGAGGGGTTGGGGGAAGGTGTTTTCAAGATTTGGTTTTCTTTCTCATTACCCTACTTTGATTTGATTGGTAATAAATTAAACTCAAGCTGAGTCTGCTTTGTCCACGACAGTAATTGGTGAGTTATCTCTCCCTGTCCTTACCTCGACCCACAAGCCTTTTTTCATATTTTCTCACCCCTGTCCAGCTGAGGATGAGCAAGAGTGAGGCTTTGGAGGGTGTCTGGTGTCCAGCCAGGGCAGCCCCCACACCAGTACTATAGCACATCTTAGCTGGATACCTGGGCAAGGCATGTTCCCTGCCTGGAAAGGAGATGGGCAGCACAGTCCTGATGCCTAGGGCCTGGTAAAAATATACTTAGCTGTAACGTGACAAATCCCATCATGTGGCTCCTGCCTGGACTGGAAATAGAAACTTATTTCTGGTCTGATGGGCAAGGGATGAGAAGGGAAGAGTGATTTTGTCACTGACACAGCAGTGTTCTCATGTCATTTAAATAAGTTATTTGTAAGGATAATGTAAATCCCATTCACTTCAGCTTACTACAAGAGTTTATAATTTCACCTAAGGTATTACTTGTCATGCTCAGCTGCCATCAAAGCAAGATATGCCTTCAAATAACTTAAAGTTTCAGAAATAGAAATAAGTATGTGAGTTCTCTCATGGAAGTCAACAGTTCCCTCTTGACTGAGGAAATTAAAACTCAGGTTTGTCCACAACTTTGCCCTTCTACAGCTTATTTTTTACTTCCAATAGCTCAGACTATGAAAGATCTCTCTCTGCAACTGGAAGTCGGCTTGCTGATGAGAGTCAGCAGTGAGCACACAAACTATTAACAGAAACCAGAAAAAAGGTGCCCTAAACAGTGAACTTCATTCCTCCTGCTCATCAGCTCTCTCTCCCCTGGGGGAGCTTAGTTGATCTGGGAACTATCTAACTTAGGAATCTATTCTTGGTCATGTCTGAATGTCCTGTTCTCACTGAAGTCAAGCCTGAAACTTGTTTTGCAGAGCCAGGGTGGAAATAATTTATCATAAAAGTTAAACATATTTCTTAACTACCCATTCTATGATTCCCAGCATCCAAACCTGGAACACAAGGTGTGTCTCTCTCTGGTGGGATTCACAAGTATGCCTTCCAGTTTCACCTGTGACACCCACAAAGGCTTCCAAAACAATTCCATACATTTCTATGTAGTAGATACTGGTAAACTTCAAGGAGAAACAACAAAAATCTCAACTACAAGGGTAACCTCCAATGTGATGGAAATATACAACACTAGCTAGATTTATTTATTCTCTAGGGAATTTTTAAACCATCTGGCACAGTCCCAAGTGCTGTAGTTTCTGTTTGTTCAAGAGCTCTCAGGGAGCTGAAGCTAGCAGAGGACACAAATCATTTATTTGTTTCTGCTCTTGTAAAAACATCTTGCATCAATTAGATAAATTCAAAATAGAGTTATGATACACTGAAACGGGTTTAACAGATCCATACCTTATCAAGAGAATTTTATCAGAACTTTTAAGAGTTCAGAAATTAATGTGGACTTCAGCTAGAAGCAAAATCCAAAAAATACATAATCCATTTGAGAAACCACTACGGAACTCATAGACAAAAATGAAGTTCAAAGGGATTTACATGAACAGAAATAAAACTGAATATATGAACATCCCCTTCATTATTTTTTTCATAAAAAGACATCAAGTCCACCAGCATGTAAATTTTTTTGTTTGGGTTCTGTTTATTTTTTTAAGTGGGGAAGACCTTTGGAGGGGTTATGAACCATTGGACCAAACAATGACAAAATCATAAGTGAAATTAATAGGAAAATATAAGAACAGGCATGTTTGCTCCCAAATCCAGTACTGGCTATGTACACAGTTTCAAAGTGACAATTCAGAGCAGCTTTCTGCAGTGTCACAACCTGCCCAGCTGAGGTTGCTCCCTGTTGCTCAACATCAAAAAAGAGATTTTAACATCCTATTTTCCCTCATGGGAACACTGGGAATAACTATCTGAGACTTGGATGTTCAAATTAATATCACACCTAAAGTACTGCACCTCCTCTACCCAAGCACAGGAGGTATGAAAGGAACCATTTAATGCCATTTATGCTTATCACAATCCTTGTTCAATCTATTGGACTCCTTCAAAGATGCATCACATATAAACACCAGTCTTGGAATTAAACAATTTCGAATTGCTACCAGCACATAACACTTAAAAAACTGTGTTCCTTACAGGTAGCAGCAAATTCATGATCCTTGTTAGCCCAATTTATTTAGATGATGCCAGCTCTGAGGCTGACCACAGCAAACAGGGGTTCAAGGAGGACACAATTAAGTAGAGTTGCTGCAAGGAATTTGTAAGCCCCAAAAAGCATATGGTAAAAAACAGCTACTGAACAGCAAATTTAAAACTTGTGCCCTCTTTTCATAATCAGAACACAAGAGGAAAGTAATTCATGAAATAAGAGCTAATCAAAGGAAAAAGAAAGAAAAAAACAAAAAAGACTGTTACACACGAACTCAGTTAATTACAGGGACACAGAACAAAGTCTGGATTGACAGGTATGAAATTTTTATGTACAACCAAGGAATAACAGTCTTTTGAGTTAAAAAAACAAAACGATCCAAAGTGTCAGAAATTGTCACTTCTGGAAATCAGTCACTGGTTTAAGTGGATAAATTGGTACGTAGGAGGATGATTTAAGGCAGCACTTCAAAGAAACAGATTAGGTAACTACAGATGCATGCCATGTAGTAACATCCTGGTATTACACCTTGTTCCAACAAGAAGCATGAAGGTGGGAGTTTATTTCCAATGGCAAATATACAAATTGTATAAGATTAGGACACTGGTGAGGAACAACTGGAAATCCTAGTATTTTATTAGGGTTTTTTTTCTCTATCTATGAACAGAAGCAGGAAATTAAGATCAAAATGAGGTCATGTGGCTATAATAAATGCTGACTGCAAGAAGTATTTTACCAGAAATAAACAAGGCAGAGTCATCTTTGTGAGCAGCTTTTGTCAATAATCCTGTATTGTTTATATGATACACTGACTGCTTGTTGTGAATTCCCAAGCAGATAAGAACTGTTCATAATACACAGACTTCACAAATAGTCCCACCTCATAAAACTTGGGGATGCACACCTGTTACTCAGAAACTGGGACTCCCATCAAACTTTAAATTACGTCTTATTTCATAGTTTATAAATTTACAGTACAATAGCTGTGATTTATTCTCCTAAAAAAATGCAGCATTTTGCCTAGTTTATGAAATATCCTACAATTTCATTCTGCAAAAAAACCCAAACAGGCATTTGGAAAAATATTTATGTAATTAGAAGGATTTAAAAAGAGGATTTTAAAAAGAGCAAGCTGCTAAAAACACACTTGATGTCAACTCAACACTGAAACTCCCAAGCATGTATCAAAACTACAGTGCACAGCCTAAGTGTTTTTTAACCTATAATTATATGCAGCATAATTGGAAAGCCTCAAATTTACAAGAAGTGGTACACCTATTTACACCAAGTGGTGACAAGCTGACAGAGGAAACTCCCACTGGAAAGGGAAACCCCACTCCCCAACAGCTGGTGCTTAGAAGGGTTTGTACATGCAGCTGGAAAGAAGGAGATTCATCTCAGAGCTGAGATGCTGAAGAGGTTCTCTGCTACCACCTGCCCAGTGTTCTTTCAAGATAAGAGACCAAAAATTGTGGTGAACCTGGCAGCACTACATTGGTAACTGGCCTTGATGATCTTACAGGCATTTTTCAACTTTGACACATCTAAATCTTTGATTTATCTCGAGAGCTGCATAGAAATAGGATTGCAGACATCACTGTATTTCTATTAAGCTTGGCTGGATGCTCACACCCACAGAAGATAAGAGTGTAATTTCAAACATTCATTTACAAAAAACATCCATTTTGCCACCCCAGCTTTACCCCAGCACTTTCACAGGCTTTATAGCAGACTTTCCTTGAATACAAAGAACTGAGGCTGCGACTGTACCCAGCAGGTGTTGCTCATAAACTGACTAAACTGAAGCTTCAGAGCTTTTAAGTTCCCAGACAATTAAAAAAATATTTAACAGACTGAGTAGGGGAGGGGGAGCTGCTTTTTACAACACAAGAAGCCCCTTCATCACATTGAGAACAAAGGTGCATTTATATCATTTCACTGCTTATCTGAACACCATCCTGTGCTATCTAACAAAGCACACCCTGCACTTTGCTGATAAAGCACCCTGTGCTAAGGCAGCTGTACCTACGGGATGTGAACATGTGTCCTGAGCCCCACTACAAGCAGCACAGAAACAGATGAGTTCAGGCTTTGTGTACTCAGCTTGGATTGAATCAGGAGCTGCACAGAAGCCTCTGCACACCTGCAAGCCTGAAAGAACACTGGCTGCCTTTGCTTTATTTTTATTTTAACTTGAGATCTTGTCATCTTTACCTTCAAATATCATCAGCTACATTAGGCTGAGCATCTTAGCCAAGAGCTTCCCACTTGGCCAGCCAGAAGAGACTGCAAGACTTTTTTTTTTCTTTCATTGAGGTCCTGAAGTCATCAAGGAAGGGGCCAAGCAACACCCACAACCAAAGGTGCAGTAAATTAACCTTGTAACAATGCAGAGTGCTTGGCTCTTGGAACAGAAGTGTGGCCAAGAGGCTGCAATGCTCACCTCCATTCACACTGTTTTGCCATATTCTTATGCTCTGCGAGGATCCTCTGCAAGTGCTTTTTAATTTTAAAAGCAGAAGCTACTAAATTATTCTTTATTTTACTCTGGAGGGAAAAAAATATTTGTTTACCACAGTATTCTTTATATGTACAGATGCAATTTCATTTCTTTGGTAGATCTCTCAAGTTTACCACTAAAAGGATAAGGTTACAATATTTAATTTTCTACAGTATAATTGCTTGGGGAGAAAAAAAAGAACTTGCTTTTCTGAGACACTGAAAAATTGAATGAGAAATTGAGACCCCTGGCAGTAAACTCTCCCCTGCACCAGCACTGTTTCTCCATTATTGTAGAAGTGCAGCCTTTAATCTCTTTCCTTCCATGGCCATGCCCAGAAGAGTTCAGACAGACTGATCAATCATTTCTAGTCAGCAGGGTTCTGTGAAAGGACAGAAGGTTTTCCTCTCAAACCAACCTGTAAGATCAGTTTTAAATGCCTATGAAGGGTCATGATCTGAGGTGTGTGGTAAGTTTCTATGAAGTAATTATAGAGGCTAGGCAGTAGAAAGAGAATTAAAAAAAGAAATTTTGTATGAGAATTAGTACCACTTTTTAAAAGGCTTTTTCTGTACCAGAATGTTTAAACAAGAGCAGCTTATCTCAAAAAAAAAAAAAAAAAAAAAAAAAAAAAAAGAGGTTTTATTACATCTTGTAGCCAATAATAAGTTAAATGTGCACAGAGAAGAGGAGGAGTCTCTCTTCCCAAAACTTGAACCAAATAATGAAGTCCATCTCTCCCAAGAAGATGACAGCAGACAAAGCTTTCCCTCAAAGTCACCTATGTCACCTGTACATTCAACTGCACAGTGACACTTCCCAAAGCAGCCAGGTTCTGGCAAACAATACAACAGCTCACACAAGGTGAACCAGCAGAGTCCACCTAGTATCTCTGTTAAGTGTTTCAGAAGTCGCTCCTGCTAGCATCATTTTTCTACACATTCCAGGAATCTGGTGGAAGACGGAAGATTGGAAGATGCCAGCCCCTCAAATTTCAGCAACAGGAAATAGCCACCATGAAATTTTTTTTTTTTTTTTTTTTTTTGTAAATACAGCACGGAGTCTTTATGCACAAAGCAATCAAAAACACAGCAACAATGCAAGTTGAAGGTGAACTTGGGCAGGTAAGATTACAAGATACACAGGTGCTTTACAGCAAATTCTGACTGGGAACACTTCAATGCACTGCCAAGCAGTATCACAAATTTGGTGAGAACTGCATTAAAAAAATAAAAAGCTCTAATTTTCTGAAGTAATACTCAATTTATATCCAAGTTTATTTTTAGGCATCAAGTTATATTTTTTTCATACTTCAAAAAATGAGATTTCATATACTTCATTCCCTAGTAAAGCTGATTTACATTACATAGCACATAAGTAGCATGAAGAGCATAATCTGATTTGTGGTGGCTCATGAACGACAGGCAGGACATTTATACATGCTACTTAAAACTTCATCTCTTAGGAATGAAGTTATTTGCCTACCTATGGCTCTTCAGTGCAGCTCAGTAGTGCTGGGAAGAAATTCAATTGTTCTCAAAAGCTTGTTTTCAAAGCTTGTTTTCAGAATTCCAGGATTTCAGAAACCAGGCAACATGGTAGGCTACATCTGCACATCTGAACTTTTGCTGAAAGCATAGCCAGCTTAACTATTCCTACAAGCTAACAAGTGCTTGTAGCAGCAATCAGGACCTGAGAGATTTATTTTTTCATAAACCCTTTGGTTTATATTAAATTCCAGCACAGGAAGCAAGGCTGATTTCTGCTTATAAAACATTATAATTTATCATTTCACAGAATGAAATTATCAAAATAAAGGTACAGTGTAACAGACCATAACAACGTGCTTTTTCCTTCCTTTTCACATGAAACTAGTTTTTGGAAACAGGACTCAGACTGGAATCCCACATTGCATATCTTAGTTCTACCCTTAATGAGCCTAGTCTATCACAGAGGTGAGTGTAGTCATTTTCTGGGGAACAGTCAGGGATGTAAGAATGCTGCTCATGCACAGGCAGTTGTATTTCATCCCAGCATCATGAAGCATGGCAGGATAATCCTGAGAAATTGCATCCTCATGCACAGACAGAGCAAACATACATTTAATGGCTTTCTTTTGCTGCACCCAATGTGCAGCACCTCAACTTCATTCCTTGCTTCAGATATTTGAACCTTTTAGGGAAAAGCAGAGCTTCCCAGTACCTAGACAGCAAAAGGAAAGTGTTTGGAATAAAATACCCACTATTTAGAAAATCAGAGTGAAAGACCCTATTGGGGTCTCCACAGCTAACCTGGAGGTGCCCAATCTGCCTTTGTAAGGGATCACAGGGTGCCAGCAGGCTTCTGACAACCAAAAAGTTGCATGTCCAGCCATGAGACTGGAAGAAACAATCACAGGTCCCTTGTGAAACATTAAGGACCATCTACAGGAACCTTGTACACTTCCTTTCCTGGCAGAAAAAAAGGTTTCTGAAATGACATAATCAGTCCCTTTTTGTCTTCTCCATTCTCATAAGCACCTAAGGCTCATGTCTTCCACCAAGTTTGACTGCTTTGTCTGCCTTCAGAGTAACCTGTGCTGGGGAAGGCTAAGTGGGGTGCAGAGAGGAGGAAGTGACCAGGTGGCTGTGGAAAGCAGGGATGTCACCCAGAGCAGAACTGACAAGCTTGTACTGAGGGCATCTGTTCTGCTTGGCTGGCCAATGCACACACGAGTGTGTGCACTGTAAACATTATAACACACTATTTCTTGCCCAGCAACTACCCAAGGACACAGAATTAGCAGGAAAACTGAAAGACTGTAGACTGCTTTATAGAAAGCAGTTTAAAGAAATTCTTATTGTGCATTTTATTTGTCTGTTTTTCCATTCCCTCTTACTTCTGGCTCCACCTCTCTGGACGAGTTCACGTTCATTTTCCAGGAAATGCTGAAGGCCTAGCTGAATCTTTTGAGGTACCCAGTATATTATAATACATCTTTCTTATCTCTTTTAAACAGAAGGAAATGGATCAAAACAAGAAAGTCTGTAACTCATGAAGTGGCAGGAGTGTTTGTTCTGCAGCAATCTGGATTTTCTCAATTTGTGAATGAGAAGCTGTTTTACATGAACACTAGCACAGTGTTTTTTCAGGCATGAAGATTTCTTCCCAAACTCAACCCTCCTTCCTACTCCCTCTTAGCCACAGACACATTTCACCAGTTACAGTCACAGCTCTCCAGAGCACTAAGCTAAATGTTGCACATTAAGACTACTTTATTCATTATCTCCAATGCTACATCAATTCTGTATGTTTAAACTCAACCTGTTCCTATTTACACTTTGCAGCATGTCACTGAGCACCACCCACTATTTAAGAACACTGAAAACACTGAACAGCATTTCCCTAGCTTAGATACTGCCTCTGAGCCCAAAGTGCTGCCTTACAGCTGAACTTTACAAGAGTACCCAGATGGAGCTGTGTCCCAGCAGGACAGCAGAGAGCCTCACACATCCAACCAGCTTGGCTCACAGGGCACATCCAGAGCTTCTGGATGTTAAGACTTTAGGTTTTCCAAATGCATAAGAGCTATCCCCTCACCTCCTTTTACAAAATATTTTTCAAGGGCTTTATACTACCAAGCTAGAATATCTGTTATGTGCCTTCAAGGACTGAAATGATGAAGTGTTTGAACTCAAGGAGTGTTATACAACCCTCATGGACAGAAACAAATCTTCAACCTTGGAAGAGACAGCAAGGATTTTGCCATCCTGTATGACAATGCCACAGCTACCAAAGCTATAATCAAATTCAATATTAAAAAAATTATTAAAGTCAACTTTTTGGCATACTTGTTTTCAACAGAAAAATGAACTCTAAACAGCACATAAAATGCTACTGTAGAAGTACTGTGTTTGACTAGCCAGGAATCTTCAAATCCTAGGTAGCTATATAATATTTAACTATTTAGTCTGAGTCTTATACTGACTGTCTTTTCTAAACTGAGTTAAAGCAATTCATGCACACGGTACTTCTGTTACTGCCAATCAAAACACAACTTTCTTAGGCTTTAGGCAAGAGTACTTATTGTGAGTGAACACACCAGATTAATAATTTAGTGTGTGGTTAATAAAAGATGGAAAGGAGTTTTACTACTCCATGTGAATGAGCTACAATGGCCATCTCATTTGGGAGAGGGGATTTAAACCTGTAGCTGAATCCCATCCTGCCCTGTCCCACCCCCAAACAGCTTTGTGTTTCCCTGAAACGAGTTGGACTGAAGAATCGGAATTCTCACAGCAGAAGCAGTTAGACAGCAGAGTGCCCTGCAGCTCACTGACATCTAGCCAGGCACCCCAGACTCCACAGACTCAATTTGGTAGATCATCACCAACTGTAATGTGCCAGGTGTAGGTACCTAAGAAAAAAGCATGAAATAGCTTGAGAGAGAGTGAGAATCCACTTACAAGCAGCTCCAATTTTTATCTCTTCATATACAAACCCCAAAGTTACTGTCTAAGTGTCCCAAACTGGCAAGAGTTAATTCTGAAGAGAAATAAACACAGCCTTCCCCTTTCCAGTTGTCCTGGTTCCATTCAGCAGAGGGTCAGGTTCTGCAGAAGCTGGGAGGGGCCATGGCCAGGACACAGAGGTTACTCTGTACCACTCTGTGCCATTGATGGGGGGAAGGTGAAAAGAGTCTCCTCCAGGGAGAAGGAGTTCCATCTGGTTGAGAAAATACAGTGGACAGAGCCATCCATTATTATCTATTATTGGGTGGGGTTTTTCCTATATGTAATTTTCTGTAATTAGTAGTGTTGCTGTTATGGTTCATTTTCTTATCTCATTGCTGTTTCCAATAAACTGTTCTTATCTCAAACCCATAATCTTTGCCTTCTGGTGCCTCCAATTCTCCTCTCCAGCCACCTGCATGAGGGAGGAGGGAGGTGGAGGAAGCTGCAGTGTGGGAGCAATAAACTAGAGAATACCATTCCTAAACCATGATACCAGTTTATTCAAATATCTAACAATAAAGAAAAAAGAATCCAGTCTGGCTTCCACCAAAGTAATTGGAAATACTTGTTTATAATGAGAACCAAGTTTACTGAACCTGATCTGGGATTTCAAATTATACTGAGCGGATGAAAACTTTTCATTTACTTACCATTCTCTTCCTAGATATTTGCTATTACCTTTCTCTCATGGCCTTGTAAAAGTCAAAAATTAATGCTTACTCTTAAGAAATGTATTTTTCCTAGAGCAAATCCTTCATAAATTCCTCGAGGATTTAAAAAATGGATTGAGGCAACAGGGGTACTTCCTAATATCCAACTACCTAATTATGACAACTTATGTACTTCAATTTTGCCTTTATCCAGAATTTAACTTTCTTTTCCAGGGAAGAGAATAATTGCATTAAAGGAAAAACAAACAAAAAAAAAAAAGGTAAGAAAACCCATCATATCTTCTTCCTATCTTCCTAAAGAAAATAATTTCCAAAGGGTTTTTTAACTCTCAAGCTTGGCTAAATGAGCAACTGCCATTTGAGCTCGTTGACCAGGGTACTACTTGTTACCACCCAAAGCATCAGCAGCCAGGATGGCAGGATATTTCCTATGATATTCACATGGCCATTAAGAGCTTGTTCCCTTTTTAGTCCATAAGCCTGAAAATAGGCACTGATTTCCCAGGGAGCAGGCTCCCTGCTCCCAGCTCTGGATCCTTCCTGGGCAGAGTTTATGGTTGGCAGGGTAAATCCAAAGAGGCTTATGCTGATTTGTGTCTAGCAAGCCTGGCATCCTCAGGCAGTCCCATCACAAAGCTCCAGTGAGTTGCTATAGGACCAGCTCATGTGCATTTACTGAACAATTTGTCACACACACTCTGACAGCTCTGGCAGCTGCAGAAAGCCCTTCCAGCCCTTCCCTTATAGCAGGGATTCTCTAGCTTCCAAAAAATCCTTGCTCAAGTTTTAGACATTAATCAATGTTTTCTTGATGACCTTTGCTCACAGAAAGCAACTACACATTTTAAAATCAGTCTGAGATACAGACTCCCTTCTGTACGCAAAGTGGTCCTGCTGTGTCCAAATGGTTAACTTTGGGCAACAATATTGATTAAGAAGAAAGAAATTTAAGGAGTCTGCCCAAAGTTCTTTATGGCAGACCCTAATTCACAGACCAGCTTTGCCAAAACTGTCTCTTGCATGGACAGTTTCCTACAGAATTGTATGATATTTCAGAAAACAATAGAGTCTACTGTAGAAGTATTAGCAAGCTGAAGAAAAAACAAATCTTTCTAGAAAGTTGTACAAAGAAATCCTCCTTTATTATTCTACCATTCTATGATTTTATAGAAAGACAACTTTACAATTTGGTTCATAGCAGTGATAAAGTTATACATACAAAGAAAACATTTCTGCACCCCAAAGCCAACTTCTCTACTTGAGGAAGACATACAGAGAAACTTAATTTTTTGGGTTGTTGTGGGTTTTTATTATTTTAGACAAAACAAAGTGTACCAGACCTGAAAAGAGAAGCTAAAATACTCGGACAGAGAGTCCTGTGAAAGATAAATTCTTGTCAATTGCTTGTAACTGATTCTGTTTGAACTACTAGATAAAAAAAAGCTGTTTTTTCACCTAAATTTGCAGAAAAAAATAAGGGAAAAAAATTAACAAATCTGTATCAAGGTTCAAATCATACAAAGGCCTTGCAGTTACCATACAGGAGAGATCATCTTTGGCAATTTAACTTCTGACAACTGGAAAACTGTTTGTGGGAGAAATGATGCAAACAAGGTTAGAGAGTGTCATCGACAAATGTTGACAGCAAACTGTAGGAAACAACCTGTTTGCTGCAAGTTGCACAGCATTGTGAGGGCATTCTGAGCACTTTCCAATGCCACAGTCTGAGAAACAAGGCATAACTAAAACCCAAGCTACATCATATCATCTAATTTCTGGCTCATAAGGGCCATTATCAAAGTATTTAATCAAGTGTAACACCACCTGTACTAACACAGATTCTCCCTGCTGCTTTTTTTTTCTCCTGCCCCCAGCTATCATCTAAAGGATATTATCCAAGAGATTACTACAGCTATAGAGACAGTTGCAAAGGAGAAACAGTTGCATAAGAGTGAAGAACTTGAGCTTTAAATATGAAGAATGCTGTTGGAGTTACAGCTTACACAGATGTAGATCCTTCACACGAAAGCTTTTCTTTAATTGTGGCAGGAGTGAAAAGACATTCCTAGGAAGCCTGAAAAAAAATAGTAAGGGATTTTGCTCATGGTGACAGAGGGTAGAAGAGCAGCAGGCACCTTTTTCCCAGTGCTTTGGGGAGAACAGCACAAGCAGCAGTGAGATCTGTTCTTTAGTGAGAGCCCAGTCCAATGCTAAGTGGCAGAAGTTGCTCTTTACAGCTCCTACTGAAAAGGACCAATAAAACAAACAAGCAATGTAGCTTGTCAACCATACATCCTACAATGGAAAATCCCTTTATTTTGGTCACAACTACCAACTATCACACCATGAAATATTTCAAAAGATGCCATGATTTTTTCCTAGATTAAAGCTCTAATGGAAGAACAGCATTGCTGCTTCTGATACATAGGCAGACGCTTCCTAACAGCGCATAACTCCCTAATTTGACTTTTGTCCTGAAAATGGTGTGGAGTCAAGGGAACTATTCCACAGCACTATAAAAAACTATTGCTACATCAGTTATTCAGTCTGGCAATCTCTCCAAAACCATCAACATAAACAGAAGAGGCCTTGTGCACCAAGCAGACAGGAAGATAAGGGCACTGAACACAGTGGTTCCCACTGCAACATGCAAATGAGATGAATGCACCCAGAACAAAAATTGGTTTTGGATGGCCAGAGACAGGGCAAGTTTATTTTTGTGGGTGTAACATTTATTCTCAGGCATAAGGCTCAGGCTAGCAACTTACCCAGATCCTAGTATCTGGAACCACAAAGGCAGAATAATATGTAACCAGTCAGAGGTTATTTTTAAAATCTTTTGAAACAACTAACTGAAAGGAAGCATGCAAACACTCTAGAGGAATGAATTATCAACTTGAAATAAATGTTTAAACACTCAAGAGATCATATTAGAAAACTTATACATGTATTAGTTGATAAGTTCTACTGTGGATCAATTCCTAATAAAGAAATCCCTCTCTAACCCCAACTCCCTTTGAATCTAACTGTACTACCCCAGAGACTCAAAGTCTTAATGGAAGGGAGACTTAGAAATGTCAGAACCCAGGAAATTCCTCTGGCTGCCCTGGAGGACTCGAGCCCCTGCCCAGGGGGCTCAGAGACCTTGGCACAGAGCTCAGCCCTGTGCCTTTGATTTAGCCCTTGGCAAAAACAATTACCAACCTTGTATGAAGAATTATAAGCCACAAAAGTTTAAGTAGAATGATAGTGAATTTATCATGGGGTGAAAAATAGATTTTTGGGGTTTTTAGAATGGAGGTTCAGGGGGCAAGATGGAGGAATCTGGGTGTGTCCAGCCTTTCTCCTTCTTCTTCTTGGCCTCCATCTTCTGCTGTGATGCTGGCACTTTTAGCTTGGTTTAGAGTAGAAGCTCACTGTCTAACACAGATGATAGGTACTGGAAAGTAATTGTAAACATTGCATATGTAGTTTTTAGTATACAGACATAACACTGCCCGGGGCAGGCAGAGTGCCTTAGACTGTCTTGCTGAGCGGACCTCGGCAGGACAGGAGAAAGAATTTTATAGATAAGATACAATAAACAACCTTGAGACCAAGAAATTAAGAGCTCTGACTCCTTCTTCGACCACTGGGCTGGGAAAAGAGACTTTCTAACATTTCTCGGGGTCACTCTGACCAGCAAGAGACCCCGAGAAGAAATGCTTGTGTCTCAATGACCAGTCAGAAGTCAAAGTATACACCTAACACTGCACAGTTATCAGGCAAATGCCACCTCTGCAGCTAATGAGTGACCACATCACCCCCCAGGAGAGCTCCACAAGATGCTCACCAGCTCTGTACAGCACCTCCCACACTGGCTGTGCTGACACCTGGCTGAGGTGGGAGGGAAGTGCTGCACGCCTGCTCTGCTACCATTGCAAGTAAAACACAGCTAAGGCACAGCTACCCTGGAGCTGTCAGCACTTGAGCCCTTTTCCCTGCACCTTTGCTGCCAAGCAGACAGGTCTCAACAAGAGCTGGAACACACCTCGTGCTCTGACCTGCACCTCCAACAGTCCCAGAGCTGGTCTGAAGGCTTTGCACACCAGTGACACAGCCCAACGAAGGAGAGCTTGGGTTTAGTGGAAACGTACTGGAAGGCACATTGAAACAATGTTGTCATCTTATTGCAAAGTCCCATACCTTCTCAGTGATTTCTCATGTGCATCTCCTCACAGCACTGAATCCTTCTTCCCAGCACAGCCAACAAACCCCAACTCTCTCCTCACCCAGCTACCCCACTCTTTTGGGGCACTTATCCTTATTGGACACAGCTGTGGCCTGTTAAGGGCAGGGCTGTTCCTAATCTTTGGTGATTAGTACAGCTGCAACTCCTCAGGGGTGAGACTACCTTCTACACTATTTTCTTGCATTCTATCCCTTCACAAAGCAATTTAGGAGATAGGGAATTCTCATCCTCCTCCACTTCATAAAGCATCAGGGTAACAGTGCACCTAAGCATCAGAGAGTTTCAAATTACCTTTCCAAATGTAAAGCAATAGATCCCTTTAACAGGGAGCAGGGGAAACATCATCTTTTGCCTTCCTCAGAAATATCTTTGTTTCTCAAATGATCCTCTGAAGTCAGAATTAAACCTGAAGTTTTAATTAAACTATTTGTCTTAGAATGTGATGCTGCTCTTTCTAAGCAGTTTGTGGTAAAAACAACATGAAGAGAGGTACGGCATGGAAGAGAATATTCTGGACTTTTAGTTACTCTTACTGGGAAGAAACCGAAGGGAAAGAATCTGTATCTTCTTTTCTCTTGAAATGCGCATGCTCTAAAGCATAGGCTAGCACCAGTAAATGCTATAAAAGCTTAATCTGACTATACAATACAAATGTATCACCCATCAAATGGACAGTGACAGTCATTCGGTAAGGAAATTCAAATTCATACTGTCACAATCTGCCAGACATACATTCCCTACCAGTTACACTCTTTGGGACAGCGAGCAGAAAAAACACATCCTTTAAGAATTACATTTTTGCACATGCAGTGTAACTCAATACCACAAAGAGAGAAAATGATGGTGCACTTTAGTCTGGATCCACTGCTAGCATTCTCCAACAAGAATCCCCTTCCAGGCCCAGAGTGTGCCAACATTCTGGAGTTCTGTTACACAACTGCAAGAACTGCTTCAGCTCCCACTGTGCAATTTTCCCTGGTAGCAATTGTTAAAGAGTGTTTTTCCCACTGTGTTATGGAACAATGGGAATGATTAATGTACCCAAGAGCAATACTGAGTTGACGATTATTGATATCAAGTGTTGGTGTTTGGCATGAGATGAACTAAGTTCTGTTACATTAGAGACGACTCTCCTCTGCCAAAACTCTAACCTCATTTTTCCACAGGGGAAAAAAAACCTCCACATAAGTAAGAACATTTTTAGGAAGGTTACCCACTTAAAAAGATAGAGCTAGACCCATTACTTATTCAGTATTGGCAGTAAAATATATAAAACTAAACCCTGACACATTTCATCTGACATTCAAAAGAATCAAAAGCATTAAGATTTTAGCTTTACCCATAACTTGTCTCTTCTAGCACAGGACAGTAACAACATTCACTACTTGTTTCAGTCCACTTTCTTTTTTTAATCAAGATTGTTTGTTTGTTTATTCAGCCCTTATGAGCAGGGTGAAAGTACAGTTTTGCTTAGGTACACTTTGGTCACCATCGGGTCCCCCCAGGAATTATTGTTCATGACCACAAAATTTGCTTATCTTAATATTTCAGTATATTCTCCTATTTGTACTGAACATCCTTTTAATCAAAAGGTACAGATACCGCTGGGTTCTTTGAAGCACTTCAAAGGTTCCCTTTTTGAAAGCAGCTACAGAAGCACACAGGCAGCCACAGCTCACCCTGTGAGGGAGCCTCTTTCATCCAGCATGAGAAATGTTTTGTGAGGCCAGGCCTCGCACATTCAGCTCTGGACATGGACAGAAAGGTGGGAAACAGTGGGGGAAGCAGGAAAGAAGTGATACTTTTCTACATAAGTGATGTATTGCTATGCAAGTGTTTATTGCATTGATGATAAAAGCGAGTGCTTGAGTAGTGAAACACTGAACATGTGCAGCTTCTAAAAAGTGGATACAGAGAGGTGCACAAGTGTAGAATGTCTTCCAACTAAGGTCTTACAATTTTTGATAAATGAAACTTAATTGGGGGCCAAAATCCTTCCGTTTTTACCATTTTGTTAAATGTAAGCATTACAGTAGCTAAGTTAGATCTAAATCATTTGTTTGTACATGACTGCACATAATTTCACTGGGTTTTAGTGCTCAAGTTTAAAAATGGAGAACATGTGGAACCTTGGCACCCATTCCATAAGCACATTGTTTAAATAACTCCAAAAACTACAAAGGAATGGACATAAAACTTTTTTTAAAAAGTAATCTCTTGCCTTAATGGAGGTATGATCCTCACAAATCAATGGAAAACCACAATGGATTAATACAGGGTTACAAGGAGGTAGTAAGACTTGGAGGATTTTAAAAAAGTTTTATAACAGAGCTCCAAGATCCCAGAAATTACATAGAAGAATGCAAAGACACACTGATGCAGATGATTTTTTCTCTCCAGACTATTTCAACTCTTCCTGCAACAACAATTCTTCTGTCCCTCTCATCTCCTCTGGCATTGTTCTAATGTGTGTAGTAGCACCATCTTATCATGATTTTCACTGCTGGACCTCTTAAACACTAAGCTTATGAATGGAATACTTCTATTTACATTCCTTTAAATAAAAACTGCTGGAAGAGTGAAAAGAGTTCAACATACAGCTGGGTCAATGAAACAATGAGCTTAGGTTAAAATACACACTCCTTAGGAAGCTGGTGGCTGCAGTTGTGCTGTACTGGATTATGGGTAGCAGAAGCATGTGTCCAGGAAGTTCATGTTTGTGCAAATGTTATGTGCATTCTTAATCAGCAGAGCAGCCTGAACCACCTTTGCTGTTGAGTGCAATCAAGTGGAAGAATAAACAGCAAGAACCAGACGTGTAATTTCTAACTGTAACAAATCAAAGGAGACAAGAAGTCCCCATATATGCTGTAAAAAATAATGCAAGTTTTGTCTGATTCTTCCCCCGCTTCCCATTACTAATCTATTTTCTTAATCTATGTCTGTAGCTCATAACTAAGTGGCAGTTTACATCATTGCTTGCATACCAGATTCTTTAGCTACATCTTGGCTTCAATAGCTGACCTTGTTATTCCTGCAGAACATTTGAGCCTTACTTACCTACCTGCTTAATAAGCCAGAGAAATCATAGTAACGAGACAGCACAGCAGAAAATTCCTTACAAGCATTTTAAATACCACTTAGGTTCTACAAGTACTAGAGAACAGTTTAGTTCTAAAGACCTGAAGATCTTAAAATTAGTATTTTGCATTTGCAGTAATTTCCTAATCAGTGATGCACACATTCCTTCTTGCAAGCTATGAGAAACATATACCAGAAATCCCAGGACAAAAGTGCCCAGCAGAACCAGAGCACATGGCTATGTTTGCTGCTATGTTTTTAAGTCAGATACTAGTATTAAAGGGAAAAAAAAAGCTTTACTCCATACTCACACAGCAACCATAACAGAGCAGGAGAACATCAGCACTGTCAGCAACCAAATCCCATAATCATGGGATTATGATTAGCATAGGCTGGGTCTCTATAGTTTGACACTTCTTTTTAGTCTGGCATGGAAGTGATTTCATTAGTGATATTAAACTGCAATGAGAAATTCCACAAATCCTGGCAGAAAAGATTACTATGGTTTTTTGTTTTTTTTTTTTTTTTTTTTTAATCATGATACTTTTAATCTGCCTGCAATTTGACAACTTTATTGTGGAAACATTAGGGAAATACTTCTGGTTCTGCAATTTGGAGTCTAGGTTCTTCTCATTAATTAAATACAAGGGCAGAAAAATCCAACTGCCATATAAGCATTCCATCATTCATTAAGAGAAGCATTAGAAAACTCCTTTTTTGACATAAATTATAACCCAAGGAATTGACAGCACTTTTTTCATATTCCTGCAAAATACTGGAAAGAACTTACAATCTTATAAATGTATAGATAAATTTTCTTAAGGAATAACTAATTCATTTACTTAAAGATGCATTCTGCTAAACAGTGATGCACAAACATTCTATCTTGCCCCAATAAAAATAACAATTTTTAATGGCCTATTTCATGCATAAATGGAAAGGAAATGAGCTGTAAAAATGGATGCCAAAACTGCCACATCAATCAGAATGAAGATGGTCCAACCCGGTTGTTCTCTGCAGGAGCTCCCTCTTCATCAGTTTAAGACCACTTCATTTACAAAAGTAAGAAGACGCTGTTCCTTTTAGATGCAACCAGCTTCCAAACAACTAGCTCTCCCTATACACCCAGAAGCTTTTCTGGGATCAGTTCGGTCATTTGCTTCTCATACTATCACACTGAGTGGCTACAGCTGCCTGTAAGCTCCTCTTGAGAAATGCAGCAGTCAGTCAAAAAAGGTCTCCTCACACCTGCTTTCCTTTAAAAAAATCAGATCCTCAGCAGTTTATCAAGTCATTCAGCAGCTTCCTCTTGCTCACTGTGGATAAGATGCTGGCCAAATATTTTCACTGGTGCTCTTAAGGCCCTCTGATGCCTTTCAGCCTGCCACTTGCTTTCAATTTCAGACCCAATCTCATCCCTGCTCACCCACACGATGCTTACAAACTCACTCCCAAGTACCCTTTTGGCTTTCACCATCTGGCCCCTTTGGCTTGCTCAGACATTAAGAATGAAGCCCAGCAGCACTTGCTTTCAGGGCAATACAGAAAAACAGTAAAACTACATCAGATCTGACCCTCTCTCCCCTTATACCTCCAAAATTTATATGTTTTCCACCCTCAGTACCCCCTACTACTCTTCACGTAAAGAAAAGTTTCTTCACCCTGTGGGTGGTTGGGTACCAGAACAGGCTCCCCAGGGATATGGTCACAGCACCAAGCCTGACAGAGTTCAAGAAGCATTGGAAAAATGCTCTCAGGCACATGCTGTGATTGTGTTCAGGGCTGGAAATGGAACTGATGATTCTTGTAGGTCCCTTCCTGTTGCACTGAAATCAGTGGCTGGCTGTTTCAAACTAGCACTTTGCAAGTCCCCATGTGAAAGCAATCCTGGTGTGAGCAGTTTGTTAACATAACGATCTATTCCTGGGTGAAAAAAACAATTAGCCACCTGTATAAACTGTTTTTACACCATTAGACAGAAAAATGAGAACTATCTCTCACAAACAACTTTTCCTGCATGTACACACTGGGGGTTTCAGTGATCAATCAATACAGGGTAACAACTTGTTACTAACCAATAAAGTAATTGGCAAGAAAGCAACTAACCAATTGCAGTCACACACGAGGTCTGTAAAATTGTATGAAAACGAGTTATGTGAATAAAGAATGGGCTTTTCCCCCCATGAAGAAAATGGAGTCCATGTGATTTATTCCCATAGCTTCCAACTCAGGATATTCAGTGACTCCACGATTCAGCCAACTCCCAGGACATGATACAATCACTTCAACTCCACGCCATTGTTTCACTCCTGTGACTGCCAACTCCAACTTCATGTTTTTATTCCCTGAACCATGCAAAGTGCCTACCTATCCTTGGAGGTCCTGTGACCAGAAGAGACTCATATAAAACTCCAAGCAGATGCTGGCCAGTGTGGACAGAGCCAGTGCCCTCTGGAGGGAGCTAGCTGGGCAAGTTCAAGCACAGGACTGACATCTGTTTGGTGCTGGAGTCAAGAGCCACTTCACAGAGCAGATACCTTCATCAGGATATACAAAAATTGAATTAGGAAGCTCTTCAAGGACAAGATCCTGTCTTTATTTATACTTGCACAACTCCCTCTGCAATGCAGCGCTGACTCGTAAGTGTTCAGCTGTGCAAGAGAGATTGCAACTGCTAATGCTATCAGCTCCATGCTAATTAGATTAAATCTGCCACTCAAAACTGTACTTAAAACACTTTAAACATCCAGCACAGCACAAGCTGTTCACTGATGTCATTATCCTCCAAGGGTGTTACAACTAGTGATGCCTTCATATGCTTCTTGGTACAAGTTTAACATTTACTGTTTTAGCACTCTTCCCCAAGAATGAATCCCATCATAACACACTGAATCTAATGGGAATGGGCTCATAACACATCTAATACCTGCTCCTATCTGGTAAACAGATGCACCTTGTATGACTGATGGAGATGTCATTTCAAAATGGTAGTTTTGTGAAATATGTGCACAGTCACAGGATTTTCCCTGTTATCTCTCACTACCTCTCAATATGAAATCCCAGCTATAATGTGAAGGTAGCAGGTGAAGGCTTTTTGGATAGAAGGTAACAACTTGATGCACAATATCGTGCACTAAAGCCTCTGTCTGTGTAATACAGGGAAATTTTTTCCCCAGCTTCAGCTTTCTTCTCCCACAGCTGAAAGAACATCATTATTAGACTCCACCTGAGCCCCCCAAATGTTTGGACCCATTGCCCAAAGCAAGCTTTCTTTCCTTTATCTCCCTCATTTTCACAGATCTCTGAAGTACTAGTTTCATAGTACTGATGTCTCAGCTCTACCAGACACAGAAACACTCTATACACCAGAGATTTAAGCAACTTGTAAATCTATAAAGATAAACAGGCTATGATTTCTATAAATAGGCTATATCTTCTTTTATTTCTCATCTCCATTCAAGCTTTTATCCAGTACAAAGTCCACCTCAAAATATTCAATGTCCCAACAATGTAGCTATTCTAATCAGAGTTTCCTATTGAAGGCTAAACCATTTTAGAATTTGTCTCCAAAGGGACTATTTCAGATGACACATTAAGTACAACCCACATGGTAACCTGTTCTGAAGAGCCAATCCCGTTATCACCACCCTAAATATTTTACTCTGAAGGCAACACCAGGGAACTCTCATAGCAGCATAAGTAGAAAAAGAAAGGCAAGTAGAGGAAAACAAGGAATACTAAAACTGACTAAAGATTTTGCATGGGAGAACGGGAGCTCCATGTGCTTTTTTGTAGCTTCAAAAAAATAGCAGAGACAGTTTACTTTCTGGTACTCCAATGAAAACCTCCCTTTCATAATACAATCTTTTTTAGCACCATTGGTGTTCTGTTAACTCAGCTTAATATTAAAAAAACCAAGCACTATTGTTCTGTTGTTTTAGAGGGGGAGCTGTATTTTTTTTTTTTTTGCTGACAAATAAAGTGCAACTTTTGCCTTCAACTGCACTACTTTCTCCTACAGCTGCAAATTTTGTCTGGAGTTTCATCAGGATAACTGAGGGCAGAGCCTACAAGATGAATGCAGCTAACTTTTCTGGGAGGCAGAACAGGTCCATGGGACACCTGCTCTGAACTAACATTTCAGTCAGGAACATGTAAACATTCCTGGTTAATGACAAAACATGCAAGGGCTTTGACTGTGCATGAGGAACATAGCAGCTGATTAAGGTGTTGATTTTGTCAGTCACTGGCTCCCAAGGAAAAAGCCTAGCCAAAGTTTCCATTATATAAAGCAAATGCTAATCAGCCTTTTCAAATACTCAGCAATGTGAGTTGAAGCCCTTATTTAATTTAAATTACATTGATTTTTTTTCTTTTTTGTATCTGCCTGTCAAAACCTGTCTGATACGAGCTTTTCAACTTGCAGTGAAATAAAGCACAGCTGTAGCTACAACAAAAGAAGATAAGACTACAGACCTGTTGTAAGATGATGTCCCATCCAGAACAATATGCTTGCATATTGCTTGCATATGCTTAACCATTTAGCAGTTAAAAAAAAAACTAAATTAAAATTAAAAAAAGTACGGGACATATACTTTATTTAACGGCAACATTTCCTGGGTGTTCTCAGCTAAGCTGAGCATATACTAACCCACTGGGCTTTGTCTTTCATAGGCTTTCTCCAACCTCAATGGATCAAGACTTGGACTATGACTTCAACCAACAGCCCCTGAAATTGCAACAATGAGGTCTCTCTGCTGGATCCAAGGGTGGTCACCCTGGATACCTCTCTACTGCTACCCTTTCCTTCCTTTCCCTTATACCTTTTCTTAAGTGTTAAACTGTTTTTACACTTCAGCGTTACACTGTTGTTGCATTTCCAACCAAAACAAATACATTTTAAAATTTGCCAAGCACCTTATTCTACCTTACTGTTTCCAAGTTTGCCAGTAAAATTTTGTTACTGAACAGCCTGTGAATTTTGTTGTTACTCCTAGACATCACCTAGCGTAAAATCAAATTCCCCTAAGTCAGCAGACTGGGGCATAACACACATCCTACAAAAATAGAAGAACATATGAAATAATACCCTAAAATACAGCAAATTATAATCACCCTAAAAGCTTATAGTTAAAGCTAGGGAATGACAGCATCTCGTGTAAATAGAGGTCTGGATTTCTCTTAGTCTGTAGCTTTCTAGTGGAAAGCCACAGCAACTCAACCAATGGATACCCAAACTTAGATACGAACAGCCCTTGAACTCTTCTCCCTTTAGCTGTTCCCAAATTGTTTCTAGCAGTTCCTGGTGCTGTTTGCCCAGCTCTTCTGCAAGAAGAGCTTCCATCTCCCTAAGAAACATTTTTTATTTTAAAATAAAAGCATTATAACAGAGACATTAAAAAAAGGCATTGTAACAGATATAATAAAAACCTACCATTTTCTTCCTTTCTTGAGGAAATGTTTTCTTGGCTGTTTTTTAAGTAATAGTAACTAGCAAAATGCATGCTTTTGTAGATTGTTACCCAGTTATCCTACTGAACAGTAGGGCACAATTAGCTAACAAAACTGAGAGTTACTCTTTAGCACTTTCTCATTTCGGAGGCGAAAAACTTCTCAGAATATGGAGTCTAAGAACACAGTTTCAGGCATAGAAGGTGGAGAAGCCTTCAAGTAGACTTAATTTGTAATTCATACCACATTTAATAATCTGCAAATCCAGATTCTTCAGCAAATATCCACATCTGCTAAATTTTTTTCCAACCACATCACTTCAAAGCTTACTGTCAAAATTAATCCTTCCTGTCCCTTATGACATATTTTATCTAATATACTAATATTTTTCAGGAAAGAACAGCACAATGTTATTGCTTAAAAACATCATAATTTTACTCCTATATTTCTAAGCTACTGGAACTTAAATTGCAACACAATTAAATATAGAAGCAGATGAAGTATAAATAACTTCATTTGAATGACTGTAGCAGAAACATCTTCCCTGTTTATCTGTATTTTACAGGATTTGGGGTTTAAAAATTTAAGCTGCCTCCCAATGTATCTGGCTGATATTATATTTTCAGCCAGTTTGGTACCCTGACAGCCCTTGAACAAGTGAAATTAAATTTAAGCAGGTGAGACAAACAGTTCAAGAAATATATCCAAGAGAGCTAGCAAAAGCTTTTGCTGAGATGCAAATGTTTTATTGGTGCAATTAACATCACTGTTATAGCAGATTTAAATTTGTGAAAACCTTTAGAGGAAGCTTCAAATAACTGACATCCTTCCCCTTCAATTAAAATGTGACAGCTTGAACTATACACAAACTGAAACACCCTGGCTAGCAGCCTGCTAACTGCTAGAAATATTATAAACTGAACCAGGACAGCTTTACAGACTGCCTTTGCCCTGGAAGAGAGCCGGAAGGGAAGGAAGCCCAATGATGCCACATTTGCAACCTCCTCCTCCTCCTCCAGGGCATGTAGTGCCTTTCTAAAGGCATTTTTGTCCCGACATCCTTACCAATATTTCACAGCCCACCAAAGAAGAAGCAGCATTTGGCTTGGAACAGGAGAAGGTTTGAATGCAGGCAGGAGTAGGAAGCAAGGTAACACATGCTTGCTGTGGTTTGCTCTTCTCCTGCAAGGGCAGGACAAGGAAAATATCCCCAAGGTCAAGGCCTCCAAGTTACCCACTACTCTCATTTGCCACTGCAAACTAGCTCTAGCTGTGTTTTTTATATCTAAATGGGTGAGGAAAAGGTGGCCCTGGAAGTAGACAGATTGTGTGAATGAAAAAAGTTGCAGAAGCAATAAAAACTTTCTGGCATTTAAGGGAGGCTGCATGTGAAAGAATGCAAGTCCTACCATTCTGGGCCAATGCTAAAGCCTCTCTAATGTTTACCAAAGAGCATTTCTCTTCCAAGAAACCTCTTGAGTGCAAGTTATGATCCCCTATTCCACTTCTGAGAAAAGCTTATTTGGACTACAAGAGAGCTTGTAGTAGCTAATCATAAAGCATAATTGTTGAGAGCTTAAGCAAACTCCAGAAATAAGTACAACCACGGTTTCTGACTGATGAGAGAAGCAGCCAAAAAAAGGTTCAGCAGAATCATGCAGTCTTGCATCATGTTTTCCCCAATTACATAGGAGTTTTTTGTTTTGGTTACAAACCATGCAAAATACCTGAAAATTAACACTTTCAAAACACTTGAAAAGTACTTGGAAATGTTATGACTTTGCTTTCAAGTTGTGATTAAAGAAAACCCTTCAGAATGCATCACTGGAAGTCCTAATGCTCATCATTTCCTTATTGTTTTATGTGCTTTTATGGCATTATTTGTGTCCAATTTAGACTGGGAATCACAAAATGCAAACCAATATTCCAAAATTAATAATGACTTTGTTTCTCAGCCTGTACACATGCTAGATGTAAAAAAAAAAAAAAAAAAAATTATTAGTCAGTCCTTCCTTAGATTTTAGGTTCTTTTCAACCTCTATTTACGTGTGTAACAGTGGAAAAGTGAAGGAACAGATTTACCTTTTCTATTTAATAATGAAGATGAAAATTCAAAGGAAAAAGTGTCAGTCACTGTAAACAACACATTTCTTACAAAAAGTTATATTCCTGACTGACTACTCCATGGACCAATGTCTGGCTATAAAAAACTCCAAGATTTGGATCTAATTTGGGATCCCTTAAAAATAGGGGTATTAACAAATGGAGAATGATTTTTACCTTACCAACACAGGATGTTTATTCCCGATTAACTTTATGCATCAATGTTAATCTTTAATACATTAAAAATAGCTCTTGCATAACACAATACTTGTCATGGTGCCTGAAGGTTGGGTTCCTCAGAACTATTCTGGTCTTTCCAATAAAGGCTTAAAGGACTGTATGTAGATTAGGAACCCTAAACTAGAAGGTTCTACATGGTTGACCTCGAGCCACTGTAAAGTGAGACTACATGTAACTTTTAAAATATTGTTTTAATAAATAGTATCATCTCAGCGATGGCCTGGATAGCAGGAACTATCATGTTCTGATTCACTGCTCAGAGGACAGGAGCAGTGCTTTGGGGACCAGCCTCAACTCCAGCTAATCCACAGATCTAGGATGTAGCCTGGATCTTTCCACACTGGGGATCAGCGAGCAGTCAGCAGCCAAACATCTGCTTTCAAAAAAGCAGAAAGCAGCAGAAAAAAAAAATTCTTGTAAGAAAGCAGATCCAGTTTCTGAGGAAAAGGATTTTTTTAGTTTGCCTGGTTTCCAGAGGCAGATTCTGACTCCCTTCTGTAACACATGTCATCAACTCCGGTATGGCAGAGTTGAGGCATTCCATGATGCCCACTGAGCAAGGCAGGCTTGCTCCTCAGACTGAGGTGTCTTCTGGGGTACAGCACAGCTCTGCTCCTGCTCTGGGGACTCTCTAATGAAAAACAGCATGTAGGAGGCAGTGTGAACCTACACCTTATGTCATGGACAGAGCAAAGCAGAATCAGAGAAAAGCAGAATCATAAGCTGAAAACCATTCCTGGTCTCTCTCATACTACCAACTAAGGACCTAGTTTATTTTCTGATATCAAGAAACAATCCCAATAGATTTCACCTTGTAAAGACAAATCTGTCACCTACCTTTGATCTGAAAACTAGAACAGTGCAATTTGTGCAGCTTAATTGTGCAAAACAGAGCAATTTTGCTGAACTCGTGTTAGAGCTATATAAAGCTTGCACTGAACAACCAAAATAGACTGGTATTCTGATGGGTACGTGAGGCAATCTCTCATGGAAATTTCCTTCCTGTTGCAATCCTAATTGAAACAATATGCCAGTAAATAACCACTGAACATTCAACTGCTCCTATCACAGTGTTTGTTTCAGGGCTTTCTGAACCTCAATGGCTCATTGACAGTCTTGAGAAAAAAACTGTGAAACAATCTTAATGAATGGAATTTCTCCTCTCTTTAAATACTATAGTTGGGGTGTGTGCATATACATGTATATTAATGTAACAATAAGACTCATGACAATTTTTGTTCCAAGTCACTGTCTTACTCAAAAGGTGAGGATACAGTGCTTACAGTGCTCCACATCACCAGTTCCAACCTTTGTGAAAAGTTATGGAAACTGAAGGACTATCCTCCATCAAGTCTGTATTCTGTTGTGGTGTTTGAGTTTTTTTATATAGCACTCACTCTTTGCAGCATTATGTCAAAAAGAAGTCAGACTCCATGACCCTCTCTCTGCAAGAGAGTTGTACTTCAGCTTCTCTCTGAATTTTTTATGTTAGGCTGATTCTTAAAATTCTTTTGAAAGGCAATTTAGCTGGACCTGTAAAGGTACAAAATAAACTCCATTTGATAAAAACAGCTGACAACCAAAACCAAGTAAAATTTGATGCTTCAGAGAAGTATAATTGTTAAATAAAGCATACGGTCCACCCTGCATATGCAGACCCTTTAAAGTGTTATGTATTTTAAGAGACCTTTGTCCCTCTAAGGCCCATTTGTGTCTGCCCACAGCTGGCAAAGAATTTTGATCTTCACATGTCAGCTCATACTTAAAAATAAGATCTATTTATTTTAAACCTATTAAAGCAGTTTGTAATACTGAATGGATACAGGGCACCAAATATGCTTCTGTCTCAAATGCAGTCTGTCCAAGCTGACTGTTTCAAATTCAGAAATACCTACAAGTGATCAAAAACTGCTGCAGTTTCTCTATAAACAAAACTAAGAGACCAAGCTGCCAACAGACAGACCTGGAAACTTCAAAGAGAAATGGAAGTGTGTATGGACAGACAAGCCTATCTTTACAGGTAACCTAGGTGTTAATCAATGAAAACCCAAGGAAATCTGAAGAAATGCCCAAAATTTTTTTCTAAATACTCAATATATGTCTCAGAGGTATCAATGAATTTCACATTCACATTTAAGATAAATGGCGAATTTTTAAGAGTGACAGACTTTTCCTCTCAAAGACAGTCACACCTGCCCTTAATACATGCTAACATTCTAAAAAGTATTTGCTGTATATTCAGAGCAGTTCCTAAAATTTAGGCTATAAAAGCCTGTCCTTCAAATTCAGTAAATGAGTAATCACTTCCCTTCTGAAACTCTATTTGATAAACAGATGCATTTATCAGGAAATACCTTCTCAAAAATGAGATCAGTCACTTTCAACTGTGCACAGCCCAGTCTAACCATTGTGTCTCGAATTCAAATGCAGCTGAAAGCATTTTTCACAGATGGCAATAAAAAGGGTAATGCACTCTTTACTACAGAGGCGTGACTGAGTTCATTTAAGCTGTGAAATTACTTCTAATGTTCTAATGCTACTGGAAGGCCTTTCTCTTGAAAATGAAATTACTGTGACTGAACCGCACAGGGAATTAATAAAACTCTAATATTTCTTAACATCTCTGAATTCACAGAAATAGCTGGATTTTCATCTACCTTTTTCATAGCATCAGGGGAACATCTATCACACACCTGGCTCTAGATGCTATGGTTAAGATGTGCAGTTCCCTCCTAGTTTACTCTGACCTGAAAACCATCTCCTTAGGGCTCTCTTCTAGCAGAAGCAGGCTCAGCACTGGACTGCTCACATATGGGTTTCACCAGCTCTCCAGACTGCACACAACACATAGTCCATGTGTCCTGACTTTACTGTCTGCTCTAAAGGTTCAAGAGAGGACCAACAGGGCTGCTGAGGCTCACCTCTCCATAACCCTAAAGCTGCTGTGCCAGGAAGATGCTCTGTCTCCTGGTGTTTGTTCAGAAGTAAGAATATGAGACCATGGGCAAAGGATGAGATAACTGCATCAACATCTTCCATCCTTCTTGAACATGACCTTAAAAAGAAATCTCTATTTTTAGAGCTACCCCTACCCCCAAAGGCTAGGGTTCCTCTCTAGTTCCTCTTGCTGGTCTGTCAGTCCATCTGGAGAGAAACTACAATGCTCCAGTGCTTAAAATACAACAGAAAACACAACATAGTTCAGCAACTGCTAAGGAAGAAATACACTTTTACTTGAGTTTTGGATTCTATTAAAAAATAGAATCACCACAAGCAACTCTTTCAAGGCACCTGGAAATGCCTTGTGCGAATTCTTCAGTTTGGACTCACTCTTAATGTCTGTGCCACATTTCTAATAAAAGTGCTTTTTCCAAAACATTCCAAAGTTATCAGAAGGTTACATAAAACTGTAATCAGCTACAAGAGGTGTATGGAAGAAAAGCTCCAATAGCAGGTTCTTTAGTTCCTACGTTTGTGGGAAAACAAGTAACAGCTTATTCTTAGAATGTCTTGCAATTATTTGAAGCTGCTGCTGGAACAGGATAGGTGACATCTTATGCACTTTTCTATTAAAGCACATTGCAAACCAGCTAGTGAATAAATGAAAGAATTTTTACCATACCTTGCTGAAAAACAAAATTTACCAAAAGCTTTCATCTGGAAACAAGGCCTAACCATAGTGCTATTCAGATTAACCTACCCAGTCAAATATTGGGCTTGCAGCCAATTTCAAGAATATTCACAGACAAGCCAAGTCCCTGAAGTCAGCCAGAGTTGTCCAAGAACACCTGAAAGGCCTGTGCCTTTAGAAATCAGCTTGGAAAGAATCACCACTTGTAAGTATTTAAGCATGTAAAATCAGCAGAATAATGTAGTTCTGTGTGATAATTGGCATTTTTGTGCCAGCCCAGCTGTAACACTGGGCAATTGTGTTCAAGCAGGAACTGCAGCTCAGGCGGCAGCAGGACTGCAAGGACTGCAAGGCCACAGACAAAGGGTGTTTACCAGCTGGGAAACAACCTGAAGTAGTAAGGCCCTTTACTAGAAATTATAGATAGGATCCCATGTTCTCATCAGGGGATCTAGAAGGAAGGGCTTAAAGGAAAGGAATTTATCAATGCAATAGAGAGAGCTGGACATTTAAAGACGATCAGTCCCACAGACAGGAGCTCGATGTTTGCAGAAACAGGACTGGTGTTCTTCAAAGCAGCCATCAGCACCACAGTTTCAGATTCCTTTATGTGAAACTGCAGAACAAGCTGCAAAAACTTCACTTCTGCTTGCGGACATCCAAATTACTTCACAAGGTCCAAGTGTTATCATGGATCATTTTTTGCAGGCATGGATGTTTTTGCTTTATACCACTATGTGTGGGAATTCTTGGGATACACAGTGAAAGATGCAACACAAACATTAGATACTTAGACTCTGAAACAGCAAAGTGAAAGCCACTTATGCTTGAGAAAATGTAATTATAGTAGAAGCTGAGGGAAATTTTACTGCGACACAATCATCCTTCACTGAAAAGCTGGAGAAATACACAAGCATTAAATCTCAACAAAGACATGAAACAGGCATTTTTGTTAATCTGGACTATTAAAAATTGCCAGTGACTCAATCTGTTCTTGAAAATAACTGATCTTGTTTATAGTCCTAATAAGCATTCTGCACATAAAGTCAACCCACCTCCATCAGTACCTTTTTTTATTTAATTTACTCATCTCTAAAAAAATTACATCTAGTCTAATAATTAAAAAATTATTTCCAACCTATTCCTGGGGCGCAAAGAAATAATGCTTTTATGAATGGAATTTCCATGCTTGAGCTATTCAAAAGCATTTTCATGCAACAGCATCTTTTAATGAGTAATTTTGAGGTAGTTAATGTCCCCTCTTCTCTTAGCCAACACCATCTGCTAGTTTATACTCTGGAGGCTGAAGCAAGAGGTATGCACTGATGTATTCTGTCATTAATGTTGGGACTACAGGTTAAGACCATCCAGGTTATCAGGAAGAAGCTACTGGGTAGCAAAGAGGTATCAGAGCACTCTAAGCTACCTGGTCAGAAGATAGGGGGCATGGTTCTCTGTGGGACCTAAATCCATGAGTGGCTAGATGTAATATACCTGAAAAAATTACTGCTGTTTGGGGGTTTTGCCTTTATGTTATTCAAACTACGCAGACAAATGGTCACATGGCTAACAGGGTATGAGGCCCAGGAAGGTATTCAGATAGTTACTCATATTGTAAACTTGTAGCTGCAGTGCTACAGCTCTGTAAGCAAACCTGCAACTAACTGTGCTTAGTGTTAGAAAAAACAAGATTCAAGAAAAACGGGAGGAGTGTATTTGTCAGAGTCACTGGTTAATTATTCAGGAGCCTGATTATCATACAGGACACTAAAAGCTTCCCTCTCCTATGACTGGCCACTAATCATTCCTCCAGCAGGCTGCCATAGAAGCATTACCATTTCCCCACGGAGCAGAGGAATTGCCCTACTTTTGCCCTTATCTTTAACCTATGCTGCTGCCCTCTCCAAAATGGCACTCTGAAATTTTGTAATGTGTTGTTTGAAGTCCCACCAATTTGCCAGCTTCTTTAAGACCAGTGAGAGAGCTAAAGGATTGTTAAAAACTATACCTACTCACCCTTTGCCACAGTGCAGGGGCTTGCAATTATTCTTGATGCTCAGTTTTGCTTGTAAAAAAGCAGCTGGGAGGCAAAGGAAATATTAAGGAAGGTAAAAGCCCTCTTTATTTTACAATTAATTAAGTAATCTGTCAAAACAATCTACCAATGGACATGATGTTCAGAGATAAACTGAATATAAATTTTTGAGAGGATTAATTTTACATAGCTGCATACTCTGAGGCTCATATTAAACACATTCAAACCTCACTAGATAGACACGACCATCTGCACAGGACCTACAGTAGCAGCCTGGTACTGCATTAAGAAGCAGAAAAGTAATAGTCAGGAGACTTTCAAGGACAGATATTAACTCCATAATTTGATATATGAACCCTATCTACATTAATAGTACAAGAGAATGTGTTCTCCCCTACTATTATCAGTGGATTGACAGAGAAGAATAAATTAGAAATTGATAATTATGTCAATGTAATAAATATGTTTGCACATTTGAAAACCTGAGGCACTAGAAAATGCTGTTGAACCAATTAAATGTTCCAGAGATTAAAGCATGCTTATCTGCAGTGTACTTTTCACAGCAGTTTTTACCAGGTTCAAGTTTACTTTGCTCTTAAGCAGGCAATCCACCAGCTGTAGCAGCAGCCATGCAATAACAAACATCCTTCAGCAGCAATTTGTCTCTCTACCAGCTATAAATGACTCAGCTGCTCATATTAGGCCCCAGGAGTTATTTTGCTAATATTACAGATTTCTACCATACAGCACACCATCCCTTCCCTCTGCAGTACAGGCTGAGGTTTTTTATCTGTTTGAGGTTTTTTTTGTTACTCATACCTTCCTTCTGAAACAGAATACATTTGTGTCGGTCACTGAGGAGACCAGCTTTCCCCTCCCATCAGCCACTGGCAGTACAACTTAAAAATAAATTTGTGCCAGGTCATGTGTTTTAATAAAAGGGTATGAAGGTGAAACTGAACTTCAAATGCAAAGGAACTTTGAGCAAGTAAAACATTAGAACAGCTCTATTAAAATTGAAATTAACACCATGCATTATTACTTTCACATTTTTGTTCAAGTTTCTATTCAATAAACAGCTGCTACCAGAATTTACACTTAAAAAAAACTGTTAATATCAATTAAAAAAAAAAAAGCTACTCTTGGTGATACTTCTAAAATGTGGAACTTGAAAGAAGAAATATGAATAGGAATAAAGTTAAAACTTTTATACTCCTGATAGCTGTATCTGAAATGCTCAGCTTCTGGCAGCAAGCAATCAAAAGAATGAATGACTGCTTTTTTTACTTTCAAGTTTTAACTTGAGGCAAGCAGCTTGTGGGAAGCAGCAGGGTTAAAGGGATTATTATCTGTTTTCCCTTATGGTCAGAATCATGACTCTTCATGATTCAGAGTACTGCATGCAGTACCAACAACTCCTTCAAAACCCAAAGATTATAATCCTGGACTGGGACAATTTCAAGGAGATGAGAGAATCAGAGGAGCAAGAGATATGACATAAGAAAATAATAAGCAGTAACCTTCTACATACATAGAGTAAGAAGACTGGAAAAGCCCAAAAATTTGAAAAGTAATGCATCTGTTGGCAATCACAAAGGGATCTGTGTTCTTCACTGTTCTGTGGGCAGCTCTGATTTCTGTACCAGATTCCCCATTACCTTCATATGGGGTTCCCAATCCTACCTACACTGTGACCACTCACAGGTGTCAACTAGAGAAAACACCCCTTCAGGAAGCGTGCTTCCCTGGAAGAACACTCTGGGTGCATACCACAAAGCTATGCAAACTTCTACTGGCACATAGAGTTGGTGCTTTCTTAGATCTCTACAATGTTCCAAATGACAACAGCAACCCGTGCTGAAACTGAATTAGAAACCTATCACATCCTTACTCACCTGTTTATTCAATTGAGCTGAAAGATATTTTGACATTTTAATAGGAACAGTACAGGCAGAAACAAAAAAAACATCCAGAGTATTATTTTTATGACACAGTAATAGTAAGAGACTGCTATATTTGTTAGTAGAATGACACTTAAAGCAGTAACAGAGTAGTGAAGTAGCATGATCTTCTAGCAGCTAGTGATCCTGCAGGAAAACCCTGCAATCCAGGCAATGATTTGTGTGCCTTGGATCCTATTTCAGAGCAGGGCCCTCTAGACAGTCTTAAGTTGTTCACTGAACAGTCCCCTGAAACCAACCCAAAGCAATTAAACAGGGATGAAAGCATGAAGCAGACTCTGCACAGTTTCATGCAGGGCTCTTGTGGGTGCATAACCAAAGCCCTTCCAGAAGCAGTGATCCATCACAATTCACGGACACCCTGTGCCATGGCTGGGGAGCCCACGTGGCAGCAGTACGCAGGAGTGAATTAACTGACCTGTGTAAAAGGACACTGTTAACCCTACTCTTTATTTCTAACAGACTAGCCCAGGACAGGGCTGGGTGCTGTGCTTCCACAAGGACAGCAACAACCTGTGGCACTCCACAGAATATTTTGAGCTCTCCACAGGGCTGTGGTAAGAATTTTAAAGTCCACAAAATGAGTGTCAAAGCTAGTGGAACTCTGTCAGTTTTTCAGGTGATGGTAAACTAGGTCTAGAAAGTCTGACAGTAGGATTGCAAAACATAACAGCAGGACCAAACAGCTAAAAGAATCTCCACTATTGGAGGCAGGATTGGCAAACAGTGAAAAAGGACTGCAACATTTCATTTTGATACTTCAAGTTTAGCATAATAGGAAAGCTTGTGATAATCCAGATAATAATGTGAGTCTTGCAGATTTGTCACTCGATAGGTAATGAACAGCAGCATGTACATATAAATCCCTGCCTTGCTGAGGTTGACACTTCTAGAAGTAACATCCTAAAGCACCCAGTCTGTTGTGCTGGAGGAATACAAGAATTAATTATCTTCTCAAAATCTAATCTTTTTATGGTGGTCATGTGAGAACTCAGAGCAGAAGCATATCAAATATCTTATCAAATCTCAAAAATTTAAACTCAGATAAGAAATAAAATGGCACCAAAGCTAAGCTCCTGGTCAGCTTACTACTGATGGTATTGTTAAAAATGGGGTTTAACCTCTAATTTTCACTAAACATGAAGTTCCCTTTACAAACTTCCATATAACTACAACCAGCAAGGCTACAATTTTAAGTAAAACAGATGAAATGCAGAACAGTGAGCAATCATACAGAAACAAAACACTTGGTTACGTAAAGAAACAAAAAAACGAGCAAACCTAGCAGTCTGGGCTGGCCTCTATGTTCCTCTACACTCCCAACTGTAATGCTGTATATTTTACGGACAACATACACATTGAACAAAGCAAAACAAAATTCCCTAAAAAACTCCACACCATTTATACAGATTGATAGCTCTCTGTATGTATTTTTTAATTTATTTTTCTTAATATCACCTTTTGTGGTGATTTCAGCAGACAGAAGGTCACTATGGAAGAAACCTATTCATTTTGTAAACTTCACACTACCCCACTAAACTGCAGATATTATTTTTAGTTCTCCCTAGCATTAAGCAGAGAGGGAATCCAAGGCACAGTGCCAGGATGTAAACCCACTCCTTCTCAGCTGGCTTTAATCATGTTGCCTTGCTCCTACTCGGCTCCCATGTTTAGGTCAGCAAATTTTCTCAAGGGTAAATCTGAATATATGCACACATATGCCATGGATAATCTGGGTGTGTTTCTCCATGAATAATTTAAAGACAAGTATGGCGTGTTACTCCTACTGAAAGGCTCACTTGATTTTCTTTTGGCAAGGTTCACCCAAAAAACTGCTGCGGAAGAAAAGCCAACATCTTGTGTCTATTTATAATGTAGTTGGTTTACAAAAAAAGTATCCTCTTTGCAAGTTATTTTTCATACTGCTAAAGTTTGCAGTCATGCTGCACAGAAAATTGCGGCCCTCAGTGAGTACGACCACAAAGTCAGGCCAGAAGTGTTGAAATGTTGTCTACAAAAGGGATACTTGTTTTAAATTGTTCTCCATTAAAAAAAAAAAAATAAAAAGTCTTGTACAAAAACTTAAACCAAATTTTACAGAAAGAGCAGTATTTTTCACAGAAAGCTCTCTTATCAGTCATTATGGGATTTGCACATCAGAGCAGCATTTCAGGATCTTAAATTATGTTTTGGTTTTTCATTTTTGTAGAGCACACTTACAGTAAATTGTTTGGCAATTTTTGACCTAACTGCTTAATTGCCACAGAAGTACCATGACCCTGAGGGCAGTCTGCTATTTGTTTTCATTGCCAAGTACAGCAGCAGGTCATACACACAATCTCTTCCCGTTCTAATTTGCACACAAGCAGGAATGAGTTTTTTCACCTCAGACTACCAAAGCTGTAATTTTGCACGCTGTGACAGAGCTGGGCAGGCAGCAATTGCAGACCTTTGCATTTGTATGGCACCTGAAGATCAAACATCAGCTTTCAGCACGGGCTTTAGCTGGAGTTGGTGTGATGCTTCATTTCTGCCCTTCAGCCAAGCAGCAAGCAAGCAACTGGTTTCTCCCTGGCAAATACAGCACTGTTAAATATACATTAGCCTACTCTATTTTTATTTAGAAATCTTACTGTAACTTGAGATGGAGTTGTTAGGAATAATCAAGCCAAAGCCAGAAACCAACCATGAACAGGCACATAAAAATATGCTTCAACAAGTTAGCACTGCACGTCCTGGTCTTTCACTGCTCTGTTATTGAGTATTTACTCTATTTCAGAAATACTTAAGAACCCACAGACCACTGACTATTCCCAAAGTTCCTGGGACATTGCAGCTTTTTGCCCTTTTTCTGAATTAACATAACAGGAAATCCATATCTGTGTCACACAATACATGAAATATATTTAACATCAGCATTCTAAAACAATAAATATTTATTTATCTTGCTAGGAAAAACAAAATCATGAACAGTCTGGAAGGCAGTCACTGCTGTGCCCTGGAGGATAATATTCTGACTTCCCTCAACATGTTTTTCAATTCATCAAGGATCTCTAAACAGCGCTGTGCAGATCTACATATTCCTGCCAAGAAGAGTAATGAAACAAAACATAACCCCAGTCACTTTAACAGAGCAAGCTCTTTAAGGTTTATCAACATACAAAAATGAACTTCATGACTGAAATATACCTTTAAAGTCAGTTGCAATGGGAGAGGGAAAACCACAGAGCTAGGGATGGTAGAGCTGGAAAAAAGCCACACTTCTATGCTATTGGTTTTATCTTATCCAACAGCTTCTACAAGTCTTTCACAGTGGCTTTGAACAACACTCTCTTTCATGTTTGCATTTTAAATTTATTTAATCCTTCACAAAAGTGCCACATGTCCAATACTGTGTAATCCTACCTATCTTCAGCAGTTCCAGAGATACAGAAGAAAATTCTCACCATGTTACCCCTCCAAATTTCTAGAAAATATTATTTTATAAAGCCTATCTAATTTCAAATACATAAAATTATTTCTAAAAGGAAAGTTATGGATTCCATGAGAAAGCAACCAGATCTGCTCAGAAAAAAAGAAAACCTACTACTACAAGTAGCTTATAAAGTCAGAAAATGTGGCTGAATAGATACAATTCCTCCAAAGCATCAAGCAGTGTTTCTGAATAGCATTAGGAGTCCAATAAAAATTTAACAATGAAAAAAAAGTGTTTCTTTTTTGCAGTGGTTCAACTGAAGTATTTTGCCACTCTTAAAACAATCCAAACTGAAAGGATTTGTAACACAACTACAAAATTGTAAGCTCATGACATCTTTTTGAGGCTCTGAGCAGAAAATTTAGGACATGTCATACATGTATTTACTATATGCCTTCAACCTTATCTATTCATGCTGTGACAGCCTTTGAGGTACATGTTGAAAGTTTTTCTTCAGTTCACTCAACTAAAACCACACAAAAGGACATAAAAACCACGTTTAGGCACTGCAGCTGAAGCCAAGACACAAAGCTTGATCTTGGGAAGGTAAAATGATACCTAATAGTCTTGCTGGTGCCAAGCTTTTCCTTTTTCTTCCTCCAGAAAGAGTCTGCTAAGGGAGCAGTGGAAATCCTGGCAGCATCACCCTCTCCAGAAGAGGACCAAGTAATTAACTTCTCACTCTGAGTCCTAATTCCCTGCAGCAGGGAGAGGGGGCGGGGGGCTAAGCAGCCCATTTCTCCTAAGAGGGATGGCTTTAAGCAGGCTTTGCCTCAAACAGCAAGGCACAGTTGCTGCTCATTTCAAGCAGGGTGGCTGCTACAGAGAGGCAGAGGCAAGGAAGGGAGGGAGGCTTGAGACAACCATAGGCTTTGCACTGATAGAGAGTGACTGCATTCAGAATAAAAATTAACTGGATTTTTCAAGATACATAATTAACTTTTATAAAATATAAAACTTAAGACTCTAATTAATTGGCTGCAATGAGCCCCTTCAGTCAAATGTGTGTGGTTTTGTTGCTTGTGTGGGTTTTTATGCTCTTTTCTCTGAAATCTTAAATACACTATCATAACTAAACCCATCCAGCCCAAACACATTTACCTTTGACCAATGCCAAGGGGAAGACTGAAATAACAGAGTAATTTCAGACCTACAGGACCATCAAGAATATTTATTTGCTTATCTCACTGATCTACAAGATGTCACCCGATTAATACACTTGAAAAGGAGTAAAAAACCTCAACATGTTCATGGGTGAAAACAGGCACATCCAAAACTTATGTGTGTTCTCTGGTACTCAAAACAAATCCCAAAATAGGAAGTCACATAGTTCCTGCATCCCTGGTGTAACCACTCCAATATTTTTATCCTGCCCTGTGACAATTCAGTATTGTCTTTTTATACTTTGACCTCTCCAGGGACAATACAGTTGTTTGTCAAATGATCATATGCTGTCTTGCATTGGTGATGCTCTATTTTAGAACCCATATAACTACATGTGGTCTTGATGTATGTATTTGTCAGAATGAAAGGTGGCAGATACTGTATTACAGCTGACAGAGAACGGGAAAGCACAGAGCCTATTTCTGAACTAAATAACTTCACTTTGCTGCCTTAAATTTGGTTTTCAGCAGCCCTGGAAACACCACATTAGTTAATGACCTCTGCAAGTAGATTTTCACCCTTGAAGGTCTTGTAGGTCTTTTTATCTCCTTGTGGTCTCTAAAGGTGCCTCAGAACAGCACATAATACAAGTGGAAGATGGCACAGTTTGCATACATGACAAAAGCCACATTGGAAATAAACTCCTCCTTGTCCCTGCTCTTGAAATGGTATCTGAAACCACAAAGGAAACAAAACCAGGTGGCAGAGGACAGCTGGTACCACAAGGGGACCATGCCAATGCTGCTGAAAATCTGCATGACCTACAGAGCAGACAGCAATCTCTGAACTGGTCCCAATTCACTGCGGTATTTATTCACCACTTTACCTCAGAGAAACTCAAGATGTTCAGGGAGCTCCAAGTGGGGAAGATCCATGGAAGAGATCCAAGGAACGGTGAGCTGTGCACATCAAATGCTGTACCAAACCTTAGCAAAGAGCAGAGATTGATAGGCATCAGGAACACCACTATTTCATAACGGCTGTTCAGAAATTAAATCTCCTCTAGAATTCACTTTTATAAACAACCACCTTCAAGCATCTTGGTCAGAGATTTCCATCACCCCTAAAAATCCGACTCTCCTTACTGCGACGACACACACATGCTAGCTAAATCTTTTTAAAGTCAGATTTTTATTTAATTGTTTTCAAAAGAAACTGCCTCTACATTGACAGACAGGATAAAAAAACCCCAAAAAAAACAACCTAGAAACAAATAATCAGAAGAGAAGCCTTGATTTGGTATTCTTAGATACACACAATCTCCTTTCTTAAAGACAGCCCTATCATCTGGTCACTGTTTATCCACAGCCACTCTCAGTGAAATACATAATTTCATGTATTTTATTTGGCCTTTTTGAAAATATATTGCTTCAACTACAAGACATTGCTTCTACTCCACAAATAACAGGTGGTTTTCATGAACTGCAAAAGGAAAAAGGAATTAATTCTTTCTACTAACAGGACAGACAAGGGTACTTAAAACCATTATCTTTCCTCTCCTAAACATTGGCCGGGAATAAAAAGGCTACACATCACCGTTTAGAAACATTCAACAATTTTATTATTTATTCTGTTTGAGATGTAGGAAAAAAAATATTATGGGCAGGATGTTCAAAACCAAAATTTAAAGATAACTTTACAATCCTAAAATTAAAAGTACTCTCATTTTCAGGAAAAAAAATGCCAAATCTATTAAGGAAATCAAAAATTAAACCTTAACCTCTCAACTTTCTGTTTCAAAAAAGAGAGTGCAAGACTTTTCATCTGAGGCTGTATAGCCCGTGCATGCTAGAGATAATAAGGCTGCTCACCAAACAATTCTGCATTCATTGCAAGCCCTTAACATACATGCTTTGTTCTGAGTCATTGCTTTTCAGTTTCTCAACCCATGAATGAAATTCTGACCCACACGAACTTAGAAAATGTTCATTTTTTTGGCCTCTCCAAGACTTGTTTTCTTGGTAAAAACTGAGACAACATATCTTTCTCATGGAAAATCCTTCCCCTGCAACCAAATTGTGCTATCAACCAAACGTGAGCTCTCTCATTTGCTACAGAATCCTTCAAAACATAGAGCGTATCTATTTTGTCAGGTCTGTTATACCTACTCAAAACACATCTTTATCAGACAACTCAACCGGTGCAATACCTTAATATGAATTTCAACAATGCTGTATGTATGTACTTCCTACACCTTGACTTCATTGCCATTAAGCTCATGCTCCTATATCACATAATAATCAAAGGACAACAGAAATATGCATCTAAACTTGACAAACTTAGTTCTTCAAACATTTCTTACTTACATTCTTCAGTAAGAAACTTTATGTAACATGATATTCATACAGCATAAAAGCCTCCTTTGACTAGACTTTGTACTGATGTCCTGCTTTTCCAGAACAATTGTCTTACATCCTTGCTTTACTGAAACACATTATTCAACAGAAAAGAAACACATTCTTGGAACAGACAAGTGGGCTGTCTCTGGCTCTTGTCTCTAAGTTTCCATCTCTCCAGTTTTTATCACAGCTTTACACTGTCACCAAAAGGCTCCATTACTTCTGCTTCACCTTGAGAAAGCCTAGACCCTTAACACAGCTATAGATTATACCCATAAGAACTAAATTCAACTGAGGTCTGGCCACCTGAACATCTTTTTTCCACAGCCAGCTTGGATTACTTTTGAAACCTTATAATAGTACATTTTCATCATGCTTTTAAGTTTAAGAAGAGAAAACCAAAACGCATGAAATGAGTTCTTAACTGGAGGAAACAACTATTTTCACTAATAAGAATCAAGTAAAGTATACTTTGATTTAGGATGCAGTTCAGGTTAAAAAAATAATCCTCTCATACAGGCTTATTCATGTTTCAAGCAGGAAACACACAATCTAGATCAGCATGATAATAACAACAAAAAAAAAAACCTGCAGAAAGAGATCATACCACAAACCTCTCCCCCAGAGAACAGGGAACTCAAGGCAATTGTCAAACTGCATTGATTGTTCCACACAATTAAAATCTGGTTTATAGAACACAATCAGTATTTAATGATAAAAATGTGTTAAAGTTGAGCTTAAAAATACTAATTAAACAGCCTTTTCTCAGTGGCTGCAAGAAGAGTATGCCTGCCATATTTATAAATTCTAACTTTTGGGTTAAAAAAATAATCTGTTCCCAGGATTGTAAAAAAAATCTGTCAAATATAAAATGAGACAATGCCGTCATTTGATGTCTACATACAGTCTGTGCATACTTGATAATTCTCATATGACAGCAACACAAAATAACAAATCTCTGGCTGCTACTCAGAAAGTACCAGGCAACACTAAATGGACAACTACCCTTATCCACTTCTGCTGGCTACTGCTGTGGACAGTTACAAGAAGCAGCAAACACTGTAGTAAGCTCTGAGGGAGGAAAAAAAAGGGCAAACATTTCTGTTTCCATCTCCATCAGTCAGATGGCTTCAGATGCCTCCCCTTGTAATTAAACAGCAAAGGAAAGAGACACATACCCACAGAAAACCTATCTCAGCATCCACTGTAATGCCAACAAGCTCTGGGTTTGACAATCTGCCAAAGTACTACTCCAGAACAAGGGTCACCCCACTGGCTCCTACTTTTCAGCTCTGCCTAGAATTTTCAGGCTTTCAAATAAAATATGAAGGTGTTTCATTCTGCTAGCTCACTCTCATTTTTCTCCAGTCACAGCAAATAATATTAAAAGATGTTATCTTCCCACCTGATGTCATCAGAGCACATATTACATTGGCTTTTCACTGGCCATCTGGTAAAGAAATTTGCAGAGAATGGCAAGAGGCAGTGCTTTTTTCTATGAATACCAGCCCTTTTTGTGATCATAGGCATTGCATGTGCAGCCTAAACCTTGTGCAGTACAGCTGGTGGACAAAGCTACAGGCTTGAAGCCAAAAGTTTCACTCTCAGTACATTGTTTTTTGAATTATCATGGTAGCACTAGTTCCTCAAAAGCCAATCATTAACGTCTCACTTTTATAACTAACATCTACTTATGGCCAGCTGTCTTCTAACTCAGAGACCCCAAGACATCTCCTGTACCTTTCCTTCATTCCAGAGCTACTTAGCATGCTGCCGAACTTAATACTGCCAAAGTGGACAATACCATGGCATTGCCCTGGCGAACCTGAAGTTAGCATAACTTCCACAGAATCACAGAATGGTTTGGCTTGGAAGGGGTCTTACAGACCAGCTAATTCCACCCCCACTGCCAGGGAACACCTTCCACTAGACCAGGTTGCTCAAAGCCCTAACCAACCTTGAACAATTCCAGGGATGGAGTATCCACAATTTCTCTGGAAATTACCTTCTCTAGAACTTCTGGACAAGCTATCTGACCCTTCCCCTTCTTAGCCACTCACTGATACCAGGTGCCTCCAATCCACCTTCCTTGATGTAAACAGTCATTAGGGTTGCAAATGAGGGAAGCAGTTTGGAAATACTCCAGAGAAGGTAAGGAAAAAGCAAGCTTAACACCAGTCAATTCCCAGATCCTGTTTGCTGTATGGCTGCATAAACAGTTGTGCTGCCACGAGGACAAAGCTGAGAGGAAGAAACAAGGGGTTGAGGCTTGAAGAGGACAGGATCACTTTTCTCAGTAGCAGTGCCAACTTAGGCTGGCTGAAAGTCACTACAGCCGAAGATGGAAAATGAGATTGTCTGAAAAATACTTTCTAAGTTAATACACAACACAAGGTTCATATAACCACTATGAAACAGAAGTGCATAAAGATCTTGAAAGCATGCAAGGACAGCATCAATTCTATAACAAACAATTAAGAGCTTAGAAAGAAGACTTTTAGAGCTAGCAACGTGCTGCTTGACTTCACCCACTCAGGATTAAGCTTTAGCACAGACCAACAGCTAGATACCTGCACAGGCTTAGCCAACCAAGCCTGGGCAAACTGATAACAAAACTCAGGGTGGGGGGCAGGAAGGTGGGCATAAGAATCCACCTTTTCCTTTTGGTACCTTAATAAAACCTGACTGTTAATCAGGCACTTGTGAATCACATCGCTAGCTCTGCATTTACTACCCTCACTGTAGTTCAAAATCATGTGCTGAGTAATGCTCCTGGGAGGGATATAGTCTTTATTAATGATAACAAAGTTTAAAAAAATCTTAACAAGTATAACTAAAAATTGAACAAGACACGTTCACACTAACAACTTCTTTCAATAGGAAGACTTTACCTACAGTATCAGTTTGATTTAATTCAATGCACATAAGGGCACTTTCCTCATGAGGAAAGAAGGAAAGCCATATGGATAGAGCTGTAGTCAGAAACAGCCTTCAAAATGTAAATTTATGTAGTACATTGCACATTCACTGGAGTACTAGGGATTCACTATCTTAAAGTAAAATTGTTTTACAAACTCATGGTACCAGTACAGACCTACCCCAGAAATAAATTTGATTCAGCATCTTCTGCCAACAGCATGAACCTTAGTTTGCCTCAGTCCATACTGCCAAACTCCTAAAAGGACATTTGGGCTCCTCCCCGGCCAGAAAATTATCCCCTCCACGCTCTTGCTGCGTGCTCTCCTGGCAGAGTAGAACCCACAGCAGTTGCCAACAAGTTAAGCACAGTTACCTCCATTGGGATACTGCCTGTCCTAAGCCTTTCCTTAAGCCACAGCTATGAATGCAATCTAAACGCCTCCATGCTCTCTGTGGAAGTGTGCTGCCTCAAATAAAAGGGTTAATATACCGAGAAATTTTCAGTAGTTTTCTTACTATTTCCCACCCTCCCCATTTAAGAAAACCCAAACAAACAAAGAAACCCTAGGAGCTGTTCAGTACATGCAGTAAGCCAGCTAACTTGCAACTGCAAGAGTTCTTCCCCCAGTTTGTGAAAGCTGAGGAGAAGGTATTCTGACTTACTCAACCAAAGGACTGTTATCAAAAGGCCTTTTTCTTGTTGTCATCTTGCTAAATTGATTATCCAACCGACTTGTCCACCCACTATTGCTCACATATGCTAAATCAGAAAGAAGTCTGCTGCACATTTGATGTGTTAGCCAAAGCCGGCTAGATAGTCAGGAAAACACAATCTTACTGTTAGGTCTTTTTTTCCAGTTGGCACTTTATCAAAAATGTCCCCACCCAAACCTAGCCTTGTTTGTAGCACTACTGCATATGCCTGAGCACGGCCACGTGTCCTTAGCGTGACCCGTGAGCACGACAGGACCCGCTGGTCACGAACGATCGCTTCTGTGCCACGGGGGTCTGAGGAAAAGCACCATCCTCCACTATTCCATTCCCGCCCGGCACTGACAGCACCGCTGGGACGCTCTAACACAAATCCTGATCGTGGAGCAAACCGTGCCCTTGGCACTGAGCTGCTGCAGGATGCGAGGCCTCCCGGTGGAGGATGGCCCGGGAAGAAAGGGGCCTCATATCGCCGGGCACTGCGTTCCGCAGAGGCTGATACCCCGGTCTGGCAGGGGCTGGCAATGCACCCCATGGCCAGGCAGGGCTCTGTGTCCCCACCACCCTCCCTTTCCGCGGAAGCCAAGGGCGCTGCAGCCGCCTGAAGCTGGAGGGGCACACCGGGACGAGCCCGGCGGGCACGGCCGGCCCCGGGCGGGCTGCCCCGCGCCCCGGGTGGGCGTGCGGAGGCTGCGGTCCCGCAGCGCCCCGCAGGCAGCACCCTGCCCCGCCCGGGCACACCAGCCCCTCCACGGCTGCGGAGCGCCTGGGGTCCCGTCCGGCGAGGAGAGGACAGGAGCCAAGCGGGGAGATCCCGGGGAGCGCCCCCGCCCGCTACCCCCACTCGCCTGGTTGGGGTCGGTGGCCCGGAAGACGTGGCAAGCCATGGGGGAGTCAGGGTTGTCGGGCTGCGCCTTGATCAGGTAGGCGAAGTAGGTGAGGTCGTGGCTGTTGTGGATGAAGCGGGCGATGTGCTGCGCCTTGTGCTCGAAGATGAAGACGGCGGGCGCGGGGCTGGCGGGGCGGCCGGGGCCGGCGGCGGCGGGGCCGGGGCCGGCGGGCACGCAGCGCAGCGTGGGCGAGCCCAGCAGCAGCAGCACCTCGCGGGCCGGCACCCCGCTGCCCGGGGCGCCGCAAGCCTCCTGTCGCTGGCCGCGGCGGCGGATCTCGGCCACCAGCCACGGCAGCATGGGCAGCGTGGTCCGCCTATCCAGGCACGACGAGCCCACGTACCACAACCTGAAGCGCTTCTCCCCCGGCGGCGCCGGCTGCGGCTCGGGCTCAGGCTCCAGGGGGTGGGAGAGAGGCTCGCCCTCCCCTCGCTTCTCCATGGCGGGTGTCGGGCGCAGGACGCGGGGCTCCGCTGCCGCTTCCCCCGGCGCCAGGTGCAGCCAGCGGGGCCTGCGCTCGGCCGGGACCGCCGCTAGACGCGCATCCCGCCGGGCACGTCCCCGCCGCCGCGCCGCCTCCTGCCTGCCCGCGCGGGGTCAGCCCGCGGGGCGGGGAAGGACGGCCGAGACACCCCACTCCTCCTCCTCCTCAACGCCCCGGGGCGGAGCGGCGGGGCTACGCCCCGAGCGGGCTCCGAGACCTGGCCACCCCCGCCTCAGGGGCGGGACGGCCCCGCCAAGCCGGGCCCCAAAGGAAAACACAACGTGCGCTCCGCTCCCGGTTCTGCCCAGTGCTGCCGGCCTCCCTGCTGCCGCGGACGCTGGGCTCTGCCTGCGGCTCGCAGCGTGGCTGGCCGTGAAGGGAGAGGCAGGAGGAGGAGATTCGCAAGGGGAGGAAGGTCGCCGAACGGCGGAGAGGAGGAGGTGGGGAGGCTGCCGGGCTCGCCTTCCCGCCCCGTTCGCAGAAGCTCCCGAGCGCTGTCTGAGTTGGTTTTGATTCAGACGAGTCAGGAGTCGCTGGGGAGAAGGGTCTCGGCAAGGAGCGGAGTCCCGGGGCACCTCCTCTCCCACAGCCTCCTGTGCCCCGGCTGGTTCTCCCCTGCGAGGAGAAGCAGCCGCGCCGCGGCCGTGCCTACGGCAGCCTCCCGCCGCGTACTGCTGAGTCAAGAGTTTAATTACGGCTGATTTTAACTCTCTTTTTTTTTTCCCCTAAGCTTGTTTCCTCCTTGAGCTTTTAATCGGGGGGGTTTCCTCGTCGCTATCGCGATAACATCTCTTGTCAACGACAAATCCGCCACATGCTGTAGATGTTAGTAACTAGCCTCCTCCAGCTGAGAAAGTAGCTGGACAAGGCTTTGCCAGCCGTACAGCATCCGTATCCTTTCGGTAATTGCCAATTGTAGCGACTGTCCCCCTGTTCCAATCTGTAGCAGCAGCGGTGGTAACTCCCAGTACACGTTGTTATGGCCACCGTTTTAACCCTGCCTACAAATAAAAACAATCTGTAGCTTGAGCTGAAGAGCTGCTCTGTGTAATTTGAGACTGCATGATTATTTGTGCAGAGAAGGGTCATGTAGCGCTCAGGTCACAGCCCACAGTAGTCTGAACTGACAAAAACTGTCGCATTTGCAGTATTTTCATACTATTACAAACCACTCTGCTCATTTCCTGAGCAAACAATTTTGCTCTTTTTTTTTTTTTTTTTTTTTTCAGTTTACCCATCTAGTTTATGCATTCTGGTTTATCGGTTGTAAATTTTAATTTAATATTGTTGTTTGGTACGACCTCAAATATATATTCTCTCATGGCATCCTACAACCCTTAAGGGACATCCTACAATGTCCCTTAAGGGTTGTAGGATGCCATGAGAGGAGCTAATGCAAAAAGTCTTCTGCAGGCTGAATATGTTCATATGAATATGAAGCATCTTTAATATGTACTGCAGTGGTACAAGTCAAAGCCAGACTGGACTTGCTTTCCCAAACTGACTGTTTTCATACTTGATCATCTGAACTACATTGTTGTGCAGTAGATTTTACAACCAGGGTAATTAGACGTATGATGGCCAAACTTTGTGGATCACAAACCTAAAAAATTTCTTCTCCCTTACTCCGCAGTTAGTATTAATCCTTTGGCTGGGAATGGTATTTAAGATTTTGTGCAACAGCATTGCAGAATGACAATTGTGAGCCTCTCACCAGCGCACCTGGAAGAAGAGCTATTTGCTTTCTGGCAGTGCTGGCACGGGTTTAATGCTGCAGTGAGCTGCTCCTTTTCTGCCAGTTCAGTTCTGTGAGCCGCCTGTAATTGAAGTGACAGCGCTCGTAGAGAGAGCGCGGCTGGCACAAAGGGAGCGGGAATGACGGCTCGGGGTGAAGGGAGCAGCGAGGCTGCTCGCCCCTTCTGGCTGCGCTTGGCTAGACCATTCATCTAGAGCGTGAAGCTGCAGCTCAGTCACTTGAGCACAAACACCGATTTAACCTACCTGGGAAGTGAACTGAACACTGAGCTTGCCCTAGAACAGCGGCAGAACCCCCTCGTACATCCTTCTGCAATTGCTTCAGATGGGATAATCATTAAATGACTCCAATGAAGCAGCCTAAGGGGGAGGCTGCAACATACTGAATAGCTGCAGTAACACCAGCACCATCTCTGGGACTACTAGATCCCTTCTGGTTTATGTTTGTATGTGAACTACCAAAACCAGTTTGTGGATAGCCACCTAGGCTTTTAGGTGCTATGGCAATAAATGAATAATAATCAGGAAACTTGGACACAATCATGTAAACACCTTAAAATAGCAAAAAAAAATCTTTGAAGCTATTACAGGTGCCTTGATGTTCTCGCATCATACAAATGGAACAAGAAATCTTCCCTTGAAGATGTTACAGAGATGTATTTTCAGCTGATAAGGATGCAGTTCAATTACTGCAAATTATCAGGTAGAAATGAAATTCTAAAATGTGAAAAATGAATGTGAAGCTCTGCAATTGTCACCACTGTGCTTATTTTGTAAAGCTATTTGCTTTTTCCTTCTGTTGGGCGATTTGCATAATATGGTATGATATCTGGTTATTTTGACTTTATTTTTGTTACTGAATTCTTTATACAAATCCCTTAGAAGATGAAATTAATTTATATAAATGCTACCACTAATATTTTAAGTACCTTCAAATTCTCAGATGTTCATCCAAAATTTTCTTGCTTTCTTTTTGCTTCAGCTATTTATGTCTCTATGAATCGATTCTTCGTAGTAATCCCTTTTAGCTGTCCATTACTTTTATCCATTTACTTCATCATTTCTTATCCTTTAATCTGCCTAACATTTTTTATCCTCTCACCTCATTAACAGTGTTTCAGTAGGAAGTAATTTCTTTTGTTATGTAACTTTTCTTCTTAAAGTTGGTCCCCTCTTCTCATTTCTTTTCACTTGTAAGACTTCATGTACCTTTAAGTTAAAGATTCCAATTTCTCTCATATTGAGAACAGTGCTCCTTAGTCCATGACATCAGACATGTCTCTCATGTAATTTCTAGTGTTTAAACTATAATGGTAATAAAAGTACCTTTCTATAATTATTTGCACAAGGTAGTTAGGAATTAGCATAAAATATATAATCCTTATAGCACAGTTAATGGGAATCAAAAACTTTGGGACAGAGAAGAAAGCAACTTTCCACAGTCCTTATCCAAAGAGCTTTGAAAATACATGTCTGTTCTTGATGAAAGAACAGTTTTCACCCCAGATCATCCCAAACAGAAGTGTAAATGCAGTACCCATGCCAAAGACACGACAGATGAAGTCACTGGTGAGGAGCCACAGTTTTTTTAACAATTCCTTTATTATTATTATTTTCATTAGCATTAGCTTTGGCCAAGCTCCTTGAAACAATTGTAAAATCCAAAGGGAGCACTCTATTGGAAGATATGAAGTCCATAAAGTACTATGGGCAATAATTGCCACAGCATGTGCTGCAAGTGAAACCAGCCACAGACCAATCAGACTTTTTTGAATTGTTGATTGCCATTGTTTTTTGTTCCAAACATAGACATAAGATGCAAAACCTCTTAAAGTAAGGGATATTACTGAAGTGTCCAAACACAAATAAAGGTAACTGTTAAGTGCCTCTGAACATTTTGGATTTGATATGCTTGATATGCTTGTCAGTGGAGTACTACATGTAAAGGTTATTTTTCCAAATAGAACAGAGAATGTATTTTCTTTCTGTTTATTAGAGGAAGTATGTTTAGTTCTCTAAGACCATACCTTGCTAATACATGCTTTTTCTGCACATGGCACCACAGCAGCCATTTCATAGGTCATATCTGGGTCTTCAGTTCATACTCAGTGTTAAAGGATTTAGACCTGTAAAATGGTAAGCAACCACAGCTCTTTGCTCTTAAGCAGCAAAGAGACCTCAGCACCTCACACGATCAGACTGTTAATTGCTAGTAATTATCCATCCCCTTAAGCTTTCTAGCCACAATTTTAATTGCAGAAAAAATATTAAGTTATTAGAGGAGCTGTAGGCTTGACTTTACAATCCCATAATTTATGCATAACTTCAGTCACCTTGGACTATTATTTCAGTAATATGCCCTGAAGCTAGAATTGCTTCTGATTCAATTGCTTTTCTAAGGATGAGCTCACTTAACTGTCTGGGAATTCAAGGTCCATTTCCATATTTACTTTATTGGTTTTGTTTAAACTAGTCATATTTTATTTTACTTTCAGATCACCTTTTTTTTCAGATCTGAGATATAAGCATTTTTACTTTAAAAACTATTTAATTAATTTAAACTACCTGGTCTTATTTGATGACTGTAATGAAATAACTTCTGGAAATACAGTTGAAGTACTAGAAAGTTCAGTAGACTGGACATATTACCAGGGCTTTAAGCTTTAGCTGCTGGACAAACTCTGGTGCCTCTTCTTTTAAAGTACATAAAAAACCTCACTAGAAATAATGAAAATTGTATATTTTGCAGGATGTATAAAGATTACAGTAGCTTGAAATGTAATGCAAAAGTTTTGAATAAGACATATTGGTCTTGCAGAGATATGTCAATAGCAGAGGACAATTGCTGCAATTTTTAAACAATAAAAAATGATGAAAAATTAATCTGACAAGCGGTGGGTTGGTTTTAGTGTTTACTTCTTAAATGGCACTAATCGTTTTTGATCAAAATGACAGACTGAATTTGTTCTGCCAACAAGACCCACTCCAAAACAGATTTAGGGGAACTGGAATGAACAAACTTCATAAGAGAATAATCCCTAGCTAGAAATTTAAAAAACATCTCTAGAACTTAAAGCAACCTGGCACATTTTATGTCTGTGTTCAGTGTATTGTTATTCAATTTAATGTAGCACTGATTAAGAGAAAGCATTCATTAAATTATTATACTTCTCTTCAAAGAGAAATTTGACTGGGGAAAGACTTTTACTTAAGTCATTTTTTCATATCATAATCATCCCATGAAACTTTCCAGCACAGCAGACTTTGAATCCAGTGAAGAACCACAACACATTTTATTTAAAACTAAGTTTTAACCTGGAGTCCTACGTGATCACAGCATCTTTCCATGCAGAAGTATTTGAAATTTGTTGGAGTTTTTGGTTTTGGGTTTTTTTAATAGGTCTCCTGCCCCCCCAAACTGCATCACATCAGCTTACCAGAATCCCTGTTGTTGAGGTTATACTGAGTTTGGTAGCTGTCAGCAGCTCAGATCAGCTGCAAAACTAGTTACTGCAGGAGATAGAGCAACATGTGCAACAAGAACTTCCATATTCCCTACTATTTCTTTCGTAAAAAATGAGCCATTTACTTCTCTACTATTCCCCAGCCACTGCAGTAACAGTAACATACAAAAAAGGAGAAAGAAGAGATGAAGTACTGTGACTACTGGAGTCTACTTCTCTCCTAACAGTGCCTACTACATCTACCTCATTTGTGATTGGGAAGGGATCCTGGTCTGCTCCAGTCCTCTAGCAATGGAAACTAAAACAGAATTTCTTGTCATGGCCAAAGTTAAAAAGAACACATTGATATTATGTCACAAATATATTATTACAAAGGATGAACCACAGGCTAGAAAGGTTTGTGAATCTGGACTAGAGTGCAGAAATAACACAGAAGAGAGGATGCTTTGAAAGGCAACAATACTCCAAAGGGCACAAATTATGTCTCTTCAAGAGGAAAATGCAAATACCATTATGATTTCAAGTGTATTCAAGTATTATTGCAGCTTCTGCACTTGGTACTGTATGTGTGTAAGAGAAGGTACAACTTAGCATGAACAGCAGGGCACCAGTAGGCTCAACACAATACCAAGAATGGTGCCAGTGTAGCTGCAAACATGAAAAAAAAGAACAGATGGGAACTCCTTAATCCTCTTTCTCACCGTCCTTGACTCTCTCCTAGGTAAATCGACATCTGTTGTCTTGACTCAGTTGGCTGCTGAGTATCTCTCATCTCCCCCCACTCCCAACTGTGAGAAGCAGCGTGCCACAGCACACCAGTGATTCATGCCAGACATGCGTTACAGTCCTCATTTTAAATGTAAACTTCAGCACCATTCTCAAGCTTCGTGTCTGGCTGCAGCATCCAGGACTTCCCTGCTCAGCAGCATCACTGGGAAGGAAGCCTGTCTTGCTTTAATTTGGGCAAGCTCTCAGATGAATATTTTTTTTACAAACACCTGTAAACTGACAAAGGCTCAGCTGCGATGACATTCATGGGGAACAGAAAAATTCTTTTCAGCTTCAATAATACCAAGAACATCTGAAAATGACTTTTCAGATTCAGAGGTAATTCATAGTGTAATTCAGCACCCAGACCACTTTCAGTGGTATTCCTAAAAGTGGCACAAATACACTGATAACTAGATTACATAACAGAATATGGAAGAATTTTAGACTGGTCAAACAGCATGAAAACTTTGCACAGACAAATGCAAATACTTTTTCTATTATCAAGATACAGATCTAGAAAAATCTCCGTGACAAATGTATAAACAGGGAAAAGAGTAAAATGAGAACAGGCCCCAAATGCAATATGATACTATTTGAAGACCAAGTCATAATGCAGAAATGTTAGTATAATTAAGTTACAGATTTAAACTGCTGCAAATATGCAGTGTATGGTGTGTATTCTGTTACCATTAAAATGCTGAATGTTGTTTATGTAACTGGAAATCTTTGTGTTCATCTCGATAATAATTAAAAAAATAAGTTAGTTAGTTTCCCTATAATGTAAGAAGTGGGATGGAGGTTATGGTGACATGAATTTATAGTTCCAGATCAAACTACAGAGGTTCCCAAAAGCCAGAGGTCCTCATCCTATAAGCACCCTGAAGCCAGACATGGTGTCAAAGGATTTCTGTGAGGCAGGACTGTATGTGGCACTGCCACCTGGTGACTGATGCTGGGACAAATCCTCTGGAATTATTATCTAGCACAGAGACTTATTGTATGAAATAATAAATTTTCCTTACTTTTCCAAAGCTCATTATGTGAAGTGCAAAACTAATATTGAAATTTCCAATTTATATAAACATAACAATATTTGTAATGTAAACGCTGACAGTATTTGGAAACTATAGTACTTACACAAAGGGTTCTTGAACCAGGGCAGCTTTGTCATTAGCCATAGCAGGTAAATGCAGTTCAGGGAAAATACTAAAATTAGCCTTCCTTCATGGAGAAGATCAGCCATCTCAGCTTCCTTATTTTCTCAGTGACACAAACTCATACATAATTAAGAGACATTTCCCAGTAACTCAACTAAATGCCAGGTCATCTCTCTACCTTCTCCCAGAAAAGCCTTGGAAACAAAAATCAGGAAGTCTTTCCAAGCATCCAGGACTGAGTATGAGGAATGCAGAGTACCATCCTTCTGACTCATGTGCTCCTATTGGCTAGGGAATAATTCCTTTTCTCCACAGGAGCTAGTAAGGGCTGGTTTGGATTTGTGCTGGAAACATTGTTAATAACAGTAGAGATGGGTTTTTTGTTGCTGAGCGGCTCTTACCGAGAGCCAAGACCTTTTCTGCTACTCACACCACCCCACCACTGAAGGAGCTGGGGGTGCATGAGTACTTGGGAGGGGACAGTTGGGACAGCTGGTCCCAACTGACCCAAGGGACATCCACTACCATAGGACATCATGCTCAGTCTATAAACTGGGGGGAACAGTTGGAGTGATGGTGTTTGTCCTCCCAAGTAAGCACTACACAGAATGAGACCCTGCGTCCCTGGGGATGGCTGAACACCTGCCTGTCCTTGGCAAGCGGGGAATGAATTCCTTGGTCTGCTCTGCTTGCCTGTGCAGCTTCTGCTTTACCTACTGAACTGTCTTTATCTCCACCCATGAGTTTTCTCACTTTTACCCTTCTGATTACCCTGTTATCCCCCAGCAGGAGGACTGAGCCAGCAGCTGTGGGGTGCTTGGCTGCCAGGTGGGGTTAAACCACAGCACCTTGTACACTCAAGAGCCAAGAGCAGATCTGTATGAGTGAGTGTGGCCACCGTGCAAAAAAAGCAAAAGTACAGGAAATATTTGGCCAAAATTTCACAGTGACAAGCAAATCCAGTAACGAGCTGGGTGAGCCTCAGGAAGGAAGCACTGCTACAGCATACCAGGCAAGCTGAGGTCAAGGCACTCAGGTCAGGTACTGACCTGCACCAATTCAGCTTCCAAATGAAGCAAATGCCTGGCAAGTCATCAGCCCAGCCAGCAGGTATGTAACTGTAGTAAAAATCCATCTGGGAAAGGAGCTCTACCATGAGCAACCACAGAATCTTGGAGGGGACAGAGACTGCTCAGTTTTAAGTGTTTCCCCCCCACAGTCCCCAGCCATTAGTCGAGGTTCTTCAGAGATATGGCATTTTTTTTCTCTGCAGGTAGATCAATTGACTCACAACACATTTTTGAGTTATTCTAGTACCTACAAGGTCTTAACAGAACCACCCTGCATGCCTCTGCAAAGGAGTGGAAATTACCCTCTCATTACACCTACAGCCAAGAGGGTAATAATAGATTCAAACAGGGCAATAATACATTCAAACAGGGCAAACAGGAAAAAGAAACTTTTTCCCCCCAGTTTATCACCTCTCTACCTTTGTTTTCAATTCATCCAAGGCAATGTGTCTTCAAGTGCTCAAATAGAGTGCAAAGGCTTATAAGAGGGAAGGTAAAAAATAAAGGGGGTGGGCTCACAATGAACAGGAAGGTCACATACCTTCAAAATGTGGTTTAAAAAAGGCAGTACAATTTTATGGAAGCAGAAACAGAGACATGCTTTTACTCGGCCTAAGTGTGCAGAAGCTAAATATAAAAACCACCAATGCACAGACATAGTCCAGCTATTTGTGCACTCCTCCCGTGGAGCTTTCTACAAAATAGCTTTTTGCAAGTGTGCTGGTGTGTTTGAACTGTATGGAAAAAAAAAAAAAGTCATGTAACGAAGACAACAGTCAGGGCTCGGACATTCCTTCATTATTCCCTCCCCTGAATTTGTTGACTGTGCATGACACCACCCCCCTCCTTCCTTCCTTCTGCTCTGTTCTAAGCAAATGTTGAAAAAAATAAAATGTTTACTTGTCTCCTAAATACAGCTAAGGAAAAAATCACTTGAATGTAATTTCCTGCAAAATTTCATTTATCTCACATGTCCTCTGCCTCTTCCTGGTTCAATACAACATTTTGTCTAGCTTTCAGTAATTGATACAAAGAGTCCTTGCAGCCTGCAGTTACCCATTAACTCCTTGGTAGCCCATCACAGAGAAAGACTGCATATGTCTGATCTTCATCCTAATTTAATAAGGAAAGAAATTTAGTCACTGTCGAGTCCTGAACTTTACTCATTGCAGTATCTGCTAGACAAACTTCCATCCAGTAGGCTTAAAACAAAACACAGACAAGTTCTGTTGTTATTACCTACATGTTTAATCACTGTCTGTGGACTTACAAAAATATTCATGTTATACAATTTTTATTAATCAACAATTAGAATAAGGAACACATAAGGACTCCTGATTTTCTTTGAAAAGATCTGGTTTCTGCACATATAGACAAACAAATCACCAGCTTGTTTGGACGTATTAGTATTGCTACCCTTAAAACTCAAGTTTTTTGTTTGGTTTCCTTTTAATAAAATACTTAATTCTTCCATTACTCAGTAGAGGAACTCCTGCTGATAGTGATCAGGACACATTTCAAAGGTTTGAGTACACAGCCAACTTTAAATCGTAACTCCTCTGAAAATTCTCAAGACAGTAAACTAGTATAGTATACATGTCCAAGCATCTTCCAGCCAGAATTATAACATGCTGGAATTCAGGGACATTTAAAAAAATATTCATCAATACTTCTAGAATATCTGACTTGACAAAATAAAAGTCTTTATAAAGGCTGACAACTTTCTCCCCTCACTGATGGAGCAAGCAAAACTGCTAATTGGGTGTTTCCTCATTACCTTCCAACATCTACTGAATTGTTAAGACATGATTTAATTAAATCTTTTTTTCCATGCAGCTCCAATGAAGGCACAAATATTTCCAGCTATATGAAGAATTTATGTGCATTAGAACACAGAGGAAGTTATTTGTAAGGCTCCAGCTTTACTAAAAAAAGACAACCTTATTTTTTTCTGGAACTCTTGCACTGATGTAAAACAATTAATTCACTAGGCCAAAGCATGACAATGTTTTCCAGTTATAGCAGCCTTACACTCCAACTTCTTCACAGTAAAAAACAACAACAAAAGAAATCAGCTGCTCACATCACTTTTCCATACACATTTGTTTGCTCTATCCTTCAGCCCTGAGCCTTACAGAAAGACAAGGGAAGAGGCAAAGGGGAAGTGTGTTCCCAAGAGCATTTTGTGACACTGTACCAGGAGGATCCCAGAAATGAGTGATCTGCACTCCCTAGCCACAAAGCAGACACCTCAGACTTCAACCAGCATAAACAAAGTATTATCCAGATCCATGGACATGGCCAAAAACTTTTGTCAAAGCCAACACTGTTTCACTTATTTGGGCTTCTAATAAATTCCAAGTACTGTTTATATGCATCATGCACAATGCCTAAAATAGGGGCATTCCTGAAAGGATTGTAGCAAATGCAGCACACACAATGTGCTGCACTTTATTTTCATAGCACAAAAAGGCAGACATAACCTGTCTCAATGACTTTCATCCAGCTCTTAAAAATGTTAATTTAAAAAACAGATTTGACTTAGAAAGGTAGAGTAGATGTTCACATTTTAAGTGGGCTTGAAATAATTTGAGGAGCTGTCCCAGCTGAAGTTGAAGCAGAAACTTCAATCTGCATATCAGTGTGAATTAGCTCTCTCCAGATTTACTTGTTCTAGTATACCACCAACACATCTGGAGATGCAACAGTATTGCTTTCATCACATACCACAATATTTGCAGTGTGTTTTGTTTTCTGGAATATTCAAGGAAAAAAAATTAAGAGGCGAGCGTGCAAGCGCATTGGATTAATCACTCCCCTTTAGAAATGTCCCCATTTTCAACATCACAGTCAAAGTTTTGTTGGTCAGGACACCTTCTTAGGGCAACATGCAGAACACAGTCCAGTGGCTGCTTGTTACAGTGCAACGCCCAAAGAAATCTTTTAGTGTGGTCCTTTCTCTGATGTGCTTGGCTACCTCTCCAGACAGAATTTTCAAGTTTTCTCTTGACTTTTCTAGTTCAGAGGTTGAAGTGAGGTAACTAAATCAATATTTTAATTTCATTAGAAAGAAGACTTTAGACCAAAACATCAAGCAGAATGCCACAGATTAACAACGGATTAAATGAAAAAAAACCAAAAACCCATTAAAATACTTTTGAGTTAATTTTCCTTTCTACCTTTATGTAAAATTAGCCTCTAGGCTTCATTTCAGAGAATTTTGAAATGAAAAATTCTCAGAAAAAACTTAATGTATTAATCCAGTCATTATAAGCCCAGGTGGTGGGAAATAAATATTTGAAATCAACAAGCTGTTAGGACAAGTACAGTCTCCAGTTAAAAAGACTGGAAGCCAGATCTGCAAATAGCTGCAATCAACATCCCAACAATGCTGTTCTTCAAGAGTAGCTGTATGCCTGTAACTTTATACTCTCCTTATATGTAATAATACTGTTGAGTCCAAGCCCATCCTAATTTTACAGATAAAAACATTAACGTGGGATTTACACTTCTGTCAGTATCTTCCCAGTCAACATTTTCAGATGTCTTTATGCACCACAGAATTTAGTGTGTAGTTTCTTACGTGAGTATTAGGAAGTCTACAGAGATGCTTCTCCTTACACATCCTGATCTTTTGTCTACCAGGATGAGCAAAGCTGGACACATTCTCACAAACACTGCAGAGTTGACTTCAAGTTATCAAAAGCGAAGGAATCTTCACAGCAATGCAAGGATGATGCTGACCAAGTCCTGTCAAGAAGACAAGGATACATACCTTGCTGAACAATGGCACTTTATTCCCTATGCAGAATGGAAAGTTTACTTGATCTTCCTCCAACATGTCACTGGAAATAAAAGTTCCCTTCAAACTGTTTCAAGAACAGATGCCATTTCCTTGAACTGTCTGACGAAGTTCTAAAAAGCAAGAATTGGGACAAATTTCAGTTGCTTGAAGAAAAGCTCAAACTGCAGTTCAAACTAGTGTGTTAGACAAAAAATACTGTCCATATTTCTCACTTTCAATGTACAGCTTGAAAATATCTGCTTTCCTTTCTATGTGCTGGCCAGCATTTGAGTACATTAACTATCAAACCTACGAAGGTGATGCCTTATTAGCATGGCATTAATAGGAAAAGGTGCTACAAAAGAAAAAAAATAAAGTAGCTCTCATGCCATAAAAATAAAAAAAAACCTTTCTCACATGAATGTTTCTACTCCCATCTGAAATAAACCAGACTTCTCAAATGTAGCATTCATTTCCTGAAGTAGCCAAAGAACAAATTATCAAACAGGCTTCAACCAGAATAAATACAACATTTTACAACACCCAAGAATTCAGAATATCCTTCTCAAATTTCTGCTAATCAAATTCCAAGGATCTATTTAAGTTGGTATGATATTCTAGGTGATGTATTGACCCTTTAAACAGGAATGACAATACAAGGGCCATGTTTATGCAAAACTAAAGTTACATAAATTCATAGATGGAGACACAGCAACTAAGAGTCAGTCATGATAAAGCAGACTGATCTCCATTCCTAATCATTAGCAATTTTTAGGCTTAAGCCAAGTTTTAGATTTTGAGGCTGGGGAACAGTTCCGTAGATCAAAAACATTCTATGAACTCCTAATATGGCAGAAGGAGAGCTGGCAAGCTCTAAAAGATTTTATGTCTTTGTTTGTTAGTTTATTTGTAGGAGAAATGATCAATTACTGCTCAATTGACATTTTCAGTTAAGTGAGGTAGAACTAAATACTCAAGTAAGTATTCTGTGTTTTAAACAGTTATTTAATGCTTCCTGTTTGCACGACTATACAAGTAAACAAGCAGCACAAACAGATGCACCAGGGTACACAGCTGACCCTCCCAACAATGGCACTGCTGTTTTCAGGACACTGAACATTCAAGTAACACTCAGAACAGACCTTGAACTGTGGGATCGTCATTTCAAAAGATTTGTCTGTTATTTGTCCTGAAGGGTCTGCCACTGTTAGTGTCACTGTGACATAGGGGTACTTCAGAGACCTGCAGGTGTCAGAGCTCATCGCAACTCCCAGCTTCCATTTCATATCTACAAACTACAAAGATGAAAATCGTTGGAAACAGTGTCACAGACAGAGATCTACCATTGCTATTCACTTGAAGGGATAATTCACAGACAATACAGGACATCTAGAGATCTTATCCAAATGGAAAACAAACATAAATATTCAAGTTTTATTATGACTACAAATCATCTGCCCTTCCCTTTAATGGTGAATAAATAGGTAATTTAATAAGTTATTTCACTTTATCTGTTCTCCTTATTCAAGTACAATCAACGGGCAAGTACACTCTTCTTAAAATTCTAGTAAGAGGAGCTTAAGCCACAGAGTTCACCCAGCTTGTATACAAGGCAATCAGATTTTTGACAGTTTTTTTTCAAAGTTTCAAAATCAGAAGCTTCTAAGTCTAAACCAAGTAATTCAGAATAGCAATAACAGAGAAAAATTATGGCATTTAATAACTACGTTTTAGATAAATCAAAGTACATAACAGATACATTTCAGACAAGCAAGTTATAATTTTTAGCCTTTTGTGAAGAAGAGCCTTTAGAAGTTTATATCAAGCCTCAGAAAAAGATCCTCCTTTCCTAAGGCTATACTCATTTAAACTGCTGTCAGGAAAAAAAAAATCTTAAAATTTAAACAAATTGCTACTTTTTCAAGTAAAAAGGGGATGCTGGAAATTGACATAAAGTACCTTTAAAAATAATATTTAAATTTAAGGGACACAAAAAATGAGCAGTCAAGTGGTGGTGTTAACAACTTTAAAGAACAATTTACACTTAAAACAGATTTACATAATGAGCTAATAGAATAGTCTGCCAGACTGACTGCCATTCATCTTCCCTAAGAATAGTACAAAACATGAATTTTTAAAAAGGCAGAAAATGTGACTTTATAATCCAAACAATAATATCAGAAAACTGTTCAGCACGCAGACAACCTTTATTGTATATGCTGCTTTAACCGAGTAGGTATTTGGCAACACGTAACTGTGCACACAGGTAGGAAAGCTTTCAGCAGCCCATCTACCTCTGCCTGCCTGACAACACAACACACACAGTGAGACACTGACATGTCTGAAACGTTCACCATCAGCTCTGCTGCTCTTTGTCCTTTAGTTACCTGCCCCACTGTGGCCGTAGTTGTTGCATCTTCTGACACAGCGATGGCTTTGCCCTGCTCGTTCCACACGTGCCGAATGACCTGAACCGCGTGTTTTGGCAGAGTGCTGACGCCACTGCCCAAGGAGGTGACGAGTTCCTCTGTAGAGAGGTTGTTCCTGGCTGCTGTGCTGCAACAGATACATCCAGAGACCTCGGCATCAATTTCATTCTCCACCACCTTAATACAATTCCTCATTTCACCCCAACGAGACAGCTTTTATTTCTACCTTACGTGTACTTTAAAACAATTCAGCAGCCCATGATTACTTTTTTTCCAGAACCTTATTGATCTTCTATATCCATGTGCAGAAAACAACAAGACCTTAATGTGCCTTAATATGCAGAGGCCTAGCCTTGCTGGGCTTGCACAACATCCAACATCAAACCAAAAATAATCACCGCCTCCAAGTGCTGCACCAACTGGAAGAAGGCTGAAGTCAGTGAGGGCTGTGTGTGTAGAGTTAAACAGTATCATTATTTTAGAAACAACTCAATTTAATTAAACACGCAGGTGGAATTGAAGAGCCACCAAAAGTAAGGACTTCAAGGTCACAGTATAATGGATACACTAACGGGAGTCAAATGATGCCACGAACCCTTCAACTGAAAAGGCAGCCAGTCTAAAGGAAAACTGCCTCTTGATTTCCTCTACAGAAACAAGTACACAAAAAATCCTTCTCTGTGTTTGCTCATGCAGGTTCACTCCTCCTAAAGAAGCATCAATACAAGAGAAAGTGAGTTAGTCCTCCAAGTAGCATGGTTGAATATAACTTCAGATATTCTTTTTTATAGATGGAAAACTAGTATATTAAATTTCTACTGATATTTTCCTGATCTGTATTAATGTTACATAAAACATTTAGATACTATATATTAAAAGGACAAGCAAGATCTTGAAAACTTTATCTTTCTAAAAATAGAAACATTTATCAACTAAAAATACTTCCTAAAAACTTAATTCATGGCAGAATGCAATATTATAAGCTCTGTATCCTTCAAAAAAGCACCAATGCCGATTTCTGATCTCCAAGAAACAAAAAGTTTTTAAAATACACTTTTTCCAGGATGAGCAAAAGCCCATCTGACTTTTGGCTTTTTCCAGGATTGTCAAAAGCCCAGCTGACTTAGCTTTAAAAGTGAGCTTAACTTCCTCTATCTTGCCACTTAGGTCTAGAGCTTGCAGATGGCATCTCAGAACCATTTCCTCTTTTTATTTTTAATTACAAAAAGTGATACTATATATTAAGTAACTACACTATTTAATAATCAAACTAAGCCCAGGTGCTCTTTTCTGTGTACTGAGACTTACAAACTTTTGCCTTTTTCCCAAATCAGTTCATTTTATACTGACATTTGATATAATTTTCTCTACCACCATTAAGTTGTGATGGAAGGGAAAGACATGGTGAAAAGTAAATTATTTTGTGCTTACCTAAATAGAAATGAAAGAGTGTTAGCTACTTTTGCCAGGTCACCAATATTAATGTCAACCCCCGATGTTTGAATTCTCTAAAAACAGAATGTTCAAATAATTACAAATAATAAATAATGCATTAGTAAAAGCATCTTTGTATATACAAACACACAAGAAACCCCACATCAGTTTGGGAATTCACAAGGGCTGGTGTGCCAACTTACCTGACACAATTCAGCTGTATTTATACCTGGGATCTTATGGTTCAGATGCTCAATTATTTGTTCACACTGTGGAAAAAAACATGTTTGAAGACATAATTTATACAAAAATGGACAAAGAGAGTGTATAGTGCAGAGTAAAGACTGAAGTAATTGAAATGACTGATTTTAAAATTCCATCAAAGCCAAGGAAAGAAAACGAAACAAACCAAGACTTTAGTTTCTACCTCACTATTGCTAATTAACACACCAGTTTCTTATTAACTGTTCAAGTGCACACTACAGTAAACAAGCTAAATGTTTTTTTAGACGAATTACCTTGGTATAGCATTTAAATTACAGACAAAAATAGATGTTTAGAAGTCTTCTGTGATAAACATAAATTTAAATCAAACCCATTGCTCTTAGCAGGACAGATCTGTTTCATGAGTCAATTCAAGGTTCCCTCTGCATCACACAAAACCAAAAACAGCTTAAATAAAAAGGCTTCCTGGAGTGCTAGAAGCCTTTCCCCATCCCATTTATCGCCCTACTTACCAGCTCTGCAAAAAAGTCTTGAGGTATTAAACGAATCTTATCTGCTGCACCACCACCATCTGAAAAACAGCAGCGATCAGAAGCAAATACATAAATAAAATGTTACAGCAATAAATCAAATCTTTCCCTGAAGAATGCCTAGGCCATCACGCACGCGTTACCGTCACTGAACTCAGTCAATTTTAACTTACATGTCCCCAGAGAAAGCCGCGGCTGCCCTCGCCCCCCACTCCCCTCCCCGGCTCCCGCCGCCCTCACCCAGCGCCACCAGCGCCCTCGCGAGCGCGCCCGCGGAGCCGCCGGCCATGGCGCCGCGCGCCCGCCGAGCCCCGGCTTCCGCACACGGCGCTCCCCGCGCTGATTGGCTCCCAGCGCCCCCAGAGCGAGGCGGCGGCAGCGGCGCCGCGCTGATTGGCTGCGGCGCGGGGAGCACGCGCTCCTCCCGCCGCGCTGCGGCCGCTGCCCCACCCTCGCGGAGCGGCCGCGGGAGGGTGGGGGAAGGGCAGCACCACCCCGGAGCCAGGCACGCTCGGCTGGCGCTACACGGTGTGCGCTGAGAGTGGTTTGCTGAAAGGGTTTTCTTGGTGCTCGTTGTCAAAGGCGCAGGCACGCAAATCACAGAACCATAGAATGTTAAGCGGTTGGAAGCGGCCCTAGAGATCATTCAGCCCCAATCCCCTGCCATGGGTAGGGACACCTCCCACTAGATCAGGTTATCCCACCCAACCTGATCTCCAGCATGTCACGGATGGGACATCCACAACCTCTCTGGGAAAATATTCCAGTGCCTCACCTCCTTCGCAGTAAAGAATTTCTTCCTAATACCTAACCTAAATTTCCCCACTTTCAGTTTGTACCTATGCATTCCCCCTCGCCCTGTCACTACATTTCCTGACGAAGAGTCCCTCTCCGTCCCATGTACATCCCCTTCAGACACTGGAAGGTTGCCATGAGATTTCCACGCCACCTTTTGCTCTCCGGGCCGAACAGCTCCAGCTTCGTCAGCCTGTGCTGGCAGGGGAGCTGATGCCTGTTCCATACAGGGTGTGTGTTCCACATGGGGTCACTCGGTACCGAATGACCATGCTTTGTACAGGTGGACTCTGCAATCAGCCCATATGCCTTCAAATAAACTGTGGTTTGGGGGTGACTTGTGTAGGTAAACTATGTATAGGTAAACTTGTGTAGGTAAACTTCAGCTTTATGGGGAAATAACCACCTTTTGTAAAACTACAAACAGTACTATGTTAAATAAGCATTTCATACTGATGTTAACGAAGTTTGGACTGTGGCTGGAATACTAAGGCAACACTAACCCTTCAGCAGTTTCCCTTATAAAAATAATACTTTTACACTTCTCTAGTATCAGTTTTACATTTGCTTTTAGCCTTTTTAATATATATAGAAAGAATAATGTTATAATCTCAGTAGATCAATTCTGAGGCTGTGACAGTAGTAAACCATAACTCGTCCCACAGCAGTGGTGACTAAGCTCTATGCATTTTCAGTAAGTGTTAATGAAAGAATTGATGCCTATATAACTTAGATCAAAGTTACAAAGTGCTTATATAGCTTGAGTTATGAGATATCAATATAACATAAATCATGATGTTTTGTATATCCATATAACTTGATATATCTATATGACCTGATATATCTATATAACCTAAATAATGACTTTTTATATGCCTATATAATCTGAATTATAGCTTTTTTAAAATAATTGAATGCTAGTATATGGTTAACTAGTTGCTTGATGCTGAATAGACAAGAAAAAGAAGAAAAAGCTCACCACGTGGGTAGCTTTAGAGATTGATAAGTATAGCATTAATGAAAAATTGGCTACTACAAAGCCAATTAGCCACAAAAAAAAGAATTTAGACCAGTTCAGACTAGACAGACCAAGGAACACCATAACTGTGCATGCTCCAAAGACAAAGCTGAAAAGTTCAGATGTGAAGAAGACCTTGGAAGCCTTCATCAAAGACCCCTGACGACCCTCAAACTGGGGAGATGCAAGCACAGTGCAAAAGAACGATCTAATAACCATGAGATCATACTGTGTAAATTAATTCTGGCGTGTATGTGATGATGCTGTAGTGACATAGTGCCACTAAGCAACACTTACTGCATAAATACACCCCAGCACTTGACAAATGTGGGTGAGTTAGGTGGAGAAATCCCCCTCACCACCAGCACTGCAACAAACAAATACCTGCTCTATTAGACATCAGTCTGTGGGGATTTATTTCCAGCCTATCTTTCAGGCATCAAAATCTGTAATATATTTCAGAAAAAGACTAACATTAGGGAACATGGTGTGTTTTTATAAGCTTTATACATTTATGACCTGTCTGATCTTGGCCTCTCCCTTCTAAAGTGTCTAATTAAGTGTGCAAATGATTTTGAGCAGTCTATGTCTTTACGATCTCATGGTTGTTAAAATACTGGCAATGTATGCATCACTGAGATCTGTCTCTGATGCTGAGGACTTAACAATCTCTTTGTTCTTAACATACCAAACTCTTAATACATACTTTGTTATCTAGAGAACTTTACATATTACTTTATATTACAATTTCATTAAGTCTCTCAGTAGTGCCCTTAGCACTATGACTAATACTCATTATGGTACTTTTCTTTCTTACTTTCTATCTCCAACATGTGGAGATGGGAGCTGAAGTTTAATATCTTGGTGGTTAGGTAATTACAAAATAATTTGCCAAAATTTTAAAATATTTTGGTTTATTTTAATTGGCATATAAATATGCATTACATGTTTTAATTTGGAACAGAAGTTGGTGAAATATGAATGGATTTTGGCTTGTCAGCCTATCTGTGTAAAAGAGGCTGACCCCAACCTGTCTACAATCTCTTTCCAAATAGCTGTAAAGAGTAATAAGGTCCCCTCCCACCCTGAGCCTCCTTTTTTTCCATGTTAGGCAAGCCCAGCCTCATGGGATGTGCTCTCCAGACCCTTCAACAGCTTTGTTGCTGTTCTCTGGATTCGCTCCAGCACCTCAATGTCCCTCCTGAACTGTGGATTCCAGAATGGACACAATACTGGAGGTGTGCCCTCACCAATGCCATGATGTGTTCCTTTTAGCCTTTCTGAAATAACTTGAAAGAAGGCATTAACACTAAATCTGGTATGTGTACATATATGAAATGTAATCACACTGTACATATGTTTTAGATTGTGCTTCATCTTAGCCAAAACACCAAGAAATGCCATGTTTAATGGGATGGGAAGTATGATGGGATTTGTAGCTACAGAAGATAAATGTTTTTAATCGTGTTTAACACATCTTGCAGTAATTTTCAGGAAGGTGTATGGGGACCTCACCACCCAAGTCCTTGCTGCTACACTGAGGTCTTCTCAGGCAAGATGAAGCCAGGGGAGCAAGCACTGACCTTTTCTCTCTGGCAATCAGTGCTAGGACCTGAGTGAACGGCCTGAAGTTGTGTCAGAGGGGGTTTAGGTTAGATAACAGAAAAAGGTTCTTCATCCAGGGGGTAGTTGGGCAGTGGAAGAGGCTCCCCAGGGACGTGGTCACCAGCCTGGCAGCGTGCAAGAATCGTCTGGACAATACTCTCGGGCACATGGTGTGACTCGTGGGGACGTCCTGTGCAGGGCCGGGAGCTGGATTCCATGATCCCTGTGGGTCCCTTCTGACTCAGAATATTCTGTGATTCTGAGGGGTAATTTAGTGCCACTGCTGCTCAGCAGTTCCTCTGGCTCCCTTTGTCCCGCCTCGCCCCGTGGCCTGCCCCGTCCCTGGCGAGCGTATATCGCTGAACGCTGCCTATGCCTTCCCGCAGCGGTTCAGCTCAGCTGCTGGAGGCCGCTTCGGAGGGGCCGGGCTGCCGGGGCGCTCGGCGGGCGCTCCCGCGGCCCCGCCGTGCCCGGCTCCGACTCCAGCTCCGGCTCCTACCATGCCCCGACCCCGAGCGGCCGCGCCCCCCGGCGGCTGCAGCGCGCCCCGCAGGCCCCGGCAGCGGCGGGGGAGAGGAACCACCCGTTGCCCTGTTGGGAGAGTCCATTGCCGGGGGAGCCAAGAGGGCGGGGAGGGGGGAATCTCCCGGGCCTCGCCGCCCGGAGCACTCCGGGGACGGACGGCGGCCACTGCCGAGCGCGCCGTTCCGGCCATCAGTGCGAAGCGGCGCAGCGGTGCGGGCGGGCGCCGGGCGGTGTTTCCTCCTTCGCCCGCCCCCCCTGCGAGGCGCGGCGCGGTTACGCGGCCCCGGGTCAGGCTGAGGCGCGGCGGCACCGTGAGGCGCTGTCAGAGCCGCGCTGAGAGGTCCGCCCAGCTCCGCACCGGGATCCGCCGCCGCCGCTGCCATGGAGCCCCATCGCTGGCTGCCCCTGGAGGCCAACCCCGACGTGAGTGCCCGGCCTGGGCAGCGGGGCGCTGCCGTGCGCGGGGGCTGCCCGCCCGACAGGCTGCCTGCTGTGGGGATGGCGGGAGGGTGGCGGAGGGGAGAGGGCAGAGGGCTCCGGGCCGCGCCGGACCGCATCGCTTCTTCAGGGGTGGCTGGTGGAGGTAGGGATGGAGGAAGGTCTCATTCCGTGGATCTGGCTGAGTCTTAACTACCTTCTGTTTTTTGCTTTCTTTTCAGGTCACGAATCAGGTAAGAAGCTTTTATTTGAGATAACCTTTAGTCTCTGCAGCTTTGGGCCCGTCTCCTGTCGTTTTCGTGTAGTACAGGCTCTGTCTTGTCCAAGGAGAGTGCCCCCTTCCTTCCCTGCGCGTGTCTGCGCTCGTCTTCGCATGTCCGACCGTGCTGGAACCTCTCCCGTAAAGATACGTATGAAAGAGAAACGAACAGTAAAAAGAGAATAGTTGTGGCCTGGCTGTTACTGTTATGAAATTTCTGGTGTTTTTCAAGGTGGGTTTTAATTCATTAATTAGTGGTTAAAACATTAATTTATATATAATATGTGCCAGGTGTGGACCTGTATGTGATGGCTTTGGGCACATTAATTTGTACATAACATGTGCCCGATGTGGACCTGTACACGGTGGCTTTGGGCACATGTATGGATCTGCTTGCATCACGGTATTGTAGTCTCATACTTTTTTGGCTGACCATAAAAAATAATGTTATTTTACCATATTTGCGCTTTCCTGCTTATTAATGACAATATGTACATGACTGGTTGTTGCTGTTTTTGTTAGCGTGGTAGAACCCACGCTGGAGAAAGGAAGCTTGTTCTAGTACACAAAACAATGCTCCCGCTAAATAAGCTCTGGCTGAAAGGAAATCACACATACTCTAACCCTGCATCATGTTCTCAGTGACGACTTTGAGCATAGTGTTAATGGTCAGTTGTTGATTTCAGCAGGCCTCTTGGTAATGTTAAAGGTGGTGTTTAAGCCAAAGGCCTCTGAAACTTCCATCAGCAAAATTGTATTCTTAAAACTATATTGTTGAAATATTTTGGAAACTGGGAATTTCTGTGTGTAAAGAATGTTTTGTTTGGTTTTTTTGGTGTTGTGGTTGCTGTAATGTACAAACTACATCTGCAGGAGAGTGAAGGGTTGTTTGAAACTGGGTCATTTTGTGTGTTATAGTTTCCTAGGGCAAATAATTTTACAATTCTTACAGTACTGCTGCTGTGGAGCGATTTGAGAAGTCTGTAATCCCAGTCTTCTGAGTTAAAATTGATGGCCTTTCCTGGGAGCCCGTCTTGAACACATGCTATAGTTTCCTCTTTTTCATTTTGAAATTCAGAGGCTAAATTCCAGAAAATAAGTGACTAAATAAATAACTGAATAAATAACTTCCAATTATCTAACTTTTTCTTCTGACTTTCCAGATGGTGAGATGAGCTCATCATGGTACAAATTAAGACCACCTTTAAAGTAGAAATTGAGGAGGAGAAAATAGTGACATTCTTTCATCTGAAATATCTTGTATCCCTATGTTTTTATGGTGTATGGAGAAAATCCTAAAAGGATGTCAAATGTACAGTTTTAAGTGTGTTTAAAATTCACCTCTTTTGCCCATTGGTGATGGATGTAGCTGTTGTAGATGATCATGGATAATAGGAGTTTGTACCCCACAAGGATTTTCTTGTTACTGTTTCTGTGTAGAAAAGGCCACTTGAAAGCAATTGGATTTCCTCCTTCACTACCAGTCTTGACTGAGCAGGATTGTTATTATCTAGAGAGAGAGATGTATATTAAAAATAATAAATAGGTGGGTGTTGAACATGAATACACTTTGCATTATTAATCATTGTTCTTTTAATCTCATCAGTACAGTGGTGAACTGTGTAGCAACAGGGCTGTTAGTCGTAAGTTATTCATATCCTGCTTGTGTTTAAAACAATAATAGTAATTTGAAATTCTAATGAAGTTGGTAACTAATTTTTGGAAAATCCTGTTGAGTTAATTGCAAGGATGGGCATTTCTTGTAGTACTCTGTACTGTGCTCTGTAAAATATTCTAGAAGTCTTTAGCATTAAAAACCCCAATGATCTACATCTACAAACTGCAATATTCATGTCCAGTAGTAATTTAATAGATGTTTTTGGTCAGACATCTAGACAAGTGCCAAGTGTTTCTTCTTGGGGTTTCTTATTTGGCTTTTTTAGTTGAGTGTTAGACTATCTCTTATGCATACTGCTTTTGTTAGTGTTAAAATTATTGCTAGGAATGGTAGTGAAGTCTTAAACAAAAAAAAATTCCAGTGACCTGTAAGATGCATAGATTCTTTGTGTTAGATTGTAATTAGAACCATCATCAAGTGCTTACTCTGTTTTGATTATTTTGCCAATAATTTTATTCCCCTCATTAACAATAATTAGTAAGGAAATGTACTAAATGCAGGTTCATTTACTTTTAGTATGTTCTTACAATACTGTGTCTTCTCTGGTTTTAAAATATAGGCTATAAATTTGAGGCTTTCAGTCTTTGTGGTAGAAATTCTGATGATAATGGGAAAAAAGGGTATTTCTCAGTTAGAGGTATGTGAAGTTGTTAAAAAATATGTCAGAAGTTTTTCTCTGTCTGAAAGTGTTTATATTATAATACAAGTCCAGGAATTTCTAAGTCCTTAATCTGTATAGAACCTCTCTTTGTACATGTGTGTTAAAATTATTTGAAGGTTCAGAAACTGGCTGATGAGGGTAAACAAGAATATTCTTTCTTATCTCTAAAGATTTCCAGTGGCAGTGGGAATGTGCCACGTGTCTGTAATGATGTTTTCAAGAAGAAGACAGTCATTCAATGCAGCACACAGTGCTGGTTGAAATGAGTTAAGGCAAGAGTTAAATGTACCATACAGTGCTAAGTTATTGTCACAGTACTTCTTTTTCTCCTTCACTTCTACAGTCTGATAGAATGAATTGTTGTCTACCTCTGATACAGAAAGAGTTGATGATTCAGCATTCACAAAGCTCCATTTTGTGTAGAGTGATGGCAGGGAATGAATGGTTTCTTCTCTTTGACCTTCCTTTTGCCAGGGCCTGATGTTACCAGCACTACCCTCCTTCCTGGCTATCTCCTTGCTGAGAGAAAGCTAGGAAATTGTTTTTCAATTACTATCTGTGTGATGTTTGTTATCTTGTTCTCAGTTTCTTCTGAGGAAAAAAAAAAAGTAGACTGCATATAAATTTTTTGGAGTGAAAAGATCAGAACACAAGCTGATTGTTCTTTGTCATAATGTTGCTTCAGTCTGGCTTGCAACCCACAATTGATTGTTTAGGAAGTGTAGACAAACAAAAAGTATGGGTGGATATTTTTCTTGATGTCCCACCATTTTTCATTACCTCTTCCCTTTTTTCATCTTACACATTGTAAGAAAGATCCCTGCTTCCTGGATAAGATAACATAAGACAGCTACTCATGCCTTCATTGGATCCAGATAAGGATAGAGTAATTGAGTGCATCTGATTATGAAGCACTGGCTTCAGAGTTTGACTACTAATTGTTGGCCGTGGCTTGAGTTCTTTTTGCCCCATAGGGCTTAGTTGCTGGTTCTTAGTTGCCTTCCAGCATTATTTGTAGGCCTTTGATCCTACTTTTTGGGGGGGCTTTGGAGTTTTGAGTTTTTTAAGCCATTAAGTTATTGAGAGTCAGCTGCGTAAAGAAAATTATTTTAGGTCATGAAACCGTTGACAGCTGTGACTTGAAAGTTACAGGGACAAAAATGCTCACAAAGCATAGAACAAATGGCAGAAACTGGATACAGCCAGTCTTTATCCATTTATGGAGCACCTCTCTTCAGGGTGTCAGGCAAATACAGAGAAGAATTAAGTATCTTGGAAGCAGGACTTAGTCTTCCTGAAAGATCTTTTCCTTTGCTGGACTCTGGAACACTATCCTACAAGCTTTTCCAAAGAAAAGCTGTAGTGATCAAAAGAATTGAAAATGTGGTGTGCACAATTCCTGAAGTGCATTGGAAGGTAGTGCTCATAGATGAGGTACTGAGGTGCTGTCTTAGTGTGAAAGGATGTTGGATGTGGAGAAACACACATGTCCTTCTAAAATGCCTAGCTAAGATTACTACTTTTTTTTTTTTTTCAGGTGAGGGAGTGGAGTTTAACTCTTTTGTGGTAAGCAGAGAGAACAATAGTGGAGATAGTGTACATGCTTGGAAAACAGCCTGTCATTACTCATGTAGCCTCAGAAAGTTGAAGACCAGGATTCAGTTTGTGTCTTTCTGTAAACACAGTATCTCAGAAAGGCTTTCACAGAGCCAGCAAAGAGGGAATGCTGAGCCTGTGATGCTGCATAGCCAAGAATAAGCACAAGGATAAATATGAAGGAATTGTAGGTGACCACTGTGAGAACACTTTGTGAATGGCTTCTTCTAGTTTAAAATATCCCCAACTATGTAGTCCTCTTACTGATCTTTATATTTACCTATTTAAATAGGTAAATATGTTGCACAGGGAAAATTGTTACTTGTTTGGGGGTTTAGAGTAGTATTTATATGAATAGTTGAAAGGTTGTCTTAGCTCAGTCTTCGTATGTTCTTCAGTAATTGAAAGCTATGAAAAACATATATTTCATTCATCTACTTGTATTTGCCTCTTCTGGTCCTTCTTATGATCTTTTTTGCTCAGGTTTTTAGTTTTTGTTATGAGGGAACCCTTACTGTCTTGAAGACAAAGGGGAAAACAGGTGACAGTTACACATTATATACGTTATCTCGCTGCACTGAAATGCTTTTACCCACTTTGACATTTTCCTTGCTTAAAGAACCAGCAGAGTCAGTAGAATCCAATGGTGGTTTCAGTAAACTGTAAAAAATGAAATGTGTATAACAGCTTATTTAGAAGACTGGATTGATCCAGCTAATTTCTGTTATGAGTAGCTTTTTAGATCATGCAAACAGGTCTGTTAAGTGTTTTTCACAGAATAACAGTATTCTATTTTGAATCTGTGTCTCAGTATCAACACCTCAGGACTCCGCTGGAAGCATTTTGAAGCTCTTGCTCACTGGTTTTGCAGGAGGCTCGGGTCAGCTGGTTTGTCCAGATTTCTGAGTGCTTTTTTTGCATTGTTGCCTGTGGGATGCCCTGGTTGGATATGTACAGCAGTGCCTGGGCATACTGAGTGTTAAGTTTCAAAACTGCTTTATGGATATGTGAAAAATACATACCTTTCATTTTGAAGAACAGCAACACTAACTGTGAGTCAGTGTTGCTCTTCTAGATACCATGATGTAATGAACACAACTGGAAGGATAAGAATTTTGTGGATGTAAGTTTTCTCACATTTTTGAAAAAAAAAAAAATTGCGATGGGCTGTATTGTTTGAACTTTATTATGGTGTCCCAAAGTACAGAACCTGAGGATATTAAAGTATTTGTAATAAATTTTGATTTTCCCAAAGAAGTCTATTATAATGGGTCATCTCTTGTTTGGACAAGATCACACTTGTTCAAAGAGCAAGATCATACTTGTGGCCATTCTAAGTGAGAAGGAGTTGGTAAAGAAGAATAACGCAGCTTATGTAAGTTCCAGCTATCTCTTTGCTCCTGGTGTGCCTTTTGACCTGCTGTACAGAACTGAAGTTTTTACAGCTGCTGCATATCACTGAAATGATGCTGTCTCTAAAATGTACTGAAAAATTGCTCCTTCATTTTAATTCCATAAATGTCATGGTCAAAGAATGAAGAAATATATCCTTACAATGCTCCAACAGTAAAATACTGTTTGGGTGGTTCCCTTATTTCTAGAAAGGAATTTCACTTCTCAGAGAGACTTGGTTTTGTTACGTGCTGCTAGAAATTACGTGTAAAGAATTAAAAGCAAAATATTGTGCAATTGTATTTTTAATACAGATTAATAAGAATTGGATACTTTAAGAAATGAATAATTTTCCCTTTCTTTATGATTATTCAATCAGTTACATTTTACTCAATGTCTTACTACAATTTAGGGGAAAAATTACCTTCAATTCAATAAAGTGCCAAAAATTCTTGTGCTTTAAAGAAAAAGTTAGACAATATTGATTGGCTTAATTGGTTTATTTATATGTTGTCCTTCCAGTTTCCTAAAGCCATAGGAACACGTCATTTTTGCAGAGGAAAGTCTTAACTGTGGTTTTATTGTGATATAGAGATGCTTTAATGCATTCAGCAGAAGTACAATAAAATGTAGATGCTGTGGGTGTTTGGTTTATATTTGTGCTTAGAAGAGGATGGCAGTGGTTGGTTCTTCTCACAGAAGCTCTCTTGACTTCTGCATCTAAGAGTCTGGAAATGTTTGTGCATTTTACCAGTCTTACGTTTTCATGGTTTCAACTTTTATATAAATACCACAGTAAGATGTGGAAAAATCTAGGCCTTGAGTATAATGCCTTAGTATTTAAAATGTGACATTGCTGAACTATTTGCAGAAGCTGTCCAACTTCAGTTGCCCTTAAATGTCAAGCTCCTGTTTTGTTTCAGTTTTTGTCCTCACTTTGTTTTTACATTCAAGTGACAGAGTAGAAAAGCCCATTGCTGCTTAGACAGTATTTCAGTTGTGCATTTACTACATAAGTTTATAATAAATTTCACCCTTACATTGACTTATCCTACTTACCCTTTCTGCATTGCCATAAACCTGGTAGATCTAATCTTCCTACTGGCTCTGGAACTGTTGGCAGAAGTAGGATTTAAAATTCACATTAAAGATAACTGCTCTGTGCTTTTTTTTAGTTAGTAGGCTGAAGTAGTGGTACCAGCAAGGAAAACATAATAGCTTATACCACATGCTGCGTAGGTAGAGTGCCTAGAAGTGCCTATTGTAATGTTTTTGCTGTTAACCAACATTTAGACATACAGATTTACAATTTGTGATCAGTTAGAATAGAGTGAGGTAGGCTGGAAGGTATGGTCTGCAGACCAACCATACTCTGTTCAAAACAAGTTGTTCAGCAACCTGTCAAGTTCTGTATTTCTCAAGACACAAACTCCACGGTCTCCTGGACAGTTTGTGGTAATATTTTACTATGTTTCTTAGTTTTTAAATTTATTTTTAAATTCCTTCCTTATGTAGTTCCATTTCCCTGTGTTTCAGCCTGTTGTTTCTCTCTGTTTTACTGTGTGCTGCTGAGATGAGTCTGTCTCTATCTTCTCTGTGCTCTCCCTTAGCTAGGTATGAACACTAGTAGTCAGGTGAGAAAGAAGGGCCTTCTGGAATACTGGGGCAAAAAGGACAGTTTCGTAGCAAATGCAGATAAGGGTGAGGGGTGTGTAGTTGTATTTAAAGTGGCTTTTTGTCTACTAGCTAGCTGAACCAGTGAAAAACCAGAAAGTGTTTTTCAGCAAGGTCCTTTAAAACAAGAAGAAAAGACACAACAAAAACTATGACAACAATCTGTAAAAATAAAGTTGTGAAAAAGTGAATGCTAGATACAGATGTGTGGGAGGGTTTGTGCTGCTGTTGTTCTTCCTGAGATCCTCTAAGACTTCTGTAATATAGCCAAGAATTTTTCTTTTTTTTTCTTTTATAAGGTGAAAGCTCAAAGACCTATAAATTAAGAGTTGTCAGCAGTGTGATAAGCAGTGTCTGAGAAAAAGATTCTGATACTCTCTTGTGCAGATCTAGAGAAATATGAAGCTGCTAATTTATGTTATCTTGCATACATATTATCAAAGAGAAAGTGAACAGCTGAAAATGAGTGAGCCCTCAAAGAACCATAACTGTTCTTTACAGTAGGTATTTGTAGAGTAAAATTGCTTGGATAATCTCTAAATAATTGGAAAGGAAAACAGCAGAGATCTCTCACCTTTTTAGACAGTGACGTTGTCTAAAAAGCGTACTGAACTTCCTGCTGTCCTAAAACAGGAATGACTTTGTCTTCCCCTCCAGCCATCTATTGTTCATCTGTTACCCATCTGTCACTCTCTCTTGCACAGGGACTTAGCCTGCACAGTTTTTAAATCTATTTAATAATTTTCAGAAGGATATTTCTATCTTTTTTTCCAGGCCTGAGTGAAACCCTCTTGACGCACAGAGAGATATTTTCTTTGCCTATTTTGAATCTATCCTTAGTATTTTATTTTTGGTTTATGATTCTACAGTAGAGTTAGTCTGGTTATGTGTTAAGATCACTGCTTGTCATACTAAGCCTATGCTCTTGCTGTTCTCTGTAGTGCTGACTCTCATTGTTTACTGGAAGATAAAATTTCTTGGATTGTAAAGTTTGTAGGTGGTATGGTAGCATGAATAATGAAAGGTGCCCTGTATCAATGGAGTTTTAGTTCTGTTAAATTCTTAATTCAGGAGTTTGAGGAAACCATTCTTGTGTTTGGCTAGCATTTTGTTGACGTTGGGTTTAAAGGGGTTGGTTTTATTTTTGTTTGTTGGTTGGTTGGTTGCTTGGTGATTTTTTTTTTCCCCAGTAGTGTAGAACAGGACAAGAGACTAAAACACTTATTTGTCCAGTAACTTAATAAGATTCTTTATTATTATCTTTTTCTAGGTGAGTGTCTTTTTTATTTTTGGGCATTTGTACCCTTATTTCATATAATATTGCAAAATATCAAATTATATTAGAATGGAAAATGGATTTTTTTCAGTTGTGGTACTTATCCTGCAATAAAAATGATAGCTTAATCACTGGCTTAATAAGAGAAGTACTGGAAGTACTTATTAATTAATATTTTAATGCACCCATACATGTAGTCTCTTCTCTTTTGAACTTTTTTTTTGGCTATTCACAAAGTGGTAATTATCTTCACAATGTAGAAAGTTAGAATAGAAGTTCAAAGTACACTGTCTTCTGTTTCATCAGTTACTAAATGCTTAACACTTTCCCCTTTCTTCATGTTCATTCAAAGATCTGTGTATGCCAGAGTGTACAATTAGTTTCTTCATATAATTGTGAGTGGTCACTATGTGTATAGTAGCAACAGTCCCAGAATTCAGATAGGTTCTTCCAGTCTGACAATGAAAAGATTTCAAATTGTCTTTGACCATCTCTGTGGTCATTGATTCTGCAGCTGTTGTTGAGGTGCCTAGTTTACTTGAGTAGAAGAATATCCCTTTAAAAAGCGAGCATCCAGTCATCAAAATATTACTCCATCAATATATTACTCCATCATAGTTTGAAGGGATTTTTCTTGTAAAAGCTACACTTACTGAAGCGTGTGTCTTGTATAGTTTTGCTCCTGACATCTTTTTGCTTGTAGGAGCTCCAATATGAGCCCTGGTGCCAGGCATTCTGAAGTCATGGAGTCACATAATACCATATGGAGTCAAATAATGCCATAAGTTTGTTCATGTGTCCTCTGACTGATGGTTCTGATGATTTCTAGTTAACATAAATATTCAGTAAAAATAGATTCACAAAATCTTCTGTTTTGTGACAGAACAGTTTTTAGATGGTTGAAATGCTTTGATGCTTCAGTAAATAGTGCTGGGAGTGTTTCCACTTCCCTTCTGTAAAGACTATTTAAATACATAAAACATGGGAGTTTGTGATTTATTCAGCCTTATTTATTAAAACTTCTATCTCCTTTATTCTCCTTAAATTTTAGAAAGCATGGGTTTTTTTAATGTATTTCACATTGTGGATACTCTGTTATTCTTCTGAAAAGATAGATGTTTGAGTGTTCTTGTTTAATATTATGGGTTTTTTTTTTCCTCTTCCAGTTCCTGAAACAGTTGGGTATACATCCTGACTGGCAGTTTGTAGATGTTTATGGTATGGAACCAGAACTGCTTAGCATGGTGCCAAGACCTGTATGTGCAGTACTACTTCTCTTTCCAATAACAGAAAAGGTAAATGTTTATTTAATAATCAGTTAATTGCTTTTGTCAAAAGTGAAATGGGAATGTAAGTTTGAATCTTGTACTTGGCTGTCATATTAGAATCAAAATGGGACTCAAGCTTTATTCGAGACTTCTTCATTAAAAATAACACAAAAAATGCTTCTTTTGATAACCTTGCATGTATATTTCTGATTTCAAATCAGAATGGGAAAAGCTAATGTAGAAGCACAAAGAAATATGCCTCACACTTTTCTATTACAGGCAATTTAAGGTATTTTTTATAATAAGCGCTGTGAAATGGCTCAGTTTGCTAATTTTAGCAGAAAGCTCCAACAACATAAGGAAAATAAGAAATAAGGTGTAGGACAATATGCTACTCCTTTTTGAGTTTTTGTCCTGTTACACTGACAGTCCTTCAGTCTTCAATCCACTTTCAGTTTGGTCATCAGTATTGATGTGGCTTTCACTTCTTGGGATGGGATGTACTATTAAGATGAAAGACAATTTCCCCTCCATCTTTCACTGTGTTGGACTTTGATTAAATCTTCAATGTGCTTATTTTGTGTCATCGCATGCCTTTACTAGTGTGATTCAATTGATCTTTCAATTTATAAGAGTATTACATGATTGTGATAAGGTCAGCCAAAAAGGTTGAAGTGAATCTGTCCACAATTAATTCTTTTAATATGTCACTCCAAAAGAATATGTAGCTTATAAGGACAAATCACTTGGCTATTGATGCTTAACTTCTGAACACAAGGTGTTTAAATAGACAGGAGTGACAGGTCAGTCTTCCTGCACATTATGTCCTGTAAACCTCTGCATTCTCAGTTTCTCCAGAGCAGCTATGCAGGCAGTACTTCTCGAGCTTGATTTCAGCCACCTTGATAGTTTTGAGCTTAAACAGACTTTCAACTCACCTGTCCTCAGGAAATGTCCTTTTTTGTCACCTTTGAGGCATTGTTTTCTGTGTGCTGCCATTTCTGTCTGGCTGTTGGAGGTACAGGTCTGACTGTCACTTTTCTTTTGACTCCCTGCTTGTGCAAACCATTTTTTTGGATCATGCTATGGGAGCATTATCCCGTAGGAAAGAACCTTGCTCTTGTCCAGAAGGTGTATCTGATTTCATCCTAAAGAAACATATGACAAACCAAACCAGAGAAACAACATTTGCTCTGTTGCATCAATCAGTCAAATCTGAGCACAGCCAAATGTTCAGCATGTTAACCTTCGGAAACATCAGGGACACAAATGTTTCTATCACTGTTTAGCCTGGCTGTGTGAACAGTGAATGTTTCATGGGAGGTCCCAGTGTTATGAAGCTTTTGTTGGTCACTGTGAAGTCCACAAGACCCTTGAGCATTATTTGGTATTTCTAGAGTAGTTTTTCCCTCCTCAGTCTCCCTTTCAAAATGGCCTGTAAAATTACACTTTTATTTAATTTGTGATTTATTTGTTTCTTGGCTGTGTCTAGAAGGTGCCTATTAGTTTTGCTGCCTATTTATGAAAGTACCTATTAGTTTTGCTGCCTTTGTTAACACTTTTTTCACTGTCTGTCTGTTCTTCTGTCTGGAAGTTCAGTGGTTCTGTGGTTGCTGTATATCAGTTTCCTAGAACTTGCTTTTAGGGCAAGCTACTCTTGTTAGCATTCAGATAATTTTAGGGTTGTTGTACACTTTAAAGGTCAATGCTTTCTTAGTCTGCATAGTATGCTGTAGACAAAGTGAATATTGTGAGTGCTGGCATTGTGGGCCTAATGAATGAATAGACCCAAATGAATCTAAATTTTGGGATATAGCTTAGCTTAGGAAGAATCTGTTGAGATCTGGTCTATCCCTTGCTCAAAATTGTATGTTTGCTATTCTCAGCACTTATATATTTATTTTTTCTGTGGATTTTATTTTAGTTGGGAAGGAATGAATGGCAGCTGTATTGTTCACTTCTCTAGTCTGAACTTTTTGTCTGATTGAACTCTGTGAAATTTTTATCTCAATTAAGGCTATTTTTTGTTAGCTTGTAGATAAACCAAATTAAAATGGTTTATAATGCTCTTGCTATTAGTTAGCCTATTCAGAACATTGAGGCAACCTACAAAAGTGAAATATGGTGCTGGAAGCTTTTAGTTTTGTTTGTCCTGACAGTACAGACAAGGGAAATTTCTCAGGAGTTTGCAGGAAGAGTTCCTTGGTAACATTCTGCAGTCTTACTTTACTTTCATCATACTTGTATAAAAAAGCCCATCTGCTTCAGAATTCTTTTTTTTTTATCTGCAAAAGTACCTAATAAAAGATGCAAAGGAAGAATCATTAACTGGAACATTTGTCGATTTATTTATTTCTTTTTCTGTTCGAAATTAAAATTTAACAAAAGCAAATAAACAAAAATCTCAAACAAATCCAGTAAAAAAGCCCCATAACAGAAACCTCCCGCAAAAGATCCAACAAATCACAGCCAGCGACAACAAAAAAAAAGCATAAAACTGACACACTATTGCACAGTATAACAGGTTTTAGTCACATATGATCGTTATAAAACAAGTATTTTAGATTGTTCAGTCAAAGCAAATTCTCTTTTTGCTACAGAAAATAAAAGTTTACTTTATGAATATTGCTTCAGAAAGGCCTGTTTTGATGCCTTGGGTGTTATATAGATCTTATTTTAAATTCCTGGGAAAAATGAAATGTAACAGTGGAACATTTAAAGAATGCTTTATGATGATTAATCACCTGAAGTATTATGGCTTTCTTGATAGCACTTTGACACTTCTGTCCTTAAAAAGCCATTAAAGTTGCATTGAGGAGAGATGGTGACATGAGCTCAGATAAAGGAAATACTTTGAAAATTTTTGAAGTTGTTTTAGATTACACATATTCAAAATGATGTTTCAAGTGTGAAGGCATTGGGTTAAGAAACAGCATAGAGCAGTTCAGGTAAGTTTAATACACTTGTTGGACCACATGTGTTAAACATTTCAAATGGCAGTAGTAATTAGCTGTTGTGTTTTATAAATTGTTTTGTCTTGAATGATGAAGCTATTTGTACTATTTGTTGAATAACTGTAACTATTTGTGTCTAACTTTCCTTCTAGTATGAAACCTTCAGAACAGAGGAAGAAGAGAGAATAAAAGCTAAGGGACAAGATGTCAAATCATCAGTGTATTTCATGAAGCAGACCATTAACAATGCTTGTGGGACAATTGGGCTCATTCATGCTATTGCAAACAACAGAGATAAAATGAACTTTGGTAAGATTTTTTTTGTTTGGTTTTTGCTAGCTTCTCCCTTTTTTTCCTCAACTGTGGGAAGCCATGGAGGGAAGGATATGTTTTGTACTATTTTCTCTGAATATAACCATTCATAAAGGCTGAAAGAGTGCATTTTTACCTATAATTACAAAATTATTATTTTATACTAATTTACGAGCTAAAGCACTTGAAACATTACAAAACATTATCAGCCTTCTGTGTCTTAAAAATACAGTGCAATTCTATCTTATCTTCAGATCTTTTGTTGGATTCTGTAAGCTGTGAATGAAGTTGGAATTAAAACATGACACTAATTATGTCTTTTTAAATTTTTTTAAGAAACTAATTCTTCACTGAAAAAGTTCCTAGAAGATTCATTATCTATGACTCCTGAAGAGAGGGCCAAATACCTAGAAACTTACGAAGTTAGTATCATGTGTTTTTACTTATATTTAAAATGGTGTAAGAATTACTTGCATGAGCAGGTGCTGTCCTTGGGGGTTGACTCAGTGAAGCAGCTAAACAAATTTGATTTTACAGTGAACTTGTGGTCAGACAGTTGCTACAAAGGAAACTCTGCTTTGGTATTTTAGAGTTTTCCTGCCTGCCCATAGCTCAGTCAGCAGAACGGATTTTGTCAATGTTCTCATCCACATTAATTCCCTGGCTTAGTTTAAAATTACTTTGAAATGCATGAGAAATGTGTGCATAATCTTTTCTTTTTATGGGTTCAGAATATAGTTTAATGGTCAATTTAAGCTGATCTGAGAGTATTGCTGAAAGGATAGTCCTTTTGCTGCCTCTTTTAATTTGTGCCTTCTGGTCATATCTCCATGCTCTTAGCAGTTGAGGCACACAAAGAGCTGATTTGGCTGAAATATGATCTCCTTCCCCTACCATGCTCAACCATGAGATGAGGTAGCTGATAATGTGATTAGCCACATCATTAGTATTGTTTGAAAGGATGTGGCTGAAACATCTGGCCAGTGGTGGATGGAGGACAGTGCTGTTGCTCCTGATGGTAATGAGGATCCTCTCTCAAAATGAAAATCTTGATGATTTTTAAGTCAAAGCACATTGTGAAGCCCTCAGGAACAGAAGTGTTTACATGTGGCTAAAGGAAGTAGTAACAAACAGAAACAGCAGAGATTTATGACATTTTCCATGGAAATGTTGGACACAAAATGACTGATGGGAGCTTCTATCTAAATTATTTTTTCTGCTCAAAATGATAGCTAAAAAAAGCATTTTCTGTGTGCAAAAGTCCCATTACAAACTGAGATATTTGACCTGAATTGACTGTTATGAAACTGAAGGAGTGGTCTTCTGAGATCCTTGGAAGTGGAGATTATCAATTTATTCATTTTCTTATTTATTATAAGCACTGAATAATGTAGTTACATCTATGTAATTGATAAAATGAAGTGCAAGAATGGTTCTTACAACACTGAAAGTCTCTCATTTAATGTCTGATTGAAGTATATTTTAATTTTAGGCTATTCGTGTCACTCATGAATCCAGTGCCCATGAAGGTCAGACTGAGGTATCCATTTTTTTAAAAAGTCTTTGTTTATATCTACTTTGAGTTGAATATAATTGATGTGAAAGCAATCACATGTTTAAGGTTTTCAGTGAAATTGAGATTATTGCTTGGTTTTCAGAATTGTGTCATTAGTCCAAAATTAAGTGACATTGCTGGGGGGGAACCAAACTTGAAGCCTATGGGCTTTTTGTTTGTTTGTGGGTTTTGGTGGTGGGAGTTGTTTGCATTAGGTTTTTTTAGCTCTTAAATAACATGAAAGATATTTCTAAGCTCCATTTCAGAGTAAAACGGACAGAAACTTGAGGTTTTCATGTTACACATTTGTAGTAAGACTGTAAGATTCATAGTAACCATACAAGTGTATCAAACATTTTATGAGAGTTTAGAAAATTATAATTCAGGAAAAGAATTAGTCCAATAGTTGGTTTGCAGCTGTGTGTGTGCCGTCTGTATACAATACAAATTCAGATAAATTCTCATGCCTACATACATTTATAAGCATTTATGCCCCAACAGATTGTGTGTGATATGGAAAAAACAGCCTAGTAGCTGACAAAAGAACCCTGATATAACCATAAACTTGAACATTCAACATTTTTCTGCTTCAGTCATACTAAGTCAGTTTTCCATCTTTCCGGTTCAGATTTCACTATCTGGTTGACAAAAAAAAAAAAAAAAAAAGATTATATTGTTGCTAGCATTGCTTTGTTTGACAAAAAGAGAAACACTTCTGTGTTTGGCTGTGGCTCCAGTGACTCATCCATTCTCTCTTTTTGAAGTGCAGTAGGTAACATTTTTTTTTGTGCAGTGTCTTCTATACAATGTAGGAGAAAGCAAATCAATCCTTTCTGCTCCCCCTTGCCCTGTCTTGAAATGAAAATTATGCGAATTGGTTTAACTCTTTATGTTACAGATACTCAACTTCCTTTGTAGTGTTTTATTTAAAAAACCACACCACTCTCTCTTTTTATCTCGCTCTCTAAATTAGCCAAGGTTCTATATTTCAAGAAGAAGGATCAGAACAAATTTGTTGCTTTTTCCTTTTCTAAGTAAAAGACTCAAAAATATGGTCTGTTTTTTTTTTTTTTTTCTTTTTTTCTCAAATGAGTTCATTTCTAGATATTCTTGGCCAGCTCAGAAAGAGTGATTATCCCAATAAATTGCTGAAGATTGAATCTTTTCCTGAGATCCTTGTGAAAGAGAAACTTGTGTAGTTGTTTTGATGTACTGTAAGGTTCATGTAGGGAACGATCTGTCTCTGCCTTCTTCTGGCAGATATTATGGAATGACTGAGAAAGAAAATACAAGGGCTGCTTGTTTTGAGTGTCTTCATGAAGATTCAGGAAGCACCTAAGTGATGATGGAATCTCCTAATAACGGACAGTTAGCTTCTTGAACTTCCACTAATTAATTTGTTTCCTGATCGAGATAACCACAATACAAAAGATTAATAATTGCATGGAAAGATGAAGACTTCTTTTCATAATAAAAAATTACAAGATTGTCTTAGCAACCATGCCTCAACACAGATATTGAATAGCTAGTTTCCTTGCCAATTGTTTATTATTCCATTTTTTATAACTCTATCTGTAAGTAATTCAATATGGGTATTCCTTAGACTAGTGAAATGACTTTTTCCTGTCTTTTTGTTTCCAAAGTTGAAATAGTACAAAGACTGAATATATTTTCCAGGATCATTTTTTCAGAATAGTTCTCATCCATCAGTCAAGGAGGGAAGAAACAAACAAGCTTTGTTACTGGAACATCAAATTGCCTGGAAATCCTGTCCTACCAGATGGTAGTTAAACAAGGCACCAAGGCCTCCCCATTCATTGGTACCTAAGGACTTGCTTTACTTTAAAGTAAAATTCTTTTTAAGTGAAACAACATATATATATATGAAACATGAATATGCTGAGAAGTGTAACTGAGAGATAAAGTGAGTTAATCTCTTCTTCCTTCCATGGGTACATTTTAAATGTCACTGTGTACTCTCCATGTAGGGGTTGAAGGGACTGATAAGCAGCATGATCCTGCAGCTGCTGAAGTTACCATATGTAGATCAAATGAGGTTGTTGCCTTGTCCTTTGGGGTAAGTTGAGGATTTCTAGCACCTTTTGGGAAAGAAAGAAGAGAATCCTATTCCTCCTGCATATCCATTACTTGTTAGGATTACTTTCCTGAGAATTTAAAGTTCCTATAAGAGCACTGGAAAGGAACCTATGACTGTGGTTTTTGACCTCCATGCACCTCCTCCGCTGTCCATATAGTCAAGGCATGTTCCATAGAGATCTTTCCTTGAGTAAAGTGGTTTATTTAGTTGCTTAGTGATAGTAAGTGCTGTATAGTTAATGCTTTGTGAACAAAAGCACTTTCTAGGTCTTTACAGATCTTTTCTAGGTCTCTTACAGATGTAAAGATTGAGAAAACATGCAGGCCTACTTTTTCTTAGGATGATTAACTTGGCTTGTGTTCTTCCTGAGAAAATCCTGCTGTATGGGTGGTTCTGTCCCTTAGATAGGTGTTGCATACTACTGTCCACTCACATTTTTAGAAAGTCTTGCTAAAACTTATCTGTGTTAGACAGGGTAACTTGCAGAAGTGGGATGGATAGCAGTCAATTCCATTGATTTGTTTAGGAAGGAAGGACATTTCCTTCCACCATAAAAAACACATCATCATATGATCAACATAAATTTTCTGGAATCATGAGCTGCAGAAGGTTTAAAAACAGCTCAGAGTACAGACAGGTTCTCTTCTGATAATTCTGTTTGGTAGGTTTGGGGTTTTTTTCTATGTTCTGATGTTTCAGATATTTGAGGATTCAATCTTTAATACTTCTAAGTAAAGTCTTTATTTGTTGATTGCCCTTGACAGTCTTGCTATGTCTTCACAGACTTTTTTATAATCTCTGTGATGACTTAGTTTTTACAATATGCTCATGCATTTTCTGCTTTTTTCTGTTTCATGTACATAAGTATTTCAAACCTCAAAATAAAGTAAGTCTAGCTAGAGGTAAAAATCAGAAGTAATAGCATAAAGTAGTGCTGTCTTCCTAATATTTCTGTATTTTGTCATCCTGTCTGGTGGTTAGGATTTGTTTCTGTTTTAGTATAATCTGTAATTAGATTTTTTTTCTCCTAAATTTTGTTTGTTTTAAAGAGCTCTTCTCAGGGGGAAAATACCCTCACACTAGGCAAGATATTACTTGTAATGGGCTTCTAGATTCCAGATGATGACTGCTAGAATTTACAGTGGTCAGTTTGCTTGTGGGATGTATCATTACTGTGGGATCTATTTGGCTGAACATGAGGATGAATTGATAAGCGGATTGAAGCTGAAAACTATAGAATGTTCTGCCTTGTTGGGTGCTTTAGCAGGCTTCCCAGGTTTGATAGCTGTGATTCATTTGCTTAGTTAAAAAAAACCAACCACTTTTCTTAAAAGTCAAAGAGATTTTTTTTCCTTCAAGGAGATTAATCTTTCAAGAACTGTTAAGCAGTTTTCATTTTGATTATTCATTTCAAGTGTGCTAATTAAAAGGGTTGTAAATTTGCACTTAATCCTTCAGGCCAGGTTTTGGACCAGGTTCTGTTAATACTTCTGGGTTGTGTGGCTCCATGTCTCGCTTTATTGCTACAATAAATAGCTAATGCAGTCTTATGGGAACTTTTTATGGATACTTCTGTGTAAATAATGTAGGTCTGTTTAAAATTACTTTGGTAGCAAGTAGTAAGACTGGGAATGGTTCCACAGAAGAATTGTCTTGTTGGCTTCAAGAGTGGTTTGATTCTGGTTGTCTTTTCACGTACCATAATGAGGGCAATTAATGTAAGATTCCTGGAACAGTATTTCTGTTGAAGTTTATGATGATGAAGCTTACACCTTCTTAAATGACAGGTATTTCATATCCTAAGCTGCCAAAAAAAAAAAAAATCTAGGTCTTTACCTTAAAGCTTCATAGATCTGGTGTATTCTTTTCTGGGTGACAGCTCCTGAACTGCAGCTATTGTTGAGAGTAGAAAGGGTCCTAGATATTCAAGATTCTCTTTATTCTTCCATGAGTCTTCTGCTGAGCATGCACTTCTATTTACAATATCTAGGATATCTTAAGATGTGGAAAATAGAACCTGTTTCTTTGCCCAACTGTACACACTTTTAAGCTGATCCTTATTTTATTGCTTTTGGCTGAGCCATCTTTGAGTTTTCCCTTTTGTTTTGCATTTGGGGTTTTTTTACCTTCTTGTTCTTCTGATGCCTCCTTGAGGAGCTCATAAGCTTTGAAACCCTACTGTCACACACCTTAACATTTTGGATACCCTTTTACAAAAACAAAACCACACTCTCCTTTGAAAAACCACAACCCTTCAAAAATATTAAAATGACAGATTGTGGATCTACATTAGCTGTCTAATCAGCAGTGATCAATTACAACTAAGTTATAGCAATATTTGAGGGAGGAAAAGTACCAGTTTATAGCAGTGATCAGGATGAGGTTCATCCTTACTTTCAAAACAATTGTAGTAACTATTTGCAAGTAACAGAGCAGAAAATCTATAGGGAACATTTTTTTGAAAACAGGAAAACGTTATTAAATGAGAGTGACTTCCAGGTCTAGAGTCTTTGCAGAGTAAATAAATTTTGAAATTTGAATTGGGGAAGAAACTTATTTTGTATCCTACCCCTCATTTCCATTAATATTATAAAGTTACTATATAGCTGCCTGGGAGAGGAGGAAATGCAAAGGCACACTTTGTGTAGAAATAAGCCAGTAGAAATTGTTTAACTCAATTAAACAATTACATGCTTCAGGGAAGTTTTTCCAGGTATAAAATAGTACCTGATTCTTGAAATAATTTACCTTTTTAATATGTGAATATAATAACATGAATAGAAGATACTTTTGTTCTGCTCTCATATTACTGGCATCGGTATCCAGTAATTTTGCAACTGTGCTTCATTACAGCTCAAGACTGCAGTAAGGAAAATGGCAAACTATGCCACAGAAATCTTTTAAAAATATTAATTGGCCTTTAGGCAAGGAATTAGATCCAGAGAATAATTTGTATTCAATTTCTACATTTCTCAAGGCTTTGACATGCTTAGCTCCTGTTCAGGTGCTATTTTGGTAATACTATCTGAAGTTTTAGCCAGCTGTGTGTATCTGTGGCTGTAAAAATCATGCTAGATTGGCAAGTTTCCTACAGTGTCTTCATGGGCTTCCCAAACAGCTTCCTCAAACAGCTGATCCTGTAGCCTTGTAGGAGCTAATGCTGGCACAGAGGGGTTACAGGCACACTCCTGGAAAGACAGGAGAAAGTTTAACAGACTAGACTTAGATCAGTTTTTGTGAACAGCAAATACTCCAATAATTGTGCTGTTAAGTGATTGGTAGGCTCTTGGTGTAACATAAGGTATCACTAGCTGCTGCCAATGGCTCTCCATATCACTTTTTGATGTAAAGTACAAGTGATGGAGTGAGCTTTTTGTTATGTCATGTGGTCCTTGTGGCATATGGAACCACTTTTGTGATGGAGGTCGAAGTTATTTTGGACCGGGGAGTTTCAGCAACGTTTATGCATTGCTGCTTAGCAGAATGTGATCTGTGGTCCTTGGGAAATTCACTTGTTTAGGTGTTATTACAGCATGGCTCAAAATGATGTTTCAATCAAGCAAATAAACACAAGTGATATGGCCACTTGAAATACCTATGCTGGATATTGGTTACAGAGTAGTAAGAACTGTGTTGGATATTGGCTGGAGAGTAATTAAGAGCTTTTGATTTTGTTCATGACCTAAATTCTTAGGAGAAAATTAAGAGCTCTGACATTCATGTATTTTCTTTCCTCTTCCTTTGAGGCTGATGAGAATGTCCAGCTAAACAAAGTTTACCTACAGTGTTTAAGATTAGTTGTTAAGAAGAGAAAGATAGAAGAAAACAGAACTGCAGAATAAAATATATCAACTATTAAGGGAGGGCACAGAAAACACTCCTTTGTTCTTAACTCCTCCTGTTTAAGTTATTTTAGTACACTTTGTACATCTATCTCCCATCTGACAGCTTTGGCTACTAGAACTGTATTCTAGTGAGATGAGGCTCAGACTTGAATGGACAGAGGTGCAGCATCTGAGCTGCTACTTCAAATGGAAACAACATTCTTGCACCTCATTAGACTCTTATCAAAAATATTGATTAAAAAATCAGCCTTTGAAAATCAAAACTGGTGTTTATACTGAGAGAGTCAAAAATCACAAAAAAGGTCATGTCTCAGATGTTCACAAAAAGCTGAAATACTGGCACACATCAATGTGTTTATTTAGATACTCTTTTGTTCACAAATTTGATCAGGAATATTTTTAACACAGATTGAAGTTGGCAGCCTCTAAAAACACTACCACAGCTTGATTTCTTCTTTAACTCAAAACATAACTGCAAACTGTAGTCTGTAAACTTGTTTCATGTGCCTGGAGAACTATAATCTTGCTTGGAATGCACGAAGTTAGACTTTGATCACAGTAACAGTCGTTAACATTGGCAAGAGCTAAGTAGAATCAATGCACTCTGTTCCCAACTGCTATAAAACTTGAACTTCCAAAGATCTCTGGTCCCCTGGGGCATTACAATTTATTGTTAGAGAAGAAACATAAAGAGCTTCCCTTTTGCTCCTGCCAAGAGCATATGGTGGGATTTTTTTCTTAAATCACCCATATTCCTTGATGTTTCTTCTGAATAATCCATAGTCCTCTAAAGAAACATTTGCATCTTGAGAGAATATAAAATCAATGATGGAACTGTTTCATGCATTATTTTTAGCTTAGCATTAGAGAACAAGCATATAATCTCTCCTGTAAAGGTGGTGAAGTTCCTAAAAATTTTAGCTATGGCCTTTCTTTTTTCTTTTACAGTCTACAAAGTAAAAGTGTGAAAAAGAACTTACTGGAATCACGTGAAATGTTTTAGAAATTGTGCTTGGTTAGTCTGTGACTCATTGCATTGCCATGTTACCTAATGTGTTAGTGTTTGAGACATGCCTTAATCTGATTTCTGTACTGAGCAAATTGCTAAAAAGGTATTAATACAGTAGAATTGTTATTCTGCATCCTATGCTTAACTATAAAATCTGCATGAAGGAATTCTGATTCCTGGGATGAAACATAACTATAGAGGATATTCGCACCCATAAAGCCACCCACAGATTTAAATAACAAGTTTATAAGAAATAACACAAGTGAAAAAATATTTCTACAGTTTTGCATCCAACATCTCTACCAATCAACTGCCATAAGTTTGTTTGTTTGTTTGTTTATTTTGTTTGGTTTTTTGCATCTCTCCAATCCATAATGCTTCCTGTGCTGTTCTTGCACTATCTGTAAGAGACAGCAAGCAGCAGGGTATAGCCAGGTGTGACAGGTGATGGCTGAGGTCACAGTCAGCCTCTTGCTCTTAGGCAGAAGAGAAAATTATTTGGCTCTCTCCTGTTTGGTTTTTTTTTCCTTTATCATACCACTAATTTGGAAGGAGAAAAGAAAAGAGTTTACAATTCTTAAGACTTGCAACATTTTACCAATATGGCTGAAGCGAGACAGTGGGCTAAAACCCCTCAGAGAATTGATGTTGCATCAACTGACTTTGCTCGAGGAAGCACTCCAAAAATACAGTATTTGGTGTGCAACAATGCTGTTCAATTTATTTCAGAAAAAAAATCTTGTGAAGGAAAAACTATTTGAAAAAAAATCTAGTCATTTAGCCTTTGCAGAGCTCCCTAACCTTTGAAATTTTCTTCTTTTTGTTGTGATTACACTTTTTTTTTGATCACAGAAGTCACCATTGTGATAATCTAGCTTGACTTTTGCCTAACATAGACCATAGAACTTTAAGTCTTCAGGGAGAGATAAATGACCACTAATTTTGGAAAGATTTTTTTGGGGGTGCTCTAATCTCACAATTTTTCTTGTCTTTACCCGTATGTCTTGCAAAGTAATACTCTTGGGATATTGTCCATTCTTAATCATGGGTTAAACTTACATGGAGAATACTGTAAATATTTTTTAGTGGCTGCAGAAGGACTAACTAAAATGACTGGCTCTGATGTTGATCTGCTGGCAGATGTAGCCCAGTTTGGTCTGTAATCTCAGTCTCAATAATATTGGTGTTGATAATTGTAATGTTGGAAAAGGAGTAGATCTGTGAGGACTGGAGTTTCTGAATCTTAACTTTCTAAGAATTTGCATGTTGGTCAGGTTTTTGTTGCATGTAAGGAATATCTAGTTTGGAACAAGCTTTTCTTGCAATCGAATTGCACGCATCTCTAGTTCATGTGAATTCTGTAATGTTGGAGATGAGCTCATGAAGCATCTTCTGCCTCTGTGGAATTCTTCCTTTGTCAGATCCCTCTCCTCTGTCTGGCTGCTTATCTTTTTATAAAAATATGAAGGAACTTAATGTCTCTCAAGGTTTCACCACCACCACCAACAAAGGCTTGAAATGCTGTTGAGAAATTTAAAACCCTTGTGAAGGAAAGAGGAGGAAGAGGGTTTTTTCAGACAGTGTGATACATAGATTTAATATGCATGTTAAAAACCCCAGTAATGGTAATGACTAAGGAAGAAGAACACTTAGTTTTAACTGTAATACAGACCCTTTAAAATACTGTGTTTAATTCAATAATGAGCAATTATTTAAGAAAAACAAAGCTGCAAAAGGTGGTGGGGAAAAGTGATTGATAGATACTAAGTACACCCTCTCTGAGAATAATCTTAAAGCTGTAATAACCCTTATATTGCCCACTTGGCTGGAAAAGTTGTACATTTTATTGTTGCTTCAACCTTCTCCCACCTCTGCTCCAGGGATTACTCTATGGGAACTGTATAATGAGCAGCATGTTGGGACGAGTCCCTGCATGCTTATGGAACAATGCAACTGGGCAGATGCAGAACATGTGCCAGGGCCTCTGATCCCAGGCTTGTGCCTATGAAACAATGACCAGGACTGAAAGTAAGCTACCTCCTTCTGTTTCCCAAGTTGCCAGACATGTTGTTATGTAGTTAAAGTTCATTTTATCTCTGTCCCAGTGCAGCTGGCGTTTCTTTCTACACAGTGACACAACCTCAGAATGGAGAAAAAGAGAAAAGCCCCTGTCCCAGCACAGGTTGTGAGCTGATAGGCAGGGAAGCTTCCAAAGAGGAAGGTAGCATGGGCTTGAACATCTCGCTGCAAGGATGCTCTAGACCTGAGTTTCCAGATAGATGAATTTTTGTGGCCACTAGCAAGGTAATCAATAATATGTATTTCTGTTTAGAAATGGTCATGCAATACCAGGTACTGCTTTGTCCTGTCAGGTCCTCAGTGCATTACACATGGACTGAAATAATTTGCTGGATTGGGTTCCACAAACAAGATGAGCAAACAGGTCCCTGTTTCTAGAACCTGACAGGTTTGGTGTGAACCAAGCCACGAGCTCTTCAGCACTATCAAACTTAGGCACTTTTAGGTACGTGCAGAAGCACAGCTCTTGGTGCCTGACAAACTTTGCAAGTGATTCCTTTTAGATCTTAGATTTTAGTAATAGCTAGGAGTGAATTTTGGATTGGGGCAGATGGTAATTGCCTGAACATTTTCTGGACCTACTCCATGAAGCTTTTAACTTCTTTATAATGTATTTTTTTGCATTTCAGACAATAAACTTTATGTGCTTACTGGTTTATATGACAATAACATTGAATTCTCTTTCAGGGCTTTTGTTTTACCACTTCAGATGTTTGACCTATTATAATTTTCAGCACAGGAATATGCTTCTGTGATCTTTTCTTCTTGTGAAGTCAGACTAGTTCTTGCTTTTCTGCAGTTTCTAGCTGTTAATAAATTTTGTTTGAATAGGGTGTTTCAAGTTAGGATTTGTCTTCCATATTTTAAATTAAATGTGAAATGTATGAATTACCATTCTTTTTTTTTGAGATGTATATTTAACATTAATTTCATAGTAATATTAGCATGTAATTCTAATTTAATTTTAATATTCATTTTAAATCAACCTCAGTTCACATAGCTTAATTTGTGCTTATTATTAAAACCATGCATAGAATTTTCTGGTTATTACAGCCTTGTTAATTAGTTTGTTAATCCAGTATTAAGTTTGCTTTTCTAGAATTCCTACATATTGTCTGCTGAAATTCTACTCTTACAGATGCAAAAGTATATTTTAAATAGAGGAAAAGTTTCTCGTTCTCTTAGTTTATCTCACTAGGGGACCCACTAGTACAGGAAATAAAGGATAAAAAGATTCAATGAATGGAAGTAAAAATCAGGACAAATACTAACTAGATATACTAAAGTGTTCGTTTCCCCAAATAGTATTCTATGGTGTAAATTCAGTTTTGAAAAGCTAAAGTATTTCTTGGTCTCATTACATTCAGGCAAGGGTTTTTTTTTATATTTTCTCATTATTTTAGCAATATTGGCCAGAAAACAAAGAAGTACAATGTAGAAGAATGGTAGAAGTATAGACTTGTGGTAAAAATGGTAGCAAAATTAAAAGAAGGCTCTCTAAAGAAAATATTTCAATATTGTGGCTATCCCTCTACTGTTGAACAATTCTTAAATTTGGTATTGCTCAAAATCTTATTAACAATTTCACAGTAATTACACAGGGGTCCTTAAAAAGTAGGATTTTTTTTCAGAGCAAAAGTATACAGTTTAACAGCTTCCAGTCAATTTTTAACTATTTCTCACTAAAAAGATACTACAATTCAGATTCTTGGAAGACTTATCAATCCTGTCTGTTATGATGGCAGCACCTTACGAAATTGTAAAACATAAAAGTGTCTCTTGCCTTTTATCATAAACTGTCTGGTCAGCAAAGCTCTTAAACTTCTGCCTGACAGCAGGTTCTAATCTCACAGGTTCCTCCCTGCATTGGAAGGTCCGTGGACTATGAGGAATTCTAGAAGCAGTCTTTTATCAATCATCTTTTAAAATTTCCTTAAGCAAGCTGATAACAGATCATTTCTAAAGCCATCTGATACATTATCTAAATGTAAAAAGTCTCATTTTAGATCAGTTCTTCAAGTGAAGCATATGAAAAAACCCCAGTCAGTAGTACAGGTAAACTGTAATAGCAATTAAGCTATTGTAAGACATTGCTGAATTCCTTTTTATTCATGTAGTTCCATTTTTGGATTGGAGGTTTTCTAGTTTTCTCCTCTTTTATTAGGAGCTGATGAGATGTAGGTGGATCAGAATGCTTGAAATTAAAGGAAAAAACCAAACTGTGACAACCCTGTGGAAAATTGTGTTCTCTGGACAGTTTATGAGATTTGGTAAAGTTCCATGTCTTTGAGCTTTACAGTTTCTACTGTACTTGATGCTTGCTCTTCATGAAAAATCCTTAACCCTATCTTCCTTCTTTAAGGTCAGCAATATGGGAGCAGAAAGAACCAATTCATTGTCCCTCTCTTGATAGGAAAAAAAAAAAGAGAACTAACATTAGTTGCTTCAAAAATAATAAATAATGCAAAGAAAGTAAATAGTTTTAACTGGCATTACAGTGACTTGACTAATAAGAGTGAAAATTATTTATTTTTTCAGAGAAGCTATCTAATGCTTGGGTTTTCACAGCCCGTACTGCAGTCATTCCATTGAATGCACCATTTGGGACATACCTTAAGGAATTGAAGTTTCTGTTCTGCCTGCCCTAACTTTGCAGGTCTCAGGGCAGATAAGTGGGGTGTCAGTGATGAGTTAGTGTGTTAGCTTGTGGGTCTCTGCAGAGGCTGGTTCTAAGACCTGTACTATCAAGTAGTCTGTCAGTGACATGGAAGACAATAGCAGGGTGACCAGGTTGCAACTCCTGAGGAGACAGACTATGCAAGGGCTTGTCCTGACAGGACTAAGGGCAATGGCTTCAAACTTAAAGACAATGGGCTTAGATTGGACATTAGGAAGAAATTCCTTACTGTGAAGGTGGTGAGGCAATGGAAAAGGTTGCCCAGAGAAGTTGTGGATGACTCATGCCTGGCAGTGTCCAAGACCGATTTGGGTGGGGCTCTGAGCCACCTGGTGTAATGGAAGGTGTCCCTGCCCACGTGGGAGTTGTAACTAGATGATCTTTAAGGTGGGCCCTTCTAATCCAAACCATTATTCTGTTATCCAAACCATGATTCTGTTACTAAAATACACCTCAAAGCTTACAGGCAGTGGAAAAAGATCAGCAGATATTAAAGCACAAGACATCAACACAGGACAATCTGGATCGCCCTTTAGATTAGCTTCAAACAAAGGAGTGTTTTTCTGAGGCCAAATAAAAGCTGTGTAATTAGCACAAAAGATTAACTTCATTTCTTGACAGAAGGCAAGGGGTTCTCTGAGAGGCTCTAGATAACACTGGGGATTTTTATATATTCCAGGATAATAGTGGATGAAATGTTGAAGATGAGCTCCTGGTTTGGCATCATGGCCAGATGAATGATGTAATCTATTGTTCATGTTATGTCATCATTGAACAGGACTAAGAAGTTTGCATTTTCATTTATTATGAATTTTAGTAAACTGTATGAATATGCTGCTTATTGTCTCTATGTAGCTATAGACAGGATTGATTGAATTTTTTATTTGTTCTGATTTTTTTCAGTAGTTAAAAAATTGTTAAGCTTGAATGTTTGATTTTGTTTTATGAGTATGCTCTGATCCATGCAAAACTTGAACTTGTTTGGTCCTGTGGCCTGTGTGGGACAGAAGATCAAAACTAAATCATCACAATGGTCCTTTCTGGTCTTAATATATTTACTATAACTTTGTCAGTTGGAGCTGAGAGTCATTTTTAATACTTCTATGGTCTTTCTTCTAATAGTAACAATTTGAATGGTTTAACATAGTCCCACTGCTTCCACGGATACTAAAGGGATCCTGAGTGTTAATGGCAGTACTGCCACTGGCCTGCTATTTTAGAAGAATAGGTGAAAAACTTAGGAAGTTGCATACCTCACCACGGTAAGCTTCCCTTTTCCTTTGCTTTCCTTTTATGTTAGACATGAAACAGTAAAGAAAGACTCTGGGTTCTGTTGCCATAGTTACTTGATTCATCTTAAATCCCAGAGCAGCACAGTCTAGCTATCCCAAATTGCCAAAGAGCTATTGCTCACAGCCCTTGTAGCTGTAGACAAAACTGATTCATTCTCTTTCTGAATGATTTCTTCTATTAAATGATGCTTAAATCCCCTCCCTCCTCACTTTCCAACACTGTCTCTTGAATGAGTCAGTTATTTTGTGTTCATGTTGTCAAGTTCCCTGGGTGTGAATAACCTCTAGTTTATCTGTCTGTAAACTTCAGATTTGAACAATGTCTTTGCTTATTTGCGGTGTTCTTTCATCTTTTCATTCAAATTCAACACATTCTTGATTATTATCTGTGTGATTTGAGCAGTTGAAGGACAGTATACTCAATAGTGGACATTTCTGCAGTTGCTGTTTGCTGCAGTTGCAGGGATGCTATTTCAGGTTTCAGTGGGCTAAGTATGTTCTTTTTTAATGTTTATGTAGTCGTCATCGTCCTCGCTGTCTTCACCACCATGCTCATCGCAGCCTCAGGTTAGCCACAGCAGAACGAAGGCCTCACCATTGTGTCACTCAGCATCCCTCTCCTGGGCCAAACGTAATCATGTAGGTCCTGCAAAGGCTCCCAGTCCGTCAGTCCGTCTGCGCCGGTGGCGGCCCTTGATACGCCTTCCATCTGTCGGGCTTCATTCTGTTGTAAGTGTAGTCCATCTTCAGTCTTTTCTTACTCTGACACACTGGCCTTCCGCCACGTAGCTTCAGTCTTGAAGGCATCATGTTTTGTTGGGGTCTTTTCTCAACCATTCCTAAGATTTCTTTCTTCCTGGTTTGTTTTTTTCCCTTTCCACCATGTCAGACAGCAAAAGTACATCATTCCACGCTTTGCTGTCCAGGTATTTTTGATTCCATACATATGCTAAATCATTTTCAAAGCATAAAAGAAGTTTACCTTTCATTAACTGGCACTTTTTTTTGCCATAGGCTCCACATCCAGCCTCTTCTTTTCACCTCATCTTCATGATCTTTCATTTGGATCTGCTAAATCAAGGGGCTTCTAATTTTTTGCCACGTGGTATTATTTCTTCTGTGTTTGAGACCTGGTTTTAAGTTCTCATATCCTAAACCTAGTCTCCTTTTCTTTGCTTAACTCTTGGTTAATGGTCCCTGGGTATTTCAATAATGATAAAATATTTCCTTTAATCCCAAGGGGCTGGTTACTTTCTCACTTGACGTCTTGTTTCTTCATATAGTTTGTACTCAGACATTGCAGTTGAAAGGGAAGATGTTCCAATAAGAAAAGCTTGTCATCAAATGAAAACTTTATTCCTCCTTCACTCACCGATCACAAATGTATCTTGAAAAATAAAATTATATGTACAGAGTAGCCAATGTTTCTAAATGGCCTAATGGCCACCAGCAGAAACGTCAAACTGAAGGAGTCTTTTAGTGCTATTTCATCCTGCATTTAAGGAGTGATCACACTTCTATTCATGTAATGCATACATGAATAGAAAAATAAATCTTGATGTATAGAAGTTAATGCTCTTAAATGCAGAATTGGGACATTGATTTTGTTTTTATCATTCTTTGATACTGATCACATTTCACCTGTGTTCCTGGAAATTCTTCTTTGAGATAGGTGGGTTTTTTACAGAGGTGAAATAACTACTCTAGCTGTGGTCCAAATAATTTTCTTTTTCATTCAGATGTGCCTTTGCACATGTGGAAACCCTTAATGTTTTACTGATATTAAAAATTAGTGTCAAATGCTTCCACTTCTTTATCGCTTTTTTATTTTCATCCTGATAAATATCTCAAGATGAGGCCTTTTCCCAGACTCTTTTCTCTTCATGCAAATAGTAATTGCTTTTATTAAGTATCTAGCTCTCATGTAATATTCAGAACTATGGACCATTCTTGATGTTATCATTTGGAGCTAGTTAAATATTTTGGGATCTGAGGAGTTGTGAAGTTAAGTACTGACTTAAATTCTTCCCAACTCATGCTCCTTACCCTCATTTGTTTTGCTGACATTAACAACATCTGACATTTTACCTGGGGATTTTATTGTTTAGCAAACCTTGAAAAATTCTATGTCATGTTTCTGTAATTTGAAACTGGGATCATGTTTGAATTTGACTTATCTGTGCTTGTTGTTAAGAAAACTTCTTGAAGGAGACTTGAGCTTGAGTGTGCCTGCTTAGAACAAAAGCATTAATTGAACATGAGTTTACTTCAGCAGTAAATAAGTGATGACTTATCTAAGACATTACAGCATAATCTGTTGTCATTATAGCAGAAAACCAAGCTGAGAGTTTTGTTAACTTCAGAAAATGTCTAAAAACGAGTCCTCATCCACTAGTAGCGAACATTTCCTTTAAAAATGTTCAGAAAATTAGTTTAGCTTTCAGTACAACTCTATTTAGCAAAGCAGAAGCTTGCTTCTGAGAGGTTTTAAAATATTATACCTTAATTCCCCCGATGTCCTGTCTTCATCCAACAGATTAAAATTTCAAGGCCTATACATAAAGATTCATCAGTGAATACTGATAAATACTATATAGTCTGGTATGTATTGGTGACTAAATGTTGTTCTCATCTTTGCACATTCGTATAACATGCCTTACAAGAAAATTAAGACCACCTTTTTGTAAATTAGTTTATTATGGAAGAAACCAGGCAGCATTTTTGGCATTAAAGCTGTCTCCGTTGGCTTTGTAAAATTTGAATGACAAGGTGGTATTTAATGTCCTGTCAACAAGTAGTATTAGTACAGCTCTGATATTCTCCTAGCTGTACAAAGAGGCTGAACTGCTCAGCATTGCATGAGACCAGCATTGTATGAGAAATGTATGAGCACTTCAGTATTGTTTTTATTAAGAAATCTATGCTCTTGAATTTAAAGGGGTGGGAACATCCTGTATATTGTGTTTAAAATGTAGTTGAACTTTCTTGTAGTTCTGAGTACATTTCTACCACTAAAACATTGACAAACAGAAAAAATATTGTTTCAAAATCTAGAGCAAAAGTTGTGATGCTGAGAGGCTTTTTCTAGGCTCCTTAAATAAAAGCAGTTTTCCTAGCTGAAAACTTTCCTTGACTTCAATGGTGGTTGACCTTGGCTGGACACCAGATGCCCATCAGGCAGCTCTGTCACTCCCCTCCTTTGCAGGCCAGGTTGGGGAGAAAATAAGAGAAAAAAACTTGTATGGCAAGATAAAGGCAGTTTAGTAAAGCAAAAGCTTCACATGAAAGCAGGGGAAAACAAAAGATTTATTCTGTACTTTCCATCAGCAGGGGATGTCCAGACACTTCCTGGGAAGCCAGTCTTGAGTGTGTGTAGTGGTTGGCCAGGAAGACAATTGTCACAATTACTAATGTTATTAGTTCCTTTTCCCTTTTTCCTCCTCCTTTCTCTTAGCTTTCATATCTGAGCAGACCTCATATGATACAGAAAAATCCCTTTGGCCAGTGTGGGTCGCCTGTCCTGGCTGTGTCCCTCACAGGGCTTTGCCCGCCCCTCTCCTGCTGCCGAGGGTGAGATGTGAGACAGGGCAGGGATGCAGGGCCAGCGCTGCTCAGCAGTGGCCACAGCACTGGGGTGTCACAGCCCCTTTCCAGCTACCAGTGCCAAGCTCAGCAGTGGGAGGGCTGCTCTGGGGAAGCGAGCCCCATCTCTGCCAGACCCAATACATCCTTTTAGAGCAGGTCTCTAGATGAGTTAAGGACATATATTAGGAGGGGGGGGGGGAATTGAAAATACTGTCCTGAAGCGTTCTGTACAAATCTGATAAATTGCAGTAGATGTGGCAAATTTTTAAGATAAGCTAACAGCATGCTTGTTTAGTAATGTTGACTTTCCCTCCATCCTCATCACTTTGTCTTCCAGATCATCTATTCTTTCAGTGTTTCTGTTTGCCTTAGGGTTGCTGCCTTTTATATGACAAACTCACTGCAGTATATTGAGCATGAATAGAGATGTCACTGTTTTGTGAGAAAAAGCCAGAAACAGTCTTGAAAACTTGTGACCATCATTCCAGTGGTCTTTGTTTTAGTTGCAATACTTTAACTGAGACCCAAATGCCTTTCACAGTCCTACACAGTGTATTTGCCCAAGCACATCCCATGCTGCAAAACAGAAGTTACAGATGTCTGATCTATTCAACAGCAATTGCATCACTTTTTCCATTTTACTTCAGAATTTATTGAATATAAACCATACCTAGTAGTCTTCTTTTTTGGATCTGTTTTCCTTTGGCTTCTTGTAATATCTGGTGTAGATAAACCTCTAAGGTTTTTTTCTTCTCTTAAAACTGTAGATGCTTTTGTCATGATCTTTCAATTGGATGTATCTGTATTTTTTTATTCTCGAAGGTTCTGCAAAATTCTCTTCCCTATCAGTCTTCAGTACTCTTCCATAACTTAACAGACTCCTGATGCCAGTTTCTTGACTTAACACCAAGTGACTTTTTCCTTTCCCAGTCACTACCTGTATTGCAAAGTATTCTACTAAACTGGTTCGTGGGGCTTCTTGCTTTGCTTCTCCTTTCAAAAGCAAGCGTAAGGGAATAATAAAAATACAAGATATAGTTGGAAGAAATTGCCTGAAAACTGTCATGTAACACTGCATCTGTTCTTATAATGTGGTCTTTCATAAATACATTTTAAGCAGGCTGTGGTAAGGCTTGTTCAGTGGATCCATGAGAGCAAGACCATTTTTTTCCTCAGTTGTAAGTTTGTCACAGAAATGAAGTTCTTAGGAAAAGAAACCAGTTGCACATAAACTTGACAAACAGTTATGTCTTGACTGAGCAACATTTGAAGATCAAAAGATTTAAAATGCATGAAAGTTGAACACCAACTTTTAGATTGGGATGATGGTCTAAGTGCAAGAGAAACTGTGCAGGTGATGAAATATACTTTATTAGACAGGCTGACACGATTGGGCAAACAGTGATGTGGCATTGTACCATTGAGTTTCTGAAGGTTAGTGCAACAACTGGAAAGACTGGTTTAGTTCATGAGGAGAGGGCAGCATGCACTGGTGAAAGGTAAAACTAAAGGAATTTCTTAGTACAAGAAGGCATAGGAAGGGTTATCATTTATATTGTGAAAACTTTGGGAAATGCAGTTTTAATTATAGATTTGATTCCTGCTAGAGGAAGAAATGTAGAGGTTCTGTTTCAACTAATGGGTATTGACCTGAGACAAGTCAATTCAAATTGATTTCTCACAAAGGTCAGCACTTGTTTATTATTCTATTTGAATGTCCAGGTTAACAGAGACGGCAGTCAAATCCTCTGAAAAACAGGGACTCTGATATCGAAGTACTTTTAATGTGATATCCAGAATTAGAGGGCAGACAACCTTGGCAGTCTCTTTTGTGTGTGCAACTGAGTATTCATGAAAATATTCTGTGTTATTGTCATTGAATGTTACCTTAATTCCTTGGAAAAAAGTTACATTTGAGATGATGTTCTCAGAACCATCACTTTGAGCACTGAACTTATATTTTTCTTCTTTAAATCAGTTTTGAGTCTTCTGGTTTTTATTTTTTAGCATGTTTTTAGTTTGGAGAAGTAAATTGGAAAAATTATTTCTACTGACCCAAATTACCAAAACTTACTTCTTATACTATGATTGCAACCATAACAGAAGTTTTGTGAGCTACTCAAGGTGCTGGTATTCTTCCTCTTTATGTCTTTCCTGCATAGGAGAGAAGTATACATTTCCAGTACTCACCATGACAGCTCTTCAGAAGACTTGAAAAATGAGTCTTGAATCCCATAGGTCAGTTCCAAATCCTAATTAGACAATCGCATAATTTATACTCCCACATCTTTCTCCTTGTGGTTCATACACACATGTGGTCCTTCAAATGTGCTTTTTTCCTTTTGCACACTGACTGGGCTTTTAAGTGAAAAAAATTAGAGGAACAGATAATCTGAACATTTGATTGATGTCTGTGCTACTGTAGTCTTTGACAAGAAGAGCAGTCAGGAGAAAATCCTCTGTAACTGTTCTAAGCAATACTTCGTGATTAATGTGCAGGAAGACTTCTTAAAGCTATGCTCCTTGTTCTTTTAAACATTCACATAGACACTTTATTAGAAACTTGAAAACTTGGCCAAAGGTGTAGCTTTTTGAGGAGACCACAAAAGACATCTCCCTGGAGCTGACATGCCCACTTTTTTCCATTCCTTTGAAATTTAAAGTCTTCTGGTTCAAGTGTTAGAATTTCTAGGGCTTCCCAGTGAAGTGGAAATTGGCCTGAGTAGGCTTTTCATGTGGTGTCTGTGTGTGTTTGAGTGTGCTTGCACACATATGGATGTGTTGGGGGCTTTTTCCCTAAGGAGGGGAGGAGTGGAGGGATTTTGAATCAGATTCATCACATTGGGAAAGATTAATCCAGTTACTTGTTTGCTTAAGTTATGAGCAGCAGATTTTTATGATACAAAGTTTTAGGTCATTGTGACTATTTAGATCTTATTGTTTTGTTGTGCTTATGATTATGCAAATTTTTTCTGTCAAAAATTATTGAAATCCTATTTTTTCAAGACATATAAAAATCAACTTTACTGCTATCTAGATTAGATGGAAAGAAATCTTAATGGAAGGAGACTGCATACACTAGAACATATGGTAGAAAACTTAATAATGGCATGGCACTTTCATTCTCTCTGGGATTGGGGAATCAAAAATGTAAAAACACAGCATTTCTCACGGTTTATGGCAATAGCACACTGAAAGCATGTTATTTAGATTAGTCTTGTACAAAAACTCAGCAGGATTCTATAGCAGTCTGTCTCTAAGTAAACTTTATGAAAAGTCAATCATGCTTTTTTTGATGGCTTACTTATTCATCTTCTTTCTATATATAGCCTCAGCATTCCAAGCATGCCAATGGTGTCTCTCTAGAGAAAGGGTGTTTATTAGAATTTGACAAAGAACTTAACACCCAAAATGGTCAAAAGGGCAACTATATGTTGTTTCTAAACGTAGTAAAAATCAATTCCTGAACATCTCAAAGTCCTCAGAAATAGTGATGTACTCTCCTGCTTCATGTCACCTTGAGCCCAGGTAGAGTATGTTTAGATGTAGGCTTTAAATTGTTAAGCCACCTCCTTCCTAAAGTGACACTAACTGGCAGTGGTCTTCTTCCTAACCATGACATTTCTTAAACCCAGATTTCTTAGTTGATATGTTTAATTGATAAGTGAACAGCTGTGAAGTGGTATGTCTATGAAGGGAATTAGGTGACAGTGTGGGATTTTACAAACCTTGCCTGCCTGCACACTTTTGTAGCACTACAGTTTAGATGTCTGTAAAAAGTTGGGTGGTCAATAGCAATAACAACAATTGGACATTACCTGCTGTCTTGTGTGGTTTTATGGAAACTTCTGGTTTCCATAGTTTGCAACTGGAGTAGTCAAGTTCTTGGGGCTGTTTGGTTTTGCTGAGTCCTGGCTCTGTTTGGCTTTCTGTGGAACAAAATTATCAAAGGCCATTTCACTCAGACAGCTTGAATTTCTGGTGGAAAGATCCTCTTGCCCCTTTGATATCAGATGCCTCATCTTCAGTGGCCAGAATGCATTTTCTCCATTCTAGGCTCTCTGAAACAGTGATGAAATAGGATGTTTGTGCCTTTCACACTTCTGACTGGTCATGGAGATAAATCTTAAATGAGAGTGAAGGGAAGTTGTGTGGTATTCTGTTTTCTTTTTCTTTTTTTCCCATTTTTGAGCTTGCTGCACAGAATTTCTGTAAGCTGTTAGCATTTCCTCCACAGCACTGCATTCGTTGGCCTTCTTAATGTATTTGAAGGACTTGTGGTGACTTCTTGTCCTTCACTCTGTTGTTCTGGTTGTTTGCCAAATTTCTTCAATTTATATCATCTTTTAAAGTCTTTTTTCATGGCCATCAAAAAGGAAATTTTGAGCCCAGTCTTTAGAAGATGATACAACTTTGAGGTTCTACAGCTTATTTTACACTCTAATCTGTTTTTAGCAAGTTTTTACATTTTTGGAGTCTTTTAGAAAATTCATGTAAGCCTAGCAGTAATTAAAGATGAAAGAAAATTCATGAAATACATTTTCACACAAGTCAGGTTTTTGATAATTAAGAAAACCTGAAGTCCTTTTTCCCATTTGATCAAAACAATATCATCTTAAATTGTGTTCAGATGCAGACTGGACAGACTGATAAGGAATTAACACCATCAGTTGCTATTAAACACAACAGTGGTGATAGAGCTTTTGGCTCAGAAGTGATGAATGATCTTCTGGCTTACAGGTTCCAGCACCACTGCTCAGCAGGTGCTGGGAACGTGTGTTGGTGGAGCACCATGCTCTGGATGCCCACAAACTTCTGCAAAAGCTTTTGCTGCTTGCTGTAGTTGCCAGCACAGTACTGGGCTAGGTAGATCTTTACTCACTGTAACCATTTTTTATGTTGTGTAACTTGGTGCTGTCACTGCATTTCAGTCCTTACTGGGTATAATGAGTATGATGCCACTTGCAAAATTCAGTCTGGGCACCTCTGGCTATTATCTTTCCTCCCCACCTAAGATGTGTTTGTTTTGACTGCCTGTGAAGAGGAAACTGGTTAACTGGGGTTGGCTTATGAGGAAAAAATTATTTTGACCAGTGAATATTTTCAGTTCTGAAATATTACCATTTCAGAGTTGAGTCTTGCATCACTTTCTTATGGGAGATAGATTAGTGAAGGATTAATTATTTATATGAAAGTCTATTTTTGATGTTTATGTATTTGAGCTGATTTTACTTCTAATTCAGTAATGAAAAATAGAGTTTTTATGTAGAGCTATAATCAGAAGTATTTCCAGATACTTTAATGCATGGATTCTTACTGATACATGCATTGCAGACAGTTCCTTTGTATTCCAAAATGTCCCTCACTTGACTTCTGCCATTCTGTATAGATCCAGAATTACAATTGCTTCCCAATTGTAATCTCTTTTGTCCAGGTATATTTTATATTATGATGATACATGCTCATTAATCATATAGCAATAAGAGTTCAATAAACACAATTTCTTTCTGTCTTGTTTTGTCTTGCAGGCACCAAGTATAGATGAAAAAGTAGATCTTCACTTTATTGCATTAGTTAATGTAGGTGGTCATCTCTATGAATTGGGTAAGAACACTTTTTATCCACTCTCCATTTTTTAGAAACAAATTCAAGTAGTGATGCTGTTAACTGTCAAAGTTTCAGAGAGATTTCTTGATGTTATGTTGGGCTTAGATTCTTTTCAGCTGCATCTTAGGGTCTGGGGATTTCTTTCAAACAACTGCAGCCTTCTTCTTAGTTTTTTGGGATTTTTTTGGAGGCGGGGGAGTTTGTTTGTTTATTAGGATTTTTGGTTTGTTTTTTGGGTCTTATTGTTTTCCTTCCCTTAACTCCATCCTATTAAGGTAAAATGGTACAGAATACTAGACTGCATCCAAACTTCTACGGGCATTTATAAGGACAGGAAGCAAGAAAAATGGATAAACACTCAAAATTTCACAGGACATTTGTTATGTTTATGTTCCCAAGCTGCTTGTGGAAGTATTAAGTTAACTGTGTGCCACTTCAGAAATGTTAGCTGTATTATTAAGCAGCTGTGTTTAATAAGCACAGCATAAGTGATAATGTTTAAACTCAAATTATGTAGTCAGGTTACTAAGAGATATTAACACTCTGCAACTTGTTTGTAATAGTCTTGTATTTTTTCCTTTACTTTTTGTGGTCAGTAGACAGTTAACTGTGCAACAGTAGTCCTTATTTATTTTTGAAATACAGCTGTTTTTTCCTGTTCAGATTGTGTAGCACTTAGTTTTGCTCAGATATTCTCTAATGACTCCAGTCTTAAATATGTTGCTGGGCAACTAGGTTTTCCAGCAGGCTCTTCAGAAACCCAGCAAACAAGTCAGCATGTAAAAATTGCAAGTCACTGATCTTTCCTAACATAATTTTTGCAGTATTTTATGGTGATAAGACTTTAATCTTTTGAAAATCAGCATGTAATTAAGCAATGCCCTTAACAGGTGATAAGTAATCACAGCATGGGGCATAAGCAATATATAAGAAGTGCTTATGGTAATATTAAGTTGATCTAAGGGGTATTAGCAGGGATAAGTCATAACCAATAGGCACACATTTTTGTATTTTATGATGCTGTCTATTTGTCAGTGGACTAGATCAAAAAGGTAAGTACTGTAGGATGCAATAAATATTTTACGGCTCTAGATTTCAAGGCATAAGGGATGACTTTCACTTTTTCTGGTTGTCTGCTGTGATACATTTTCATTGTCCATGAATTTATGCTGCTTGAAAAGCTGACTACATACTATGATGAGCATGTTTACCCAATTTCTGTCGGTATGATGTGAGAGAAGCCCCATTTGAATTTTTCCTAAAAATAACAAATTAGAAGGAGAAGAGGCATTTAGTTCTGATGTACAGTGGAATGTCAATAGTACTATTTCTTTTGTTCTTAAAATAACTTCTCTGTGTACCAGTGGAAGGAAGCAAAAAACCCCCAACTTAAAAGTAGTAAAATGGAAGGTTTTTCAATTGATTCACTGGCTTCAGACAGTGTGGGCAGCATGTGGGCTTTGGCATGCAGAAAATGCTAAGGAAGCACATGGATATTAAATATATGTGATGTTTCAGTCATAGAAAACACATTATTTATAGACACATGAAATTAAAATGTTGTTCTGACAGTAAGGACACAAAAAAGCCCCAACATTAAGGTAAACTTGCAACAGTGCAGGGAATTCAGTTCTGTTTCCCTGGCATTTTCTGAGGGTTTTGCCTTGTATCTGCAGCCCTGGTAGTTACAATAATGAACAACATCTTGTTCATATAAATCCAAATGTTTTTCAACATCAAATCTATTTTTAGTTATGGAAAATGTAGTTTGGAAGTGTTGTCAACTTTGGTGGCAACTTTGGGGAGGGAAAAGCCTTTTACAGGGAAGACAGAGGCAAAAGGATTTTGTTTTGTATTTTTAAAGAAATATTTCAGATAACCTGACATAAGTTTTCATACTGTTAACTCATTGCAAGTAACCTGAAGCATATTTATATGAATGAAATTCCTTTTTAAATGCTGAGAATGACAAGCTTTATTCTATTGGAAATGCAAGGAAAAAAATATAAGAAAAATAACCATAGCAATCCTGTTTAAATGCTGGGAAAATACTAAATATTTAGAGCTGTTGGGTTTTGTTTGCTAATCTATTTTAAATAACAGAAACATTTTCAGTGATGCCAGACTCTTCAGAATGGTGGGTTTGCTACTCTGGTCTGTTGTGGAGTCCCTGATCACAGCTGTCAAACACCACAGACATTCAGCTGTCTGTCTGTGTAAATCCATCAAGCGTAGCTGAAATTTTTCTACTCTGTTTGAAAATTGAAGTACTATACAACCACTAAACCAACAGCATCTTACAGTTTTGAAGTTTTCAAATTAAATACTGAAAAATATTTCATTGTTTTTATTGGATTATTTTTTAAAAGCAATAGACTGTATATAATGATACTGGTAGAAGCAGTCAGCAGTGGAGAGACCAGGGAACATCTAGCTGCATGTGTGAACTTTATGAAAAATGTGATAGCATTTTGGAAAGCAAAGTACAAAAGATCTGCTTAAATAGTTTTAACTGGAAAAAACAAAGCTTTTATAATTTTATAAATGTGTTATTCAATCCCACTTTGTCTTCCAACAGATGGGCGCAAGCCATTTCCAATAAACCATGGGGAAACCAGCGACGACTCTTTTTTAGAGGTAGGGATACAGAACCTCCTTAAATGGTGCTATATGAAATTCTTGCTGTGTTTCTACAAAATTTATAAAGTAGATATATGAAAATACCTATACAAGTCTAGCTATATTTGTAGTTGGATGAGGAATAGAGCAAGTGGGACGGTGAGGCCAAATTAGGTTTGAAAAGAGATACTTTAGAACACTTACATTGTGGCTGTGGATGAGAGAGTATCGTAAAATAAATATCATAAGGGTCGACTACAAGATCAGACTGACTTATCTTCTGTGCTTAGATTTTCATATACTCCTGCTCCTTTCAATTAGTACATCTAACAAGAAGTTAGCAGACTGAAAACTTACAATTTTTCATCCTCTTTCCTTTGGTTTATAGTTTGATAGGTGTCACGCTGACAGAAGCTGATTTCCTTTCTGACCCATGCTAATGATTGTTCTTCTCTACTTTCACAGCTTCTTTTGGGTGCTTCTTTGTGTCATGAGCTCAGAAAATAATTGGAAAGGGATACACTGAGTTGGGAGGATAAACTGTCATCCCCACAGAATGATGCAAAGTTGAAGTTGAGAGAAGTCAATGCATAGATCTGAGTTTTATGATATCCAGATTGGATTAGTATTACAAAAGGAAGAAACCAGAGAAACTAAAACAAACAAAATAGAAAATTATTTTGTAGTCTAGAAGCATAGACTAACGTCTGTAAAGTTTGCAAATAATTTGTGCTTGCTTGGACAGGGGAAGAAATTGGATAAAGCTTTCCTTATTCTTTATGTGTCTTTTTCCTGTTTTTGCTGATAACATGTGTTCTCCAGATTGCACCCTAAAGCTAGATGAAGGAATTACTTAAAATCTTTCAATCACCCCACCCAGCTTAGATTCATCTTTAAACAAAGGAAAAATTTCTGAAGGCTGCAGTACTAGTTAAGGCAAACTTCAGAGATGCATTTAGAAAGTCAGAAAAGCAACACATCTGCTGCACAAAGTAATATTCAGTCACAAAAATCATCATTGCTAAAGGTCCTTCATAAAACTTTTTCTTTTAGGCTGCCCATATGAACACTGTAAGTAATCTTGAGTCATGGTAACTCACATCAGAAATACCATTTATGTAGGTTTGTCACACTATTTAGGAAACCTTTATGGAAAAATCCATTTTGGGCCTAGTTTGGATAAAGCATATCTTCGTTTTCATTTGTGTTTTGTTTGCTTTTTAATAACAAATATGATTTATATTGTTTTTCATTTTGATTTTCTTTGTACTTTTTTCCCCTAGGATGCAATAGAAGTTTGCAAGAAATTCATGGAACGTGACCCAGAAGAATTAAGATTCAATGCAATTGCACTGTCTGCAGCTTAAAAGCCTTTTCCTGTGAGGCAACTCTATTGCAATGTATTGTAAGAATAAAACCATTGCCATATGTTAATAGTACAAATTTTGATACTTCCCTAACATCTTGAGTAATTGTAGCATACATGGAATAAACTTTGCATTTGTCCTTGCTATATTTTGCTGCTTGTTCCTACTGCAACTTTGGGTATTTCTCTACAGGCATGCATTTCGTGCAAGATTTTTATGTGGTGGGTTTTTTCCCTTCCACCCCCTTAAAAGTTTTGGGATACTTACTATCTGTGATATTTCCTTGTAATAATGATGAGCTGCTTCAGAGCAGGATTGTCATTTGTATCATGCACAGGTAACATTTTGAGTGGAGTATGGTGATATGGCTGAAAACTTGGAGTATGAGGTTATCTCCATCCTTTATTTATAATGGTGCAAGAATACTATAAGAACTTCTTCAGGTGACTCAAGTGAAAAAAACATTTTTTCAGTGCATTATTTTAAAATAAATGTGTGGAAGAAAATAGGCAGAAAAAGGACTATTCTTACTGTTGGTGAGCACTAACATTTTAAAATTATCTTAATGTTTACATTTTGAATAAAAACTTCACTTTTGTTTCTCAAGTCTAATAATGTTAATAAATTGTCAAAAACTTTAGTTAAACCAATGTTTGCTATTTATATTATATGTGGAAAAATGACATGGGTTTTTGCCCCCGAAAAGGCACATTAAGAAATTCAAATGGTAGGACTGTGGAGGGCACACACAGTTGAATACAGCAATGTGAAGTACCTCACCTAACTGAAATAAATGATAGAAAAGTGATGATTGTTGTAATGAAGTTTGTTTAGCAACAACAAACAGACTGGAGGTTTTAAGGCAGCCATGATAGTTTGTAAGTTTGTCAGGTGGCATTACTGAATGCTATCTGATAGCCTTCCCCTGTGCCATCCCTCCCACTCCACCCACTGATCTTAAGGTACTGTTGACCAATTTCTATACCTGAATCAGTAACATTGTGGTTGTTTTGAGTTTGATCTTCCTGTTTGGTTTTGGGTTTGGGTTTGGTTTTTTAGCTAAGCAATCTTAACACTAGGATTCTTGTGAAGATTGGTTTGGGTTAATGTGTGTGTTTTTGACATTCCAGAACAATATTCCTTATTCACTCCTTTGAAGTGGAATTATTTAGGTTTGCTTCCAATCAAACCCACTGCCAAAGGAAACTGAGCCCTCCACGTCCCAGAGGGTGCTTTCATTCTCTATCAATTGTCATTGCAGGAAAAATGAATGGGGTTATGCCAGAAGCATTCTGGCGGAGTTTTCCTTCTTTATAGAAAAGAAAGAGGCCTGGCCTCTGTCTTATCACTTAAGAACATCTCTTGCACTCTAAAGAAAAAGTTGGCATGTCTGTCTAAAACATGTCACCTGGAGAGTCCAGTAACAGCAACAGTCTGTTTTCTGTAAGTGAGCTGCTTGGAAAAGCAAAGGAGAAGAATAACACTAATGAGCTTCTATTTTTGAAGCTTTTGCTTTTTCACCCTAATAAAATGCAGTATCATTAAGACTCGGTTTATGTTGCCATGCTCATTAGTAAAGCCCTGAAACTTGCTTTTAAATAAAAATCAGAGGCTTTAGTAACCGAACCAGCTGTGTTGTCTTCTTGCTAATATCAGCAAAATCAAATAAAGGTTGTCACCACTGAATTGGGAAATTGCATTTTTTAAGCTAATGATGACTTGGAGGATTGCCTTTCAAGTAAGCCATAATTAATATTGATAAGGCCCTTTTAGGATAGGGGAGAGGGTGAGGACAGAGAGGAAGTGCAGTTCAAAGCTGTTAAACAAGATACATCAATTGTCTTCTCTAGAGAAATATCTCATCATATATGATCTTCAGTGTTCAAAAGTGGGTTTAAGTAATCAATGGTGTGTCTCTGTTTTTGTGCAGCTGTTTATTGCAAAATCCCTTCAGAAGTGGAGCTCCTTGTTGAGTAAAAGGACTGACTAGACAAATTAGGACAAACATGATAAGGTTAGAATAGTAAATTTGGGGGGGATTTTCTGTGGTCATGCTGAAAAATACATCTTGAATCTTAAGTAAAAACCTATAAATAAGAATTCTTAGTATTTTGGCAGTATTGCAGTTTTGCTCAGCATCTATGTAGTCTTCAAATCAGTTGTTCTGCAGGGTAAGGTTTCACTCTTTTATTTGCCCTGTTAATTTCTGGTTTATTAAAATGTAAGATGGTACATTTTGAGATGCCAAAGGAAGAGCGGTGCACTAGTTTTTGTGCTGAACTGTATCTACTCACTGCATGGTCTCTTGGAGAAACTGTGAAAGACTGCACTGCGGAAATTCATCTCACCCAGCATGTACAGTGTAAGAGCCCTCCAGAGCTTGTGAGGCCATGCTTTGGCACAGGCTTTGGCACTGTCTCAAGGAGCACGGGAAGTAAAGGGATCTACAAGCTGCTGGAATATCTTCCTCATGGACATAACCTGTACAACATGGGTTAAAAAAGTGAAGTATGAAGACTTGGCTGACTTGTAAAGCTGAGCAAGGTCCTGCTAGAGGCTGATAAACCCTGTAGACCCCATGATGCTTTTGGCTCTGTGATGCCCCAGTGTCTGCATCATCACATGAGCTGTACAATCTCTGCTTATTAGCTCAAGCTCTGTGGGAAAATAACACTGTATGTTCTATCTTGTGCAGCCCTGCTAGAGCCTCAACACCTTCGTGTGGAGGAGCGTGGCTTGGCCATGGGCACACAGTGCAGGAAATCCCTCTGCAGTCTGGGCTGCCTGTACACCCCATTTTATGGAAATGGTGTGTGTAGGAGTGAGGAGGTGATGCATGCTCCACGCTTGCATTAATTTTAGCTGTGTGGAGCTGGTGTGCTATTAAACAGTCAGGATTGTTCAAGCTTTTTAAGTATATTGGTGCAAGTTTTCCTGTGTTATTTGCAGACATTTTGTTAAGAAATGATAATTTAATAACCAGTACAATGCCCTTTCCTTTCAGTCATGGCTGCATGATTCATTTAAGGGAAGAAGAAGAAAGTTGTTTTCTGACATTGAAATGTATGTTTGAAAATAAAGAGACTTAACAGCCCACACTTACAAAATAAGTACGGTCTTCCCTTAAAGAAAGAAGCCTGCCTTGGTAGAAAATATTATTGTGTCAAATATTTGTAGAACTCTTCTTGAAAAGAATATGACATAAGCTGTTGCTTGATTTATCCCCAGGAACACACACATTGAAAGGGTTTATTTTTGTCTGGTAGAACAATATTACGTTTGCTACTTTTGACAGCAACAATTAGCAGTCATATCTGGTATATGTAATCTTTCTCTGATCTAGGACTCTGGTGACTTACATTGTTAGTGCAAAGGAATAATAAAACTATTTTGGTTGCTCAGGCTCACATAGATAATTTATCTGTGACAGTTGATTTAAAATTCACTTTGAGGATGAGATTTACATGTTGGAACTTTTTTTACTTAGTGAGGAACTTCGACTTGAAAGTTGCTGTGATCCATGCAGTCTACTTAAACACTTAATCAAATTACATGATTACTCAAATTACTTGAATTACTTGATCTAAAACATTAAACTCTTCATTTGTAAGAAAAGTGACTTGATTTGTTATGAAGTGAAATAAAGCAACCAGAAATAAGTGAGAAATGTGATTTTTTTTTTTTAACATGACCTCTTTTGAAGCCTGTTTTATAGAATTCTTAGTTACTTTCTCCTACTTAGGGACAAGCACTGTACTCTTAAATGAAGTGAAAGTCCTTAAAAACCTGAGAAAGGCTGCTGTAGTTCTCCAGAAAAATGTTTGGTAACCTCAGGTAATGCAAACTGATGTCAGCCAGCAGCAGTAGCTGATACATGTTTTATTTAGACATTTTTAAGCTTTGTAATCATGGATGTTAAATAGTGAGATGAGAGGGTTTTTTCTGATGTTCAGGCTTCCCACTCAAGAAAAATGCAGATTCTTCATTTGTATCTGGTCTTGTGGCTGATCTGGCTTGGAACAGGAAAAAAGGGTAAGAAAAAACCCCTTGAAATTACAGCTTTGGTTATCATATTATTCCTTGCTGACTCCATAGCATAGATGTCTCAAATCATACCATGATGAGGAGCTAACTACATAACTTCTATACATTTGTAACTTTAATAAAAGGCCAAATTTCTCCCGTGGAACTTATTTCAGCAAGAGTCACTGCATTCTCCCTCCTGAGTCTAACACCAGCAACACTGATTTCCATATACCACAGAAACTGATGGTTCATAGCTTCTTGGCTTATTGATCTCCTAAAATTCTTATTCTCCATTCTGAGAAGGTTTTTTGTAAAACAAGATGTGTTCCCAAGTCAGCCTCTCAGGAGAAGTGAATTTGCGTGTAGTACAACAGCTTTAAGTTATCTTTTCTCAGTAGTCCTTTAAAAATTACATACGTTCTGCCATGGGCTATAATAGCAAAAAATGTGTGCAGCAACTCAGTTTTACTTACAGAAAAGACATGGAAAGAAAAAAATAATACAAAAAGTTCAAGCAGGAAAAGATCATAGAATTGTGAAGGTTGGAAAACACCTCTAAGATCATTGAGCGCAATGTTAAACTAACATTGCCATGTTCACCACTGAACCTTGTCCCCAAGTACAACATGCACACTTTTTGAACACTTCCAGGGATGGTGATTCCCCTACATCCCTGGGCAGCTTGTGCCAATGCCTGAGCATACTTGCATTGAAAAAATTTATCCTTATATCCAATCTAAACCTCCTCTGGTGCAACTTGAGGTCATTTCCTCTTGTCCTGTTGCTTGTTACCTGGGAGAAGAGATTGAGCTCCACCTCGCCACAGCCTCCTTTCAGGTAGGAGTAGAGAGCTTAAATACAATGTCAAAATGAATTCTAGTACTCTGAAAATCCCAAATAAACCAAAGCCAAAACACAACAACCTAATGCTGTGGATTAGTATTCTAGAAAACGGCTCTTTTCCCTGATACTTAACTTTTCTGCTTAGCACTTGTCCACTTCTGTATTGGAAGAAAGGATTTCACTGTTCAGCCAGCAAACCATCTCCCGGCTGCCTCCCGCGCTCCGGTTTGCTGCAGCACAGCGTGATCCCAACCTGTGGAGCCGTGCTGAGACCGGGCTGTACCTCTGAGCCTGGGATAGCGCGTGCTATGGAGGAGTCGCAAAAAATCTGTTGCACTGAGCCGGGCACAGGGACTCGAATGAGCCAGAGTAATGGGCACAAGTGTGGGTAGTGGGAGCTAAACCAGAGCTGAGGCTGGCGGGGCTGGGGAGGGAAGCATGGAAGCCGAGCCGTGCGCCTCCAGCTCAGCCAGGGCACCTCCGCCTCGGTCACTTTGTAGGAAAAGCGCTGGAAACAGAGCGTGGGTCTCTCACGCCCCCGTAGCTGAGGAAAAGGCTCCTAACTTCGTCCCCAGACGGGACACGCTGCGGAGCGCAGAGCCGCTTCCCCGGGAGCGCTGCCCGTGGCTGGCCGGGGAAGCCCCATCGGTGCGGAGGTGAGGGAGGCGGCCCGGGCTCCCAGGGCTCCCGCGGCCCCGCCGCAGCGAGGGAGGGCGCTGGGTAGTCCCGGCCGGGCGAGGCGGCAGGTGGCGGGGGCCGGGGCGGCGGGGCCGGCCCTGAAAGGTGCGATTGTCCCCAGCTATTCCTGGTATGCGCCGGGGCGGGAGCCGCCGGGGGCGGCCTCCAGCGGCCGGGAGCGCGAGGGGCGCCGCGTCCCGGCGGGAGGGAGCCGCCAGGCCCGCGGCGGCGCGGCCCCTCCCGGGCGTGCGGCTGCCCCGCGGGTCCCGGCGCTGCCACACGGCCCGCGGCTCTCCGGATTCCTGCGGCCGCGGAGCGCCAGCGAGCTCCCGGGAGGGGGAGTTCCGCGGGGAGGAGGCGGAGGGGGAGGAGACGGCGCGGGCAGCGTTTAAAGGAGGCAGCTGAATGACAGCGGCCGCCGCCGCACCCCGCTCGCTGCTGCTGGCCATGGACGGGAGAGAGGACGCGGAGTACGACTTCCAGGCGGCGTTCGCCGAAGCCCGGCGGTGGCTGGAGGTGAGGCGTCTCTCTGTGCTGCTGGCTGCCGGCCCCTCGCTGCCCCGGTCCCTGCCCGGGGTCCCGCTCAGCCCCGCACGGCGGAGCGCGCAGCGCGCTCCCGCGGGGCTGCCCCGCTGGCCGGCAGCGGCTCCCGGGACGCGGCCCCGAACCTGGGCTCCCTGCGGGCACATGCGGACTGCTATTTTTAGAAAGTATCGTGGCAACTTGCAGAAGTCTGTCTGTGCAGTATCGCCACCGCCCCCTCCTCGCAATCCAAATTAAAGGCTGGCTTGGTTGCCCTCCTGTCGTTAAGGCTTATAATTTCTTGCCATCTTGTAAATTACCTCTGTAGCGCTTGCTCCGAGACAGTCTGAATTAAAGACACTCCTTCCTGTCTCGAAAGAGTTCAGGACAGAGAGCAGCCTGAAATTAACACTCATTTTCTTCCCTCCTATTTTTAAACATGACTGTCTGACTGCACACAGCGCTTGACGTAAATATCCGTGTTTCTGTGTGACTACCCCGAGTCACACCGGGGCGGTACGTGCCACAGCTTGGGGAGAGAGTTGTTCCTGCATGTACCTGAGTGCCACCAGGGCAGCATCGGCTGGGCGAGAGAGGCTTGGGAGCTGAGAAATGTTAGGAATACTGAACAGCCTCCCTCCGAGTTGTGGTGTGCTTTTAAAGAGGAGCTTTAGAGTGCTGGTTTAGATGTTCTTTAACATATTAAGCTTATTTCTTTGTTCTTAGTCATTTAAGGTGAAACTTAGTGTTGTCAGCACCACTATCGCAGTAACTTTGGAAGGGGGAAATATTCAAAAAAAGGATGTTTGTTACTTTTTTACCCCTCATCTTTTAAAGCTTGTCAAGACCTGAGTTCAGGTTTCTTTGTTTCCTCTGTAAAACAATGACATCTAGTGCTTAAAATCTATTGAGGATGTTGAAGTGAGCGCACCAAAGGCAAGGGTATTGTGAATGACCTCCACAAGTGTCAGTTTTGTGTCCTCTGTTAATGTAGGTAATTACAGCAGTCCTGGCTTCCCCGTGTGTCAGTTCTGTAAGAGCTAGCTGTGGATTTAAGTAATTAAAGCATTCCTCTCTCACGTATACCTTTCTTACATTGCTTTCTTTAAATTGGCAAAGCTCGCTTTAAAAAGCTTCATTAAGGTGTAATGTTGACTTTGAAAATCCTACTTTAAGGGGTTGGAGATTTGTTTTAATTATTATTAGATTTCATATGATACTGGCTGGTTGTACCATTCCTACAAAAGGTTTTGTGTCTTTGCCTGCCAGTAGCATGTGGGAGCTCTAGCAAAGTAATATATGTAGTGTGCACTGTTTGTATAGGGGGAAAAAAACATATGCTCAGCTTCCCCCTTGCCCAGTCCAATTTGTGTGGCTATCCTTTGATATGTGAAAGCTGTTCTTATTTTAAAGTAACTTTTAAACTTCCCCCTTGGAGAAACATTTTACTGTAAAGAGAGTAACTTGCAAACCTTAAGGTATTGATAAACAGGATGCTAGGAATTCCATAATGTTAAAGGAAGATGTAAATATTTATTTCCCTATGAAATGAGGTTTGTGTTTCAGAAGAATCGTTGTGTTTCTCTGCGCTTTACATCCAGATGGATTAAAAAGCCAAGACTAACCATTTCCGTTGTATGGAAGAGTAATGATATTTTTAGGGTAATGAGGCATGTCCCAAGGTTGTGTGTGTCTTGGTGAAACAAAGTGGTGTATACATGACAGTGAAACTTGGTGAGTCCTAATGATTAAACAATTAGTTTTGAAGAGGAGGCAGATTTTCAAATATTTATGAACTTGAACTTCTGATGTTTTGGTAAGTTTTTGTGTACCAGCTTCTCCCTAACATTAGAGGAGATGAAAGCATACAGACACCAGCTACTATGTATTTAAGGGAACAAGCCAAAATATCTTTGTAAACTGTTACTCTTTCCCTTTGCTAATGAAAGCTTTGTTAACATATTTCTGTATTTCAATGGAGAATTTTATGGACTCTGAGACTTTAGAAAAAAAACTCCAACCTTGAAGCTGAGGGCTTTTTAGTAACAGGAATGAGCAGCTGTATTTGTCAGATCCCAAGAGGAGTAAAAAATACCCCAAAACCCCAAAAAATGTTACCCTGTATTTTTTGAAGTTTTTGGTGAGAGGAAACTGTGTCCTGGTCAGGTTCCTTTTCTGCATGTTCCCAGCTGAATTCTCCATGCTGTAGGGCAGCCACTGGCTCACTCAAATATTTGTTCCTAGTTCTTATGCTACAAAAAAAAAAAAAACCCCAGAAAGCCAAACCAACAAAAAAACCCCCAAAACTAAATAAACCCCAAGCCTCCCCACCCCCTGCAACCTAAACCTCCAAACAGCCCTAACCAAAAAAGCACAAGAGCTTGATTAAGAATAATAACAACAAAAAAATTGCATCTGATATCTGGTGTTACTTAAAGAAAGACTTTGTTCTTTAATTCAGGTTCATGTTGAGACATATTTTATGATAATGCAGACAAGGAATGTCTGAAGCCTTCACAGTGCAGAGACCTCTTAAACTGTGGTCCCCAACCTCTTGTGTTTCATGTGTTGGGAGCTGGGAGGAAATGTTGCCTGTAACAAGAGCTGGAGTCACTGTGGAGCTGCCTGTTGAGGATGTCTGCTTCTTTGGGGGAAGGAATGGTCATTTGCTGGGCAAAACTCAAGCTCTTCTCAGGTGTCCTTTCTACAGAAGGCAGCAACATTTAGTGGTGTTGGCTTCTTGCATCTGAGACTTTTGGCACTTTCTGAGCTCTGCCTGGAGCAAGTGGTGCTGATCAAACTCACCCAGCCTTCACCTGGCACCTCAGCTGGGCAGATGGTGCGTGCTGAGAATAAAACATTGGAATACCATGACTTGGCAATAGTTTCTCAAAGAAAAGACTGAGGAGAGGCCTCATCACAGTCTCCAAATTCTCATGAGGGGAAACGGAGGGCAGGCACTGATTTCTCTCCAGTGACTGGTGATGGGACCCCAGAGATTAGCATGGAGCTGTGTCAGGAAGGTTTAGCCTGGCTATCAGGGAAATGTTTTTCACCCATAGGTGGTGAAAATGGAACAGGCTCCCCAGGGAAGCAGTCCCAGCACCAAGCTTGGCAGAGTTCAAAAAATGTTGGGACAATACTCTCAGACACATAATGTGACTCTTGAGGCTCTCCTGTCCAGGTCAGGAGTTGGACTTAATCCTTATGGGTCCCGTCCAGCTCAGGATTTTCTCTCATTCTATGAAAGGTAGAACATGTTTGCCAAAGCTAGAAATAGCTGGGTTAAAATGTTTTACTGTGTTCTGTTCCATATTATAACTTCAGCAAGCCAAAAGCTGTTCCTCCAAACCAAAGCATTCTTCCCCCAGCTATTAAATATCCCAGACTGCCGAGTCTGTTTTCCTGCCTCAAGATGTGGGAGGGCAGTCTGCCTCTCCCTTTCTGCAGTCCACCACCAAGTTCACCCTTGTGAATGAAGGGGAGACACAGTACCTCTCTCCCAACACATGCTGCACTGTTTTAGGAGTGATGCCCTTTGAAGAGTTTGAGAGGAAAGAAGTGTATGCTGTTTTCTTGTAAAATGTCTCAGCTTCTGATTCTACTTCTGTGTTTTAATCAAATTCTAATATTCTGGTAAATGTCTATGGTTCGAAATTGCTTGCTAAAGCAACTTGAAACCTGACCCACAAAGTCTGTAAATCTTTAGTTAAAGTGCCTTGAGGCAAATAACGCTTGGATTTTTTTCCCCCTGAAGTAGTCAAATGTACAGATCCAGTCTGTGGAGGGTGGCCAGCGAGCGTGTGCCTGAATGAATTGTTGGAGTGAAGCTGCAGAGCTGTAGGAAAGCATGTGGAGCAACTTCAACAAATCCACTGAAGTGAAAAAGGGGTATTCAGCCAAGTAACTATTAATATTGCAAATTATTACAGCTCTTCTTGTGAGCTGAATTTCTTTCTCTAATAACTCCTGTGGAGTTGTAAGTCAGTTATTCTGAGAGGTACTAATTTCATCAGAGTGTGTTGAGATTGTCAGAATCAGGACCTTGGAATCCTGGAATTGCTCCTCACGCAGGGACACTGCAGCAGAAGTTCTTCCTGGTGCTAAACACTACCCAGTGATGATGGAGAGATCTGTTTCACCATGAAGATTTCTATAGCAAGATAAGGTTTTTATCAATTTTAATAGACAGTGTTAGCAGAAGGAAGCCCAGCTTATCTGGACAGCAACTAAAGCCACTCCTCTCTGTCATGACCATTAAATAGATAGTGAAATTGCTTAATTATTTATTTTGAATGCTGATGTGTATTGACAGCTGCATGCATTATTGCATTACAGTGGATGTTGGAAATTACTTAGGGCCTTTCTTTTCCAGGAGAAAAAAAGTTTATATATATGTATGTGTGTGTGTGCACCCCCTGCCCCCATCCTCTCAAACCTACTCAGAAAATTGAAAAAGCAGATTTGCAAAGTAACTTCATAGAAAGAGTCTGCTTGAGGATAAAACTTGAGAATCAGGACAACTTATTGAAATCTTTTGGTTTGGAACAACAGTACAGCAATCAAATTCAGGGAATGGTCTCTGACATGTGGTCACCAAATGTTTCTTTTCTTTTTTTTTTTTTTTTTGAAGCTGTTTGGAGTTTGCATTTCTCCTGTATATTTTCATGGCTTCTGCAAATGCAGCTAGAGGTCTAGCAGTGATGTTTTCCCTGTATTTGCATAGAGATCTTACCCCAGTGATTATTTTGTTTTGTTTCTCCCCCAAGCATGAATCTAATGCATAGAGTCTGGTATGGGAAGAATAACTGTGGAAATAGAAGACTAATTTCACTGTTCAAATCCTCTTCTTTTAGGTACCTTTATTTAAGGTGAACTAATCAGTATGAAAAAAAGAGTAGTGCTAGAATAAAAGATGTGTGAATGAGAAGGCAAAATCTATATATTCTGTTCCCTAAACCATGTTTAATACTGGGTAATTCTGTCAAGTCATAAAACCTGGGTGGGCTGGTTTCTGGAGAACTTCCTACAGCACAGCTGCCAAAGTCCTGGCTCACGTTTACATAAGGGGTGTATTTAACCCTGCTTTAGGTGGATGCATCAATATTTTATTACTGTGTGTATATTCTTGGCAATGTGTATTTCATGGAATACATCTAAGTGTATCTAGTTGATGTATAAATATTAATTGATGTATAAATGTGCATGTTGTGAACTAAATACTGTGGGAATTTTAATCCTGGAAATAATATTCTCTCCATTGCCTGCAGACTATGAAAGTGCTGTGGTAAAATGCCACATAATAGGGCTAGCAACAATGTGTTAGAGAGAGAGGGTGACAGTAATGCCCTTTGATCTGGCTGAACACTTTTCTCTCTTTCTTTGTCCCCTTGCTTCCAGATCTCAGGAAAGGTGTCTGTAATATGTTTGAGAGGAAAAGGGGACTAATTTTTGCTTAGAGAGTAAAATCTATTTCCTGGTTTCTGCAAGGTGGGTTTATATATTTTCAAGTCTATATTTGGAAATTCTCAGGGATAATCAAAAATCTGTCTTCACATAGTCCTGTGTGATGGGCATGCATAGCTTTGAGCTGAGTTCACAATGCAGTTTCCTTTATGAAGTTTCTCTTTGTAGTTTTGAGCGTTGTATTAAAATTTTGCATGAAAGCAGCATCTGCAGGCACTTTGAGAAAGAATTCACTTGTTGACTGTAGAAGTGGATATGTCTTCTATACTGGGGAAATGCATTGCAGTTTAAGGGGAACTGCAGACAATTCTGACCAGGCTTTTGTTTTCTTCCAGTCTGTATTTTGTGGTTAGCAACTAGAGTTAGTTGTGGCATTACGTTTTTTTTTGTTTTTTCTCCTGTCCTTTAGTTTATTTTTTTGAACTGTGTCCTGATCCTTTCTGCAGTTTTGTGGGTCAAGCATTTTTTTCTGCCCATAGTTTAGGGAGAGGGTGAGATGATGATAATGATTTCCATGTTTAGCATGCATTGCCCCCTCCTCCCCCACTACTATGGACTCACTTTTATCACCTTTTCTTTGTCAGGTGCTTTTTTTGGTCTAAATTTTTAAGTTTATAATGAGCACTTGTGCATATTATGTTAGACAGTGACCTTGCTGAGCTTTGGAAAACACTTGGGTTTTATTGTGTTTTAAGAACCAGATACATTGCAGCTGTTTCTTGTACCTACCACTCCTCCACTTTAAAGTTCCTCTATCCACTCCTGCAGGACATTTTTTAAAAACAAAACAAACCCCGACCTTTTCTGCTTAACAAGACTAATACAGCTCTTAACTATCATTTTCTAAACAGGCTTTCCAGCTACAGCAGTTTAATGAAAAACAGCATGTGCTCCCAGACCCAGTGTACTAGAAATGCTTCTGCTGGCCTAAGGTGTGCTTGACACACCTCACTTATTATCCAAATTATCTTGGGAGGAGTGTTTTGGTTTTGCTGTTTTTCACATTTCTGAATGCTGTCAATCCAAGTGAAAACCTAACTTTAAAGGAATGTAGTGAATAAGTTGCTTTAAAATAGGTTCTGTTGCTCTTCATGCTGTGAGCTTCTGCAAGGTATTGTGAATTTAGTGTTTATTATTAGTGCTAATTTTTTATTTTTCCAATGAAAAGAAAGATGTATGGATCTGACTCACAGCATGCTAGCTTCCAATTGGATACTTAGCTGTAAAACTTTCATTTGTGTTTTATTGAATAGAGAAACCTAATTTCAGCAGTGTTTTCCATTTGTGGTACAAAACATCTGGGATTATCTTGGAAGGGCATGAAGATTATAAGACTTGCTTTATATTTTTTTGCCAGTGTTGGCACACGTTGTGCAAATGTTGGCACATTTTTTTAGTACCAGCTCATGTGAAAGTTCTCAGTTTTGTTTCTGGATGTGATTCAGCTTTCAGTTGTTACTATTAGAAAAGAACACAATATACTAACTTTGGGCAATAGTTATTACTGTGTTGGCCAAAAAAGTCAAAATCCTTGTAATGTATCACAGATTTAAAGGAGTTAGTGTAGCTGAGATCAGTTCAGCTAGCACAAACAGTGAAATCTGTTGTTTGGGCCGAGCTGTCCTCCTCCAGCAGATCCCACGACAATGTGGTTTTGTGTTAGTGCTGAGATGTTATCCCAGCAGGGTGTCATTGAAACTCCCGTGCTTGGCCCGTGCTTCCCCTGCCTCCTTTTGCTGTGTCAGTGGTGTTCCTCTGATGCTCTGGTGAGGTGGCTCAGGGGAAAATCAGAGTGTTTTGTGGTGTTTGGTATTTGCTTGGCTCCTGAAAGGCAAGAAGGAGACCAGTGCTCCAGCCAGGGAAGAGGTAGTGCTGATGGGGTGGCCTTGTGGCAGCAGCTCGCTGTTGGGCTGCAGCTGACTGGTGGGATGAAGAGAGGCAGGCACCTGAACTCAGACAAGCCATCTCTCTCCCTGGAGGTTTCTCAAGTCAGCTGCTTCTGCCATTGCCTGGCTCTCTTCCTTACATGACTCAGGAGCTGTTTGCTAGGTGCCCAGGGTCGAGGTAAAGGCTAGACACCTGGATTAGGGAGGCTGGCTTCCAGCCATAAATAACTTCTTCTGGATGAATTTCATAAGGTTTGTAAATACAGTTGGAGCTGTTTTAAATAGAAACTCTGCCAGGAGTTTCTGAGCCAAAGCCTGTGCACTGACTTCTACTGTGGAAGAAGCAGTCCTTGTGTCTCACTGAGGCTGTGTTGGTTGGGAGATGGTCCTTCAGAGGTACTGGGATATCTTGCCCAGAAGTTCTGCAGTCATCATCACCTGCCCTTTGCAGGGGCAATCTAATCCCAAAACCCATTTCCAGTGTTATTTGTAAATTCTTACCTGGAATTGCTTTACTGACCCTGCTATTTGTTATTTGTTTATTATTTTTTCCTTCAGGAAGGAATTGAGAAGTCTAGCTTCTGAAGTTTGATCTGAGATTTTCTGTGTGGTCAAATGACCATGTCAGCTAATAAATCAAGATGTGGTAAAGAGCAGAAACAAGTGTGGGATGTTTTTTCTTCTTAGTTTAAGGAAGTGGATGAAAAAGCAGCCAGTACACCATGGGGCTCCAACATGCCTTTTGTGCAGCTGGTGTCAGAATTTGGGGATGCTGGAAGAGGTGGATGGATGCACTGTGTCAAGTTTTTCTGCCAGTGGTAGCCACATAGCCTGGGTCAGTCATGGCAGTACTGTGCCATTTGCTGATGCCTCCAAAAACAAGTATCCAATTTCTATTCATTTGGCATTGAAAGAAGCAGAATGTTAAGCTTGATGATCTTTAAAAATATTTTCCAACGTTAATGATTCTCTGAAGCCAGATGTCAAAGTGGTTGTGGAGGAGGAAAAAATAAAGATCCAGGTTTGACAGTACAGCATTGGAGGAGTTTTGTAGCATTGCCTGTTGCACTGCCTTGAAATGTTTCTTTGGAAACTATTTAGGATTAGGTGAAGCAGGGGACAAAGGCATTACTACATTTTTGCTCTAGGAAAAACCTTTTCTTCCGTGTGTCACCATGCTCTGTTTGCCTAAACAGTGCCATTGGCACTTGATGCACCTGAAAATGTAATCCTAAATGAAACAGGGCCAGACATTTGGTTGCAGGTTCTTTTGCAAATATAAGGCGTTGTAAAAAAAATTGACATTTGACTGTCTTAACTAACTGCAAGGGTCTCACCTTGGTGTGTATGTGTGTATGGGGGGTGAATTTGGTTTATTGGTTTTTTTTGAATGTCAAGTGGGCATCTTCATTGTGAGTTCTCAATATTGAATAAAAAGGCTGCTTGTAGTTGATCTTATTCAGACTGAATGGAAATGGAGTGAGGATGAAGGCATGAGCTCCAGGTACAGATGGATATCTTTCACAGACATTTGCCTGATGCTGTGGAGGAAAAAAAAATTCCCTGATATAATAAACATCAACTTGATGATTATTCAAGAGGGTATTGCTTCACACCTACAAGTCTTACGTGTGGATGAAGTTTTCAAAGCCAAATCCCCATTAAAATGCACAGACTGGGTTGCTCACTAATGACCTAGCTTTCATGTGTCTGATAAAATCCCAAAGTCCTCTGTGTCTTTGGGGTAGGTCTGGCAAAGTGATCTCAGACTCCAGGAAGGTCTGCATGTCAGGTGTCAGTGGAATAGGGCTGGGATCTGTGCGCTCCGAAGACATGATAGAGAAGAGAGGCTTGGAAAGGGACGAGGAGAAATGTGCACCTCAAGTTACTTGTAAATAACTACTTTTTCCTTCATTAATTTCTCACCTTGTAAGTATTTAAATAGTGAAATTTCATAGAATGTGCCAGCTTTTTCAATCTGTTGTTTTCTGGTGTTTTGCATTTTGTTTTGCATTTAGCCATTTAAAAGATTGGGGGAATGCGGTCTCAGACTATTCTAAATTTCTGAATGTGTTACTACAGTTATTTTAATTTTTCACATATTTTAAAATTAGTATCTCATCTGCTTTACTTACCATGGAACATGGAAGCCTATTGTTATACCTGACTGAAAAATGCTTATGTGTTCCTTTTTTTTTCTTCTCTTTCTTACCTCCAAGCTAAGAATTTCTAAAATAGTTTTTTTTTTTCTTTACTGTGGTAACTGAAATCTTGTGTCAATCCATTTCCCAGTAGAATCTTTGATCTTTCCTTGTGAAAACTCTCTTCCTTTGGAAATGATGGTAAAAACGCGAATGTTCTTTCCCTAAACATACTTAGATATACCATAGTCAAGGAAGATAACGCTGTTGTGTGATTCTCAGTGCAATGGTTAATTTTTTTTGTCAGAACACAGGGTATTTACCGTGCACATTTCAGCACCAGGGTTTGGCGTGTGCAGGCAGGCAGGTCTCTTGCAGGACCCTTGCGGGCTGTGGCAGTGCAGCGGTGGCTCCCAGCAGCGTGGCAGATGTGGCTGGGATGAAGCTGGCAGCAGTTCTGTTTCCTGTGTCTGCTGCAGTGGTGGCTTAGATCTGATCCAGCCGTGCACATTTCCAGTGGTGACTCATCTGATTATTCTCTCTTCCCCCTGTGATTAGCTGAGGAGGTAGGATAGAGGAGGATGTCTCTCTGGAGGTGGAAAACTTCTTTGTCACGCTACATTTCCGATATGGGGGAATGGAATGAGGAGAGGATATTGGTGTGTCTTGGCTGTTCATAAAGGTGTGCCAGCCTTCCTCACCCTCCTCTTATTTTTGTTGTTTCCTTAGAGTGTTATCTCTAACCCAGCTGTGCTGTGGCTGTAGCTTGGCCATGTCTTACCTTTATTTTTGCACTGTTCTGGAGTATGGGACAGGTGAATCTTGTGCACACTCAGCTGAACACACACCACTGATCCTGGGGGCAGGATGTGGAGATGAAATCTGGATCTCCAGGTTCTTCTCATCTCAACCTCAGTGTTTCTACACTCAAGTAAAGTAGTGTATATGTCTTTTTATTTTTGGGTGTTTTTTTTTTTTTTTTTTTTTTTTTGTTTTTTTTTTGTTTTTTTTTTTTTTTGTTTTGTTTTTTTTTTTTGTTTTTTTTTTGTTTTTTTATTCCTGGAGGCAGGAAATATGTATTCCCATTTGGGCAGGGGCACTTTTCTGCAGACTGCTAGTGGAGGCAGATGTGAAGTGCACCAATTTTACTAATTTTTTAATCTACCAATGCATAAAATGTTGTTTAGGTTGCATGTAGTGGTAGTAATTTTTGATGAGCTGAAAACTGAGACTTCTACATGCTTTGATATTGTCTGCCTACCTGATGTAGGCTGGAAATTGGAAGCAGCATGGCTGCTGACACACAGAAGTCCTTGTGAGCCAGTATAGGTCTGGCAAGAATACCCACAGCATTATGCAATATAAATATCCTTTGAGCGTAGATTGCTATGCATTAATTGAAGCCAGACATAGGTCATTGTTTCTTCATCTAAAGAGCCTGGATCTTGCTCACTTTTTTTTTTTAATGTTTTGTGAGAGAAGATATGAAGTATGAAACTTGCTTCAGTGCTTTTATCTGTCAGGAAGACCTGTTTACCAAAGTACTAGTACACAGGTGCCTCAGCTATTGTTAAAATACAATGTCTCTTCAGCCTTTCAAGAGCTTTATAGTCTTAGTTAGGGAATGCATCATCCTTATCATGAGAAGTGTCTGTTGGAAAAGCTGTTCTTGAGAAAGCTGCTTCAAACCCGTTCATGTTTAGAGATTTGTGGATTTCATGTGCCCTTTTCTTTCCTTTATTAGATCTTAATGACATATTATGAGAATTAAAGTCTCTGTGTAAATGTTAGTATTATGTATCCCCTCCTGTCTACTTTTCAAGTGGTTTTAATCCTGGGATTTGGAAGAGAAATAGGAACATAAGGGATATGCACCTAAAAATCCATCCCATGCCTGGGACCACTCTGATAGACAGTGTGATGTATTGACAATCTTGGTGCACAAGAAGGAAGATTTGAGGTTTGAAGGTTATGGTAGCACCAGCAATCAAGTACTGAACACAGCTGCCCATTAGATGCATGGTGGTGCCTCAGCTTAGAAGTTTTGGTCATCATCTCAACTTCCACCAGCAGCTCCTGTTTACTGGCTCTGTTTAAATGATCATGTCTTTTTTAGCATAGGTTTTATGGTAATGATGCTCTCTGGTTTTCTGCCAAGAAAAATCTGGTTTTGATATTGGATTCTGAGCTGTGGGTTTTTGGGAAGTGCTTAGAAATAGCCATGAGGTTTCAGTATGAACTAAAAGTTCAATTGTTTCCTGGTTATGAGTTCCAGGACACTTTCTACTTTACAGTGAATTTGACCAGGATCTGTTGCAGTAGCTCCCAGTGGTCGCTAAAACATTGCCTCTGCTGCTGTTGTTTCATTGCTACATGAAATTTAAGTGACATGGTTCAGAATATTTGCATAGTGCACTTCTCTGTATTTAACTTTTTAGCATAATTAGGCTACAGCACTGTCACAAGAACACAGTTTTGGTAATGTGGGATCTTTAATGACCTCTGGAACATTGCATAAGTCATAGCTGTCAGGCTGCAGTTGTGAAAAAATCTCTGAAGCAATGGCTAGTTTCAGGGAGAGTGTTCAGCAGTCAGAAAATTGGCATAATGCTGTTTTAGGCCATAAAACCCCTTGCTTCAATTCATATTTTAGGGTCAGTGGGAGCTTGCTGATGATGCTTGTTGCAGATATCACATGCTGCAGTCACAGACGATGGGGAAACTGCTGCATAGAGCAAACAAGCAGCTCATGCTCTCCCTCTGCATAGATTCATTACTGGAACCAAGTTACATATATGCAGTCTGGAAATACTAGAGGTCTTTGATCTTTAAAACTTAATGTTTGAAAATGTAAATGATGCGCTCCTTTTGATCTGCTTCTTAAATTAAATGGTAATTGTGAAAATTACATTTGGCAGTTTTCCACTTAAGGGCTTGTACTTCTCATTTCACACTATGTTAATTTTAAGCTGTATGTCCTTGCTGGTTTTCTGTCAGTGAATTCTATTGAGGGGGTATTCCTTATGTTTCTGCATGGCCTAATTGTCAGCAGCGTGTGTATTTGGTGCTATGACTTCAACATGCAATTCCTCTAAACCCAGATGCCAGGGATTGCCAGTTGTGCCTGTATGTCCATGACTAGGGCAATGGGAATCACTGAGGCTGAGCAGGAGGGCACTGTGAGGGTTTGAGCTGTGTGTGCCCAGGATGGAGACCCTGGCTTGTTCACCTAAGGTGTCAGGAGATGCTTGGGCACGTGCTCCTCTGCAGTCTGGTGATGGGTCCTCACAAACATCTGCTGATAGCAAAGTAGCAGAGGCTTTTTATCTGTGTGCTTCTGTGCTCCTGGACTACTTGCCTTTCCAAATTACTGGCATCATCTAATCAAAAAACTACTGGATAATTTAGGGCTCCTAAAATGTTGATGAAGCTCATGCAAAGCTCAGTCTTTTCCTTGCATCAGCTTTCTAGTGTGTAGAGGATTTGTCTCTTATTTACCATAAATGATGATAAAGACTTCTCTGTCTTTGTCCTGTTTTCTTATGAAAGGGGCCTTTGAAGTCTGAGGGCCACATCAAACTGCAGCAAGTAACTCACAAGTTTATTCAGAAACTTATCCCTGTAATAGGTTCTTTTAAGCTCCTGTTGGTTTAAAGCCAACTCAAAATCAGCTGCTGAACTGAAATGAAGTTGCTAATTACCCCCTTAGCAAAATCACTTTGTGTACTTTTCAATTATTAATATTTGTTTCACTCTGCAGAGATTAAATTTGTGGGGGAGAAGGTTCAAGGTTGTTAGTACTGAATGTCTGCCACAACTTTAGGATGTATTCATGGCTGGAGGAGGTTTTCTGTGGGTTTTTGTTTTATTGGGTCTTTTTAGGAGGAGGTAAAGATTCTTTGTTTCAGATCCTAAACAGTCTGTGGAGTGAGGTTTTCTGTTTTGAATATCATCATGTGGACCTTCTGCTGTAACTCATGCTACAGTCCCCAGATTTGTCTTGCTTCCCATCTTCTGTTGAATACCTTTAGGGATGTTTGCATTAAGTTCAGCATCATGCTGAATTAGCATATTGCTGATTTTGCTGATTTCTGTTTGTCTGTGTGCTGGCAGATTGGAGCATTCATCCCCAGGAATTTGCATAGGATGTTAAACAATCTGAGCGCTTTAGTGGCGCCCATCAGAGTGAGGAAATTGCCCAGCTGAGGTGAACAGGAACATTGCAACTCAGACCTGCTACAGCAGCCTGCCTGGGAATTTGATTTTTTTCTTTTAAGCTCAAAATAGAAAATATTTCCAAGTGGCGATAAAAACAGTTTCCAGGGAAAGTAAATTTTAAGTATCTTTCTGAGGTTATGGGAAGCATTTACCTTGTGTTTGTGCTTCAGAGTAACCTTTCCTTATTAATTTTTTTAGTAAATAATGACTTTAAAAACCTTCCAGATAAGTTTTCAAAATTAAAATGAGCTCTTACATTTTTTTAAAGTTGGAAATTGGATGCTTAAAATTTACCTCTCTTTGCTGGGGTGTGGAGGATTTGGGATCATACTGTTTCAAAATTTCTCCCTCCTAAAATGTTCCTTTGGCTTCTGCAACATTTTAGGTAAGGAAGACTTGTAGAATTATTAAACCCCTTCCTCCCCCCACAATTTCACTTTTATACGTGAATTTAAATTACCCGATGGAAATATTTGTGTGGGAAGCAGAGGGTGCCACAGAGGCCTGCTATCCCTTCCTGCTGTTAGCACAGAGACCCCCACCAGAGAGGGCTGGCTATGAGTGGGACCCTGCAGTCTGTGCAGTGCCATTTTAAAGATGTTATTTTAAAATATCATGTGACGCTGAACTTTTTGTTTTCACAGTTCCTTCGTAGTGATTAAACTAATTTGAGGCCTAATTAAAGCGAGTCATTAATTAAAGCAAGGAATTTTTTGAAGTCCAGATTTTTTTTCTCAAACTTGAAGAGCTTGAAACAAGTGAATTTCATAGTTTGAATTTCATAGGTGCCTAAGAGCAGAAAACTTGTATTTCTGGTGAATGATGTAGCCAGTTTTAAACCTCTCTCACTGCTCCTTTAAGGCTAGCCCAGAAGTAAATAAAATAAAATAGAAGACCTTAAGCTTCAGACCAAAGCTTTGATTTTGAATGAATTGCTCAGGATGAAAAAAGAAGAGGTGGGTGTGTTCTGTTTCATGGAATTTAAAAAACAAACAAACACAAAGTAGTGTCTGCAGTCAGGAGAGCTTCTTTCCTGGAGCCAGACATTCATAAACATTCTGGAGGTCTTCACTTGACCCAATGTAATGTCATTTTTAGCCCTGTTTGGGGGGGTCTCACAGCCTCTGCAGAGTGGAAGGTTTTCCTAGAGACCAGACTACAGAGCTGCCATGGCTCTGTAACCCTCAGTGCAGCTCCTGTGCCAGAGCTTGCTATTTCCTGTAAAACTCAGTAGGAACAGGATCCTGATAGGACAAGTCTCCTTCCTTTTTAAAGTGTGACAATCCCATTTCTCTTGTAACCAGAAAAATAGATGGTTAAACAGCATTGGGCCTGGTTGTGTTCTTCTTGCCCTCCCCTCCTACTGGCACTATAGGAAAAGGCTTGACCGTGACATCTCAAGCTAAACTGGCTCCTCAGGGGCTTGGTTACCAGCAGAAATGTAGGTCCTTGTTTGAAATCTTAGGAAACTGAAAGGGCCAAGATTTAGGGTTACATAAAAATATAATACAGTTGTACTTATATGATGGCTTCCTGTACCTACTGGAAGCCATCAGACGTCCTTCCCAATTTTATGATAAATAATATATGCTGGGGTTTGGCATTAGATTATAAATGGTGTTTAATTTAAACCCTCATGGTTGGATAAAATTGGCTTAGACAGGCTCTACTTTGTTTTGGTTCTCTAGAGCTAATCATTTACAAATTGCTGAGCTAAGGGGCACAAATTAATGACATTCCAGCATCTTAAAATATCCCTTACTATGTCATACTGAGAAAATGTGTATTCTGCATTCAGATGTTATGAATTTCACAGATGCTTCATTTATGTGAAAAATTAGAATCAAGACAGAAGCTGAGTTGCTGTTTTGTGTCAGTTACTTTGTTTATGAACTGCTGTGTATTTTTGAGTAGCACAGAGATCTTTACAATGTTTGCAAAATGGCTTTCTAGTAAAAAGTTGCAAAGAATTTTCTGCCATAGTATTTCCCCCATGTAAGGTTTTTTAATATTTTTAATGGAGATACGGGTTTCACATGTTTATTCACAAAAAAATTCTCTCGATGTCAAAATGTTTACTTCTTAACCCAGTTTCACTTTGTGCTGTTTTCAGATTTGTTAAAGTAACAATGTCTTCTATTGAAGAGTGTTGCAACTTTCCAAGGATTCAGAAGAAATTTTGCAGGGATTTTCAACTTACCATTGCACTGTTTATGAAGGAAATCTTTTGTTTCATAATAGGATGTTTTCAAATAATGTTAAATATATGTTTCAGAATTGTTTTACTGTACCCCTTTGTTTTTGGCTAAATGTGTTTTGGGTAGTTACGTTGTAGCCTTCTTCCTGCATGTAGGTAAGAATGTTAACAAGACTTTTGATTGTTTTGTTGGATGTTATTTAATTTTAATTTGTTTTTTCTGAGTAATTAATGGACGATGGGTAATTTACTTTATTGACCCCAGATTTGTTCTTTGACATCTATTAATAAATCTAATGCAAAGACTGACAGTGACTTTTCACAGCCATATCTTTTGATAGAGATATCCATTGGTATGAGTTTTGTACATTTTAAAGTGTGGCCTTGACTACTACAAATCTTTGTCCAAACAAAACCTTGAAGGGCAACCTCCGAATGTCAAAAGCTAGTAAATCATATTTGATTTTTTTGAGGTTCTGCTGCCAAGCGTCATTACCATGGAATATTTAGTCACCAGGCCTTGGGGCTATTTCAGTTTGCCAGGTTTCTGTGTACTTTCCCTGAATTCAGCAGTGATGTTGCCCAGGATCACTGGAAGCAGCAGTGGAACTGGAATTATCCAGGCTTGCAACTTCTCCAGCATGTGTGGGTTTGGATGAAGGCAGGAGACCAAGGTGCAGCAAATGTTGTGTCCCTGTTGCAGACCTGAGGCAGGGTTATGTAGGGCTGTGCTGGGTGCTCTGCTGGTCTGGGCTGGAGGGGATAGGGCAGAAATTAAAGTGGCTCTTCTCATCTTCCCACCCCCCATTGCTCATATGCAAACTGGAACAGCACATCTTCTAGGGTTCTCCACTTTTGTCCTGTGCTTCTGTTTGCACCTCTGGCAGCAAGGCTATGTTCAGGTTTGCATGTTCTTCCTTGAGGTAGCAAAAACTTGATTTTTTTTAATTTTTTTTTTTTTTTTTAATATGTATCTTAAGTAATACCTTGAGCAGGTGGATTTATGTACCTATAACCAAAAGCTATGTAATGAAGTCCAGACCTGCTTTTACTTTGAATATTTCCTCCCCTAAAAAATAAAAGTTATTTTTCTTATGTGGTTTCTGGAGGTTCTTCAAAGAAGACCCTGCTGTGGTTGTAACAATTCTCTCCACAGGTGTCCGCCTTATTCCCACATCACTGTCATTGCAGGAGCCCTTTGTCCTTCAGAGCTTGTAGGTCAGTCATTTTTACTAGCTCAAGACATCAAGGAAAGGGAAACCAGATTTTTTAATTTGTTACCTGACTATAATGTAGTCTCTGTGGAAGTGCAGAAATGGTGCACAGGCATCCTCAGCACCACCACCCTGCACCCTCCCGTCTCTGCAGGCATCTCCAGGGTCACTGGAGAAGCACAGGTGGGCCATCCCTAAGCAGTGTAACACTAGTAACCTTGCACGTAAAGACCAACCAGTTTCTTCCTCCCTACCCACAGCAAGTGATAAGAATTAACAGACCATACAAAAGTATTGATTAAAGTGTCCATTAGAGAGCGTAAATTGGATGTAGCCTTCAAATTATAGTAAATCCTATCTCTCTGTGCATCTTTTACCACAACATTATTTGCAGAGCCTGGTGTTTGGGTAGTGTAAGTGCCACTTAAATGATGTTCCCTCAGAGTTGGCAAGTATCCTGATCTGAATAATTAAAGATACTTGTGTCAGTCCCTTCCACCGTGCATATACAATATTTCTTTTCTGTTGCTTTAACAATGCCATGCCATAGCAGGCATTACAGGTTCAAATTTCTGCTTTGGCACTTAAGAGTGTATGTCCTAAAATAAACTGAATTATTTTTTGTAGATTTTTTTTTTACATCTAGGTTATTGTGTGCTTCGAGCAGCTGCTGCAAAGTACCTGATTTCCAAAACACCACCAAAACTCTCCCTGAAACTCACTTTGCTCTCTCTTGTGCCTTAAATCATGGAGATACACCTTGCTTAACTAAGAATTTTTACTGGGTTTGATATTTAGATGATGAGACTGAGTGAGTAATAAGTTCTTTTATGTAGGAATTGCATATATATGCCTCAGAGAAGCTGAGGGGTCACGTAGTTCATGTCTACTCTTTTGTAAAATGAATATTCTTATACCTGGACCATTCCTGGCATGTCTGTCTGTCTGTCTGTCTATCTATCTATCTATCTATCTATCTATCTATCTCCATATATTTTAACCTCTTAAAAACGGGTACTTAACTTTCCTGGTTAACTTTTCCTCCCTGATGCCTGACAATCTTCTTTGCTGTGAAGTAAATCCATTAGTGCAAATTTTACTTTGATACATTTGGAGTATGTATCTCATCTCCTCTTTGCAATAACTAGTCCTCGTACTCCTAAGTGTCTTTTCTTGAAGCACAATACATGAAATGGCATGACCCAAACTAAGAGCAGGACACCTACTGCACCAATAGAGACTGGTGAATAACAATTTAAAGCAGAGTCATTGCATAAAAGAGTATGAGGATGGCTGAAGGAAAACTGACATTGTCTGTTGAAAAAAAAAGTTGTAAAAGTTGTAAGAGATGTACAGGAATATTCTATTCATATGTTTGGTTGCCCTGTTTTAAGAGCAAGATTTTATAGCCAACCCTGAGTTTTTCTTGCTGAACTTTTGCACTAGTGCTCCAACTTAGGACTTGAACATGGAATTTTTGTTTCATACAAGGTCTCAGGTTGAGTTGGTAAATAAATGGTGGTTGTCCATCACCTAATTCTGTTAAGAACACACTAGAGTTATTTAAAATAGCTTTTCTTGCATCCAGTTTAGTACCTTATCCCAGTGAACACACCATAGAAACCTGCTCTTGACATGTGTTGTCTTCCAACTTTCATGTCATGGCCTTTTAATCTCCTTACCTAGACTGCATTTCCACAGTCTGCCTTTAAATAAAATAACAAGGGTTTTTTGCAGTTGCATCACTTCAGTTAATCTATAGCACACTTGCTGCTTTTCTTGTGTCAAACCAGTTTATTTGCCAAGGCAGGGAAAAAAGTGTCTTTTCAGACCAAAGTGTTCCTCCCTTTCAAAAGTTATGTCCTTGTGTTGGTGATGTGTCAGCAATATCTAATACCCTTCTAGAAGCTAAAGTTGGGGAGAGTAGTCTAAATGTTTTTCTAATCCTTTTTCTGCTTTCTTTCTCATGTCATCATGCCTCAAAAGGGGATCTTTATTTTTTATTTTTTTTCCAGTCAGTGAGGTCTTTCCAACCCTTTGAGTTGAAGATAATTGTTAATGGCTTAGAGCGTGCTCTAGAACAGACAAGAACTTTAATTATGCAAATTCTTCCAGGCTTTGCCATCTCAACACTTACACTCTCAGCGGTTGTTTTCCCAGTCCTGTGCTTCTCTGAAGCATCTGCCAGCTCTTTAACTGAACATCATAACCATCTTTTCATTATCTATTTACTTTCCTCACGCCTGCTCTGTCCTTTCTGTTTCCCCTAGTAGGACCATAGAATTTCTTCTCTGTATGTTGTATTTAGTTACTTTTTAACCTAAACTTGCCTGACTCCTATTTTTGGTAGTTGTATGAATTTTATTCACTTCTGTTTTTGTGAATTGATTTCTCAAACTTCCTGATTAATCATGCTGTACTTAGGCTTAGGCTATTCAATTTCTCATCCTATTTTTTGAGAGAATACAAAATTAAACTAACCATAGTACTTTATTTTTTCTTTTCAAGGGTATTACAGAATCTGACAGATGTTCAATCAAATTAATAAAGCCTTGAGACCACTTGCAGTAAGCTGCTGGGTGGTCTCTCTACGAAGAGAACACAACTAAGGCTTCCGCCTTATATCGTCCAAAACTCTTATATTTATTAATAAAATTTTTGGGTGGGAAGCTGAGGTGTTTTAACATGTTTTATTTAAAGTAGTTCCATATTTTTAAAAGTCAGCTGTAATGTTAAATCCTACAGCACACATGTGGAAATGTGTATAACTCATTGTTTACCATCCTTGCTAACAGTCTAGGCATCAGTCACTGGAGGTGCAGTAACATTTTGGGGGTCCACACTGGTTTGGTTTCCAGCAGATGGTGGTTTTAACTGGGGCAAAACAGAATGTGTGGGGATGTTTATTGAAATGGGGAGTGTGTGTAAGCTAACAGGCTGTCTTGGGACGTCTGTATGGTGGGATAAGGTGCTGTGCTGGGCTTTAATGGCAGCTTGTTTTGTAGCTGGAGTTGAGGATCCCATAAGAGTCTGTGGTTTATCTGCATTATGCAGTTGCATTTCCTGTGTTTACTCCAGCAAAGGTGTGAAGGCAAATTTCCATATGTTTCTCTCAGTAGAAGCAAAGTATTCAAAGATTAAAAAAAAAAAACAAAACCAAAAAAACTATGCATGAAGGTGAAAATAAAGTTGTTGCATGCAGAACAATAAAAAAATTCATTCATTTTAGTATTGCTTAGAAAGAACACAGTTAATGGTGAAAATATACTGAAAATATCTGAACAAGACTATTTCTTATGTTTAGAACTACAAGAGGTAGGTTCTTAGGATAAATGTGAACTAGCTGATTTTAGATTAGGGTCTGTTCCCTAGTTAGACATAAAGATAAAATTAGCATTTGGTGCTGAAACGCTCCTTTTGCACTGTGTTGCTGCCTTTCTATTACTTAATCAAAAGGGTATTCTGACTGGGAGATAGTCTGAATTCATACTGCTTATAAATATTTGATCAAGTACTTTATCATCTCTCAAACTGTGGGGAATCAGCAAGTCTGGTGGAAATCATGTAAGCTGCACATGCAATTTTATTTTGAAGTGTGACAGGTGTTACGATAGGAAAAGGAGAGGAAATGTTCTTTGAGCATTTGTGATAAGTACAGTACAGGTTCAAATGTTCAAATTCAAGATAAGGTCTGAGAGGAGACTTCTTATCCAAAGAGAAAGAGAAGTTTGGAAGCAGAGAATCATGATGGACACCCTCTCTTTCTTCTTTTCCCCTCAAAGTGTGCCTATAACTTTAAAAAATTGTTTTGCTGCTTTCAAAAGTTTGCCAGCCAATATACCATCCTTCATTCACATTCACATTTTTCACTGATGTTAATGTATGGCATATTTAGAATATGATTTCTTTCCTATATACAGGAAAGAAATACTGTCAAAATTCAGTGCAGAGTCCTAGACTCGTACATGATTTAGAGCTTGCTAGGCTACTGTAGAGTATTTTGGTGGTGAAAGTCCAACTGGCACTGGAAAAAAAAAAGTACTGTCTAAAATTAGTATGAATGATTTCAGATTAGTGGTAGTCTCTGTTTTGGTATGTGCTGGGTGTTTTTGCTGGTATCTGTCACAAAAGCCTAAAACAATTCATTCTCAGAGAGATGACTGGGAGCATACAGAGTGTCTAGATCCCAAAAAACCACCAAAGTATGTGTATTTATGTAATAGTCAAATGATGCAGTTTACAGTAGATGACAGGATGGCAGAAACATGAGGGGGAGGGAAAAAGTATGGAAACTTTGTTTATGTTTTATGGTGTAAAGTAAATGTGATTTTCCCATAATTTCTTCTCCCTTGATAATCGGAGATATTGAAAGTTCTTATTCAGCTGAAGGAAGTGTTTTAAAGAAAAAAATTGTCAAAATAAATTCCACTTTATAACAGCAGAGGTCAGAATATGTCAAGAGATATGAGATCAGTTTTGCAGTGACTCCCAGCTGGTGTATGAATTCCCACTTGATACCAACACAGGCTCTCAATCTGAGGCACCAGGCTTGGAGAATACTGTCCTGCATAGGATGCATGAGTTTTTAGTGGGATATTCATGGGTACATGGCCTTAGTTAAAAAGGCATTGCATACATTTATCACCTTGGACTTATCACAAGTTAGACTTGTGTTCGGGTTCTTCTGGATGCACATCTCCATAGTTGTATAGTGCAAACAAAGACATCTTTAAGCAACCAAGTATTTTAAAAAGCTTGGCATGTAGGCACAGGAGGAAGTGGTGGGTGACATTTCTCCTTTCTGTAATGATTTCTGATGCAAGAGGAGTGTTTATGAAAAGATGTATTGCTCTCCCTATCTGTGTTTTTTACTATTTAATTATAGAGAAGGCTAGAACACCACTGCTCTAAATATGAAAGTGCTGGTGTCCTCCCTCCCCACCCTGCAAACGCGCTGACGTACCTGCTACGTGTCACTGCCAGGCTGAGGATGCTGGGTGGGATGGACAACTAGTTTAACTCAGTGGAGTAATTCCTTTGTTAGTCTTTAAATGTTGTGCAAGTCATGTCTGGATGCTTCAAGTTGAAATTATATCCAACTTCTTGTTCTAACAAATGATCTGAGTATGTATGACCAATAAAAGACATGGTTTTGTGATGCCCCCAAAACCAGAATTAAATCTTGCATTGGAAATAGCATCAGTGCTACGAAGTGTCATTCCTTTCTCTCTGGAATTTTGAATTAAAAAATCCACAGAGACAAGATTCTGCTTTGATAAAGCACTGGACCTAATGTTAAAAGCACTTCCCAATTTTGTTTTTGTTTTTGTTTTTTTTTTTTCCTTTTTTATGGTAGGAGAAACATCTTTATGAGCTTCAAATAAAATGGTAACATTTTTCATGTAGACATCCCAACTGCTTACTAGATCAAGCAGCAGAAATTGGCATAACTTCATGCAGCATGTATAGAGTAAAATGTTTAAAGTGGGGGCAGTCTGTGCTTTGTCTGTTGCTAGGCAAAGTTTCAGACATTCCTGGAGTTTGCATGCCCTGGAAGACAGCTGGTCACAGAAACCATTGTGGCTCAAACCCGAAATGCTTGAGGCATCTTGTCTATGAGAAAAGAAAATCTCAGTCTTCCAGGGCATAGATAATTCTGTCTATGAAAAAACTGTATGGATTACTGATGGTATTTCTCCATTTAATGCCTTGTTATTTTTAAAGACAAAATTAAGTTAAGCTAAAGACAAAAAATGCCCAAAGAACATGCATCTGTTCATAATCTAAAAAGAAGATTCAAGGTACAAACATACCAAATGTGTAGAAGAGAGTAGTCTTTGAAGACTGTTTTTATAGTTTTCTAGTGCAATTTGCCTGCTTGTGTGTCAGAGCTTTTTTGTGTGTGTTTTGTGGAGCTTTTTTAATCACTGTAGATGTATCATTAGGGGAGATTATGTGAATGTATGTGAACCAGCCCTCTGCTTATTGAACACTCTGTTTTTCTACACAGGACTTAAGGTCAGAGTGTGTCTTTGAGAAAGGCTGTATTTGCCATATGCAGATAAATTGTTTAGTACCCTGCTGACGTATTTTCCTCTTAATAAGAACAAAAAAAAAATTCATCAACATGGAATTTTCTAATTATATAAAAAGGTGGATATCAAGGATTCACATTTTAAATGCTTTATGGGTTGAATATAGAGACTGATGTAAATTTTTGCCTCACCCATGCAGAATATGGAATTGTTTACAAAGAGTTGCGAACATTTCTGCAAGGATGTCATAATAAATACAAGCAAATTATAATTTTCTTATGTAATCAGGGGGAGATAGACTGCTTTTGACTGGTAATTAAATCCTACCTCTGGGCAGTGTACGTAGCAACTCTGGGTAGCTGCTGTGATAGTCAATCTTATCTTGGGTTCCTCTGCACACCCAAGCAAGGAGGCAAAAGCATTTTGTCAAACCAGTTTGGCTCCTCAAATAATGAAATAAATAACGCTGCATTTGCGGAGGAGCAGTGAAATGGCTGGAGGAAGTGTCATGCTGGAGGTGGTTGAGTAACACCTGGGTCATGTGCAATGCTCACCTGGGTCAGAAGTGGAGTGATGAGTGATGGTGTTGAAGAAGAAAGGGGGATGGGAAGGGGGAGGTGTTAAAAGAGTTTGGGAGAGCAGCAGTGCTTTCCTTCTGGACCTCTGTGCTCTTCACCTTAATTCTTTAATTGCAGTGCAGCGATTATCCCTGCGTGGGGCTGTGTGTGACTGGCAGCTGGCAGTGCATCGGCTGTCTGTGGTTTTGCAAGCCATGCATCAGGGATCTCTGGAGAATAAGAGCTGGCTAGTAATGCTTGGCTTAATAAATACTCCATCAGCTTCACCAAAACGTTTAGCTAGGAAGGACACGTGACAGGGCAATGTGGTGCTTAAAGAGGGACCTTTTCAAGAAATGCTTAATTGTAAAATAGTGTGAAGTCCTGATTTTGAGGTTGTTAGTAGCCTGATCCCTGATTTCTGCTAGCAATGACCTTTGATTTTTTTTTTGTAAAGGCAATATATCTCAAACAGTGAAGGAGTTTGATTTTTTTTTTTTTTTTGAGAGAGTGGGGGAATATATCTATAATTATGAGTAATGTGTGGTTACTGTTCAGGGTGGCACTGTGCCTGCTGTGAGATGATGGAAGGGTCTTGAAGGAGCTGTAGCTACAACAGGATCCTCTTAAAAGCTGAAAGCTGTGTGGTTAAGCCCAAGAACATAGTCATTTCAGAGTTCTCAAAGTACAAAAACACTTGACTAGCTTGCTACTTGTTCACCAAATATTCCCTTTTATTTAAATGCTGTGATAGGGCAGATTCATATTTTGGAACTCTGCAAACACCTAATCAGTGACAAGCGTTGGGTAGCACAACTTGCTGAGCCTAAACTTCCTTATTCCTTTGCCCCACTGATACTCTGCCTCATCTAGTTGTTCTCCTGTCATCATTTCATATGCACGCCATCCTTTTGTGGCTCCCTTGGACTTCAATTTCCTCCACAGCCATTCTTCCTCCTCTGACTGCAATTATTTAATTTCTGTGCCAGAGGCCATTTCTTTCATGTGCTGCCAAGGAGCGCAGAGCCCGTGGTCATGAGTCGTTCGGGATGTCTCCCATTAGATGGTGCTGTGCGGCAGCGGCGATGGCCTCTGCTGGGATACAGGAGCTCACTCCTGGCGGCATCATCCCCAGGGGCCTTGGGAACGGGAGCGTTTGAAAGCCTTGCTCCCAGTGTACTAACTTGGTCCATGCACAGTGCTTTCCAAATAGCCCGATATAGTTAGTTGTATGTGTTTGTATTCCTTTCAACTCCATGTCTTAAAATTTTCTAAAAAACAGTTAGGAAAACCCTGAAATAATTTTTTTTCTTGGTGTCACTGTTCTATGTAGCTTCTCTCACTGTCTACCTGCTATCATATTATAAATTGTAAATGTAGTTAAGAAAGTCCCCAGCTACCAAACAGAAGCTTTGAAATCTTGCTTTTATTGTTACTTAGGTCAGATCCAGTGGAGTTCTTTTAAGCTAACCCTTCCCCTCAAGTTGTTAAAATTCCAGAGAAGAGTGTAGTATTTCTCCACCTGAAGTCAGCATTAATTTCAGTGACTTCCACCTGATTGTTTATTTCTACATAACTGCTGCTAAATAATATTGACATTTCCAAGCTGCATTGTTTAAGACCTGCAGTTAATGCCAAGTGCCATAGTTTTCTGGGAAGTGATGTTGTGACTACTTTTCCAGGGTCTGGACATGCCACTAATTGCCTTTACGGTGTCTTTGACCCCGTTAAACGTTCGCTTCCGCACAATTTCTTTTTTCACTGTCCATCTGTTTCCTTGTTAATGAGCCAAGAGAGCCTGGTGAAACGGCTTGGAAACCAGTGTGTGTAGTAGAGAGAGATGTAAAAGTCAGGGGATGTGGGGGCAGGAGGGAAGATGCACAGAGAAGGCTGTTGGTTCCCTGAACCCCATGTGCAAGCAAATGGGTGTGGTGTGAGAGAGAGGGGGGGAGAGTTGGGAGAGAGTGCTTTGGGCTGCAGTGGACTTGTGCACGTCTCAGTATGTATGCTGCTCAAAGTACTGCTTACAGTAAAGGCTGAAAAATTTGAAAGGCTTGACGAATCTCTAGTAATAGCAAGAAACTACTTTTATGCATGAATAACCTTGCTAAACATGGGAAAACAATTGTATCTAAAGGATTTCCCCTCTGTGTGCATTTTCTTTTATCTAATGCCTTTTTTCCTCCTCCTGCTGAATGTCATTTCAAGACCTTGTGGTTAGCTCCCTGGTTTGCTCATGGCACCAGTGCTGGTCTCTGAAGAAGCATGGAGAAGTATTTAAAATATATGAAAAATCAGAGTATTGAACACAGCCAGGATCAAAGCAGTAAATTTGTAAGAGATAGCTGTAATCTAGGACCGAAGCATGCTCTGGCTCTTGGCCCTTTCATCTGATATCTCTGTATGTCTCTGCCATTTATATAAATAATCCCAACAGGGACCTGCTTGCAGGTAGCACCAGAGTTTTAGCATGTTTTTCTTAATCAGCATAAGCAAAGATATTGTTTTCTTTAAGGTCCTTCCTGTAAAAATAGATGCCAGTGGATTGAGAGCATGTATTGAAATTTGCAGCATAGACTCCAACCAGGAATTATAACAGTAGTAAAACTGAACTTAGAAAATACAAACATCCAAAGGCTTTTTACAATTTGCCTTTATCTTTTGTTCCAAATTAGCAATACCAAATATTTAGAAATTCAATTACAATGAAATGAAGACATCATTTAAAATACTAAATATAAATACATTAAAATGTTAAACAAATGTTATTTTATTACATCTACAGCAAAAAGGTCTAAGCTGTTACTGGCTTTAGTCCTTTTTTATGTTTGCCTTAGACAAATATGATTTTTATTATCATAACGTTTTATCTGTTAATATTGCAAGTAATGCCTCTATTTGCATTGAAGCTTTTAAAGACTTTTTTTTTTTCTTGTTCCCGTGAAAGAAAACTGCTGCAGTTGTCATAGGCCTTTTATTCCCCTCCTTTAGCAAAAGAAATTAGACAAAAATTTTGCACAGAGGCTTTTGGGGCAGAATTTTTGACTGCTGCTGTCTGAACTCGAAGTTCTTCATGAAGGCAAGTGACTCCCTGTCCCATTGGTCACATACTGCCTGGCTGCCAGGGCACTGAATCACTGGATCTTTGGGTATGCCAAGCTTCTCAAGAATCTGCATAAAATCTGAATGTTGTCCTTTTCTTATCTCCAGCATGCTGTGGCTCCAGCCCTTCTCTGATGCTTGGCCCCCCTGTTTCAGCTGATATGCTCATTTTTGGGGAGTGGGAGAGGTGGTGGGATGTGTGTGAGGGAGTTACATGGAGATGGGGTTGGGTTTCTTTAAAATATATTTAGTACTATACTGAAGCACAAATAGCCTGGATGATTGCAGGATGCTTCATAAATGCAGACCCTTCACATGGGCATGCGGAAGAGAGTGGGAATAGAGGCTCTGGTGCAGTTCCAGGATAGCAGGAAGATCATGGCTTTCTCCTGTGACTGGACTGCTCAGCCAGCCATACAAAGCCTTGTGCATCTTAAATCTGGAGGGAGATACTGAGAACAGACTGATATTCTGTCCAGGACAAGCTTTCTTTAAGGCCCTGGTGGACACTACACAGGAGGTATCTATGCATGTACTCATTTATCCACCTGCAACAGCTATGAATGGATTTGTCTCTTGATTGCTTATCCCCCAACTTGGAAAGGTTTTAACAACTTGAGGTCAGATAAGAACCAGTGCAGTGATGAATATGTAGATGTTTCAGAAAAAAGAATAAGAAATGGTGTATGGAGAGACTGACTTTTACAGTGGGCAAGTTCAAAATCTGTCTAGCATGAGAGCACATATATTATAAAACACAGTTATTAACAGATATCTAAGTAGTGAAACTGCAATTTCTCCTTGTAATTTCTTCTGTTATCTCAGTTTATGACTTTTCTGGAAACCATTCCTTCATAATTCTTGTTCTCAGGGTATGTTTAACTATTTTCTATTAACTATTGTCAGAAAGAAGCACTGAAGTCTAGTACACCACTGTTTTACTGTGAATTAATTGAAAAAGACAACTTTCAATAAAGCAGGTTTTTACATACTTATGGAATTCAGTGCTTGCTTTTTGCTTATTTCAAGGGTGAACAGAATGTTTAAATGTCTTTTTCTTCATGAATGCTTTATCCTTTTCTCTGTTTAATAAGGAACATTTATGGTTTAGGGGCCCAATACCACTATTCTTTTACCACAAACTACTAAATTAGTAGGGAGCTCAACTGGAAAATTTTAAAATACTAATGTTATTATTCTGTTGCCTTGGGAAGGTGAACAAATGCCCACTTTTATTTAACTGTAAATATGAGAAACTGAATGTGTGGTTAAAGTTGAAATCAGCATGCATCACTTAAGGTGGCAGCTTTAGAGCTTGTGTGCATTCAAATGGTGTTTGCAGAATTAATAGTTTCCCAAGAAATCAGATGTAGCTATGTAATTAAAAATAAAATGCCAATGCTTTATTTTTTTCAGAGATGTCTAGTCATTCAGATTTCACTTTGCATTGGCAAGCTTTGTGTTACTGGAACACCTACCTCCATCTAGTTGATGCCGCCCATATCTGCACATACAGTAACACTTCCTTGTCACACAAAGTAATGTATGATGGTTTTCCCAGTTTGACACCTGTCAGTACAGTCATCAGGATAAACAACAGTAGGCTTATTCATCTTGTTTTCCTTTGTGAGATGGATGGTCTTGTTTGTGGGGGAGAAGCTTGATTGAGTTTATGGGTCCCAAATGTTTATCCCTGCTCTCTTTGCAGCATTGTTTCCCCAAGCCAGGCGTTCCGTGAGCCATTGGAAGGAAAATTTTCCTTTCATCCTTCAGATTGTGTTTCCATATGTGGTTTGACAGAAAAGCTGAAATGAGCAGAGTATAAGGATCTGATGAGCAGAGATCTGTGCTTTTCACCCCTACTGCAGCAGTAATGCTTTCCCTTCTTGCTCACCCCTTACTGTTTTTCTTCATCTTTTGTAAGAATGTAGCTGTGTGTTATTTCAGGAGTCTTGGTATGTTTGTCCAGAAGGCATACCACAATAGGACCCCATCATTATGTTGATGATAGAAAATAACAGTTAAGACCTTTTTTTTTTTCAATAATGAACCATTTCCTTTTATAAATATCTGTTCTGGTTTGCTATCAAAGGCAGTTTGGACTGAAGACTGAAAAATCTCTACATTCTCTGAAATGTAATGATGCCTAGGGATTTGGGGTATGGAGTTAAACAGGGGAGTACAGCCTTGCATTGAACCAGAGAGAGTGAATTATTCCAACTGAAAAATAGAGATAAAGAGGAGCATTCACAGGGCCCAGCATAAGTGATCAATGGCAAAGATACTCATCTCCTTCCCTTTTCTTACTTTTGCTACATTTATTTGTAGATATTTTTCTTAGTCCAGCCATCCCAGTTCTTTTCCTCAGTGGCAGCATGCCTGTCACGGATTTTAGCTGTGAGTGTGGGGATTTGAGTTAAAGAGCTTTTTTTGTAGAAACCTAGGTCTTGCTCTTGACTCTTGTGCAGGTTAGCTTGGGCAGTGTCATGCTTTCATTGCTGGAGAGCTGACTGGGAGAGCTTCTTGAGCACTTGTTGACTGGCCCCTTAGGAGTTTGTTGGACTGTGAATTAAATTGTTGATCAGGAGGGAAGATAGCAGCATTTTTCCCACAATAGCAGCATTTTTCCCACAGTGACCTTGCCTGCTTTGGGCCTGGCATCCCTGCTGCTACCAGAAGTGAAATGCCAGTAGTATTTTCCCGTGGATGGGAACTGTGAATGCTCATTCTTTCTGTACATTTTCTTGGGGCTCAAGATTCAGGGAGACAGATCCTGCTGACCTCAAAAATGAGCTGCTGTTTTGTACTGCTTGACCTTGAGAAATCCAGTCATTGCTATGGTTGGGCTGATAACTGCAACGTCAGAAGTTTTCTACCCAAATGGCTGATTTTTCAACTTCTGTTCAAGACTGTGTACAGCAACCCTCTAAATATGGCTCCTACCACCCTATGCCCTTTGGGAGGGATTTGGATAAAGACAATTACTACAGGAGAAAATTGAGGCAATGTTATTGTTTGGGTTTTTTTGGGGTTTTTTTGTTTGTTTTTTTAAAGAGGGAGGAGATTAAAAAATTTGGGAGGAGAAGACTGTATGGGAAGACTGTAAATGCCAGGCAGCACAAGCCATTTACTTCAAAGCATAATGACAGCATTTTCTGGTAGCTACCACATAAGCTGTTCAAATGCAAGCTCATGTACTGCATGGCATTTAAATGGAACTGCAAATAGCCATGAAAAGGGGAGGCAGGACTTTGGGTAGTGCCTCTGAACGTAGAAGAGGGAAAAAATCCTTACTGCCTTTTTGTATTTCTTTTTTTGATGTTGCTCTTCTTCCGTGATGGACAAGAAAAATCTGTCAAGCTGAGATATACCATGTTTTGACAATTGGGTATAAAATGCAGTGGACTCAAAATGCTACTTGAAAACATTTTGTGAATCTACTTGCAGACCTGGTTATGCTGTACAGATGCCAGCACACTGGGAGTTGTCTGCATGCTTGCTTGTTGGCTGTGGTGTAGCCAGTGTATCTCCTTATGCGTCTTGCAGGAGCAGTACCATTCTGCACTGCATGAAGGTAGTTATAGCCAAAGGAATTTTGTAAATGGAAGAATGCAATGCTGGGGTTATTTAAAGACAGAGCCATTTGCCATGTAGCCTGATCCAGATTTGTGGTAATGGGTAGGGAGAAGAAAGGCCATTGGAAAGGTGGGAATTCAGACATTCATACGTACATGGGATGATCTGCTCAGGCAGGCGTTGTTACATGAACTGGCAGGTGTAGCCAAAATTCTGTACTGGGGATGGCACCATTGCATCACTGTTGCATCACTGTCCCAGTTCCCTGCAGAAGACAGCCAGTCCTCTCTTCAGCATGCAAAATTTGTCTTTTCTTGCTGCAGACCATGCTGGGGACCTGAAATTGATAAATCAGTGTTGATCTGATTAATTGCCCTCTGAGTAATTGTTTGCCTCATGAGATCCTGGTATAAGCCTTCCTTCAGGCAGTTGCTGCCATCTGTGGTTCAGTATCTTGCATCTTCCTTCCATCCCTAATCTACGTCCTTGCATCAGGGAGCTGTGTGCTTCTAGCTGATGCAAGCAGCATTTCTCTCAAGTTGAGGCATAGGGACCTTGCATGGTTTGAGGTGTTGTAGTCTAAAGGAAGGGTGGCAGAGGAGCTCTGAATGAGGTGGAGAGAGCAGGCTGGATGGCAAGTACCTGTGCCAAGGCATTGCTGAGATTGCAGGCTGGGCGTGGTGCAGCCCTGCCTCCTTGGCTCTGGGCAGCTAACGCTGTTGTGATGGAGAACTGGTCAGCCAGCATGCCTGGGTACATGGTAGGATTCTTGCATTGGTTGGGCAGAGTCTACTTGGGCTGTTTCCATCACGGCAAAGTTAAATTGAGAAACCTACCAGTCCCTTCACTTTGAGTTTCATGTGGTGGCAAACATTGACTGGCCTGTGGTAGAGCTGCCTTTTTTTTGCTAGAGCCATTCAAACCTGTGTAAACCATGGAAACAACTTGATATGAACTCCCTCAGTATTTTTTTTAATATTAACACTGAAAGAATCTTTTAACTTGGGATAGATTGTAAGGCAAAAGAGCCCTGCCTTATGATCAGCTATATTTGGCCTCCAGTATAGCAAGCCAAAGAAATGTACTCAATGATTATTTTGGTATTTAGACATACAATCAGCATATTCTGTGCTATGTGCTTTTTGTTCAGTTCATGATGAGCTTGATGTCATGCCATGCTCAGAATGGTCATCTGGTTGTTCTTGATTTGTCTCCTGTTACAGGAATCACAGCAAACCTGAAAATAAACTAGCCCTCTGTGTGTAAGCATTTTTAAAATGTCTAAATTTAAATAAAGACTTGATATGCATACTCTTTGAAGAAAATTGGTTGGACCTGGCAATTGCAAATTACCTAAGTATTAGGGGACGCTGTCTTTGAAAAACAACATTAAACTGTTTTATAGCAGCAAATAAATTTGATTTTATTATATAGCCTTTAATTATGTCATTGCTCTCATTCTGTCAAAAAAAGCAGTGATCGAAGCAGAATATATTCAACTGAATGGAGGAGAGAAAAGAGACCTATAATTTGGAGAAGGATGTTGTTCAAAGATGGATAGAAATCACTCTTGTAAGGTATTTTCTTTATTATTTGGTGGCTCACATGGCTAAATGGTTGAAAAATTGTTCAAAATCAATTATGCCTATTACATAAGAGTACCACACCCAGTATAAGCAGTTTTCATGAACAAACAATGACTCAGAAACCATAGACATAGTTTGAAGATGTAATATCTTAGGGTGGAATTCACTTTGTCTTACTTAGGTTCACCCAGGGAACTCTGAGGCAGTCTGTGTCTTTGCATTTTTTTAATGGTACCTGTTTCCTGGTAGACTATCATAGTTAGAGCTGAGCTTGAAGCTCTGCACTGGGTATAAACCAGATGAAAATCCATAATGAGATAGTCCTCTGTCTCTGTACAAAAACAGATTTTAAAATGGAGCACTTACTTTTGTGACATCAACAAATTCAAGTTGTTGTGCAACTTGGAAAATGTTTTGGTTTCATGCACCAGTGTTAAATTGTTCTTTGAGAATACTTCCTAATTACTTAATTATTAGTTATCCTTTGAAAGTCAATATTAATGAAACCTAACTTGGCAGAACCAATGCTTTTATTTTAATATCAACAAGCCATGTAGTTGTCAAAATCAGTGGGTCACAAGATCAGTCTGACAGTTCCATCCTGTGTAGCAAATCAGTGTTGATTGCTGCAGCAGCTGCACAAATAGCTTAGTCAAAATGCTTCCAGTGTAATGTCTTCTAATGTAGTTTTAAGAGGTCTGCAAGTCTAATAGAGGCATTCACAGCCTTGTACTCAAATTGGAATCTTGCTGTTCAAGGAAACAGGATTATGCATTGCAGTGTGGCATTCTTGTGTTCTGGAGGGGCTTCTCTGAAGTGTATTTTGTCCTCAGTGGCACATGTTTCTTGTCTTCCTCTGAACGATTTTTGAGGAGATTTGGTCTTAGCTACATACTCAATTCTGGGACACCTTTTTTTTTTTTTTAAAAAAAGGAGGGATTTCACTGTGGAGGTTGATTGTGGGTTTAGAAGACATTGCAGGCTTGGGATGGGTTCAACTCTTGTTGAAGGGAACACCTTGTCATCTATTGAGTGCATGACTTTACAGTAAACTCTCTATAAACACAAACATTTTGACTGTGTAGTCCTGTAGATGTCAGTGACAACTCCACAATAAGAACAACTTAAGGATTCTTAAGAATTTATTGGAGATTGAAGCATAGCTGTAAAGCTAGATTCCAGAGCTACGACCCTTATTACAGTACAGTTCTAATGTATGGCATGCAAATGTCAAATTTCTAACTTGCAGAATGAAGGGCATAATTTTAAACTAGGTATTCCTATTCCTCATATTCCCTATAACCTAGGGAACATAAATATTTATTCCTAAAGTTTCTGTGCTGTTGTTATGTTACATTGGCTAGCTTCATCAAAATCATTATCACAAAATATACAGGTTTGGAAACAAAATATGCCACATATGAGATAAGGGTAGTTCTCAGATTCTGTGTTTTTAAGTGATTATTGACAATTATATTTCTAAGATGCAACTTCTAGTTTTCTGTAGGAACAGACTGTTGTTATATGAATATTGTATAAAGTGCAATTCTCCTAGGGGAATCATTATCATCCTTTCTTTCCCTGAATTTTGAATTTTTTCTTATCTTGAGTTGCCATGCCATCATTCATTTTCCGTCACTATCTGTTACATTTTAGGAAAAAACCTTAAACACAAAAGAAGATTTTTGTAATATCTAATTTTCTTCTCAATAGTAAGATTGACCTTTTAGCATTTGAATGAAAAGAAAACCTATGTTAAAGCTAATTACTTAATTTTTAGGATTTCTGGTGTTAACGTGCATCCCTCTTGGAATTAAAAAAACCGATAGGGTGGTAACGTAATAATTTTACAGATCCTGAAACAGCTTCATCCTGTCCTTTGCTCTTTTTACCAAGCAATTTCCTTACTTACTGTGATAACCAGTAGCTTTGCTCTGGATGCATGCAGGTTCCACAGCACTTTGAACTGTGTGCCTGAACTCCTGCACAGGATTGAGGATGGTCAGGATCCCCAGAGGCTGGCTTATAATTAGCTGGTTGGCTGAACATGGTGACATCTAAGCTCAAATAAATACAATTCCTAGTATTTGATTTCTGTTCCCAGCTGGCCTAAAACCTCTCTTTTGGACTGATGGCAGAATTGTATAAAATTCCTTTTTTGACTTGGATGTGGGTTATTAATCTGGGTGTTTAGAAGAAATCTGCCAGATTTGGTCTCTGCAGGGAATGTAGGCACAGGGGGGGGATCTAGTAGTGGCTCCAAATGAGTACAGGTTTGAGCAAATGCTTTGTTTTTTGGGGTTTTGGGGTATTTTTTGAAAACTACTTTGCTGAAAACTTGTAGTCAATTCTTTTGGTTTTGGGTATCTTAAGTCCTTTATAAGATGTTGTTCTTGCTCACTGTTTTTCTCCTCTGAGTATACAAACAAGTCCCATTAGTATAGTCCTGCCACTTGCCAAGGAATGGGAATTGATGTGCACGTGGTAATGCAGACTTGGAATGGTTCTTTAGTCACACTGCCTTAGGTGCAAGTGGCACAAAAACCCCCACTATTAAAATACTTTGTGCTAGATATCATGGGTATACACGCTGTAACATGAAGTAGGAGATAAAAGACTTTCTCTCTCTTTTGCATTTCTGTTTGAAATTTCTTTTATGCTTTTCAATGTGACTGGTATTGCTTCAGAAAATAAGTATTCCCACAGAATTTAGCTGAAGATTGACTTACACTAGAGGAAACTATTTTAAGATGTTGGATCTGACTTCTTTTGAGGCATAAAGAACCGCCTTTTAAATACTTGCTTCTTTGAAATTAATGTAAGAAAATAATAGTATGAACTAAGTGTTAAATCAGGGTTTGTTTGTTTTTAACTACTACTACTAAGATTTTCTTTCTAGTGCTGATTTTGTCTGTGTGTCCAATTAACTCTCAACTCTGATTCTTATAGGCAGTTACCAGGCAAAGCTTTGGAACTAAAGACTTTCGAGCAGCTCTAGAAAATGGAGTCCTGTTGTGCGAGTGAGTATTGGCTTACTTACCTATATAACAACCCTTCAGGTTAACATCAGCTGGCCTCTCTCCTTCCTGGCCTCTGAATTTTTTCTTTTTTTTTTTTTTTTTTTTGAAGTACCAAAAGTATTTTGTAGTAAATAACTTAAATTTATAATACCTGTTGTTTGTCATGGGAAGTAAAAGCAGGTTTTGGACATACTCTTTCCAGATCCAAATGTTCACTGTGTTGTCCCACACACTTCTTTGTCTGATACTGAGAGGACCGTGCTGTTGTTGATTGGTTATATTGGTTTTGGTTATAATGCCCAGGATATCTCTGGGCTTTCTCTTCAGCTTCTGCAAGGTGGTGTGGCTGTAGCTGGGATCAAAGCACACAGTTACTCCTCTACCCACTGCTGTTGTTTGGGTTTGGATTTCTGTCTTCCATCCCCTGCCCTTTAGTGTTGATTTCATAAATCCTGAAACTACCTATTCCTGTCACAGAACTTTACACTCAGCTTGTTTTGGAGCACTTTCTGTAAGAAGCTTCCTCATGCTTATATATTGTAGGTTTGGCAATGATGGGACTTGCCTGGTTTCGTTGTTAGACTGAGTCAGAGGTGTAAAATGTCCACTCAACAGGTCTCATCCACATATCTGTAATTGGCTTGGTACCTACTGGAACAGGTTTCCAGGACTGGAAGTGGTGCTAATCCCTTAGTATTTTAACAAACAGCAGTTGTAAGTGTCATTAGAACACCAGTGCAAGAGCAATATCGTTAGAGAACTACCTGGGCTGGTAAAAACAACAACAAAACCAACCAAACAAACCTTGAAGAAACCCAAACCCACAAATCTCAGGACCACTCTAAAATCAGTTCAGCAAAGCTGAACTTTTAGAAAATATTTGTGCAAGTTCAGTTGTCTGAGCTTCTTTTCCTATACATAATTTTTTCCTTCTGTGTATATCGCCATGTCTTCTGTCCTTACTTTTATTTTGCTTTGGACTCTTTGCCTTCCAGTCTTAACTTTAGAAGCATCTAGCAAGATATCTGTGATATGAGGCATTAATTAATTTTCAATAATATTGTAGAGCTGGATGCTCTATTTTCATTACTTATGTAATTAAATTTTAATGAGTGTGAATGTGGTAATAAAAATAGTTTGTACTTTTAATAAGAAAGTATATGTTTAGTGGGATGTATATATTGTATTCAGATGTTTAAGAATTGGCTATTAACTAATACATACTAATCTTCTGATATCTTCATTGTTGATACTTACTTGACAATAGAATGAGGATCCCTCTGCAAAATGCAAGTCAGTTAAATTTATCTGTAATTAATAATAATGCAAGAAAAAACATCCTGCAATTTCTTCAGTGTCTTGGTTTGAAAAGACAGGTGTCTGCTAAGGAAGGCAGGAGTCTCTCTTGAAATGGAAAACGTAAACCCCCTCCCTCTGGATTATTATAATTTTGAAATTAGGGGCTCTCAGGCAAAGATATGGGAGCAGGAATAACTGTTCTTTATTAGGAAAAAAATAATTAATTTATACAAAACAACACTGACAAAGTCAGAATATGACCTGACACCCTGTGGCTCAGGGTGTCGGTAGCAGTCCCATTCAATGGTGGCTGCAGTCCTCCTGCAGTGACAGATGTGCTTCTGCTGAAGCAGTGATCCTGTAGAAGGGTGTAGTTTTCCTCTGAAGGTCCAGTGGTGGTGTTGATGGCCCTGGTCTTCCTCTGGGAATCCAGTGGGAAAAAGCTGTCTCTGTTCTTCCAAATCTCAGATTATATCCAGGTGGAAATGCTTGGCTCCTCCCCCTGGGTGGAGCATGTCACAATGGGGTGGTGTAATTTTATCAGTGAGACTCAATGGCCCATTAAGAGAAGATATTTCCCAGAGGGAGGATAGGTTGTGGAAGAGATAAAGAAAACTGCCCCACCTGGTTTTAACAAGTGGCAGCCACATCTTGCATTGCAACCCAAGACATTCTAGTGACCAGGTTGCCTTAGGAGGCATGCAACTTTCTTTAAAGCGAAAGATGCCTTATTATGTTGTACTAAAATAGCTGTTCTCTTGTGTCATAATTTTCATAGAATTTCTGTGGAAACAGGAAAGAGCAGATGCCAAAAATTTTCACATGCCCAGTTTTCACCAACGACAATATAGTGCAAATAATTGAGACAAACTAGAAATTAGATCGTCCATTTCCTTGGTTCACCTGTAGCATGGCTAATTTAGGTGGATGTATTATCTCTGTAGATTGTAGATCTGACTTAAACCACAGCAGATAAGACCTGTACTTGCACCACATATTCCTATAGCATTCACTCAGTTTGTTTGTCCTACTCAATGAGTAAGTGCACGCGTTGGCTGAGTGATCAGTAGTTGACAAAATAAAGCCTTTTACATTTTGCCAATTCTAGTGTGCACACACTAGAGAAAGAAATTTACTGAAATTTTTCTGGTCACATGCTACATCGTGTTCTTCAGTAAAATAAATTTTAAAATTATGCATGTGGAAGATTTAAAAATAAAAGGGGAGGAATTCAAACCTTTTTTTTTTATTCCACCTCAACAGATCACTTTTTTGGGTAGGAAAAGTGATCAAATGTGTCTTGTTTGCTAAATAACTCAGTGTTATTAAAAAATCTCAGGACCTGCAGTTTTTTTTTTTTTTTTTTTTTGTTCCTGCAGGTATTTAGAAATGTATCCTTCATTCCAGTGTATAGGGGTCAACTGTTCTTTGTGTTTATTCCAAAGTACATTTTCTGCCTGAGCAAAAGACGCTTTTCCCCCACAGAGAGTTGTAAACTCCAGGTCTTGTCTCTGCACCGGTGTGGGCAGATCACAAAGCCTTGCTGATGCTTTGTGTAGGGTAAAGGGTCTGGCCAGAGAAGCAGCAACAAGAAATGAGAGCAAGTAAAATATCCTCAAAGGTATAGAGGCAGATGAAGTCTGCAGGGTGTCCTGAGGTCCCTGTTCTCCACTGGCCCTCTGGTCCAGTGTGTAATTTGGTGATCCACAATATTTCAGTAGCTTCATTATTGAAAACTTGGGTATAGACTTGCAAGGAATCCTGTGCCTCATCTTTACTACAGGATAAGGTATGCATTTGGGCATATGTATTCAATAGTGATGTGTTAGTCTGTCCTATCTTCTCAGCTTAATTGTGAATTTTATGTGAAGAATGATATCAGGTACAGTCTTTTCTTTCTCGCTTTGCTGTTCCCAGCAACCTCTTTGTGTGTGACTTGTTTCATTTTTGTTTCTACAGTCTGTTCTTGCTTGTCACTTCTTGGGAGTGTTAATACATTCAGCTCAAATTCATTCAAATGATGTTATGTTAGGACCACATGCAAAGTATTTCTTAATAAGCATTGATGCTCATGCTTAAGTTCAGTAAAATATTTAACAGAAAATCATATAACTTTTTTTTAGTTTGATTAACAAGATCAAACCTGGCATCATTAAGAAGATCAATCGTCTGCCAACTCCAATAGCTGGCTTGGTAAGTAATGGCATTGAATCTAGTATCTGGCATATGAACCAAGTGATCTCTGTTTTTAAAGAATTTTCAAAATTTTATCTCTATTTTCTTTTTTTGTTCAAAATTGTACCATTTCTATGTTATCTTAGACTGCAAAGGATACCTAATCTGTCATTTGCATCTGTAACTTCAGTCATCCTGTCACTGCATCAACCTTCATCATCCCCAGATTTATCAAGCACTGGCTCCTGTGCACAAACCTCTGTGGCATTACTTGTCTCTATTTAAAGGCCACCATCCTATCTTAACATTTAGAAGCCACTTCCAATATCCCTTTCTTAGGGAATGGGCAAAGTAAGAAATGTTCTGTGTAGTTAAAGTATTTTTAGAACCTGTTTCACTCCACCCACAACAAAGCTTCAGTTGCATTAAAATAACTCTCATGATGCAAAGATCTCTCTGCAGGCTTCTGCTGAGGGATTTGCCAATGTTTTGGCTGTAAATCACATTGCTGGGGGTAGAGGTGGGAGATGTATGTCATAATTTTTACAGGAAATGTCAAAGATTTCCTGTGTGCTGTTTGGAAAATTTGCTGCCCAGAGCCTAGATTAAGTTTTCTAGCCATTTAGCATCAGAAACCCTTCTGTGGCCAAAGGAGTTCAAAGAATTCCTTCTTCATCACTTTTTCATTACAACAACCTTGTTGCCTGTTCATGTCACTTAGGGTGTCAAGGCTATTTAGCCCTGTCACAAATGCCATTGGTCTCATATTAAAAGATCCAGGATGAACAGGGACATATGCGTGATTCCTCTGACAAATGAAGATCCCACCTTATGACAAACATGCAACCTTAACATTAGGGAAAATTACCTGGTTTCTTAGTAGGAGTAGAATGCAAAACTTCCCTAGATACTTTTATTTATATGTTTTAATGTGATGAGCCAACAGAACATTGGCTTTTGCTGGTCACCCATGCAGCTCATTAGAGAATAAGTGTAGTTAACTTGGCTGGAGGTCATAAGATTAGGTTAAATTGCCATAAGTTATTGCATAAGCTGAGAATGTGCATTTCCACATCAAATGAATGTAGAAAGTGTTAATTGCCTTTGTCCCAGACAAGCTTAGGTATTTAGGCTTGTGAATATGACTGCTGCACATTCTTTTCCTGTGAGGCATACAAAAAAGAATTCAAATGAAACCAAAATAATTCTGGGGAGGACAGCACAGTTATTTGATCAGTGGTTTGATTCTCTATGTGGCCTCTGAAGTAGCCATTAGATTCAAGACAGAAAACCAGAAGCTAGATTTCATTTTTGTGGTTAAGTGCTGTCTTGAATCGTAACTGCAGGCACTTTTGTTTTTATATGCATTTTTTATTTCCAGATGTAAAAATGCAGAGTGTTCACTTGGTGTGTAATTTATATTTTCCTGATAGTGTATTTCTGTTTTTTGAAGTTGCTTCTACTTCCTACAAGTCTTCAAAAATAAAGGAAAGGCAAATGTTTCTTGTAAATAGAGCTCACCCGGTGTTATTGTTAAAACACAACTTAAAGGTAGTAATTGAGAGAGCTGATGTTTTCTGTTAACCTGTGGAAAACGTTTTACATAAACACTTCAGTTTCTGAAGACAACAATTATGAAGACTATATCGGGATGGTTTCAGAAGATGGTGCTTATGGTGATGATAGTGGAAGACTGGTTTTTACACACTTGAGAGGAACCTTCTCAGTTATACCAGCTTTGAAGAGCCCAGGTTTCATCCCAGCATGTAGAACTCAAACTAAAAATTATGGGGATTTGCATTTATAAGAAAGCAGGCATTGATACCTGACAGGCTCAGGATACTATGGTTGAAAGATAGGTTTTAAAGATAGAATAAAACTTACTAGGAAATTCAGTGGTAGGCTTGCTTGACATGTTCTGGAGACATTTTCATTGTTTGTAGGTTGCTTCTGCCACAAATTTGCTTCTAGTATTTTCTGTGGCTTCATAAATGTTACATATACTTCTGTGGCTCTCGCTTCTGCTGTCTTCAGTGCCTTTGAGTCTCACACTAATTGCTCCCTAGCAAGCTTTCATGAGATCTAGAAATCACTGTTGGAAGGGCTGAATTTGGTTGCCATTTTTTGTCTTTTTTTTTTTTTTAATCCAGATGAAAATTTTAATATTGAGAGATGACGGGGTTTTTTTCTAAAACAAAAAGGGATTGGATCATGTTCTTTCTACAGCTTCTTCATGATCATCTAGACTCATATCCTGAAGTCCATTTCCAAAACATTTTATGCCTTTATTGCCTAATTAGCATCCATTTCTCTCCTGAGTTTTCTGATTCAAAGGAAACAAACCCCCCGTGGTTTTAAGAGTTTTATGGCTGTCTGATTATCAGAAGGAAACAAATGCTTTGAAAGACATCTTGTTTCTCTTCCCCCTTCCCCCCTCAGCTTTCCCTCCCCTTTGTTTTTCTTCCCCTCCAGAAATTCCTTGAATTTTGGTTTTGTTCCCTAGGGAGTTAATATATTTCATTTCCATTAAGTATGTTGTTTAAGCATTGTGTTCACTTCAACTATTTGACAGGCTTTTTCAGCTGTACAGAAATGTGGTGTTGAATAGATGCCTTTGGTTGAATCTCTAGAAAGGTTTTGTTATGTCACTTCTTTGTATTCATGGTTATTTTGAAAACAAACTGTTTCAGTAAATTAGCAAGTGAAGGCCTATAGGTATAATTAAACATTCTGTTCTATATGGAATATTGTGCGCTAGAGTTCTTTTGCATTGAGTTAATGTGAGGTGCTGCTTTTAATGAGGTCAGTGCATTATTGATTTGTTGGGTCTTGTTTTCTTTTATGACACATTACTTCTCATAAGATCTGATAGGGACTTTATGTTAGTAGGAACATTTTACAGAACTTGGATAAAGCCATAGCTTTTACCTTTATTTTGATTGTAATACTGCCTAGTGATTTTTAGGTGCGGATTGCAGTGGTTCAGGTTCATTCTAATCATGACAGAATGGAAAAATAAATAGATGTGTTTTGAGGATTAAATACTAAAATAAAAGTTGGTATTCAGTTAATTTAAAATGCTTAATTGCTACCCGGAAAGTTCAGAAAATTGATTAAACTTTTCCCCCAGTATGGCATGGCATGGGAAATCTGGGCTGCAGCTTGTGTGGGAGGATTTGTAAGAAGTCTTTGGCAAGAAGAGTTGGATCTGGCTATAACTTGGTATCCATAAAACAACTTTTTGCTTTAGCCTCACTGTTCCAGTTCTCTCCTGAGGCATGTGTGTGAGATGTAGCCATTGTCTTAGCTGCCTGTTCATTTCTGTTCCAGTTTGGAAAATGGAACTCCTGGGGGTAAGGCAAGTACCAGAGTGGCCATAGGGACGCTGTGGTCAGGAGCAGCTGACTGAAGAAATGTCCATGCAGATTTTATGGTGGTTTCCCGGACAGTGAGGTATGCCAGCTGCAGGGTGCCAACTTCTAACTCCAGCAGTAGTTGCAGAAAGTTGCCTCTTGCAGCAGGTTGATTTTAACAGCATGTGGCAGATTTTGGAGCCCGTGATGTTCCTATATATTTCCTGAAGGGAGTTAACTGGGAGGTAGCTGTTGGGGTTTTTGCTTTAATTTTGATGATTTTTTTAAAATGCCGTTTAGGACCTTTGCACTAAAATAGTTTCTAGAAAATTAAAATTTAATTTCTGATAATATGTAAGGGGATAGAATATAAGAAAATAAAGATAGTATAGAAAGTAACCTGACCCCTAAGGAGTTGCAGCTGGGCCAATAATCAAAGATTAGAAGCAGGCCTGACTTTAACAGGCCACAGCTGTAACCAAAGAGAAGAAGAGTGCTATAAAAGAGTGGGGTGGCCAGTTGAGAAGGGAACTGGGGTTGGCTGGCTGCTGTGAGAAGAAGAACGAGTCAGTGTTCTGAGGAGCTGACCACGAGAAACCACCAAGAAGTTATGAAACTTTTGTGATAAGGAGACAACAGTGTGGAACCCCTGCAATAAGATGACAACAATTATATGTCAGACTGTCTAAAATATGGTTTGTATAAAAAGCAGTGCACATATTTTTTCCCAGTACAGCAGAGGGGCAAGCAAACTGGTGGAGAGTAGGTTCTGAAGCCCTCAGGTGTTTCTGGGGGGTATTGGAAGGGTAACAGAAAGGTCAGAGCATTGTGGAAGCTGAGATTTCATTATGAACAGTAGAAAAAGTGCAGACTGCACTTTGTTACTATAAAGATCCACTTTTTTTGGTCTTTATTTGTGTGAAACAGAGATGGTGTTTAAAGAAAATTACTCAAATTGATAAATCTTGCTGGGTTCAGACCCTGCAAAATTATTTTGATTACAGTTCTTGGGTAGTGGGGTGGTAAAATAAATGTTTAGCAAAAGCAAACTCAGAGGAATTTTTTTTTCTCAAAAAATATAGCATTTTCAGCTGGAATCCCAGCATATAAAGATGGTTTGAATATAATCACAGGGGGAAGATTTTGTGGTTTGACAACATATTTTCCAACAAGGCTTTGCTGAACAGTTTCAGAGGCGCATCTTTGTCTGCAGCACCATTGTTCCACAAAAGCCTCCTGTTTTCACCTCAGTTGGATGAACACAGAGAATCATAACCAGGAGTGAAAGTCACCAGATGCCATGAGACAGCTGGAAGATGAATGAGTTATATACAGTTTATGCAAGCTGAACATATCTCTCAGAAGAATACATTGCTTGTTGCTCAGGAGGAACAAATGTACACTCTTCAGCAAGGCAGAATTTCAGTGAAGGTATATTTCCAGCTGAGACCAGGTGGTGAAGCAAATTCTGAGGTAGAAGCCAGTGTCTCCCTTGGAGAGGGGGAGCAAATGGAAATCTTGCTTATACCAATTTTTGCCTTGCAATATCCCAATTTGGTCTTCTAAGACCATTTATTTTTGCTTGCAGCTCCTGTGAATAAGATGGAAGTGCAATACTTTGCACTGTGTTTGGGAAGCTTTTTCTCACATCCCAGACATGAGGGCTGTGATCATACAGCAGGGCAGAATAGGAAGCTATTGGGTTTTTCAGAGCTGTAAATGAAATGACATTAGCACCTTGGTTTCAAGTTGGTCTGTGATTTCAAACAAGGTGAGATGTTGCTAACTCAGACAGTTTTCTCTGTGTGTGCTGGATGAACACAAGCACAAAATATCATCTTTATAAAGTTCTTCAGCTTTGGAAAAGAGATTTTTTGTGAATTTATGTTTCCTGTTCAGACACAAAAAAAAAAGTTGCGCATCTCTAGGCAGTGGCAGGTTTGAAAATGTTTATCTGAAATACTGTAGAGTGGGATTCTTTTTTTTCTAGTGGGGAATTAGGGTTGCTTCAGGGTGGAGAACATCTTGATGCTTTTCCATGCAGATTTTTTCAAATGTTTGTTGTCCTGATTCAACAGGAAACATATCCTTCTGACAGCTGCTACTCCAGCATCATTGCTTCTCTTTAATGCAGTGTAATATAATGTCACTCTAAAATGTGCTTATTGAATGTATCAGGAGGTATTAATACCACTTGCACCAAGGCAACCACCTGAAACAGTGTTACTGAGGCCATTGGCATATACCTTCTAAGCCAGGAAAGTGGGGAGTAATAGAGGTAAAAAGAGACAAATATAATAGAAAGCTAAACTAAAATGAAAGGGGAGATAAAGAAAGGGGTGGAGAACATGAAAAATAAAAATATTTTTCTGTGCCTAACATTTTGCAAACCATGGAACCGCCCTGGTATTTCCTTATCTTTTGTCATCAAGGAGAGCTGGCCAAAATTTCCTTTTCTGTGGGAAAATTTTCTCACCAGGGTAATGGGGTTTTTTGGTGGTGTGGGTTTTTTTTTTTTTTTTCCCTTCTGTAGCAGGGGAATGGTATGCAGATGATGTTTTTACTTTATTACTGGACAATTTCAAAACAAATTTTCAGGCAAAGTTCATACTTGTACATATTAGTTCAGTTGTATGCTTTACTTAAGACTTAGCTACAAACTTCCTTTTCTAGATTACTTAGAATCAAATTAGTTGTTTTCTCCACTTAAATTTAAGAAATCTAATGATATATGAAAGGCTTAATTTGATCTAAATTAATTTTTTTTTTTTCAAAGCACCACTACTTTCAAAGTTCATTCCTTCATGCTGATTATTTTCTCTTGCTGTTCACATTCTAGTCTTTAGCATAGCCTTTATGTTGGTACATTCTTTCTGTCTTTCTGCATTATATATTTTTTAAATAATTATTTTTTCATCCTAAACTCCTGCTCTGTGAATTTGACTAGTATGCACTACAATAGTAATAATAAAAATAAATATTAATAATAAATAGTAATAAAAATAAGAAATAAAAATAGTAATAAAATATAAAATGCATGTTTAACAAACGCAAACACAGAGGGAAACTTTTTTTCTCAAAAAATACAGAGTTTTCAGCTTGAATCCCAGCATGTGGAGATGGTTTGAATATAATCACGAGGGGGAGGATTTTGTGGTTTGACAACATATTTTCCAACAAGGAAAAGGTATCTTGTCTGCTATGAGCAATTTATTATAAAAAAACTTCTCATTTCCATTCCTCATGAAAAATGAGGAAGGGCAAGTACACAAATACTTGAGGTAAGTTATAGAAAAGCTGCTGTTGCTTGCTTTGCTTCACTACAAAACACCAGAAAATATAGACTTAAGTTTCCTGGTTGTACAGCAAAACTGCTTGTAAGAAATAGCCTCATAAATTTTGGTCAAGATCTGACTAATGAGCTGATAAGCATTTGATGTGCTCTGTTTGCTTTTTCTGACCTTTTTCTTGTTTTTTTCTTGTTTTTTTTTTCACCGATGAGGGAGTAATACTGAGTGATGTGGAGTGCTGCTATTTCTTCTGAAGGTTTAAGTCACCTTTTTGCAGACTAACAGAACACATCACAGCCAATGTGGGAGCTGTGGGCTCTGCTTCCAGCCCTGCTTCCATGGCCCTGTCTTGTGGCTGATCTGGGTCATGGGGTTTTGATTTGTCAGTGTCATGTACATTCAGAGGTACAGGTGAGTGCACATGCAGCCCTGCTAAGAGTGAAGCTGAGCAAGTCCTGTTTGATGTCATTCTCCAGGAAGCTGATTAGTCTGGTAATGTTTTTCATAAGGCAAGGCACAAGGTGATACCTGTATTATTTTTTTTGTTTTTTTGAAAGTTGTTAATTTAAACATGTAAACAAAAATAAAGAGGCATCATTACCTGTTTTCTGGATGACTATGCTCAGCAAATTTTTTGGAAATTCAGAAAGACAAGTATTTTGAGAGACTTATTACTTGGCATAATCCTTACATGAGGGAAAAATTCTGTTTTACAATAGCTTTGTGAAATTTACTTCAATAAATCTAAAACCAAAGAGGAAGAAAGTGAAAGTGGGTATGACCTACCCAAACTCATGCCCTGCATCCAATGTGCTCTTCTTTATAATGCAGTTTATATGTTTAATACAGGCTCAGGAGCACTTTGGATAGTAGGAATGAGGACAGGTTCCTCTTTATAGTTCAGTAGTCTTATGCTGCAGGTAAAAATACTTACCAAAACTTTCCTTTTTCTTGTGGGAAGCAAGAAATCTGTGGGGAAAGGGAAACACTATACCCAGCTTTGAAAAAGGTTGGAAGGAGGACCCTGGGGACCACCGACCCATCAGCCTCACCCCTGTGCCTGTTTAGAGCATGGAACAGCTCCTCCAAAAAGCTCTCCTAAGGAACATAGTGAACAAGGACATGATTTGGAACTGCCAAGGATAAGTCCTACCTGACCCAACCTATTGGATTTCTGTTACAGAGCGACTGCATCAGTGGACAGAGGAAGGAATGTCACTTATCTGGGCTTCTGTAAAGCCTTTAATACAGTCCCCCACAAGATCCTTCTGTCTAAACTGAAGAGAGAGAGATTTGATGGATGGATGTTTGGTGGATAGGGAATTGGTTAGACAGTTGCATGGAGAGGGTAGTGCTCACAGTTGATGTCCAGAGGGAGATTAGGGACAAGTGATATCCCTTAGGAATTCTTGCTTGGATAAGTTCTGTTTAATGTCTTTGTCAGTGACACAAAGGGATTGAGAGCACCCTCAGCAAATCTGGAGATGACACCGAGCTGAGTGGTGCAGTTAACACACCTAAAGCATGGGATGCCTTCCAGGGGGACCTGGACAAGCTTGAGAAGTGGGCCCATGGGAATCTCAGGAGGTTTAACAAGGACAAATACAAGGTGCTGCACCTTTGGTTGGGGCAACTCCCCACTATTAATATAAGATAAGAAATGAAATCAGCCCTGCAGAGAAGGGCTTGGGGGTGCTGGTGGTGAGGGGCTGGACATGACCCAGCCATGGGCACTCCCAGCCCAGAGAGCCAAACGTGTCCTGGGCTGCATCCAGAGCAGCGTGGGCAGCAGGGACAGGGAGGGGATTCTGCCCCTCTGCTCTGCTCTGACCCCACCTGCAGGGCTGCATCAGCTCTGGGGTCCCAACACAGCAAGGACATGGAATTGGAGCAGGTTCAGAGAAGGAACACAAAAATGATGAGTGGCTGGAACACCTCTCCTATGAAGACAGGCTTAGAGAGTTGAGGTTATTCAGCCTGGGAAGAGAAGGCTCTAGGTTTCAATATTTAAAGGAAGGTTATAAGAAAGATAAGGACAAACTTTTTAGAAGGCACTCTGTTGTGATAGGAAAAGAGGTAATAGTTTTAAATAAAAACCATTACCTCAGCTAGATTTAGATTAGATATAAGGAAGAAATTCTTTGCTGTGAGGATGGTGAGGCATTAGGACAGCTTTTCCAGAGAGATGGTGGGTGCTTCATCCCTGTGAACATTCAAGGTCAGGTTGGATGGGGCACTGAGCAACCTGATCTAGATGGATATGTCACTGTTCGCTGCTGGGAGGTTGGACTAAGATTATATTTAAGGTCCCTTTCAACCCAAACCGTTCTATGATCCCATGTTGTTATTATGAGAAAAAAAATCTTTTCACCTGGGAATTGACACAGCACTATATTTCAAATGTAGCCATCAAATAAAGTGTTAAATTTCTTGCTTATTGTATTTTAGTGCGATTTTGTCAGTGTTCAAAAAATTGCAGTTGGAAATCAGTAACTGTGTTTCCATTGGCAACTTCTGAATTTTACATTACTTCAAACTCCTAAGCAGATGTTTCTTCAAGTTTGGGAACATGATGGCCACAATAACTGGGATGAAATTTCTGTTTAAATAGAAACCAAAAAAAGTTTTGGTCTTTTAAAATGTTTTTGTAAATTTATGAAGCAGTGTAAAAATCTGATTTTTCAATAGTAATGTTTGAGAAAAGTCTTTCTTTTTCTTATATAAGAAATTTTTAATGTGTCATATCTTGGAGTACTCGAAGTTCTTTACCATTGCTTCAGTTCTATACCTAAAGATAGTAGTGTGTGGTTAGTGAGAGTTTTCGTGGCTTTAGTGCTGAGTCACATAGTAAGTCACAAGCAAGTCATAGTAGGGTGGGGATGAAATCTTGACTTTCAGTCCAGTTTTCTCACTGACCACACTGTAAACAAAAAAAAAAGGGTAAATTAGCAAATTTCAGGAGTAATGCAAGACCTGATAGGAATGCATATGGAACTATAAATCACTTTTGCTACTCTTTCTGCTGTGTGATGGGAAAGAGGAATGTGGCCTGTATGGAAATGCCTCTAGCAGACAATTAAGAGAAAAGGATTGTGTGCTAGAAAGGAAGTATGGTTATTAATAGTTAGAGATGACATTGTTCTGTAGTCTTTCAATGCCTGATAGTGGGAGTATGTAATCTCAGCAGTGGTTTACTGATGTTTTGTGCCCCTCTGCTTGAAAACATATGGTACATTTCAGCCTTAGCTCTGAATTTCCTTTAATTGTTTTCTGTTGCTGCCTAAACACTTTGAAATGTAGGGTGTGGAGAAAGAGGAGGTTGATGCAAACTCTTTGTGAAATTTTTAGTAGCTGCTCGAGACATCAATCAGGCAGAGTGAAACCCAGACACGGGGTTGAACTTGACAGGTTTTTAGGTGAGTGATGGTGGAGTGAAATATGTCTAGGAGACATAAGTGGGGAAAAAAGTGTATGGATGCAGACCCCAAGGAATGGTGGTTCAGCTACTTGCCCTGGCCTCTTGTCAGGGGTGCTGTAAGTGCTGTGCCTGCTGGTTGATCTCTGAATCAGAATCAGTATTTTGGGATGCTTTAAATGAGATCAGGTCTTCCAAACCAATGCTTTTAGCATGTTACTGGGATGAGATGTCAAAATGCTAACTAATTAATTATTGCTTAAAAATCTTGTCAACTGACTATAAAGTAATATGATGGGCAGCAAGAACTTTCTAATATGGAAAATTGTTACTCTTTTTCCTGCTTGAAACCAAAGCTCTGAAAAAGTATTACCCTTTTTGCATCAGCTTGCTGTCACTTAAAAAAAAAGATAAATATGGTTGCCAAATGAGCTCCGAGAAATATCCATTTATCAATTCAATCAGCTGTACTCTGTGGTATACTCTGTCATTTGTATGCTGGTTTTATTTCTAAAGTAACTGATGACTCTGTCTGTTTGGCAAGAAACATTCCTTCCTAACTGGAAAAAAAATGTCAACCATGTAGAAGAAGTACACACCTTAATTCATACTTGTGACATTTGTAATCTGATTTCTCCTTCCTTCGTGAAGGAAGTGCAAATTTGAGATTCTTTTCAGCACTTAGTGTTTATTTGTGTTAAATCTTCATAAGGTGGACACTGGAGTACCTTTCCCCCCCACCACCTCTGGCTTGTCAGATATTTATCAGCGCCAGGTGCTTAAAATTCAGTTTTCAAAGAAAGCAGATATTAACTGCAGCAGTGATAACTTTCTCTGTGGTATCCATGGTGGGGCTGTGCAGCTCTGCTATCCACCCTTCTGTTTAGTACAAAATCCTCATTCCACATCTCCGAACGCCTGCCCGAACACCTCCGCGCCTGTGTGTGTGCTGAATCACCCTCCTCCAGTGAGGTGTGTGAAAGAACTATTAACAACAACACCAGCAACGAGCACTGCCAAATGCAGTGCTGGGAGCTGTTTCAGCTGCACTGACCGGCTTGCTGTCTGCCTGGCAGGAGGATGGGGAGGGCCATGAGGAAGCCTGGCACTGATGCAGGGGTTCAGGTGGACTCCAAGGCAGTCATCTCCAAACCAGCTCATCAGTCCATGGTGCTGGGAAAGCTTGACAGCATGGGATAAGCCCATGTAGGGCAGGAAGGATTGGATCTGGTACTAGGATGCTACTCCTGTTAAGAAATAAAAGATGCTTGGCTCTTGAAGGAAGCAAACTTCCAAATGCTCTCTTACAAAGAATGAAGCACTAAATAACTGTCTGAAAATCAGGGGCTACATGCGGCTCTGTTTCAAGTCCTGTGTATGAAGAAGCTGAATTTCACCTATATCAAGTTGTTAACCTGTGTGAGCAAAACAAAAAACCTTATGTATACAAATAAAAAAAGGGGGTGGGGGGTGGAGGAGGAAAGCAAGCTCTGCCAAAACTTTGTGTTTCAAGAACAAGATGTCTTTACTTCTTTATTACTCATTAGGCTTCAAGGGAGTTTCACCTTTAAGTGGATTACTGTCATTCCAGTTCTGTGTAGTGTGGTGACTTGGCATTGGAGTATTTAGCATACTTTGCTTGCAGAGTCTGTTTTGTATAAACTGTTCAGGGTGTAAAGCATATCACTTGAATTTTTATTTTTTTCCTTTGACTTTGATTGGAATGCAACTAACTGGTGGGAAAGTTAAGGCTTGTCTAAACAAGGAAATAGCCCTGGCTAGTTCTTCCATAGTGGCTTTCCAAACCTATACTTTCATTTCAGTATGAATGCCTCTGAGTGGATTAGCTCTAGTAGCAAGGCTTGTCTGCCAACATGCTGTACTTTAGCCCTTCTCCATTCCAGGTTGCCTTATTTGGTAGCAGTGACATCCCAGAAACACACCTGCAGTTTACAACCTGACATTCACTCTCTTATCAATAAAAGGCTCATTTGGTACACATTGTTGCTGTGATATATGTTTGTAATGTCATAGTGAAGGTTATGCTGTAGCACAGTTAGAGATATGAGCCTGGGAGGCATTTTGAGTCCTTGAAGACAGTTGGTCCTTTCCTATGTTAAACACCTTAAAGGTTGTCAGCTCTGAAGTCCTGTTTAAAAAACCCATCAACCCACATTAATTTCTCCTGTGTGTTTTCCTTAATCCAGTTGCTCCTGTTGTGAAGAAAATGTGGAGCTCAGTGCTGCAAGAGGTGGCAGGCAATGGGGTGGGCTGAGCAGAGGTGCCTTCTGCTGGCCATTTCCCATGGTGGTGGGCAGTGTCAGGACCTGAACAACAAGTTTTGGGGAAGATTCTTCCAATACATACCTTGATCTTAGAGATCCATAACCAGCTGCAGTCACTGGAGATGGAATTGGGGTTTGGGAGACAGATTGACCTTTTTGTCCAAAACCAGAATGATTCTTTCCCTAAGGGTGCTTCAAAATGTGGTTTCCATAATGGTTGCAATGGCAAAGGGGAATGTTCCTCCTCTTCCTACAGTTATTGATAGTGGCAGCACCAAGGTAACCGCAAAGTTTGTGCGCAAAGTTTCATTCCTGCATTCTCACAGCAGGAGCACCTGCTTTCTGAGAGGAAAGCTGGCAGTGAATCATTAAAGATTTAGCATCTGTAATCATGCATAGAGCTGGAGCAGGGAATCCCTGTGTCAAGGATCACAGTAATTTATTGTTTTACCCAGTATGGAAAAGCAATGAAGGGCGGGCAGAGGGGAGTGGCAAAGCAATTAACGCAATTTCTGATCTTTGGCCAACACAATGCTCTGTGCACTCTGTTATAGGTGGGATAATTTACTGAACAGGAGCCCTGAGGTCACTCTAAGTCAAATTATGTCTGCAGGATGATTGTTTTAACTGCTATTTTTAGTTTTGGGCCCAAAAAGGGAGGAAAAGAGCAGTTTAAGTATCCTATCCACTCCTCCTGCATTTGGTTCAAGGTTGAAACTGTTGGCCTTCAGAGAAACACAGAGAGCAGTAGGAGCTGGGATCACGCACTACAGATGGGATGGGTGGGTAATGGGCACTGAACACACTGACATTACCAAGGTGGTAATGGGGAGTTCCTGGCTCCCAGGCCTGTGGTCAGACCACGGGGTTTGCGTTCAGCCCTGTTCCCTCCTGTGCTCTCACCCCTTCTGCCCCAGCCTGCGCCCGCAGCCGGAGCTAGCAACCGAAACGTACCTCCGAGGAAGAGCGAGTCACCCAACCCGTTCAGCGAGCTCCTGCTGCAGGCTCCTTCCTTTACCCCACCTCTGAATATAAACAATGTGGAGCTGTGTGGTGATGCTGCTGCCAAATGCAGCTCTGAATTCTGCCTTAAACTGATTTGAGCTGACTTGAGTGGACTGTATAATGCTGTGTCTATAAAAAATATTTTCTGATTTGAAAAATACCATTTTTTTGTGATAGAAATTGGCCTTACTTAAGGGAATGAGGGTGCTAATAAAGAGGGTTTGTCATGAATGCAGAGTTGAAAGCTGTGTCTCCTTCAAGATGACTAAATATCTTGATAAATGCAGTACTAAGGAAAAATGCCTGTTAAATGTGGTCTACTCAAATGACTTTCAGAATTCTGTAGCCAAAAAAATGCATCAGTCACTCTTAAAATGTCAAGAGCTTTTGTTGCTAGGCACTATAGGTACTTGGTGGTTTTTGTCTTTTGTCTTTTTTTTTTTTTAAAGCCTGGAAACTGAAAACCACTTCTGGCGCCAAATCATGGTCTGGATGATGATGTAACACAGTGCAAATACGCTTCATGGCCTTGCAAGCATAGGGTACCATCTCCTTCATACACTGAAAATAACTGCTTAAAATCCTCCCCAAAACCCACCAAAAATAACCCTTCTCCTACCCAACTCTCCCCTCCAAACTAGAGCTTGAATAGCAGTAGAAATAAGGAATTTGACTGAAAGAGTGGGTATTTATATCAGAATAGGAGACAACCTGGAGCACTGTCTTTTATTGGCTGATACATCCAGGAAAAAACAAAAAACAACATGTTAATTAAATTGTTTTTCTCCCTGTTGCCAAGTGATTTGAAAGATGTGCCATAACTTGTATGCCTACGAGATTTCACTGTGTTTTGGCGCATACACAGGGATTCAGAGAAACAGTTAACTAGAGAGATCAGGCTTACCACACAGCATGACTGCACCCTAAAGAAAGCAAATGTATTTAAGCACTTGTTTAAATTAATATTCCTGTCCCACCCAGATAATCATGATAATGTGGGATTTTTTAAAAATAAAATTGCAGCTCTATTACACAAGCTGAATTTAGTGATGTTGCATTGCATGTAAGTAGTCAAAATAAGATAGTATTTACATGCTGTTATGGGGAGACCTCTTTTAATTAGCTTTTCCTTTAGATGTTTAATTTTTTTTTCTGTTTTACACACTCCACACTCTATGCCCCTTCTCACGTAGGTGACTTTGGGGCTTTTTCCCTACTTAAGGTCAACCTCTTCTTGATCTTTTTTGCATCTTTTGTCTTTTCTCTTTCTTTCCTGTTGCTCATGCTGATTTTTTTTTTCTGGTTTAGAAGTACTCTTTTTCTTTGGTTTATTAGGTGTTGAGGAACCTCTGTACTTCCCCACCACCAACACCTCACCAGCGCTCTGTCTTTCTTTTCAAATTCTTGCCAAGGTGACATACATTAGGAGCTGATCACAGGTGCAACACAGAACCATGGTCCAGTGGTCCAATGCCTCAATTTTGTTTTTTTTTTAGTTGCTCTTTAAAATTGTTATTTTTAAAGGAAGGTGTCCAAATTCTTGTGTTTCCCCATGGAGTTACCAGCTTCTTTCTTCTTTGTGGTCTGGAGGCTGGTGATAGCAATGAGGAGCCCTGCAGCAATGGCCCTGCTCTTTCCCTCACATTCACCTGCTCTGGAACAGCCTCCCTGCTCCTGGCATAGGAGCAGCACTGAGGACCAGTGAGGAAAGATTCAGCTCTTTCCTCTCCTCAAGTCCATGGAGTTGCAGGAGTGAGAGGCAGTTCTGCTCTGCTCAGATGCTGGAGGGAGGGTGTGGACCACAGTCTCATTTTCAGTGTGGAGATGGCATCTTGGCTCCTTCAAAGCATTGGTTGGAGGGAAATGCTTTAACAACAGGAGAGGGAAGGGTTTGTGTCCAGTGGTGCCCCATGGGGACCAGAAAGTCAGGTACAGAGCTGCAAGTGTGCAGTATTGTTTACCTTTTCCCTGAACAGCAGTATTTAAAAGCCTGCTTGTAGATGACCTGTTTCCCACTGGCAGCTCCGTCTCTCCCATATTATGACTTCGCAGCACTTTTGGGTGCGGTTCACTTTGAAGTTTGAGGCAAAAATGGAATACTGAAGGGTAATAGCTTTATCTAGTCAGTGTTCTACGTTGTGCATTTAATCTAAGTGTGTACAGCATGTGGAAAACTCAAGCCATGCTAGGAACATTTGAAATGCTCTGCTGTTCCGTCATGCCCACCATTGGGGGAAAAACTAGCCCTTCCCACAGTCTCAGTCAAACCTCCACACCCCTTCTCACTAAGACACTTAGAAGTAGAAATAGCATACCAGAAATTAATTACACTTGAATTTTGTGGTTTAGACTTCAGGCTTTATTTTTGTTGTGATTTAAAACCTGTAATTCTGTGATGTGTATTCCAACTTCAGATGCTCAGGGAAATGCAGTGATTGAGTTCTCTTAATAACATGAACAAAAATTAACTGATGATTTCATCCCTGTTAGTTCAAGAGCTTTCTCTAATAATGGTCAGAACCTTATGTTTTCTGCAAAAATGTATTTGATCTGTCCACTGATTAATCCTTGCTTTTGAAATGGGCGGCCCCTCTCTCCCCTTCTGGTTTTGCTTCTCTTGTGCTGATAGGTAGCACCAGTATTGCCTCTCATGATCCACTTTATTGGTATCAAATTCTCCAGTTTAAGTCCCTTATCTTCCCTTGGCATCATAATTCTTTTTCTCTGCTAATTTGTTTCTTTATTAAATTTAAGTAGCCTCGTGTTTACAGAGATTGAGAACACGGTGGAAGAAGAGGGTAGTGGATGCAAGTATGAACCTTTTTCTCTTGAGGACATCTTGTCAGTGAATTTTGTCACCTGGAGATAGGTTTGGTGTGCTGTGCTTTTCCAGGATTTTGAGGTCTGGTTGTTTAAATAGAACTATTTTTGTGAAGTGCGATGAGATTCGGATTACAGTATGTTCTTTGAAGCTGCAGTGGCAATGACCATTAGTCTTGTTAAAGTACAGTTACACTGGTGAAAAAAATGGTGTAATGGTTTCTATATCTGAGTGCATTAATCTCTGAAAAATGTTCCTGTTCACATTTCTAATGATAAATTTAATTGCAAGGTTGATAACTTGTCTTTTTTTCCCTACTTATTTCTGTAGTGCTATTTAAAATTCATCTTCCTATTCATTATTCTGGTAGAGTTTAAAATGGCTGCTAGCTATTTTAAGACCTGTGGCTTTGCTGATTAACTATGATGATTAGAGATGGTCAAGAATAATCTGGCAAAGACAGTATTTAGGAGTGCTGATTTGTTTAAATGATACCTTTTTGTGTCAATCTCCAAACCTGATAAAAGGTCTATTGGGTGTGTCATCTCTTGATGCTGTGAGGGTCATTTCCAGGCCCTGGCTGCAGAACAGCTGGTGTTGGGGCAGTAACCTGTGAGATGGCAGGCATGATCAAACTTCTGGCTTGGGAGCTGAGGGAAGGAAGATTTGGAACCCTGTTTTATCCTGCACATGAGCACTGTAACTAACGGTGTTCTGCCTTCCATGTTATCTCCTCCTGCTTCCGACCCCATTCCTGATGGTCTTGACTCCTGTCAGCAGGGATGTTCTCAGGGGCTGTAAGTGCTATTTATCAGGAGGTTGATAGGTTTAATTGCTGAAACACCTTCAAAATTAATTATGTCATGTGCCAGAAGTTTGGTGGTTGTGCAGCCAAGCAGCCACTGGTGAGCAACTCCTCTGCTTTGTTTTTGTTGCTGTCAGGGTGTAGACGACATCTGTTTTTCTAAATCTGACTCTTCTTCCTTGTTTACCTGCACAATGTGCTCATTTTCAGCCCTGTGGTTGATGTAACTCCTTGGTTTGGGAGTTTGCTCTGAGTTGCTGTGGTGACTGGGCAGACCAATCAAACCATATTGCCTTCACTGGTGTTGGTGTCAGTTCATTATCTTGGAGTTACTCATTCTTTCTGCTCTGCTGCTTTCTTCTTGTGCCTTACTTGCCAGTTTCATAGACTCCCTAGTCCCCTGAACACTGACCTGGTGGTTGTTTAGCAAGTAGTTCCTCTTCTTGCAATGGGACTGTAGCCTGTGGCTTCTTCCATGCAGAGGAAACAATGCCTTTTCAGGTCCTTGCTGGTTTAGTACTAAGGGGACACTCAGGTATAAATTGAATAAAGTTGGCACATCTAGACCACTTTCCCTATATTGTATGGAAAGAAAAAAGGGGCATTGCATGAAAGGAAAAGCAAATGCCCCTTCTGAGGCTGCATCTCACAGCATGAAGCTCTTCCCTGGGCAAATGTGCAGCAGCCCCCTGGGCACTGCAGGGACCTGGGCATGGGCGAGGCTGCCTGTCCTCCATCCTTCCCAGCTTCCTCCTCTCATCTGCCACCACATGGTGTCCCCCATGTTTGCCATCATGTTGCACCCTCCTGCAGCAGAGCAGCCCCCATCATGGCACAGCACTTCAGGCCTTGGGGCACAACCTTCACGGTATGAGACACCTGGGATCTTTCAGATGTGGTAACGCAGAGCCCGCAGCCTGCATGGGGAATACCTTGCTCAAATATTTTCCTTGAATTAAGCCATGTTTACAGACTGATAAGAAATACTAGAATCCCAGGGACCTTCAAAACAGAAGGTTGTGGGGATTCTTGGGTTTGTTTTACTTTCTTTATTAGAAGCAGCTGTCATTTTCTTTGTAGACTGTTTTTTTAAGTGTTTTTTAAATGAAGGAATAACTGTTACATCCAGTGATTATGTGTCAAAAAATAATTTTAAAGCATATTAAATTGCTAAAGCAGAGCTTGTCTATACTGTGAAATTCTGATATCAGCACCTTGACTTACAAACTCTTAATGACAGGGCTGTGAGTAGCTTATGAATTAAGTAACTTCATGTACCTTTTCCTTTGGCTTGCAGCTGAAGGAAGCAAGTGCGCAAGAGGGCACATTCTTTTGTTGTTGATAGCATTCCGCCTTAACGAGAAGGAATTTCTTGCCTATTGCCCACTGTTCATGAAGTGGAAAGAGATCACAAGTTGTATAATCTCTGTATATATCATTAGATTTATTCTTTTTTTAACATTTCTCTCATGGGTCAGTCCATCCTGCAGCAGGTGCAGAGAGTGGGTGCTGCTCCTCTATTTTGTGACAGATTGGTGTGAAGTTGAGGAGGGGGTGTGGGAAGTGGAAGGGGAGGGACTCGGGAAGAAACCCCCCCCCCAAGTGAGGCGGCAGCAGCAGCAGCAGCTCTGAATACAGTTTGGTTTCTGTCTCTCCGGAGCTTTGCTCAGCAACCAAACCCAGACTCCAGGTGCAGTATTCCCTCATCAGTCTGTGAGCATAGAAACGAAGAGTCCCTCCTCTTCTTCCTCCCCTGCCAAGAGTTTCTGGGTGGTGAATGTCAGTAGCTGGAGTTATTTTTAAAGGCATTGAGGTGAGGCTTGTCGTGCAAAGCTAGGAAGAGGGCGTTTGTTTGCTGAGCAGAGCTGACATCAAAGTGGAGATTGCTGCCTACTGGCTCACTGCTGCCTTATGCCAGGTAATCTTTAACATACCCCTCAGTCCCTGCCATCGCAGCCCAGCCTGCTGTGTGCATGAGAAACGAGCAGCGTTTATGATCCAGAAGATTGCTTTTCCAGTTTCATTTATGTGAGCTGGACTTTGACATTTAAAGGCTAGTACTAATCATCTTGCAAAACCTGCTTAGTGCTCTTAACTGAGCAACTGCTTTCTGCTTCTCTTTGCAGGATAATATAAATGTTTTTCTGAAAGCGTGCGGAAACATTGGACTGAAAGAAGCTCAGCTTTTTCACCCAGGAGATCTTCAGGATTTGTCCAATCGAGTTACAGTCAAGTGAGTTTTGTGGTTTTGTTTTCTCCTTTCTCTTCTCCCTCTAAGCGCTTTCACAGTCTATTTTTTTTTTTAATGTTTGCCTATGGAAAATTCTTCTTTTAATCTGGTATGAGCAGTTCTGAATACTGTGGTGAGGGTTTAAGCCTTGTTAAAGCTAGAGGATAAGACTTGCAGAAATGTAATTTAAAAGATGAAGTATTATTATAATACTTACTATTATAATAGTAACCTTACAAGCAAACTAATTGTTAATGAATATTTACAGCATTTAATCTGAGATGGAAACTGTTCGGCTTATTTTAGACTTGGGGAAAAATTGTTAAATGATATCAAAAGCATCACTTTTCTTTATGATTTGTGATCACTGATGTAAATCTGAAAGTCTGAGGTGGTACTTCTGATACTTATCCAAATGGTTTTGAGGCTTAGGTATAGTGTTCCTGAAGGACTGCTGGTCTTGCCACTCAAGTATTAATCAGATGTTTGTCTCTGAGTGTTACATCCCCTGTCAAGAGATGTATGTGTATGTATGAGTAGAAATCAAGTACTGAATGGCATGTTTATGGAGATGAGAGTTTTCCTGTGAAATAGCAGTGGCTTGGTTCTAAAATATATTTCGTGGATTTTCATATTTCAAGACTGCTCTGTCTCCTAATAAGAATTTTATTACTAGTTTCTGAGAGACTAAGGTGAAACTTTACTGTTAAGACAGGTGTTTTAAGATAAATGAGTCGAGGCAAAAATCATCCTAGGGCACATTGATTTGTTACAGTGTTAACTGTTTATATTATATTGGGACAAAAGGGTGAATTTATTGTCTCCAAAAAAAATGAAATCTTTAGTGAGTTTTGCTGGAAACCTTGCAAGTTAAATGTGAAGGATTGATTCCTGTCTTAAATTACCAGTTTTATCAAAGAGGAACAGGCAGTAAACCTTCTGCAAATACAAGGAAAAAAATACTGTGAAATGATATGTAGCTGCTTTAATTAGAAAGAAATCTCTCGTAGGTGGGTTGAGTGGTAGCCTGTTGACATTCTCTCTGCCTGGTTTCAGAACGAAAGTTCATGCTGTTTTGAGGTCTGATATGTGAGATGGCAATGTGTTTTCAGTCTTTGACTCATACCCAAAATGTAATTTCTCACTAATCTGCTGTTTAGAGACTTGGCACACTTCCAGGACATTGGCATTCTCCCTGCCAGTCCCTATGTCACGCCAAAAGCCGGAGGGTTGGTAACCTCTGCCGTGCTTAAATTACTCACAAAGCCCTAGCAAAAGTTGTTTTGGTGGAGGTTTGCTCCCAGGGAATGGCTGGGAAGGGTTGGAGGCAGTTGGGAGCTGGCATTCAGCAGCGTCAGTAGCGACAGGCTGGAAGCGCGGGGAGGCCGAGATAGCGAACTCTTGTGCAAGGTATGTTGTCCAACTTGTCCCAACGTGGAACCGCGGCGCCCGGGAGAGGTCAGCCGGGAAATCCGTCCAGTGGGTCTGTAAGCCAGGCTTTTTTGGGTCCTTGCAGCACCGCCAGTTCCCTTCCTGGCTCCGTGAGCAGAGAGTAAGGCTGGAATTCGAAGTTGTCACGAGACAACAGTGGTTTTACATCATACCTTCTCAGCAATGCTTTAATTAGTGTTTTTCAAAAAAGCAGATTTAACTATTGAGTACTTCTTATGGACAGCAGTGTGGGGGGTCTGGGTTAGAGTCAAAAGAGCTGCCAGCCATACAGCCATGTTCTTGTAATTTGTTTCAGTATGAGTTTGCTTCTCCACACATTATATATCATGTGACAGTCCCACAGCGTGTATTAAATGCTTCCAGAGTAATTCAAAACTTCTGTATGTGAGCATGCTGTAAAGTGGTGTCCTAAATATAATAGCACTTTTGATGTATTTAGGAGGTTGGAAAGGGATGGGAGGAAAGTTTTATTCCAAGAAATAAAGGATGAAGATAACTCTCTCCATTGAAAAGTTAATTACAGAAATAATTTTATTACCCAGAGGGCAAGCTATTCTTCAGGGAATTTTCAGAGAGATTTATATTTGTGTCAGGAGAGAAATGCTGTCTGATCAGGAATTTTATCTGATGTGTCCTTTTATTATTTAATAGAAATAAGCAGTTTCATACATTCAAGATGAATTACAAATGTCTTCAAAACCTGTAGGATGCCAGGCCTCAGAAAAGGGGTACTATTTCATGTCTTGCTTTTGTCTTATCCTCTGTTAATCTAGTTTCATAATTAGAAGTAAATAATTTCTTGCACCAAGAAGTAAAACTTTTCATTTGCTGACTTATTCAAAAGATTGCATTTAACTTTTGGATTTCTAACATTCCAAAGCAAATTCATTTTGCTGCTATCACCTGAGGCTATTTGCCTGCATCTTAAAGCAGCGGTGATATGCTGTGTGGGATAACATTAATGTGTGCCTGAAGCAGTGTGTGTTTTGACACCACAAGAGGACTGCTGTGTTCTGCTGTTGCACCACTGTTAGCACAGGTTTTTTTTATCTACCCAAAACAGATTAAATAAACTGTTGCTTAGAAAAGTCAGCTTAACAGGCAGAGAACAGAGTGCTGGTAGGACATGCATCTACTGTCAGGTATGACAAGGTGTTTGATTTGCCTTGGATGTTGAAAACTGGTCAGAGGAAGGTACCATTAAAAGGGTGGGTCTGCTTCTGCTGCTAAGGAGGACACGAGAGTTGGCATCTTGTGTAAGAGCAAAACCAGTCTTTCCCATTGTCTGGGAGGTTGCATCTCTGTCCCTGTTACACTTGTTCGATTGATCTGTCACCTCAGGAGCTGGGCAGGTCCTCAGGAGGAACACCTCCCTTTTGAGATGGATGAGCTCTGTGCAGTGGTGCTCCATGTGCTTCTCCTGTCTCTGCTGCCTGGCAGTTACCTGTGGTATCTCCTTTTTACCTTGTGGGAAGTCATATTCCCTCAGGCTGTTGCCATCTCAGGCTGCCATCCTGTCCCACCTGGGCAGGCTCCCTTCCCAACAGGAAGAGTTATTTTCTCCTTGTACTTTATTTCTGAGTGTGCTTGCTGCCTTTTGCCGTACCTTTGCTGACAGCTGTCTGATGAACAGCGCCACAAAGCCATTCAGAGTTTCCAAACTCTGTTATGTGGTACGGTGCTCTTGTGTCACCTGAGGTAAGGTCAAGACCCTCAGTTCCTCATGAATGGAATCTGTTCTGAGAAAATAATCTTTCTATCTGGTGAGGAGGCTACTACTTTCACTTATGTTTTGTTTTCTCTTCTAACTGAGATGATGCTCAGGCATGATGTGAAACCCTCCTCTATAATTACTAGAAGTAATCTGGGACAAGAGGAGCAAGAATCCTCTTACATACCCAGACTTTCAGTTCCAAGTGATTATGTGATTATCCTTTTTGTAAAGAAAAAGCTCCTTAAAATTTTATTGTTTAGAAGTTTGTATGAAAAAGACTGGCTAAAATTACTGGTTGCTGCTCCAACCCTTGCAAACTTTATGCTTTGCCAGATCAGCAAGATTAGTAGTTGGGTGGTGTGGAAAAATGGTCCTGGCATGGATGATTTCTTTTCTGCCAGTGAAAATGGGAGTGTGGATTAATGTCTGAGATTTATAGTTCAGTCTTTCTGTAAATCTGCAGAAGTTATTGCTCAGTGGTACAGTAGAGCAATATGTCATGTGTTCCAAGAAGGATCATCCAGATGGACTTACTCCTCACATACCCTGTCTGGCAGTCATGTGCATATCATCTTGTTCAGTGGCCAGTTATTTGTGTAAATGCATATGTGTCCCTCTTCAGTTCTTTTGGTATATTTGATTTTTGTTTCTCAGTGTAGTGTTTTATAATTTCTAATTGGTGATGTTGTTTTACAACACAGCAGTTAGTGAAGGATTTTTAAATTTATTTATACTAATGCAAGATTGTCTTAATACTTCATTTGATTCTTTTTTGGTTCTGTCAAAGTAAGAACGTAATACAAGCTTAGTGACTCTCAGTTGTCAGCCTGGTTACTATTTAAAAATGTTAAGCACTTCCTCACCCAGCTCTTTAGGTGTGACACACCCAGTTGTTCCCAGCTGTGGAAGGGTTCTTAATAAAATCATACCAAGGAATTATAAGGGGGAGTTCACAAAGGCAGATACCAAGCATCAATTCAGTGGAGTTTATCTCAATTATCAGTTTTAAAGGAGGCAGCCTGAATGCTCAGAATGAGAGTGTAAATTCAAGTTTGTCTCTGAAGAAAATTAATTCTTCTACATGAAAAAATGTATAATTCTGTAAAATGAGATCTCTGGTTGAAGAATATAATTAAATTCTAATATTAAAGAAAAGGTGGGTTAATAGAGTAAAATATTAAACTAAGAAAAAAAAGAAAATTTACTGCAAAATCCTAAATAGCAAACTTTTCTAAAGCTACCACAGCCCTGACTTCTGATGTTGAAGTTTTACCACACTAATTTCATTTTTCAATAATAGGGCAAATTAAAATACATAGCTGCCACTAATATTGTTACTACATTGTTATATTTAGAGTGTGTCTTGAATGAAACTAAAAAGGGAGGCCCCACCTGGAGCACTGTGTCCAGCTCTCAGGCAGCCACCACAGGAAGTGTGTGGAGCTGCTGGGTGACTCTGGAGGAGGGCCAGGAAGGTGAGCAGGGAGCACATCTCTCATGAAGGCAGGCTGAGAGAGCTGGGGTTGTCCAGCCTGAAGGAGGGAAGGCTCCAAGGAGACCTTCCAGCACCTAAAAGGGGCCTAAAAGAAAGATGGAGAGGGACTTGTCGCAAAGATGCATAAGATAAGTGGTAATAGTTTAAACTAGGATAGGATGGGTTTGGTTTTGGATATTGGGAAGAAATTCTTTACTATGAGGGTGGTGTGGCCCTGGAATAGATGGAGCTGTGGATGCCCCAACCCTGGAAGTGTTTGAGGCCAGATTGGATGGGACTTTGAGCAATCTGGTCTGCTGTGGAAGGTGTCCCTGCCCATTGCAGAAGGGTTGGAACTAGATGATCTTTAAGGTCTCTTGCAATCCAAACCATTCTGTGATTTGTTTTTTCAAGATAGATCGAAGTATCTCATCACCTTGCAGAACCCGGTATTTGGATAAAACCTTCATCTTTTTTCTGGCCTGCACTTTTCCCACATATTCATTATCAGTCTTGTAATATGTTAGTTATGTAAAGCAAACAGAAAACCCTGTTGGAGAAGTTTTGCTGAAGTGGGACTAAGTACATACATGAGAGGAAATAACAGAGCTATGACTTTGGCCCTGGCATTTCAAAATGTTGGGTAGTTTTTAACTTAATCCATTTAATGTTTCTTTAGCATAATCTTTTTTTATGAATTCCTAAACAAAAAGCAATCCTGGAAAAATTAAAATGCCATTCTTTCTGTAACATAAAGCTCTCTATAACTAAAGCCAACTGGAGAGAAGTGACAACTGTTACATGAATGTTCATCCTTGTGTTCCTGCATTTCAGCTAAGCTTTTGAGACAGGCTCTCTATTTCAGTTCAGAGACAACACTTTCTGAATTTAAAATACCACCCAAAAAAGTGGTTCAGAGAATAGATGCTCCCTAAATAAAAACTGAGAAAATGAAATGGTTGCTGTGTGGTATGGCTTTAAGGACATATTCTGCACCTGTTGTTCCTTTTGGAGCAGGATATATTTAATGGGGTGCTCTTCTGATTATATAAGAGTGAGCTATTATACCAACCTTAAGTTATTTAAGCATATGTACAGAATCACTACCTTGCATATCGCAACTCTTGTCTCTTATTAAGAAACCCTCTCCTTTTGGGGGCTGTCAGAAGGGAAGCCACCTGGCAGTGAGTTAAGCTAAACACAGTGCTCTCTAGTACCTGTCTTCTTTAGCCTGTAACTTAAATTACAGTACTGCCACCGCAAATTACTGGCTTTGTGGTAGGAAGTAGCTGTACACTATTTCCTGATACAGTAGATACTGAATTAAAAAATATTCTTCTTTAATAGTAGTTGATATTTCTTATGACTTGAATGTTCTTCCTGTCTAGTCCTGGGGAATATGCTGCATTTCCTGATTCCACTTCTGTTTCCTGCTCAGGGTGCTTTTTTTCCAGGGTAAACAAAGGCAAAGTGAAATTTCTGTTCTATGGGATGAATGTTAGCACTGTTCGGCAGACCACTGAAAAAAGCAGTCTACATAAAAATTCCTGAAAATATGATCTTTTGAGTGGGAATTGGTTATCAAAGCTCTTTGGAAATTTTTTGAGAGCTTTAACTGTAAAAGCAATACCACATCTCAGTGTTTGGAGGAATTTTTTAGGTTTGCTTTGCAGAATCATTCAGGTCTTTAAACTGTTTGGCAAATCAGGTGAAGCTGAGGTATACCTGAAAGCCTGAGGTGTGATGATGAGACACTCTTTTGGGACTTGTATCTTATTTTGCCCTTCAGGAAGAGCTGTTGTATTTTGCTCAAAGGAGACCGAGTCAAATACCCTGAAAATGGATACTTGAAAAACCAATCAAACAAGACCCCAAACCAACCTCAAAAACAACAATGAAAGGAGAGAGAATGCAGATCAATTAGTGGACAGATAGTTCAGAGCTGGTGTTTTCTGTTGATAATACTGATTTTGTGGTTTTCTTTCATATCTATTTGCTTAGTTACTATATTATCTTGAACTTTTTTTTGCTCAAGAATTGAGTGCTTGCAATAAGAGAGTATGATAGAGCTGAACCTGAACTTGCTGTGCTGATTTTTCTAAGAAGCATGCATTTCAATGAGTTGAAGAACTTATTTTCTAATTTGGCCTCATAATAAAAAAAAAACCAACCAACTCAAAACACTCACACAACACAGAACCACCCTTTCCTGCCTTTTTATTTTGCGTAGAATAGAAAGTGGTGAGATGGATGAAAGCCAAAAGCTTCAGTGCATGAAGTATGAAAATGATTGGACCAAAACTTGTGTCTCCTTAAATTCTCTTGCTTGTACCTATGTGACTGAAAAGTCAATCATCCCAAAAGCTTCAGCATTTTAGAAACTATCTTTGAATTCAAACTGAGGTGAAACAAATAAGAGACAGCTTTTTGTGTGTCTTGAAAATTGAAATGCAAACCATTTAACCAAAATTTAATTAGGACAATGGATGTGGCTTTCCCCATATTTATATTCAGGGAAATAACATTTCTTACACATATGGTTGTAATAGGCCTTTATTGTGGTAACTAAGTTTCCTAGTGACAGTTCCCTTGAAATGGAAAACTGCAGCACTTCAGACTGACTCTAGAAATGTTTCCACAACTTTGTAAATGTGTAAATTCTCTTTTTGCTATGGGCATTGGCAAAGAAATGTATTTGCTTCCTGAGTATAGCTATATTCTAAATATTGAAATTGCTGTGTTTATTTTTTTAATGATATATCTAATTGCAATATCAGTAATTGCACATGTTTTACTTTTCTTAGTATTTGGGACAATTATATAGAGATAAAGAAAAAATTGGGTTTTTTCAGTCTTGTGAAACTGATGTGCTTAAGTGAAAAATATTCGTGCTCATGTCACTAATCTGCACAAACTGTAAATCATTCCAGTAAGAACGTTGTAGGCAATAAAATATGTTCCAGACTTTGGACCATACCTGCTAGAAATTTACCTTCAATTCTTAGGTTTAAAGTCTATAAAGTGTTAGGTGTGGTGCCATTTAATCTGTCTGCTTTATTTTCTGGTCATTATGAATAATATTGGAGATAGATCACTTTTGCTGTTGAGTAATTTAAAAGTTAATAATTTACACTTCCTTTATCAGATTATACTTTTGCTAGTGTTTGGAGTTTTGTGAAGATGATTCTGCTCTAAGAATGAAGAACTCTGGAGTTCTGTACCTGTACCTACATGTGTACAGGAGGAGTTTGAACAATTCAGAGTAACAATACAGGTAGCATGTGTTAGTTGTATCAAAAGCAATTCAAGTATCTCTAGTGACACAGATCCACAGGCTTATATTGGAATTCAGGTAGTTCTTCTACAGAAGTGAATGATTCCCTGCAGAAAATTGCAGTAGCTTTCTACAGAATTGCACTGGTTTGTTCAAAGTAATCATATTTGATCCTATTACATTTCAAAAGTATCTCTGGGATAACTTTGGGGTGGGAGGGGCTACAAACCCATTATTACTGAAGGCCTTTATGCTTTTTCAGTGTTTGTTTGCATTAACAGAAGTGTCTCTAGCATTTTAGGATTCCCATGGGAATCCATCTAAATCTTAAATACCTGTATTCATTTTAATCCCCTAGCTTCCCAGGATTAAATGCAGTTTATAAAACAATGCATGAGAGGGAAAACAGCATTTTTGATGAGTAGCAGTGAGTACCTTACAAAAGGAGGTAAAGAGAAAGCCTGCATTTTTTGGTGGTGGCTCTTTTTTCCTCCATACAAAAGAAGTGTTTGTGTCTGATGCTGGAAATTGAATGACTTAACCAACATGAGTTTATTCTTTTTCTAACATCAATTACACAGAAGCATGTAGGCACGTTCACTATTGTATTATTCTAAATTGTATTTTACTGCTAAATTGCTGAAGTTCAGTTAGTTTTTCTGCAGACAACTCAACAGGAAGAGCTGCTATATTTAAATGGTGGGGGAAGCTGACTTCTTGAAGTTTTCCATGGGTACAGGAGTTTGCCAGTTCACCATACTCTGTAAATAAAGAAAGTAAAGCTGAACAGTGTACTGACAGTTTTTGATCTTACTTCATGCAAAACCCTACTTGTGGCTATTTTTATTCCTTTCAGACATTTCAGTTCTAATTATTATTACTGCTTAATTGGAGCACTTATTGTATCCTTTGAAGTGACATTAATGATTTGGGGTTTTTTTTTGCTGTGAATGTTACAGAATGCAATTGGCAATGAAATAACAATTTCAAATATTCTTACAAACTGCATTTCCAGAGGGTTACAGGGTTGTTTTCATGCCGTCACTGAAACCAATTAAACAAAATAATGTCTCACCACATGGTTAGATGATAAGAACAGGCGGAGAGTTGGAAATAAAGAGCCCTAGATAGCAGCCAAGCTTAACCACACAAAGGCATGTTTCTTTTAAATGATAGAGATCTGTTGTCTTTAAGAAACAAAAGGAAAAAAACCCCAACAACAAAAGCAAAAGAAAACCCAACAGGGGAACTGTTCTCCAGACTGAACAAGCTGGATGATCAAGCTCAGGATCTCCAGCCATGCACATCCTGGTGACCTCCACTCAATTTGCTCCAGTTTATCCATGTCTTTCCTGTGCTGTGAGACACCAAACCAGAGACAGCAGTGTTACAGAGGTGGCATAGTAAGTGCTGAGGACAAGGGGGAATGATGGGCTCTGTCAGCCTTCTGACATGCTCCATTTTGCACACCCAAGCACCATCTCATTCAGCCCTGGGTGCTGGTGGCCAGTGGTGCCAGGACTGGCTGCTGGCTGAGGTTCAGCCCAGCAGGACCCCCGGGCCCAGCTCTCCTCTCCACTCTGCAGTTACAGGAATTAGGTCCATCCATGGGGCAGGACTTGGACTTTGTGACTATTGGATGTCATATGAGGTTCCTGCAGAGCCAGTCCTCCCAACAGCCCTGCCCTCCAGCATATGTATCCCCTCCCTACCATTCTGTCTGCCCAGGGAGGGAGTGCAGTCTCAGAACCTGACTCAGAAAGCAAAATTCTGGAAGCTGCTGCAGCTGGTTTCTGGGACTAGAGTAAGAAGGTTGACTAATGCTGATGATATTTTCTCTTTCCTTTCCCTTCCAGAAAAAATGTCCTGCAAATGTAAACACGCACACACCTTTGAACCCAGTATGTACAGATATGCATCAACTGACGTGGATTCCAATGCGTTATATGATAAAATATTTAACTGGGGCGGGGAAAGGGAGTCCAAGTTCAAAATACTTCTGCTCTTGCAAAGGCTATTAAATTACAGACAGCCACTTGTTCCCTGTGAATAACCACTGAAATACGCTTGTCAGATTTATGATGCAGTAATGTATTCTTTTTAACTCTATGACCTGATGTTGTAAGATGCCCTCAACTGTGATAATTTTCGGGGGTGAGGGATGTACTTGGTAAAGCGCTAGCTAAAAATGCCTGAGCTAACAGAAGGCAGTTTATTTATGTGTAGTTTGACTAGAAGCTGTCATGTATTTTCAACACAGATCTGTGCAGTTAGAGAATTACTGTACAATTCCACAACTGAATCCTAATGTGTCCAAGTATACCAGTGTTAACTACTCTTGTAAACAGCTTTTAGTAGTAATTTTCAGGTAATTTTTTTCAGTAACTGTGCTCTTTTTATGTATAAAATAAAAGGAAATTTGGGTTACTTTATTGAGAACAAGAAAATTTAGTACAATTTTGGTTTTGTGTATGAAATTATGAGTTCTGGAATGCCTAATACTGCTCAGGCCTGAGGTAAAGGGCTCAGAGGTTTTGTGAAGGCAGTGTTCAGTGCCAGTCATAAAAACCCCAAACAAACAAAAGTACAACCAACCACACACAAAAAAAGAAAAGGACCCAACCTTATTCTAGAAACAAGTACTAGGAATAGGAAAACCAACTGTACTGCGTTGCTGTGGTTTATCTGACATTTGCTGGTGTTGTAATACCATATGAGGCTTTGGGCTTGGATAATTTTCCCTTTTCTTACTTTCTCACTAGCCCAAATTCCCCCAAAAGCAGATCTATGGAACTGGAATATCTTCACCCTTATGGCATCTCTCTGACTAAAAGTAGGGATAGCTTCCCCTGCACGCTTAGTTAAGCATGCTGAGAGTCCTGAATGAGAGGTGATGGATGAAGGAGAGAGCTGGACAAAGTTGCAAGCTTATAACAAACAAATAAACAAAAAAAACCCCAAACAAAACAAAACCCTAGCAGATGGTGTGGACAAGTGATTGAGCTGGTCACTTCATGCAATGTTATATGAATAATCAGCGAAGGGGAAGTAGGCTTCCTTGCCAACAGATGATGTGGATAATCAAAGTTTACTTGCATTCAAGGGATAGTGGAGAAGTTTAAGTAAGGGAAATATTTTAAGAGTTACTTAGTATGTGGAAATCACATCTAGCTTAGAGAGTCCACAAAGGAGAAACATCTCTCCTGTCTATTTTTGCTCTTCCTTAGGCAGCCACTTGGGATTACATGGGAGGATGAGATCTTGAGCTTGATACAGTTTTTTGATCTGGCCCCATGTGGACGTTGCTGTGTGTGGTTTTGGAAAGGTTGCATACAGTTGTTTTGCTTTTAACTTCTGTAGCTGTATGGAAAACTCCAAGAAGCAAAACTAAGGAAAATATCAAACACAAATCATATGGAAGCAATTAATTTGATTTGATAAATCAATCAAGCAATCATTTTTAAGCTTTAGCAAATGTGGACCATTATATGTACAACTATTTGAAAAGATGAATAAAATCATGGTAGGTCTCTTAATCCAGACCAGCATTCTGTATGTGATCGGGTTGTGCAATCAAAGGGAAAAAAATGTTATCATTAATTATTAGCAATTTAACATATGACAGTTCTTCATTAAGCCATTGGAAGCTTCATGAAAAACTTCAGAAGAATAATGAATAAGAATGGCTGAAAGTCTGTCGAAATAAGCTGGTACATGTGTTTGCCTTTGCTATATTCAGCATAGTTTCTTAAAAGCTACTTTCGCTTGCAGAAAATCAGTTAATTTAAGAGGTTTTGTTACTGATTTTGGCATGGGAAGTGTAACTGGAAAATCACACATCATATGGTTATGTAGAAGGCACACCCACACAGGTTGAATAAGCACAGAATAAGATGCATTGGTAATGATACTCCACTTGTCCTGCAAAACCCTCTCTCTATGTGCAGAACATTTTATTCTTTGAAATCTGAGCTTGCCTCTGGTATTGAATGTTGGCTGCTGTTAGGAAATCATACAGAAGTCACTTAGTGCTGATGGTTTAGTAGCATTTGCCATTTCATAGTGATATTTTTATTCTCTCAAGAGGAACAGAATCTCTTGCAAAAGGATAATTTTCTTTTTATAAACATTTTGTCTTTCTGAAGCGTGTTCCATGTAGAGATGCAAGCAAAGTCCTTAGTTCAATTCTGTTTTCTCTAAAACTGCTTGAATAATTTGTGAATGTATTCAACAAGCTGGTTTGATAAATAACCTATACAGAAATCCCTAGTTATCCAGGTATTGCACTCAGTCTGGCATCATGATCATGACCTAAATGATGTGACTGCATTTGTAAATTACTTCCATTTTTTGGTCAGTGTTGTTTGTTTCATTGCTAGGATAAGATTTAAATCTACAAGTCCAGGGAATGGTGGCACCGAGTAGGATGAGTCTGAGTGCTTGAGTTTTGCTTGTTTGGGTGCCATGTGAGCAATGGGTGGCTCAGCAGCTGCTCTCAGTGTGCACAGGGCTGCCAGCACGGGAGAACTAAGGCAGGTGTGGGCCAAAGCTGCTTGCTAAAATTCCTTCCTTTAGCGAACAGTGTGTTTTATCAGGAGAAAAGCTGGAATGAAGGACTGGAACTTGGTTTTCTCAGAAAGTGTATTTACACAATGGGACACGGCAGTAAAAGGGCAGACAAGGGGGATGGGGCAAAGTTGCACCCTCAGTCTGCTTGCAGATGACACCAATCTGGGCAGAAGCGTTGATCTATGGGGGGTAGGAAGACACTACGGAGGGATCTGGACAGGCTGGATGGATGGGCTGAGGCCAGCTGGATGAAGTTCAACAAGGTGAAGTGCCAGGTCCTGCTCTTGGGTCTCAACATTCAAATGCTTGGGGAAGAGTGGTGGGAAAGCTGCCCAGCGGAAAAGAACCTGGGGGTGCTGGTTGACAGCCAGCTGAACATGAGCCAGTGTGTGCACAGGTGGCCAAGAAGGCCGGTGGCATCCTGGCCTGTGTCAGCAATGGTGTGGCCAGCAGGACCAGGCAGGGATTGTGCCCCTGCACTCAGCACTGGTGAGGCCACACCTCAAATCCTGTGTTCAGTTTTGGGCCCCTCACTTCAAGACAGACATTGAGGCACTGGGGTGTGCCCAGAGAAGGGCAGTGAAGCTGGTAAAGGGTCTGGAGCACATGTCTGGTAAGGAGCAGCTGAGGAAACTGGGGATGTTTAGTCTGGAGAAAAGGAGGCTCAGGGGGACCTTACTGTTCTCCACACCTGCTAGGTGGGGGTCAGCCTCTTCTCCAAAGTAACAAGTGACAGGCCAGGAGGAAATGTCTTCAAATTGTGACATATGGACAACCAATTGTGTGGTTTAGAATTGGGGTTTAGTAAACTTTTCTTCAATTAAAACACTTGTGAAGCATTGCAACAGGCTATTCCGGGCAGTGGTAGAGTCACCATCCTTGGAAGTATTTATGAGTCTTGCAAATGTGGCACTTGCGAACATGGTTTAGTGGTGAACTTAAGAGTGCTGGGTTAATGGTTAGTCTCAATGATCTTAAAGGTTTTTTCTAACCTAAACAATTCTATGATTCTATTAGGGTTCAGGAGAGATGGAGAACAGCGAGCACTCAAAATTTCTTCTTGTCACCTGTTGCCCAAGAATGTGTTTGTGTGGTTCCCATCATTTAAAAATGACTTATTACTGCCTGAGAGTCACACGGGGAGAGAGAGGAGAAGCCTGCTTTCATCTCCCAGGGCAGGAATCTTTTTGATGGACGTGTACCAAAGGCACGTGTACATTACTTATAGAAGGAGCTTTTGTTTGCAGAATTTTTGTCAGGAAAGCAAATATGTTCAAGCTCCTAGAAACTGTTTGTTCAGGCTTAATTGCATGTAGGTTTTGGCATTCAACATTTAATGGAACATGTTACTGTTATTTGTGCATCTGCAGTCACAGGAGAGACTGTCCTCCTTAAGAGCTAAAGTAAGCAGCAGTAAGCACAGTGGAAGAAAACTACTAAACTTTGGAGTTTTTTTCCTACCTCCACATGTGAGAGGGTACTCCAGCTCATTAGTTCAGGTTACTTCAACTCTTGGTAATATGACTTCTTTGTTAATGCAATTTTAAATTATGAAGACTCCCTTCAGTTTCAAAACAGGTGCATTGAGATTTTTCTCTAATTAATTTTTTTTACTTTACCTGTGAAAAACTTCATAATCTGCTTTTACTGTTAATGAAGAGGAGGTAGCATCTGCTTGATTTCTAGTTTCTTCTAGTTTTTAGGTAGTCTGTGTGTCACTGCTGCTGTTATTTGGAATAGCCTTCTGTAACTCTTCAGCTAATTTGGGATACCCAGTAAAGATGCTTTCCCGCTGTTTTCATTCTCTATTGCTCAGATGTCTCTGCCAGGCAACTCACAAAACAAACAGCAACACCAGGTCAGCTTCAAAGAGTGCAGGCTTTGAAGTAGAGAGCAGATGACAGTTATGAAAGGTTAGTCTTTAATGGTATTACAAAAGGTAGCTGTACAGGTTTCCATGCATTTGCTTATTAAAGTGTGTAATGCCCCAATCCTTATGTACAAAAAATAATTAGTGGGTAGTTTTTAGAAAACCTTGTACTTTCCCTAGTGGTAGAGGATACAACAGAGATTAGTTTATGACCTGAATTTCAAAAGCATGTGACTTTGTTTTTTATTAAGGTCAACACAGCAAGATACAGGGACAAAGAGAAGAGTGTAAGACAAATTGGGTATAGATGGTCAACTTAACACTCCTAGAAAAGAGAGGGCAGAAAAAGTTGTCTCGTTAAATATGGCAAGTTTCAATCCATTCTAATCTTGGTGCCTGCAATAAAATTAATAATTACCTGAGAGAGTAAATACTGTGATATTGTGTTCATTGGATAATTATATGCTTAATTTTTCAGAGACAATTGCTTTTTGTTTCAACGGAAGCTCCATTACTGCTGGTGGTGCTCACTGGCCAGTCTTCAACTTGTGAAAGAACTTTGGCAAGCCTTGGTTGTGCCCCTGAAACACAGGATCCTCTATGCAAGCTAAAATTAGCAAAAATAAAAATCTTTGTAAAGGAAGTGGAATTTAAAAGCAATTTTTATTTTTGTAAGCTGCTCTGTAATCGTGAATGTGTTAGTCAACTTATTTTTGAGGGGAATTGGTATGACACTCAAAATGAGTGCATATGAGATTTTACAAATTGAAAATCAGCACAGACTTAATTTAAATGTGCATTTATATACTTTAAATGGCTTGTTTACTTCACATCCTATCTGTTGATTTCTGTGCTATCAGCATTCATCAATTTTAATTAAAAGGAGAGGAAGTTTGAGAGTGAATTTGAGATGAGAGTTCATTTTTTTCTTTTTGCCAAGAATGATATCTCAGTATTTTTAATTTATTTTTCTTTTCCTTTTGGCTTTCCTTTTTGAAGGATTGCACAATTTTTGTTGGGAGCTTTATTATGCAAAAAAAAGTTCAAATATACTCACCTGTGTACCTATCCTGTGTCAGGGTTTTTCCTTCAGGGCCTTAAGTAATAACTATGTTACTTTTAATAATATTTCAAGTAATTACATGTTTGACATTCTGTCTGGAGTTCATGCAACAGTTCTGGATTTCTTTCCCTAGCAGAAGCTTCCAAAGAATCTTTCCTACCTGAAAAAAATTGGGGCACATATTTTTGCATGTATTCAATGTGCTGTTTTGTAAGGGAAGAGCTTAAAATGCAGTGTGGCAGAAGGCTTCATATCTGTCTTCTTTCTGAGCAGTAAATATCTGACTGTTGGAGCAGTTCTGAATCGGTCTCTCTCAATAAATCAGCATCCAACAGATGGCTGATTTGTTATTTCATGAACTGCTTTTGATAGTACTGATTTCCGTTACTAAAGATGATGCTTGCATAACTTACATGGCAGAATGAGCTGGTTTTTAGTATCTTAGGAAACTGGTGTACTGTCCTACTCTGCCATAAATGCATTTCCTTGATGGTGAAGACTGTTGCGTATCTTTATACCTTCAGTCGCTAAAAAAAAAAAAGTCTACAAAAGGGACTTCTATTAAGTTTATTTTTAAAATATATTATCATAGCAGGTTAAGTGGACCACTAACTGCATCTACACTGAAATGGAGAGGAGAGAAGAGAATACATTAGGAGAAATTTTTTTCATGGTATTTTCCACCCATTAACTTCATGCAGTAAGAAAGTGGTAGCCTATTGCAAAGCACTTTGAATGTTGTGTGGGCAATGTGGTCAACAGTTTGCTGTCTGGCAACCAAACCTGATGATAATGCTCAAGCTTATCATCCATGTTTACTATCTGTGGGTCAAAGCGTGAAGGTATGTTCACTCTGCTCTTTTCTCCTGTACTTTCTAGGGGTTACCTTCCTGTCAAGGAATAGCTGGGCTTTGCTGCGATTTAGCAACCTATTCCTAAGCCATCAGCAGAGATTGATGTGTCCTCTCCTCATTGGAGGATACTACTGGGTATTCCTCCTCCACACTGAGTTAATTTCTTCTTGTAGTTCTCTTAGCCTGCAGGTGAAAAGAAGGGGAGATCTTGGTAATTATTCTGAGTCTCACTGTTGTGTGTGTTGCTGATGAGACCGCTGAGATGACTTTTTGTGTGATTCTTCTGCAACTGTAATTTGTTTCAGGTAGAATTAAGTATAATCAAGAAGAGAAACATCCCATTAATTTTATTGAGCTGCCTTTAATTTTTCATCCTGTCTAGACTATCAGTCCTAATTGCAGGATGATGGTAAAGTCTTGGCTTTTCACTGAATTGTTAAACTATGGATATAGTGACAGCACTGCTGCTGTTGGGATTTCTGAATAAAATAGGGCCAAACACTTGAGATCAAAAGGGATACGTTCATAGACAATTCCAAGGTAACAGGTCTGGATGTAGCAGTTGCTAATGCAGCATGTGTACTGTCCCACGGGAAGCTGCAGTTTGTAGTAAACTGGCACTATTGACGTATTTTTCAGTTTAACCATTAGTTTGATAATCTTTCCAATGATTAAATGCAGTAATGATTGTGCTTCTCAGAGGTTTTGAGACACCCTTAGTTTTTTGTTAATTTTCTCTTGGTGATAAATAATGCCTGTTTTTCCTGTAGAAATTATGAGGACTGTTGGACAAAGAATTCATAGAATAACTCCATCAAGAGCCTGAGGGTTGCTTTTGTGTTTTATTTTGGCTCTGTGGTTTGATTGACTTCTGGGAAGGATAGCTTGCAACCACCATGTGTGTTTTAAGGAACCCACTTCTCCAGTGCTTCATCTGGCTGGGCAGCTGGTGAAATTGTGCAGATGGCTAACTGCAATTTCCAAGACTTGATGCATGTAGTATCTTCTTTCTCGTGAGAAGGAAGATTCCCAATTTAGCATTTACTCATGCACTCGTTAAAGATGTTGGGAATATTGCCATGGCCTCACTTGGAGCAGAATCTGATAGTTTTGTTCCACTCCTTCCCTACCAGCAGACTTAGTTGTAATAGCTTGTTGGAGCACTTTGGTGATGTCTTAATTGGTGTATTAAGCCTATTTTTTTCCTCAGTCATCAGTTTTGTGATACAAATTACATACTTCATGAGTACTGGTGAAAGAGCGGTGTGAGATCATCTATAGTTCCCTGGCTAGGATTGTTTTCCCATATCATTAATTTTCTTCAAGTTTTTATTCTCAGACTCCTCTAACTTTACAACAGAAACTCTTAAGTGACTAATAGCACATTTGGTTTCAGTTGGTTGGGATGGTCAGAATGAATGTAAACTCCAACTTCAGAGGTATATGGTCAGACTAGCTTAACTTCTCTCCTCCCCCCACCCCTCTTTTTTTTTTGCCTCCCACAAAAGTTTTATAACATTCTGGCAAAGCAAGTATTTGGACTTTTACCCATTCTCTCACTTTACAGTAAAGAAGCATTCATTTTTCCAACATTAAAAACTTGGCCAGAAAACCTGGCCCCAAAACGTTAATGTTTTGAGCAAATGTTTAAAATTACCCTCTGACTTGGCTGCTCCAGGCAGCCTTAAAGCACTGTTTTCTTTTGGGATGGAAAAATTGTTTTTCACCCAAAAAAAGCTAATTAAAAGAGGTAATATTTATCCAGTATTACTGATAGCAACAAATTGAGTTTATATATTTCAAATATCATAGAAATAAATCTGAAGCCATAAGGAACCTGAATAAGAATAGCTGAATCCTTAAGGAACTCCATTAATTGTGGATGTTTCAAGAGCTGAGGATAGGAGGTGAGAATTGCAGGAAATGTGGAAAATAATATATACTTGTCTTAGATCTTGTCTGTTCTCTAAAAGAAAAGGGACACGTTTTTCCTTAAGTGAAGTACACTTGGTAAATTTTTCTTCATTTTTGTATCTTGTTTTTGGTTTAAATTTTGCTGCTACTTCACGCCACATCTTCTGGGAGGGCTGGTTCAAGGCAATACATCCTTTTTCAGTGTTTTTTTTTTCTGTTAAGCTTGCATAAATATTTGACTTTGCATTAATTGAGGAGCTCTTTCCTGGCTCTAAGTATATTTTTACAAATGGAGACAGATCAAGAAAACATGGGAAATAATAAAGTTCCGTTGTATCTGCATATCTCATTCCTTTTGGACATATTTGATCACCTTAAGTTAATAGAGAACGAACTTTAATAAAGAGAAGTCAGGTTCAGCCTGTATTTCATACTCTTGTGCTCTGTGTGATGAGTGATGATGTTGTGCTCTGTGTTGCTAGGGTAACACAAAGAAACATAGAGAAAATACGGCAAAATTCCAAAAAGGAAGCATTTTCTTTTTTTTTTTTCAGTGCTTCTTATTTGCTCATGAAATATTTTGCCAGAATATTACTGAGAAAACCCAGTACAGTAGTTTTTTAAAGCTTTTAGTCCAAGTGTACAGACTAAATGAAATTATTCAGTCATGCAGTAGTGATTTACTTAAGGACAAATGCAGCATCACTTCATCTTGTTTCCAAAATCTTTATCATGGACTAAGCTGCTCTTACCTTGTACCTCCATTTCTTCATCTTTGCTCTGCATCTCTGTCAATAAATCTAATTTTTTTTATCACTCTTTCACAAAAGCTTTGCTTTTAGTAGTCCCCCTTTGAACTGCAGAACAAAAAAGCATTTGTTTTTTAATAATGTAACAAAACTTTAGAATGAAAAGAGGTCTGGTATATACACTGCCCCTATTCTCTGTTCTCCTGCGCAACAGTTTGGCCAGCACTACACTGGAATTGCTCTAGAGGAAGAAATGAGCCATTGGAAATCTTTGAAATGACTCCCAGGTTCTGTAAATTCCATGTATCCCTAAAATGCAGGGGGTCTGCCTCTTCTCCAGAAGATATAACTGTCCATCATATATATATATGTGGCATTTATGGGTCTTGGCTTTCCTGAGGAGATGATGACTGGAGTGGACTGAATCCTGGATTACTTTTATGGGCCTAGAATAGGACATCTGTAGCTTCTGCTGGTAACTCTGAGTCACCTGTGTGCTGAATTGTTTTCTGAGTATGTGTCGTAACAACAGCAGCCAAGCAGATGCCTATTTAGACTGGTGAAACTGGCTGTAAGCACAAGTGTGAACACAGCAATATCCAGTACAAGCTACTGTCAGTCATCTTTTGTTTTTTTTATCAGAGGATATGTTCATTGCCAAATATCTGATATAAATTATGCAGCATAGACTTGAGTTCTGGGTTTTCTTTTTTTTTTTTTTTTTTTTTTTTTTTTAAATACCCTGAGGAATTGAGTAAACCTTGCTTTTGAGTTTTATAAGCTGTGGTAAACTGTTTTGCTTATACACAAGGCACTTCTGCACCATTGCTTGTTTGCTTGACACAAGGATAACAAAGGATTACATTTACTGGCTCTTTCCCTGGGCATGGAGGGAGGAGATTGAATGAAGGAGATTGTTGGGGTGGATTTTTCCTCTTCCCTGTGTACAGAGGCTATAAAAATATCTCTCTCTGAGCAAGCAGTGTTGTATAACCTGCCAAATCCTAGCTCTTCCCAAGAGACCACCTCTAAATGCTTTATCCAAATTGAACAATTGTGTTAATCCTGGGGGTTGAGTGTAAGAGAGTGCACATAGGCAGTTGCTAGGAGTACTTGGTAGATGGAAAATTTTTTACCCTAACATACCTTGCAGTGATTTGTTTATTCATACCTGGAGTTGGTACAGACAAGTCTCATCAAGGCTTGGTGGGAATTAATGTGGTCAGTATTGAGGGCTATTCTAAAAGTTTACTTCTGGTGTGTGTGTGGAAACTGGGGATGTTGAAATATTCCAGTTAGGTGTGAGAGTTGGGAATAAAAAGGACAGTTGCTTTGGAAATACTTAATAATGGCAAAGAGGCATTAGGTAGTAGAGAAAATGAGTTTTGGTCATGTCATGAAAAATAATGCTGTGAGTTGGCATGGTTGCTGCCGCTTAGCTGAAGCAAATAATAGACTTTTTACATAATTTTTTTTTATAATGCTCTTGAACTATTTTTGAGCAAGCTAGCAGCTGCATGTTTTTGTGGTTTTGAATATATTTCTAAAAACTTACAGGATTGCTTTTAATTTTCTATTTTGATACTTACTTTTCAAGTGACTCCCCAGATATACCAACTATTTGTTTTGGAAAGATTGTTAGCCAAATTATACATTCCTCATCTTGACTTCTCTTGAAATTAATGTACAAAATTTAAACAACATGGTCTAGATTTGTGTGGGGGGATGAAGGTCAAGGATCTTTAAAACTAAATGCAAGAGAAGTTAATGTAGATAATGATCCTGATGATCAACAGGATGAGCTCAAGTATGTTGATTCTTGAGGTACAAGGAAGGAGTAAGGTAGAAAGGGGGGGGAAACATTTAATGTAATCCTTGTGCAAAGGTCAACTGAAATATGTACAGGCTTTTAAAAAAGAAAAAAAGGCAGCAGGGAGATAAAAGGAGAGATTCAGCAAAATCATATGCTCCAAATTCTAAATACCAAAACTTGGAAAGAAGTAAAAACCTATAGTATATGCAAGTACTGACATTATAGCTATCTATCAATTGATCTAAAATACTGTGTGCATTAAAGTGTTTTTTTTTTTCCTTGAGAAGGAATTAATTTCACCTGTGAAATTAAAAAAGTCTTCTTGAGTGTGAACAAAGTGATTTGAGATTTGATTTCCTAACACTCTGTATGAGCTGAGAGTCAACTGCACACCTTCTAATACTTTGTGCAGAGTCCATCTTTTCTTATAAAAGTCAGTGGATATTCTTATGTTTCTTGGCCAAAGTGTATGGCATGTGACCACTAGATTTCAGAAATAAAATGCCTGCTGGGTTTTTGGTTTTTTTGTTTTTTTTTTTTTTTTTGGTAAGTGCCAGTCTAGATCTGGAATTGGAAGTATCCAATAAAGATTGGCAAAGCATTCTAGTTTTTTCTTGAAAAAACAGTACAAGAGACACACAGTTGAATTGTAATTAGTTAGTGAAGCTGATGAATTTTTAGAGCAAGTTAGGAATAGAGTAAGAAAAAGTCACAAAGAGGGACCAATCGACAAATCTACATCAATTATTATCAATTTTAGGACAATTTGTTTTGGAAACTGTCTCAGATATCATGCAGTCCAACTTTAATTTTCTTTAATAGAGCTTAATATTTGAGCAGGAAGGTGCACGATCCTATCAGCCTCCTTTTTGCCACTGCAACAACTTGCAGCGTGTGCTCCACACCACTTGCCCTGCTCACCACTCAAACAAGAGCCAAGGACTGCTCAGGTTATCATTGAGGCTCTTCTGCTTGTTTTTCTGTGGGATTTATTTTTATTTTTGTTTGACAGGCGTGCCTTCTTCCCTACAGGATGCTAGTTTTCTGTTTGGGAGGACCTCTAGATTGGACTGGAGTATGAGGAAACTGGCAGAGATGGACCACCCAGGGAGGGGTTGGAAAAGAGCATGAGGAAATGGATAATGTTATCGTCTGGTGACTTGCCGGGGTTGATGCACTTTTCTAGAAGTGCCTGTTTTTGTTTTGATAAGGGATTTCAGAATGGTGTGGAGGCATAATGGGTGAGATCAGCAAGGAAGCACCATGCTCCAGAGGCAGTGTGAGAAGACAGGCTCTGAAGCCATGGATGGTGATGTGTTCCCACAGAGGGTGTTGGCTGGCTCTGTTCCCTCTCTGCCTTTTCCTTCTTAAGCATTTCTCCTCCACCCCTCAGCTTTAGGAGGTGGGGGCACAGGGTGGAGACAGGCTGCTCATTCATCAGGGCCCATGGAGCTCCTTGCTGTCAGCCAGGGGTTCCGTAGGGGCACGGAGAAACGCTTTCTGCTGACATTTTATACCTGACTCTGTGCTGCTGTGATGTGAGTGGCATTGGGTCTGGTGGACATGTTGCTATGGAAAATGCATGTGCTTTTTGTAGTCAAATAGAAAGGTGTGTTTCCAAACGCTGTTCTCTAACTCTGCAGCCATAGCCTGGCTGGTTTATTTCCAGCATTCTCAGCAGTGAACTGTGGCTCTCGGGTTTGAGTATCAATTTGCTAAGTCCAAGTGCTGGAGGAATGTCCTCATGTTTCTGTACCCATGCAGCAACCACATCTTCCACTGGAGCCTTTCTATTCTCAGCAGCACGTGGGAATTCAGTGAAATCCGATAACAGCAATATTAATAGCAGCTGAGTAGGTGGCCAAAGAGGTTGAAATTTAGCACGAGCCCGCTGCTAGTTGGACAGGCAGCGTTCATCTCCTGCGCAGCAGCACCCGGCGGGGGTGTGGGAGTCCTTCAAATCCCCTGACATCCTCCTCAGAACCGTAAGTGCAGCTGGTCAGTGTAGGGCTGGAGAGCCAGGAGCTCAGCAAGGAGTGGGGAGTGGGCTTTTCTGCAGCCAGCTGGTCTGCTCCAGCTCCCAGGCCAGGGTATGGCTCTTCCAATCCCTTCAGAGGGCATCTTGGAGGTGTGTGACTGCTGCCTTGATGGATGGAAGCTCAAAGGGAGAACACCAGTGCTGCTTTTTAAACCGCAATGTATTCAAGCCTTGTGTTTGTGAGATCAGTAGTTCAGAGGAAAGGACAGAAAACCAGATTGGCAGCTGTTTCTGAAGTATTCATCACCAAGGGATGGGTTTGGCACTGGGCAGGGTGCATTTGTCACTGCCACATTCCTTTCTATCAGTGGGAGTGTCTCTGTTCCTTCTTTCTCCCCGTAAATGGGTTCAGATTTGTCTTATCATTTTGGACAGGACCACATGTATTCTTGGCAGCTAACCCTGATTTTGGGGAGAACAGATCTCCTTTCAAACTTGCTTCTTTGTTTGTTGGTTTTGGGTTTTTTTATATTTTAAGTCTTCAATCGATAACTATATTTAAATATGTTTCTGTATGAGAAACAGACCCTTCTCTGAACAGGATGCTTTAAAATTATCTCCAGAATTTTGCTCAGACTTCTGGTATCTTGGATGTGGTCCTGAGCTCCACATTGTTCTTCCTGGAAAATAATAAAGTGAAGTGTTAAAGTAGATTTGACATCACGAGTTGCTAGTTGCTGGAATTTAATACATATAAGGATTTAGGCAAACAAAACCGTATCCTGTGTCAGAAAAATAAAATCCAAACTATTGAGTTTATTGTTTAAAAAAAATTGAAATAAGTAAAAAAGAAAAAAAATCTAGCTTCTTAAAGTGCACTGCTCTTTTGTATTGAGGCACTGGAGTGGTGTCTGTAGATGTTAATGGATGTGTTTTGTAATTGGTTAAACTCTAGTTCATGATTTCTTAAAAGTACGGTGGCCTGCTAGCTCCTCTAAGGTGTATGATTGTCTACAATTAAAAAAAAATATTTTAAATGCCCCAAAATGCATTAAAATAATCTCAGCAGGCTTTCCTCACTCCTTAAAAATGGGAAGCACAGAGCACCTCTGTCTCAGGGTCATCGCATGGGCGTTCTCACGGTATTGGTGTCTGGAGCATAGTCCTCCTCCACCAAGCCTCCAGCCTGCTCCTCTGCCACGGTGCTGGTGCAATTGCTTGTATGAGCATGATATAAAACAGATCAGCAAGCTAATTTGGGGGTTGAAAATGTATATTAGGAAAAACCCACAGAAACAGGTGTAGCCCTCTGGCAGCATGGAACAGCAGTGTGATTCAAGGTTGTGTTGGCATAACCACGGGGGCAGCAAACAGGAGTGGCTGGAAGAGAGAGGGGACGAGGAAATCCTTAAGCTAGAGCTGCTGCCAAAGCCTTTGTATTGTCAGGCTAGGGCCTTGGTGACTAATTCTGCTGTTTAACCTTGAGCAAACAGTGGAGCTGAGAATAAATTCCTTGAGCTGTGGCTCAGCCTTGTGCTGATCTGCCGTGTCACTTTGCTTTATTCTTGTAGAGTGGTCTTTGTTGGAGAAACATGTCAGTCTGGAAGCGATGTTTGTCAATATGTGTTGTGTTCAAATGTAACAGAGATGTTTTGTCTCTAAGCATATCACACATCAACAAGTGAGAGCTATTCCTGTCCCATTTGTCTTTCTTCTGTTTGCCCAAGGATTGACGTAGATGAAATGATTTATACAGAAGGCATTATTTCTCCACAGGTGGTTGTTCCACATCTTTTTTCATCAGTGTTCAACTCAGATTTATGCGGTTGTGCTTCACCATTACTGTTATAATATCCCCCACGTGTTGTTGTCTTGTGGCCTTTAGACTTTAGAGATATTTTCCAGACTGGCTAATCTTGAAGTTGTATGTAAACTTTTATTAATACTGCTGCCAACATTTAAGGTTCCTGCTTTGTGAATCAGGATTCTACTTTTACAATTTTGAGACCTCTTTGTTAGCTGGAATTTGATATTGAGTTTAAGATAGGCAGATTGGTGTTGGGGTTTTTTTTTTGGGCTTCAGAATGAATGCTTAAATGCTGAGATTGTGGCAAGAGCAGACAAAGTATTTACAATAAATTTTTCCAGTAAGATCTTAACTGCTGTACTTAGCAGCTTTCTTTGCTTAGTTCAGGCGTCTTTAGCAAAGTTGTATTGTTAACAAAAGGAGATAAAAAAAACCTGTGGGAAGACAGAGAAGTTAATGTTTAAAAATACACAAAGTGATTTAGTAAATAGTGTTGCATTGTCATGTGAGGAGGAACTGAATTATTTCAGCAGATTAGTTTTAAGATGCAGCCTTGGCTGTGCCCTCCTGGGCAAAGCTGCAGCGCACATAAAACTTTCAGTACAAAGGTATTCACCTATTCAAACCAGAAATTGGATTATACCAATAGTCATAAAGAAGATGATTAGCATCCACTGGGCTCTATGACATCTTTGAATGAAAACAGGAAAAAGCAGACTTTCACAGTAACTAAATGTAGTATTGGCATTTATTTGCATTGACAAAGATACTTTAGCAAGTGAACTACCCCATCAGTTCCTAAGTTAGCTGTTGTGTGAGAAATGTCTCTGCAATCAGTTGTGTGTGCACTTCAGTGCTATAGGCTTATGTTTTAAATAAGGCTATAAGTGTCCCAGAGTGTTTGAAAAGCTTTAAAACTACATTGCTGAAGTTCTTGTACTCCATCTTCTAAATAGTTTATTCAAATATAGTGTGAGAAACTGGGTGTTGAAGCCCTGTGTATTTAGAGCCAGGATTGCAAAGGGGAGTTGGAGGTGAGAGCAGGAGCTTGCTGTTAGGTAACAGTTTGTCAGAAGAGTTGTAGGGTCATGCCTACTCTTACAGAAGCAAAGAATTTGCTATGCTTGAGGCTGGTGACTCCATCTTGTCCCCTCCTATGAACCATAATTGTTCAGAGTTATACACAAGACCCTAGATGAATTATTTGCATAGATTGCACAGTAGTTATTTTATTTTTATAACACCTCATGAAGAATTTCCGTGTACTGAAATTATTCCATTTTGTGTTTTCATTTACTGCAATTGAGTTAAAAGCCTTGGTTTTTCGGTTTTGATACTCACAGGGAAAATTAATTCATCCTAAAAGCTCTTCAGTTTGTAGCACACTTCTAACCAATAAGTATTTACACAATATATATTTTAAATTGAGTATCCTGGAAGGGAAATAGGCAATTGCATGTGCAATTAAACACAGATGAGCTCGGACAGATTGTACATATAAAAGGCTTTAAAGGCTCTTATTTCACACAGAGAATGTTAGCAAGCAGATCCAAACTACGTCTTCTGCAAGTTGCGTGTCTCAGAGAAGATGTAACTGTGAAATTTGTAGGTCAGAAATTAATTTTAAGACTTTTCAGTTAGGTAACAGCCTTGCTTCTTTAATCAGGATTTTTTTGACAAAAAAAAAAAAAATATATATACCTATCATTTAACACAGATTATGGGACAGTACATTCATCACTCAGAATCATCCTTTTCCTTGGTTAAGCACCATCAAATAATTAATACACACATGTAAAAATGAAGAACAGTGTTCTAGATCAGCAGGGTTTTTCTTGGATTTTTTCCTCTCCTCTTCTGCTCAGGCTGTGTCTACTGTGGCAGGTTGTTGAAAAGGTTTCGAAACCAATAGATGCAGTTCAGAGAAGGAAAATAGCAATGCAAATGAAGAAACTTCATGAATGAAGAGTAAACAACTTGTTTGCTTGCTTCTGTTGTTAGCAGAGTAAACATGAATGAAGCAGGGTCTCTCATTCAAGTCCGTGAAATATCTCCCTGCCTGCATTTTTGGTCTCAGGCTGTCTTGTTTACCTGAATGAACTAAGTTTTGTTTTGGTTTTAGTCCAAATACACAGGCCTAGTGTATTTATAGTTATTTCAGTAAGAAAATTTTATTGAAATATAAAGACAACTAAATATTGCTCCTGTGGCAAAATGGTTGACTGAAATTATCCCAGAGAACTCAAGGAAAGCAGAAGTGGATATCATTGTGTTCAGTCTTGTAGCTTTGGCCTACTTGAAGGCTGGCAGCCTTTTGGATACATGCTCCTGCCAGCTAAGGGCAGAGTTTTCCACTCCTCACTGGGCTGCTCAAGTTTGGGAGCAAAGTTTGGGGCATCCTTAGCAAGGGTCTATGCTTTTGTGATTGCAAACAAAAGCAGAAATTCTAGTAACAAAAGGCACTGAGGGTAAAGAATGCTAACCTAAAGAATGCTCTCTACTGAGTATGAGAAGTGTAATGTTGATGTAAGAAAAGTTTTCCATTCTCTGCTTGGGAAATCAACCGGTCTCTGGTAGCACATTAGGTCACAGCTATGGTGTGCCCTGCAACATGGATACTGGCAAAAAATTTAGCTTACTGGAAAAAAAAAAGTGATTTTTTTTTTCTTCAAAAATAGTCTTGAGTGAACAACGAATAGCAATGGATTTTGGAAGGGATTAAAGAACAAACAAAAAAGTGTAAATATTTCACATTAAAGGAGGAGGGTTCTTCCTTATCGGTGTGAAAAAGGTCACTGGCTACAAAGCCACAAGCATCTCTGGCATGAGATACTAAGGAAGCTTCAGGCAAGGACTGTGGAGGTCAGACCCAGCTCAGGACTTTGTGTTCCTGATAGCCTGATTTCTTTATGATCTGGGGATGGGCAAGGCAATTACAGCCACTGGGTGGGAGCGAGTGCTCTCAAAATAGGAAGAAGGAGGAGGAGGGAAGGGACGGTCTGTGTCCCTGATGGTTGTCACGTCTCATTGACCATTCCATTTCCGTGAAGAGTGACAAAGCCGTGTCCTCATTACACTAACTCCTAACGGTTTCCTTAATGGTTTATTCTCCTTTTTTTCCTGTAACCTTTGGCTAGTGTGTTTCTAGACAGACAGAAATGGGATAAGTACCTTGACACATTATTGGTCTGGCATGTTAAGGAGTTCTGAATAGGTTTTTCTGCTACTGTATGTGAAGACTCTGCTTTTCTGTTTGAACCCTTTTGCTGTGCTGTGTGTGAAGTTTGTAGCTGAACCAGCTCCAAACCAGCATCTGGGGTAGGTGAAGAGTTGTTTGGGTGTATTTAAACCATTTGCCCTTCCATAACTGCTGTCACTGCATGCAGCAATGTTGTTCAACCACTGTCTGCAGTCCAGCCCTGAATATTTACACCTGGGGACTAAGAGGCTTTTGGAGCCTTCCATTTGAGAAGTTTCTTCTTTTTGCTCTTAAAATGAGTGACAGGAGAACAGGAGTGTCCGTTGGTACACTTCCAAGGTGTGCTACAGACTGGGAATATATATACAAATGTTCCCTAATCTTAGTGATTGCATATGTATTTGATATTTTTTGAAAAACATGCATTTGTATAAAAGAACCCAAACCCATCTTTTCAGCCCTACATCATCTCTCTCCAGATGTCCCAGTTTCAGTTTTTCATTTTTTGGTCTGAAAAGTTTACTCTTGACTAAAGTGCTTTCTGTTGTCTAAGGCAAATACTTTAGAAAACAATACAATTGGGGGAAAAGTTACAATTGAATCTCCTTTCATATGGAATTTACAATCTGAGGGCATTCGGGCTGGAAAAGAGAAGGCTCAAGGGAGACCTTGTAGCAGCCTTCCAGCAGCTAAAGTGAGCCTAAGGAAACCTTGAGAGGGACTTTTTACAGGGGTATGTATTGATAGGACCAAGGGAGAATGACCGAACTGAGAGGGTCAGTTTATATTGGCTAATGGGAAGAAATTCTCTACTCTGAGGGTGGGGAGGCACTGGCATGGATTGTCCAGACCAAGGGGTGGATGCCCCATCCCTGTAAGGGTTCCAAAGCCAGGCTGGATGGAGCTTTCAGCAGTGTGGTCCAGTGAAAGGTATCCCTGCCCATGTCAGAGGGATTGGAAGTGGGTGATCTTTAAGGGCCCTTCCAACCCAAACCATTCTATGAATCTGTGATCTCCCTGGCTAATAGCAGCTATATTTCCCAAAGTCAACAGCTTGTTTTCTACTTCTGTTTTGTTGGTAACTAAAGGAGAGCTAATTAAAAATGCCTAGAACCTTCCTGTGGACCTCTCAGAACAGAAACTGTAATAGATTGACTAGCTTCTCATTTTACATGTAACAATTGAAATAGTACAGAGTTATGACTGTATTTAAAGTGGAATGCTTCTTATTTCTTTTGGAACAGTCATAGTTGCATATTTTATATTGACTGATAATTGGTCTTGAAACTTTTTATGCCTTGAATAATAATTGAATTTTAAGTCAGCAATTTTAAACCATTTTGTTTTCTTCTCTTTTTCTCATTCTCTGCCCTGCTTCAGACCAGAGGAGACCAACAGAAGAGTGAAAAATGTAAGAGAGTTGCACATTAATTGTGATTAATTATTTTTAAATGTTTCTGTTTATGGTACTATCCTATTTACCGTTCTTTTCAATTGTTGATTTATCTGATGCAAATTAGTGCCACTTTAAAGTGATCTCTATGTGCAGCTTACTTTCCCAAATCATTGTAATAATCGAAAACAATACTTACATTTGCTTGCTTGAGATATATGAGATGCATCATGACGCTCTTTAATTGGTTTTGGTGGCAATCATGGCTAACACTGTGTGCAAGATTTTGCAGTGCATTGTAGAAACATCTCTAACAGCATGCTGAGATTCTTTTACACTGGCACATGGCATGAGAGGAAAGTAATTAAGTTTGTATTCAGGGATTTTTTTTTTCTGTTTGTTTTTAGGTTTTGATTACATTATACTGGCTTGGGAGGAAAGCTCAAAGTGACCCTGATTATAATGGTCCATACCTCAATCTCAAAGCATTTGAGAAGTTATTAGGGCAAGCATTGAGTAAGGTAAGGAATCCAAAAAAGGAAACTAAATTAATAGATTGAAGTTTATAGTTTGTTATACAGCAGCAATTCTAAACAGTCTCTTGAGGGTTTCGTTTTCTTAGTTTGGAGAACACAGTAATTTGTTTTGCTTGCTATCAAGTTCCATAGGAAAGGAATGATTTTTAGCTCAGTTCCTCTGCAACCCATATGAATTTCAGAATACATCTGCTCTAATTGATGTGGTAGATTGGGAAGAGCCCTATCTCTATCCTCTTTGGCTGAGATGAAAGAAATTTAACACCTTTTGCAAAGTCTCCTCTTCAAGCTGTTATATGTGCTGTTGTGTATGTGTTTTAGGGTTTTGCATTATCCTTTGCTGAAGTTTGTTTGTGAATTCAAAATGCTCATGAGTAGCATTTGCACCCTAAATTATTGGAAAAGACCTTTTAAAAGTGACTCTTGTAGGCACTCGAAGAGTCCAGCCAGCCAAGCAGAAGTGGCAGAGATAGTGGGTACGGCGATATTTGGTACGTTGACCGGGGAGAGCCTTTCCCATCTTCAGTTACTCATAAAAGAGACGATTCCTTTGATAGCTTGGACTCTCTTGGTTCAAGGTCCTGCACGAGCTTTTCATCAGATATAACCTTGAAAGGTGGCAGTGAAGGTATGTTTTTCTCTCCAAAATATTTTGTTGACATGTATCTTATGAGTGTGGGATAAGACAATGTATGGACCTGGTACTTGGATGCGCAGTAGTTAAAGTCAGTTCTAGTTGTGTAACTGCTGCAGTTGCATTTTGCTTAAGCAAATATTCACCCCTAACAGTTGGTAGGAAAAAAACATTGCTCGCACAGTTCTTCCTAGGAGGGGTTGCTGAAACTCTTGCTCTCACTGACACGTTAGGGGGTGTGTGTATGTCCAGGGTATTTTCCCAGAGTTCTGTAAGGGAAATTGCTAGAAATTAGATCTGGATGGGATTACCTAAAATTCACCAGTTGCACAAGTCGCTTGCCGTGTTCTTAGGGTGACTGTGTCAAACTGCTATGTCTTTACTTCATTTGTGAATATTCAATAAGGTTTTTCCCACCTAGGTTAAATACTGAATAGTATTTGTTGCTTTTAATAGTTTTTCATGAAAATAAAGGTAACAAGAAGATAGTGACACTGGATCCCTAAAGCAGCACTCTAGCCTGTGTTTCTCTGCTGGTTTTAAAGTTCAATGCCAACTTGTAGCCCAAAGTCACACAAATTGTAAGGTGTTGGGTTTTGTTTCATGTGAGTAACAAAATCATTGAGCAGAGGCTCCATGGAGCATTGGTGACCTGTGCAAGGCAACATTTAGCTACATTACATACGTGATGTACCCAGGGCTTCTACTGGATTTTAATCTGGTGAAATGAGCACAATGCTATATTATTTGCTGTTTATTTGTCTTTGTTAGTAAATTTATCTTGCAGATACTATTTAATTAAAAAATTTCTGTGCTGTTTTTTGTCTTTAGTATGGAGGCCAGCACTTTGTTTCCTGCAGGGAGCAGTGATAATGAAAGAATGGAACAAATGCAGGAGGATCATGCAAACCAAATTGAGTTTAATGGATCTTATCACAGCTTTGCCACAGACTTCTAAAAATACTTCTCCTACTGTCCTGTCAGTAGATCAGCAAATTTTCAGCTGAAACATCTAAAATACAGAGATAAATTGATTTTAGAAGACTTTGATCCAAGTTTTAGCTACAAGCACATGTCTAGAGAATGATGTTTGTATCTTTCCTTTTTATTTCCACTTTTTTCTAAGGTTGCGACAGTGACATAGACTCGGAACTGCCTTCCAAAATGCATGACTCCCATAAAGATGACAGGTCTTACCGCAGGATTTCGGTGATTGAACCAAAACCTACCACTGACTTCAACCGTTTCTTACCCAACAAAAACAAGCAGACAGCATATGTGCCAGCACCTTTAAGGAAGAAGAGGACAGAGAAGAATGAGGACAACAGGAGGAGCTGGGCAAGTCCTGTTTTCACCGAGTCAGATGGAGCATTTTCAAGGTACTGGTGTATGGTCTCAGTAAAGTGGGCTTTGATGTAGAAGTTTTAAAATAAGTTGCTTCTCTATTAGCTTAAGAAAAGCTGCTCTTGCTGCAATAAAAAGTCAAGTATTTGATTTTCCATGTTTTATCAAGGGGGACATTTTGGTGTGGTTGTGTGGTTTGGTTTTTGGTTTTGCTTTTTTACATTGTTTCTTGATGTTTGAGTAATGTTTTGAAGCTGGCCAGACTCCAGATGTATTTAAATGGTGTTAAATGCAAGTTCGTGAGAGATAGACCTACGGTTTTGACTGCTTGTTAAAGCTTCCAAAATATAGTGATGAATTTCAGCTGTCCGGCTTCTTGATGCATACAGATGAGATTAGTGGGCAGTTCTTGAGTTTCACCATTGCCTTCGTGCCTTCACTGTCTCCATTCTATTCCTGTCTTGGTCAACCTCAGTGGACGTGAAACGAATCCTGTAGCATCCTGCCAAAATAGCAGAGCAGAGTGTGGGCTCACAAATCCAGCTTCCCTCCAGATCATCTATGAGTATGACAGTGGCTCTGATTCAGAAGATGAAAGAAGGCTGCCCGACGTTGTTTTGGATGACTTAGCAAATCGTAGATTTCTAGTCAAAAAGAGCCCTGTAAGCTCTGCTGCACCTGGACATCATTTCATGTTGCACAATGACTCTCCTAAATCTTGCTCGCGAGAAAGTTGTCCAGCTGGTCCACTAGCTGCAATGCTTGAACCACTGAGGTCAGAGATACTAATCCAAGATCCAGTAACTATTGCATTACCTAAATCGCAGCCCTTAAATAACTCCGTAAAGTTAGTCTTCTAATCGGCATTTTAACACAGCTGATAATTTGATATGCTTTTTCTGTCAAATTTTGTGGTTTTCTCAATGGAGACAGGATGCTGATATAACCATTTAACTTCTTTTAAATTTTTTTTATTTAATCTATTTTATTGTTTCTGGTGCTGCAGTGCTGAAATTGAGAACTAATATGCTTCATTCACAAGGCTGAGCTCCTGAGCCAAAAAGCATGTCTTTTTGCATTGCTTCTGTCAAGTTGCTCGTAAAATATCTTAACTGATTGGATATTTTAAACAGTACCCAGAGGAGGCAGAGGCAATTGGATACTAAAGGCGAAAACAAACCAAGAGTTAACAGTCCTTCACAATTATCTGGGTATTGTGATGAGGACGAGGAAGAAGTAGGCATCCCAAACATTGAAAAAGATGATCTCTATTTTCGCAAGCTAAGTTCTTCAGCGCCAAATACAGTTGTTGCTTTTGACAAATTTCTTCCTAAGTTTTGGACTCCAGAGGAGGAATTGCTATGGAAAAAAGTCAAGAAATCCTCTTTCAAACCCTGGTATAAAGAGATTCAAGGGTTCAGGTGCGTTTTCATGCATGCCTGTTTCTCTCCTGTGTGCAACACTTAAATAAAGTATAGTTCTATGACTCAGAATTTTTAAATTTTGACTGCCAGTGTAGCAACAGGATATTTTTTATTTTTTCTTTTTTTTTCCTTTTCTTAAAAATAATTGAAGTATTATTTTTATTATACTGTTGCACCTGTTGTACTGTTGACACTGTGCATTTTACTCAGTGAGTATACATTTCATGGGTTTTTTTTTCTTTCTCCTCTGCTCATTCTTTCTGCTGCTGCACAGTAGAAAGAGATCAGATTCTGAGGATGAGGAATTTGCTTACAAACAAAGCTGTGCTATTGTTGCTAATCAACCAAGACCAAGTTTTGACTGGAACAGTAGCTGCAGAAGGGATCAGAGTTATAAGCCAACTGCTGAATATGTGGGAAGCTCATTGTCACAGATTGCAGAAGGAAAAATCTTGGAGTCTCCTGATCAGCCCAGGTTGATACTGCTGCATGAGCTATTCTCTTGGTGCATCAAAAAGAGATGGCTGGATATGCAACAGCTAAATGAAATTAAACTGTGTCCCGTGATGCCATGCTTTTTTGGTTATTACTATTTTGCTGGTTTGTTGGGTTTGGGGTTTTTTTCTCTTTTAATGTAGTTATAAGTTGTTGGCGTTCTGAAATATGTAAATGTGAAAGTGTAACATGCTTCATAGGGTTACTGGCTTTGTGTGTGAGCATGTAAGTGTGATGTTTCTGAGCAGGTTAGGATGCCGGGATACCTTTGTGTTGGTTGGCGTGTGCTGCGCTGCAGTCAGTGGTGGTGAATGCCAATGGTGACGTCATTCTGCTTGGGATACTGCAAGTCTAAACCAAATGTATATTGCAATACGTTGTGATCTGCTTGTCTCTTGCTAGTTAATGATATTTTTACTTCCCTCCTTTTGTTTTATATGCTTCAGTCAGTTTTCGTTACTTCAGGCCCTGCAAAAATACACTGACTACGTGTCTTCTGAAATGGAGACCAGAATTGATCCCACTTCTGGCCCTAGGCTCATAAAATGTAGAAAGAATGTTTCCTTTATACCAGGAGGCAAGCAAGGAGATGAGGAGAATGGATATCTATATCCAGATTTGGAAAATGATGATTTGTTTGTTCGGAAAACTGGGGCTTTCCATGTGAATCAAGTTGTTCTTCAAGACCCCCGGTATTTAAAGAAATTGTCTGAGCAGGAGCCTCCTCTAGAGGGTGAGATAGTTCTGCAACCCAGAGAGGGCCAAACTGTGATTCCAGATTTGGAAAAGGATGACATGATTTTTCGTAAAGTCCTCTCTCAAAAAAAAGAGGTGCCTTTATCAGGTGCTCCCGACAAGTATCACCCAGCACTGTTTCCTGATCCATGGAGTCTTCCAGAAGAGATACGGTCCAAATTTCTATGTTTACTTGAAAAAAATGCGATACCAGAGGAAAGGAAGAGCAATGGCAGAGTGCTGTCACCATCTTTACACCATAAGAAGGACGATATGCTGACCCGCAAGATTGAATCTTGGAAAGTGGGAAGCAACGTCCAGCCAGTAAATTTTATCCCAGGTCCATGCAGTGAAGAAGACTGGAAGAAGTGGGAAGCAATCAGGGAGGCCAGCAAAGTTAGACACAAGAAACGGCAGATGGTGGAGAGGTCAGGTTGTGTCCTGCACAGAATGAGTGCACTTGAACCCTTCCCATTCAGAAAAGCATCATCCTGTGCTGAACCATTCGTAGAGTGCCAGTCTATTTGTTCGTGTCGTCCTCGAACAAGCTTTTCATTTGCTTTGAATAGAACCTCATGACTGCAATACCATATTTTCAACAAAAGATTATACAGTTTTCTAGTTTTAGGCTGCCATTTTGGAGAAAATACGCTATCATTCCCTCAGGCTCCATAAGAAACTTATGCAGAAGTTTCTTTCCATGGTTGAACAGGAATAGTGATTATTCAAATGACTATGGAGGCTAGAAATATTGTCTTCTATTCTGCAAGATAATACATAAAAACATTTCTGAAATACATGAATGCTTTAAAGACAAATTCTGGAAATGGGCATTCTGATATTCTTGCTTGCACCTAAGTTTAAAAATGCTTGTAAACTGTCCTACCACAGTTCTGAGATGATTAGATGAAGTGAAAAAAAAAAAAAAGTGTTTCGCCTGCCCAAAGTCATGGTGCATGCAAGTTGTGTGTCTATGTAGTATTAAGTCCACCATGGCATATCTTATTCTGCCAATACTATTCTCCTACTTTCATACAGTCTTGATTCATTCTTTCCCCTAATTCTTTCCTGTTAGCCTCAAAATTTCTCTTGTCTGACTGAATACTCTTTCTTAAGTACTTCCTATCTCTCCTTTGAATTTGTATTTACTGGGGGAGAGTGGGGTTCTAAATGTTTACTTAGCTCTGAAAATACGGCATTGCAAGTTGCAGATCTCCCAGCTGTGCATCATTATTTTGTGACTAAGACACTTCTGTGTTCCGGTTGATATTTTGATGTTGCTGCATTTAATTTTTAAGCTTAATGCTGTTAACAATTTTCAAGCTTCACTGAGAAATATTTCTAAAGTGCTTGGAAATATTGCATGTTTTAAAATTTATTCAGTAGAATTAAATAGGTATATTATAAAATACTTGTATTCAAGAACACTAAAAATCCTCTTGAATTGCCCTGGATTAAGTGCATTCAGGGATTAATATGCTAAACTTCTATTAGGGTCTTTTATTCTGATACACATCAAGTATTACTTTCAGTTAGTATCAGAAATGGTTGAAGTAACAAAAGAACAACCTCTGTAAGCCTCACTTTTGTTGGTACTCAAGCTGGCATTAATTTTATTTTCTTGAAATAAGTCTCTTTTGAGCATCATGCTGTTCAGCAGCACTGGAATGAGTAAGTGGTGCAGAAATAACACAAGGCTCTATTTGTGCAGTATTGCTAAATGAAAAGTGTTGGAAACTTGCAGGCAGCCTTATTCTGACAGTTCTGCCCGACTTTACCCATCATGCAAGTCCTGGTGTGTTTTTTGACTGGTGTCCAATTCCTGATGTGCTTTTCCATGCTGGCTGGTTCCCAAGCTTTCAGTTTCCCCATCACTTAGTGAGAGTGCTGGTCTACTAATGGTGTTAATGTTGTTATCAATATCTAGACACTGAATCTCTTTTTTTTGGTTTCTGATTTCTCAGACTGTTTCAAAAGCTTTCTGATGAGCAAGGGTAAGTTTTATAAAAACTTGAAAGATTGGAATGCTATTTTTTTTGCCTCTTCTCATCTTTATGCATGAACAGTAGCTAAAAACTCATGCTGAAAACTTGTGCATGACGCTTTGTTGTTCTGTTCTTTGCAATTTATGTAATGAATGTGAGATAAAAGCTATGTATATGGCAAAAGTTCTCTCTGCTGTCTCATGTATTAAACTTATGGTTATCAGTCACTTTGAAAATCAGCTCTAATGTTTTATTCCTGCTGAAGTGAAAAATTTGTTGTTCTCTATTTCATTTAGGCTTTAAAATATTCAAAAAATGTAAAGGAATATTAACAAATATTTTATTTTGAAGGCTGTACAGCTAGAATCTGAAAATAATTAACAGCAGTAGTATTTATCATGGGATTGGTGAATGGTCTGGGGTTATTTTATATCTTCCAGGTTATTGAATGCTCCGTGGTACACTTATAGATTTGGGTAATGGGAACTTAGATGTTGTTTATAATCTGTGACTCAAGAGAAACTGTGACTCAAAGAGAAATATTTTTTCCACTTATTTTGTGATGGCATGTTAAGTATTTTGGAATGCATGGTGTTCTACTGATTTTTTCAAAATTTAAATTTATTTATTTATATATTTGCTTCCCTATTTTTACTGTGAGGCAAATTTGGTAAATTACTGAACACTTCCAGAAGTGCAAAATGTTTCAAAATTAGGTGTTAGGAGAGGGAGACTCAGAAGACTCAAATCACTAGTTAGGTTTTTCAGTTTAGACTGAAATTAAAACTAAGACCCAGTTCCATGGTATGAATATAGCTTTTCTTAGGTTATATTTTCTTTGAGATTTTCCTGTTTTGTTGCAGGCAGATACAGTAAATGTAGCTATGTTAGTTTTCTTGAACTCATCTGAAACAAATTTGATACAGCCTTATATAGTATTTGATTACCCTAAAACAGTTCTACATGTGATATAACTTAAGCATAAAAAACGAGGAAAAAAACTGTACAGCAGTTTCTGCAATAGCAACCAGGTGATTCTTGCTGAATTTGGCACTCTTCTCATTCAGAAAATAGATAAGAGAACAGATATGAGGAGTTAATGCCCAAGCCTTTATTTCTAGAGGCCAGAGGCCAGTCTCATGTTACCAATGAAAGTGAGTTCAGCCACTTGGGAGGAAGTGAGAGTCTGGTTTGTTAGTTCAGAGATCTCTTGGAATGCAACAGATTAGAGCAAGGCTCTGTGATGAATCTGTTTTGGTTTTAATCTTGTTTTCCATCATGTAAGAGAAGTGCTACATTTTTAAGTCCTACTGGAACTTAACTGCATCCCTCTATATAACTCATACTTTGGATAAATGTAAAAAAGGTACTTTTGAATACTAAGAAACAAAAAAAAACCCCAAGCCCTAGAGACCTAGCTTTCCCTTTGCATTACGCCGTTGAACCTTATGATAAAACACCTGCATTTTGCTTACTGTCTCATAGGCTTGTGGTCAAATCTCATCAGGAGCCTTGTCCTATATCTAAACTGAATGTCCTGTTATGTTTATCACTGCAGTGTGCAAGAATAAAGGAAAAAATAGCATGTGGTAGGGGAGAGCATGAAAGATAAGCTTTGAGGAAATTAGGTTAAAGGGAACTAGCAAGTAGGAGTTCCTGGGGGAAACTGTAGCCATGTTGAAGAAGTTGGCAGGAAGATGGCTGTGTTAGCCATCCCAACTTTAATGGAAAGCATCTCAGAGGTTGGGGAGGATCAGCATAGGCTAGTGGGGCCTGTGATGTCCATGAACTGAGCCTTGGGCCGTGTCTGACTCTTAATCTTCTGGAAATGGGCATCAATAACTGATTTGGAAGGAAGGAAAGGACAGGAGGTGATACAGAAGGTGTTACAGGAGAGAAGTCCAAGGTGGGAGTTTGGATTTGGGGAGAGGGGATGCCTTTTGGGTCAAAGAAAGAAACAAGATCAACAAAGAAAATAGCAAGTTAAAACAGAAGTAGCAGTGTTCTAGGAGGAGCTCAATGTGAATGATCAGCATGGAGATGTACAGAGCTGCTTATTCCCTTAACCTGATTTTATTTGCTCAAATACCCAACTAATGACTTGTGTGTTGGCCCTACAGCACATCCCATCGGCTGCCCATGTGCTTCCTGCTCCATTCAAAATAACACTCATGAGCATTCAGTTGTACTAATATAAGCCTTTTTCTCCGTCTGAAGGTTTCACCCATGTAAATGAGGGCTAGGATGTTATAAAGCTGAGTTCTCTTTTCCCTTTCTAGGAGTAAATCTTTGAATGATGTCAGTGCAGAGGAGCTGCAGACACTGCGCAAAATCCGTTATGAAGAGCTGCAGAAGATAAAAGAACAGTTACAAGAGCAAGATCTAAAGTGGCAAGAAGTAAGGACTCCTCCTCACCTCTCCTTGTGCATCCTACTTGAAAGGGTGGATGTCACCTGCCTTCAGTGTCCCTAGTAAAAAAACTTTGGCATATGTGCAGCAATTCATGGGGCTGTCTTCTAAAACAACTCATCTCATACAGCTATTAGAGTTTTTGGGGATGCCTGTTTAATGCAGAACTGAAATTATTTTAAATATCCTCCTAAGTTTCTGATTAATGCTTCAGGATAGAACTTGTATGTATTGTAATAAAGCCTTCAGGCTTGATTTCTGTGGACGTAAAGAGAAGTTAGGACATAGTTTCTTGTGTTATCTGCAATTTTTGAATACTTCTTTGGAGTAATGATTGGAATGTCTGAGTATTTGATCCCCTGGGAGAAAGTGGAATAAATAATACTTCCTTGTGCAAATTCTTGAGGCTCCTATCCACTAATAATGCTGTCTTAAATCCAGCTTGTAAACTGCATGGTAGTTTTGCACAGCATCATAAGCATTTCTAAAGACTTTTCAATTTATTAAAATCTCTGCTTGAGAATGAGTATCAACAAGAAGCCAAAATTAAGAACAAACCCCAAGCAAGAAGTTCACAGTTGTTTGTTTAATGCATCTCAGTTCTAATATTCAGTACTTCCCCTTTACTCAGCTCTGGTATTTCATGGACAATATTGCCAGTTCACATTGCGGTTTTACAGAAATGAAGAAAGTACAGAAATATCTGTTTTCAGTTTAGAATTTAAGGCATATTTATTCTCAAGCTAGTGAATCAGTCTAACATAGTAGTGATTTGGAAAAATAATGATATCCTAAACTCTAAAGCCCTCAACAAAGAAATTCAGATTGCATTTGCATTAGTTTTCAATTATGTGTTTTAGAATAAAATTGAAAATGTTAAGAGGAGAAAAAATGGGCTAAATAGCATATAGTCCAGTAATTGCAATTGTTAACTTAAGGAGGCAGTGAGCCTGCAACCCTAAATAGAACATGACAACCCCTTTATAATTTAGGGGAAAGGTACATGAAAATGTGGCTGTGATGCAGACATGCAAATAAAATCAGGCCAATAAATAGCATGTAATGGGATGCCTCTGTAAGTCTATGAGGCCTTGAGAAAATCTAATGGCTTATATTTGTGTTATGCTAAACAGGATCTAGCAAAATGGAAGAGTCGTAGAAAGAGTTACACTTCAGAATTGCAAAAGAAGAAGGAAGAGAGAGAAGAAATTGAAAGAAGAGCCTCTGAGGTGTCTGGAAGGAGTACCAAGTCACTGAAGGAAATGCAGCAGGAGAGGTAATAGTTCTAAAGGGAATATTATGTGTAAGAACATAAATCTGAGCATTTTTATTCCTTTAAATTTTTGAGCCGCTATTACCAACAAGTTGCAATTGATTCTGCAGAGATCTTGACAATTTTAGTTGCAAAATAAAATGTAGAAATCTAGGCAATTGAAGGGCTGAATATGGTTTTCTAATGCGCTGTTTGCACAGAATGTTAAGCAGTTTTCTCTATAAATGATATTTTACTTTGCTATCCATAAATAAAATATTGAGAAATCAATATTTGCATTCTTTTTAAATGAGTTAAAACAGTAGCACTGAACTGGATAGCTGCCTTTTTTACTCATGGATAAAGTTAACTATTTATCTTCCTTCTTCCACTACATTTGCTATTTTTTTAGCCATTGTTGAGAACTGCAGCCAGAATTTTAATTTATGTCACAGAGCTAAACTTTTACTTGATTTCCCCTTCATCCCTAATTTTTCCTCTTGATATTTACTTTCTGAAGAGCAAAAAGTGTGAACTGCACAGTACCATCTCTAGTGGTGACAGTCTTATTTATTTATCTATTTATTTATTTCAAAAGCACATATGACTCAGCAGAAGGTAAGATATACATGACATGTATTCATAAAAAAGTCTAATCTTTTGGATTTCTTTAATTTTTTACTTATTTGTGAGGACAAAAATTAGTTGCCTGAATAAAAGTATGGATGGTAATTGTATTGACTATTCAGTATCAATAAGAATCCTGTAACTTATATTTTAAAGGATATCCTTGTAGTGGTTGTTCATTTATGAAAGGAATGAGTAGCAAAAATTAATAATTAGCTGAATTTCAGGGCACTGTCTTATTTAGGTATCTAAAATTCAGCATAGCATTTCAGAAACATTGAGCACAGTTACACAGTTCAGGCAGTGTTATGGGACTATCTTATTCCTGTTCTTTCCTAAATAAATCTGAATTTCTGAGGATGTGTATCTGTATAATTTACAGATGTGCAGCTAGATCATTTTATTGGCAAAGATTTCTGTCATGGTGGCAGCCTGATAGTATTATGTCTGAATGCTATGAGAGTGCTGAACTGGGGAGAAGGTGGAAGAAGATAGATTAAAAATATATGAAAATATTAAAGTATTTAAATTGTGCTAATAATTTTTATTTACTGGAGAGGCATTATTTGGCTTATGCTCAGCCTTAAACATTTACTAGTTGCAAGACTTTAGGCCTGCCTGTTTGTCGGGTCACTTTGGTATTTTAACAAGCTCTATTCCCATAGGGAAGACAGAGATCAGGAGTCCTATGAGCAGCAGACACAGGAGCACAACTGGGCATCTTCACTGAACGATGATGTGTTCAGTGAAGACAAAGCACCTTCCACAGCAGCAGAAGATTGGTCAGCAGCCAAAGATCACCGTTTGGAAGAAGATGCTTCCCACAGCACTAATGACAGTAAAAGTGTGTACACCACCCAGCCTCCCAAGGAGAACCTGCCGGAGAGCTCGGCTGCTCGAGAAGCTCCTGCTCCTCCAGAGAGCCTGGAGCGGGAGCAGAGCCCGGCGCTTTTGTCCAGTCGTTACTCAGTGAATGCTCAAACTGGGTCAGCTCAGGTTTCAGCTTCTCTCCCGAGAACTTACCAGAAAACCGATACCTCCAGGTTAACATCTGTGGTTACACCAAGACCTTTTGGTGTCCACTCAAGAGGAATCTCGTCACTCCCACGGTCGTTCACGGTAAAATTCTGCTTCATTCCTGAAGTTTGTAAATTTGGGGTCTTCAATAGCTGGGGGAATAGTAGTTTTAATGTTTTGGTTTTGTTTATAAAGTGCCTCCTGTGTGATAAAGGCTGTGTTAATAGAGCAGGAAGTTCTCTCGTGCCTTTAGATGTTTACTTGTGTTTCTGTGCTTAAACACACTCCTAGAATTAAAGCTGGTAGCTATATTTGGTAAAATATTCTTTTTATTACTTGTAGTAAGTCTCCTTTGGGTGCTTTATCAAAAAAATGTCATTGGAGGTAATTATCTGGAGCCAGGTTAACATAATTAAGTGTTAAAGATAAATTTTTCAGGTGATAGAAGTTTCCTCTGCTCTGCTGACTTTGTTGAAATTTTATGCCAGGCTAAATTTTGTCTGCACTCTAAAGCACTGAAACAATTAAATTAATTCCCTGCCCCATTACTGTGATGATTTTCATAGTTTTCTCTTATATCCTTATTTGTTTCAATTTAAAAAGTGGCAAGAATATAAATAATTCTAAGCAGATTACTTTAACAAGTTTATCTTAAGTTGGGACTATTTCAAGAAAAAAAAAGCATTTCAAGAGGAAAAAAAAATTCTAAGTAGGTAGTTAACAATGGGCACAGGAGACAGAATTTGTTTCAAAGACGGAGGTGGTTTTGTTAAATATAAAAATCACTGAAAGATTCAAGGATTTCTGTTTTAAAGCACTTCTTTACCAAGCTGTCATTTTTCTCCTAGATGGATGATGCTCAGAAATACAATGGAGAAGTAGAAAAAGCTAAAAGAACTCAAACTTTGTTCACCAGCTTTTCACAACCAGACTCTGCACACCCTCTCTCCACTGGTGCATTCAGAAGCAGAGGTGAGGAGGAAGAGGAGGAAAAAGGTGTTCAGTCAACACCTCCTCCCAGTTTGGCATTACCTTTAAAGTCCCAAGACCAAGATGCTGGAAGTAGTATTCCTAAGCCAGAATATGGCATTCCTCCTGATTCTCTTTCACTTGCATCTTATGCAGAAACTGCGACTCTGACAGAGCCTAAGGATTCAAAATCCATGGTAAGTGTGCAAATAATGTGATTACTTGGTTTAACTGAATGCCACAGCAGAATAAAAAAGAAAATAACTAAAAGTACATCTAATGCAAGCATTTTTCTGGTAGTAAGAAGACATCTCAGAGACTTGCTATTTCCTTTGATTTTATTTAGGGGAAAGAGAGTATTTGGGGAAGAAAAAAATATTATTTCACTGAATTTTCCCCTATCCATTTTGTCATGTGCTTAATTTTATTTATCTTTCTAATTCAGAATAGTTATTTTACATATATTTAATTTTGCAAAGTTTTTACTATTCTCCAAATTAGCACACTCTTCATATAATCAGGTGTGACAGTTAGATGAATTATCTGAGCTGCTGTAGCATTCATTTGCGCTTTTAAACTGGTGGTGGAAAATAAAGGTCAGCTTTTTAAAGGCTGGCCATAAACATCAGTATCACACTATCCTTTTTTCCATCTGTTGTGACTTGGATGTTTTTTTTGTTAGCTATTTACTTGAATCTAATTAATGTTCATTAATTTTGAAGTAAATCACCATCTCTTTGTGCATGTGCTTGTTGGAAAAGGGGCTGGGTCCTTCAGTGTTCTTTTTGAAATATGTATCTTAAGTGCTGTTTCCTCCAACTGATTGCATGTTTCACCAACAATAGCTTTAATTTTAAATTACTAAATACCTTGCTGTACTATCTGATGATTCAGTTCATAACCCTTGACAGATTTGCATTCCTGATCCTGCTGTAAAACTTAATTGTGCCAGTTGCTTGGGTGAAGGTCATAAGACCTTGGATGCTGATTTATGAAATAGCTTCCCATAACAACTTTAAAAAAGTTCATTTGCTTCCAAACATTCTTCTTCCTAATCACTTTTGGAAAAGAAATACATTGCAGTTTAATACCCTTAATGCCACTTGGCCGTTTTAATGAATTTATCATAATTATTTGAAACTGTGATTGCTGCATAAGGAAAAAGACAATGAGATAATAATATTTTTTTTTCCTGTGTTGTAGCAAAAACAGGCAGAGGAATTTCTGTTTTAATCAGTGAAAACTGACAGATTTGATACAAGTTCTTAGTATCTGTTTAAGCAAGGCAAATGAGAATAGCATGTGCTAGGTCCATTTGTTTTTCTCCTGTCATTAGTTAAAAGATTATAAATCTTTCCTCCTACAAGTGAGTAATGGGGGGGGGCATTTAAAAGATATTTTTAAAAGTTAAAAAAAAATATCTCAGTTGTATTATGTAATTTACCAATCTCCAAGTAAAGGAATGCAAGTTCCATTTGATGTGTTTGTAAATCATTGACAGAGAGATTGATATAGCTCACTAGTCATCAGGGCCATAGCACCAGGTCTGTGGAGCACTGCTTTAGAGATGACCTATTAAAGTGTTAAAGTTCAGTGTACAAAGTCACATTACTCCTCTGACAAGAGAAATCTGAAGAGTCTTGTTGGGATGGTGAGGAAAAAAAATTAGGATCAGTAGTAGTTTCCAGGAACACACTCAAACGGTTTGTATGTTCTCCAGCTCAGTGTGCTAACCTGTTAAGTATATTAAAAATGAATCTACTCACCTAAGGATTTGGGTTGTATGGGAGCATTTGCAAGCCAGTAGCTGTGTTGTGAAGAAAAGACTTAATTTCTACCCTGGGCTGTAATGGGGAGTGTTCTCCCAGGAACATTCCTGTAACATGAGGTGATACCTTGGGATGATGCCGTGCTCTGTTTTCTTCTCTATCCAGTACTCCGGTACTGCTGAAACCACCTCTGGCTGCACCTCCCTGAGGCTGGCTGGCTGCACCTGCTTGTGCAGTGCTGGCTGGAGCTGCCTGTTGCATCTTACAACAGAGGAGCTGGGAGGAATTGGCATAGGTTTCTAGACTTTTAAATATTTTAAGTTAGGGAAAATGAATCCGACTCTTCAGGCAGGCTGGGTCGCTAGGGAACTAAAATGTAGGCGTACATTCAATACGTGTGTGAAAATGTGCAGGGTCCCTTCCATGCACATTTTGCTGGAATATATCCATCTTAACATTGTTTGACAGAGAATTTTTTTTCCTTTTATATCAATGTCAGTGTCATGCTGATGAAGTGTGTAGCATGCATTCAGGTTTTTAATGAGCTCACCTTAGAATGTTAATGTATGCAACACATGCTCCAAATATAGCGTGGGATTGAAAGCAAGTGTTACAAAATGTTTTCCCATTCAGATATTCTTGTTGTTTAAAATGGCAATGTTAGATTTTGATTCAGATTCTGAAAGCATCTTGAAAGTCCAATAAAGATCTGGATTTAGCTGATTTTGGGATTATTTCTATTATCTAAGCCCTCTATTACAAAATCCATAGCAAGCTGGTAGTGTTTCACACAAAATCAAGAAGATGATTGTGCACCCAAGTAAACCTAGTTGTAGCATGAACCTAAACTGATGATTCTTATGGTAGGATATGCAAAAAAAAAAAAAAAGATTGATTACAGTTATCTAGCTTTTTCAGATCTCTGATGCTCACTGAGGAGGCAGTGCATGTCACAAATTCACAAGACAATCCATGAAGAATGATTTAGGTGTTCAATTTCCTCCAAGTTCTTGAATTTTTTTAGCATTGTGTTGCAAAACATTTAAAATAACAGAAATGCAGAGTGAAAGATACATGTAGAGAAAATATAAATGCAAACTGAAACACCTGTTGGACTAAAAAGCAAATGAATTACTTAACTGACTTCAGTACTGTTTCCTTTGTCTGTGATGCTAATAATAGATGATTAAAGTGCACATCCTCACTTATTTAGAGGATAAACTTTCCCTCATTTAGATTCCTGTGATACCAGATACTGTAGTGTCATGTTTTATTTTACAGGAACAGTACAGTGAAATGAGAATCAGTATAAACCAGAGACCTGGCCACAGTCGCAGCTTTGGGTTTACAACAAATTGGAGTTCTTCAGGAGCCATTGTACAGACAGTTGAAGAAGGTAAATGTGTATATATTCACAAATTTTTGTTCTTATGTTTAATTTGCAGAGGTTTCTCAAGGCATTTGCTGCTAAGAATGCTGCAAAACATCAGGTGCAGAACTGAAAGATCACTATTTAGTTTGCTAATGTATTTCTGTGAACCCTCATCTCTTGAAACAGGTTGAATTCAGAAATACCAAAATGCATTTTCCTAATCAAGGAGGGTATAAACATGAGCCTCTTACAGAACAGTATTTAGGGGCAAATGCAGACTTCCAATGTCCAGACTGTTTCTTACAGCTGAGTTTGAAAGATTTCACTTCACATGGTTTGTAAACACTTGCAGAGGAAACTTAGGAGTTAATACTCTTTGTTCAACTTCTCCTTTCTTAGTCATGCTGAATTCTGGAGACAGCTCATATTCTTAAGTAGCTGCAACTTCTAAATTGATTTCCAGTGTAGTTTTTTTTCAGTTGTTTAATACTTAGGGAAAGCAAATATTTTTGTCTTGAGATGGCACATATATAAAGTTTATTTCTAACCTATAATAGTCTTCTGCAGAGAATGAGCTTGATTTTCTAAAAAAAAAAAAAACAACAAAAACCGAAGCAAATCACATATAATGCTTGTTTTCTAAACAATGGTATTTCCCATTGCCAGTAATACTTGAGGAATATTGAATTGTGCCCTTCTTTCCACCTAACACAAGATCATCCTGAGAAAGGAGAAATAGCTGGAAACTATTTATTTAGCTAGCTCTGTATTATGCTTTCTTTAGCTAGCTTTTAATTTAGTTAGGTCTGTATTATGCTTTCCAGAGAGGAAACAACACTGTTTAACAGCAGTTAATGAGAAGTCTTGGAATTTTTTTTCTTTTTCAAATTCAAGAAGCGAAGCGGCCTTTTTCCACTATATCTGAGTACTTTTCATAATTGGATTTGCTCTAGGAAAACCCTCTTTGAGCAGGGAGGATGAACCAGATAAACCACTGTGGTTCATTCTAACCTGTTTTGTTTTGTGATTCTGGAAATACTAATATTCGTTTTGCCTGAAGAATAACTTTCCCTTTGCTTTTCCTGCTGCTAGGCTTTGGGTTTAATTTCCGTCCTTGGAGGCAGGGGTCTGTCCATTTGCACTGCCAGTTGAAAAGGAGAAACGTGAGGGTAGTGAATGTTCCTGCTGGTCATTCACAAAGGTCCACATGGGCTCTGTCCCAAGGAGAAGGTGAAGGCCTTGTGGTTTTTGTCTTGGTTATGCTTTATTACCATTCTCACAGGAAAGAGCACAAAGTATAGATTTAACTGAGAATGGGCTGTATCTCAGTGCTCTCGTTTGTAGCCTGTGTTCAGCACTTTTTTCTTCCAACAACTGTCCCATCTTGTATCCTTACTCAAAAGCTGTAGCTCCGTTTTAAGAAGTGAAGGATGAAAGATGTGGATGACCCATTGAAGAGTAATATATGGTTTCAGCTAGGCACTTGGGAATGTAGTATTACCTGTTTTTAAGGATAAGTCATAGGATAATTCAGCTTGGAAGATCATGTAGAGTAATGTACTGCTCAAAAAAATGTCAAGATGGAATTCAGGCTAAGTGGCCTAGGGCTTTTTACCCATGGGGGTTTGAGGCCCTCTGAGAATGGAATCCACACAGCCTCTCTGGCATTATCCTCTCAGAGAAAATTTCCCCTACATACCCAGCCAGACCGATCTTTGTCCGTGTTTATAACCACTGTTCTATGTTTTCCTGCCATAAATTTCAATGAAGAGCAGCTTTCCCTTCTCAGGGACCTCCTGGTATGTACTGGGGGGGAACTACTGTTAAGTTCTTGTGCAGCCTCTCTTCTCCAGGCTGAACAAGCCCATACTCTTCAGCCTTTCCTCGCAGGTCCATTGCTCCAGCCCTAACCATCCCAGTATCTTCCCATTTAACTTGCCCCAGTTTATTGATGTCTCTCTTACAGAGGAACACCAAAGCTGGACACAGTATTGTCAGTGTGGCATAAGAGGTGCTGAGTGAATTGAATGGCCACTTGTCTTGATTTGTTGGTCATATTAGCGTTCATACAGCCCCACCACTGCCAGGGCCCCCAGCCTTGCTCTCCAGCCCATCAATGCCCAGCCTGTACCATCGCTGGGATTAGTCCTTTTCAGGAGCAGGACCCTGGATGTGGCCTTGTTGAGTGTCAGGTTCCTGCTCTCAAGAGCAGCCCTGCCCTCCATTGTACCGGCCACCCTCTCACTTTTGGCAAGGTTTGAGAACTTGATGAGGGTGTGTTTTCCTCCTTTTCCTACTGATTGCTGAACATATTAAACAGGGCAGGTCCCTGATACATCCTCATGAGATCCACTTGTGAGCAGCCTGCAGGCAGAGTAAGAGCCATTAACCACTTCCCACAGAGCCTCACAGCCCAGCCAGTTTTTCACCATCTGGTCGTTCTGCCCTGTGGACAATCCTATCACACTTTTGATACCTGGATACTGTGGAATATCATGTCAATGGTCTTGTTAAAGGCAAGGTGGATTGTAACCACCTCTCTTCCGTCATCCACTGAGATCTAGGCAGTTTATCACTGAAGATAACCAGGTTGGTCAAGTGTGATTTAGGCTTGGCAAATCCAAACCAAACATTCTAGTCACCCTTTTCTCTTTCTTAAGCCCAGAAGAAGCTTCCAGGAATACTTTCTCCTAGCTGTATGATTTTCTTGAGATGATACCCAGCATGTATATTTTTTGCTACTTAAAGATGACTCTGTATTCTAAATATGCTATTCATTAAAAAAAATCCTCCAAGAAAACTACTTGGTAGGAAAAATTAACTTGTAAGCGTTCTCAAAAATCTAAGTAAGAGTTAAGCTTGTAACACATATTTCAGTGATACCCATTTACTACATATAAAAAAGGATAGTTCTCATTTTTTAAAGGAGTCTTCAACCTTTACACTAAAAATTAGATAAATAGCCTTAAGTCATTAATCTAGACATTGTTCTGCCAACTTCCCCAGTGCCATATAATCTTTATTGTTTCAGTCCTTCCCCTTTCACTTTCCCTTTGCAATAAATTTTTTGAGATTGTGTGCACAGGAGTGCATGTCTGATCAAACGCTTGCAGTCATGTAGGGCAAAGTAAATCTGATCCACATCCTTCAAGTTTTATTTTTTTTCTATCATTGAGATAGTGTTTATCTATTGTAATAACAACAGATGGAAATAGGTTAGAGATAATTTAGAGCATATGGAAAATGAGTATTTGGTTGCTTTTGTTTTTACTGGGGACTAGTAAGAAAGAAAACCCTTTTACCTTCAGGAAAACCTATGGCAAACATAAAAGCAGCTAGGTACATAAAAGCAGTACATATTTTATATAATGAAAACTAAGTCCTTTATAGAAATGTACAGAAATTAACACCTATAGTCTTGGAGGAGCTGGACAGGGTAAGACAACTGGTAGCATACAACTTTCGGCATCTAAATTTCTGGGCAGGCTCTGTGGGCTTCTCTGGATGTGAATCAGAGCAGGAGCCCACTGTAGGCACCCTGGTTTGCACTCTTGAGAAGCCCTTTTGTCCAGAGACTGTGGAGGAAGAGCTGCTGGCAAAGTTACAGGCCAAAAATTGAGCAGTGTAAGTTGTTCTGGATATTTTAGGTCCAGATCTAGAGACTGCTGCTATTCATTCAATCTGTATGGTTGGAGTATCATCTACATATACCTTTCTACTAATATTATAGGAGGAACTGTGAAATCTTCAACTCCCTTCCTTTCCTAAAACTGAGTCAATTGAGATACACTGTTCACACCTCTGAGCCTGGTCTCATCCCTGACAAATTATTTGAATAAAATCAACACAACATTTTTTTGGTTACTGGGGGTTATTCTGTCACAAGTCAAGACAGAAATTATGAGTGCTAATGACTCTGCTGCAGCCTGAAGCTTTCCCTGTATCATGAGCATAAGCCTTAATCCAGATCTGGTTAAACTACATGGTACTAATATCAGACATGATTCTGAATGTTACATGAAGTTGTTGAAATTAGTAACTTCAGTATTAGTATCTCTGATAATATTCTTAGTAGTACCTTCCATTAACAGACTTGAATATCCATAATTCTTTAACATCTTCTTGACCCCTAGAGATCCATGTTTTTTTCCAGTTAAACTGTTGCCCATATTTCTTCCTTCAGATGAAAACCCTACCTTTTCTTCCACAATACAGTTTAAAAGCAATTAGTATTGATAACTGCAAATTAAGTTTTTAGTCCATATTTTAAGAATGATGCAGAACAATATAGTATGGAGCCATGTTCTTCTAGCAGAGAAGCCAGTGGAGCTTTTTAGTGAGCTATGATTGATCATTATTTGGTGCAGTACTAGGAAAAAGAGCATTTCTTAATTTCTTAACTTCCTTGTGTGTCAAGCCATCTGAATCCTTAGTGGATGAGCCAGACTTACAGCAGCATTTTACTAACGAGTCAAAAGAGACTCAGGATTAAGCATGTGGTGTCTAAATTTTTCTGTCATACTTGTCCACATTTGTTTCTAATAATGTAATAGGGCATTGTTCTTGGTATATTTTAAGTAAGATGTATTTCACTGCTTACTTTGGAAAATCCTTCCACTGTTTAATTCAAACTTGTTTTATTAACATGAGAGTTTATTGTGCAGTCCTTAACTATATTTTTACTTGGCTTTTCTATTTTCTGTTCTGTTAAGGGAATAATTCTTGATGGAAGAACCATTCATATGTAATCTGTAAAATCTTGCTTGGAGAGTCTGAGTTTCTCAGCCTATCCATTTTCTGAATTAAACAGAAAAAAAAGTTTATGAACTGGTCTTCTATGTACTCTGTCCTTAGTGTAGTGAGATTGCCTGCCAATGTGTAGCAGATGAAAAAAGTATAAAGTGCAGCTTGTCTTGCAAAATATCAGTAGAGTCAAAGTCCAACTTGCCGTAAAGTTTGCTCTTAATAGATAAAATAAGTAGAATCCAGAGAAGTCTAGTGGGACAATACCCAGCAATATCTTGAGTCCAATTACCAATCAATTTAGAGCTAATAAACTATTCTGGCAAAGCAATAAAGCATCATGCTCTTGTCAGCAGAGGTCAGAAAATGTAAATGAGAATACAAGAAAGCCAGCTTCTACTGGACTTAACAAAGTGCAGGCTGTTTTTTTGGGGGTTTTTTTGACAAATAAGAGGATTACCCAAACATTTGCTGAATTTCAGCTAATCATTGATATAGACATTGTGCTGCCTCTCTCTCACTAACTACCACAGATTATAAAGGTGAGTGAGTGAAGTGAAGACTGAACACAGAGGTTGTTTATTAAAATGGGGAGACCATAATCTGAAATTTCCAAGTCCGGAAGACTGATTTCTTTTTTGTTCTCCTAAGTTCTAAATTGAAAAGCTGCTTTGATACTGAGTTTACTGAGCTTATGTTACAGTGTAGTGAATTTTTCTAAGACTTTCTAAATATGCACCACTAAGCATTTCTTTCAATGATTCCGCAATCCACTCTCTTCCAATCTCAACTGGGATAAAAAGAAAAAATATGGAGACATAATAACATTTTTCTTCTGTTTTCTGCAGGCAGCCCTGCAGCACTTTGTCAGCTGCATGTAGATGATGAGATCATTGCTGTCAATGGCACAAAGGTTTCCCATATGGACCACAGTCAGTGGGAAGAAGCCATCAACAGAGCACTAGAAACTGGAAACCTGGTCATGGATGTCAGACGATATGGAAAGAATGGTGAGTTGTTTCGTCAGGCAGATACTGTATGCTCTGTAAGGCAAATAAGCTTTGTCTCTGCTGTGCCTGACAGCTGAGAGTCCTTATTACCCTTACAGCAGTAATACGTGTCTAAGCTGAGTAGTTTGCCAATGTGTCTGTGGCATTTTAACACAACTTGGCTTTTTTAACTGCTTGGCATTAGAAATGTCTTAACAAGCAAATCTGCAAAACATTGAACTACTGACCTCACTCTTGTGCTCTGGCCTGTTTCTTAGAGGATGGACAGGTAAAAAAAAGTGTGCAACCAGCACAAAAAGGAATCTAACATTTTCTTCCCTGCCATACCACAAGAATTAAGAGGGTCTGATCTCTAGGGCATCACTAGAGGATCACTAGGGGATCACTAATTTTTAAAGGCCCTCTCTCTCAATCACCAGCTCCCTTTCTTCCGGGAAGGAGGATCTTTTTTTCCTTTCTTCAGGGAGTGTTTGAAGTGAGGTATAAGCTTGTGGGTGGTGCAGCACCTGTGTGCTATGATTCTGGCCATTGACCCAAATATTGTGGTGCTGTAATCTCTCTGGAGTGGTCCTACCTATTCTGGGTAGGGAGGGTTTCCATCCTGGCTTGACAGCCTTGTAGCATGTCTTGACTTGCCATGGTTTTAATCAGGAAACCCTTTCAAAGTTCTAGAAGAATTTTTGCAGAGTTGAAGTGTGATCAGTGATTTCTTTCACAGTATAAATACAAAACATTCTTTTAGTGGAATGCTAGGTAAATAAGTTACCAGCAAACTGGGGTAAAAACAGTGGGGTTAGGAAGAGACAAGTAACAAATCACTTTATAGGACCTAATGCAACTGAAGACTGAGATTAGTGGCAAAAAACTAATTGAATAAAATTTTCAGTAGGAGGGGTAGGGAAGGGGGATAGGATGGAGTATGTGAGAAGAGCATCTTTTGTATCTGCCTCATCAATTTGCCACTTTAGTTTAGGCTGCCTTTTCTTCCCCCTCTCTGTGCTTCCTGATAAGCATGGACATGAAAATCCTTCCCTGGACAGTGTATGAGTCTCATTGTACCTGGAGTGAGTAAAGTCAGAAGAATTTTCTCAATCCTTACTAACACTAATGAAATAGTGTCCAATGAATGCTAACTCCTCTCTAATGTTCAGCTGCTGTAGCACATATCAGCAAAACATCTTTTGTTTTGGCAAACTTTTACCTGGCTTATGACTAACACTTTCAGTTTTGGGGAAGGCGGTCTGCTATAAATGCCCTTTTTCCTGTCTTCACAAATTCCACCTGATTTGTGTGTCCCCTCTCCTGTTTTTGTGTTATTTTAATGTTTTCACTAGCTATTGTTCTGTTCTTTGACGTTACTGTCTATATTAATTTCTCAATCGTCCACATACCAAAAAGACTGGGGCAAAGACCTGCCTTCCCTGCCACATGTAAGGCATAAAATCCTCAATCTCACCAGTGTGGCTACCAACATTATAGGTACATCTGAAAATAAATGGATTGATGCAACTTCGGGAGAAAAAGTTTCAAATGCTTCCACCATATCCACAAAAAGAGATTTCTCCAGCAGCCTTCAAAGTTCTGTGAGTATGTTTTTGAAGGTTCATGGGAGATGAGGGGAGGAAGAAAAAAATGTAGTGTCTTGATAGTGGGAAGATGGAGAAAAGAACTTGTGAATCTTCTGTTCCTTAAGCAATACAAGTGTAGAACCCTTTATGTGAAATATGGAGAGGTAGCTATGCATGTATTAAGGTAAATAAGATGTTTTAAAGACTTGCTACTGTCTATTCATGAGAGAACACTGGTGAATGATAAATATTAAAACAGGTGCAGACTATCTTTTGATTAAAACCATATATAATGTTTGTTCTTCAGAGAAGATTTTGACCTGAATTATTAGCCTAAATGGAAGTTGCAGCCCCAAAGAACAGGTGCATATGTGCTTTCAAATTACTTGCAAATAAAACCTGCCTGCCAAGGCAGGAATTTGGCCTCTGGAATTTTCTTGCAAGCTAATGTGTTTTATTTCTGCAGCAGTTCACAGCTGGTTATTGATTCCCTCAAATGCATGCAGTAGCTTTATTATAAATTACACTGAGGAAGTTTTAGATTGTTTTGTATCTTTCTACAAAATATTATGAAGTGTTTCATGACATATAGTTCCTGATAGGAAAGATGCGTAGTTGGATAAACTTCCACAAATCTAATGAGCCTAAGACATTTATTTATTTATTTATTCATTCATTTATGTATTTCAGGATACAGAAACAAAATTGATAAATGGAATGCAAGGAGATCTTGGCTCTAATGAACAAAGAGGTAAACCACCGTTGCTTTTCATCTGCTAATTGTGTGGTTTGTGACAAGAACAGACGCTAAGCCAGTAATGACTGAGAGTGTTATACAGTGGGTGAAGTGAGACCTTAATGAACCAAAAGCCAGACAGATATCACAGAGATCTTGTTGCATCCAAACTGGGTTTAGCTTGCTTCCACAATTTGCTAGGCAGTTTGAGAACTGACAACAAAGCTGCAACAAAGCCCCGTCTGCGCATTAATGGTTGTAAATTTAATGTTTGGTAGGGGTGAAAGACAAGAAGGCACACCATTTATTGTATTTGCTACTGCATTATATGGTGACTGAGTTAGTATGAGTATTGACTTATTTCACTACCCAGGAAGAGTGTAGAGTACTCAACTTTTTGCTACTTTTTCCTGCCTCTTTCAGTTGTAAGGTTTTGGGGTTAGTGTCTGTTTTCACTATTATTACTTTACTTTTATTCCTGGAGAACAATATTGATGATTATGATATGAATAATAATTGCATATGAGGCTATGAGTAGTTATAGCCTTACTTGACAGCAGTGAGAGAAATCAGGTATGTATAATTCCTAATGGAATAATATCCTGAAGTAGGAACTTTGTGTTTCATTTTAGCTTGAATACACATGGCAATTCATAGAAAAATTCCTCCAAGATATCACTTGCCCTCTGGAGATGTTTTCTAATGGCCTTGAATGGTCATTAAGCTCCTCATTTCAGTCAAGGATGATTAAATTAGACAGGGAGAATCTGAGTCTGAGTTTGACACTTGTGCTGTTTTTATTGTTGGACATTGTTACTGATAAAATGAAATCCTAATTAGTATATGATGTAACTTCCTAAGGTTTTCCTTTGCGTTTCAGGGGCTTTTTGCTTTCAGAAGTGATGTTGCAGTGTATGGGAGGTCTAACAGAAGTTTCTTATCCAGTCATTATAGTAATTTAAAAAAAGGCACCTCATTTTGATTTGTTTGTATTCTTTGTATTTTTCAAATAGCATCTGAACCTATTTCTTTGAAAAACTTAAAAAGGCGGTCACAATTTTTTGAACAAGGTAAACCAAAGAGCTAACATTTCATGTACTTCCATGAAATTGTTCCTGCTGCACACTCTCCCTAACAAGTCTGGTGCTGGGTGCTCTACCTCTTCAGTGTTGTTTCTGCAGTTACAATGAAGCAACATAATTAATTTCCCTTCTTTCCCCAGGGTCATCAGGTTATTCTTACAATTCATGGGTCTACCTTTGTGGTAATGGGTCTTTGCGTGTTCTCTTATATCTATAGCTGTTTAAAATCTTTTCTGTGTTGTTCATACTTTTTTTTTCCCACTGGGTAGAAGTTAGAAGGGTGGCACTCTCTGTTCAGGTTTGCTACTACCTACAAAACAAGAATAATGGTGAATATTCCAGCAAAGGTTTAGAGAAGATCTCAGAGCTGTTGATGAAGCATTTAACTCTGGATTTGAGTTTGAGTTGCAGCTCTGTGCTTTTGCATAAATTGGTATAAGAAGGTACCTGCTGGCTTTCCACTATGTGGTGATGTCACCAGATCCCAAGAAGACCAATATAAATTTTGAATTTAGTATGCCAGCATTTTTTAAAAAGGCAATGAACGAGGCACTCAATTTTGGTTTTGTAGGTTGCTTTTTCAGCATTTTGCATGTCACAGCTCACATACTTCCACTAATGTTTTGTGTCTTATGCTGTATTTGGGCTATGTATGCCTTTCTGTTTTGCTGTAGCCTGAAAGAGTGAAATTCTGGCCTGCTGGAAGCTCAGTTGAGTTTTGCCAATGACTTGTGTGGGGCCAGGATTTTGCTTTTAGTGGTGCTGATTTCTGTTTTTTGCCAGAAGTGATATGTGAAATGCCACAGTAGATACGTGTTTGTGGTTCTGTTTGCTTTTTAAATACTTCTGCTGTATCTGCAATATGGTGGTATTTTGTTGGTGGTTATTTGTTGGTGTTGGGGTTTTGTTGTTGTTGTCTGATTTTTATTTTATGGCTGGCAGAAATTAGTTTTTTCTTTTAAATATTTTCATTACAATATTTGAGGTATTTCACTTGTGCTTGAGGGGGAGGACAAGGTTGTATTTCTGGAGTGCATGTTCAGTACAGCTTGTTAATTTTAAACTTTTGACACTTCAGCTTTGCAATTACATGAAGATTCCTGTGGAGTTCAGCATAAGCTTACAGGGGTGAGAAAAGAGGGGAGCAAAAAGGTCTATGCTTCCCTTTAATATCTCCTGGCACCACTGCAATAGATTAAGCTGATTGCCTGATTTTCACTGTGGCTGTTGTGATCTGACAGTGACAACAAAATTGTTGTATATATAGAACGGATGCTAACCTGTGACTCCTTAGAGTCTTTTGTATCCTAAATATGAACTTTTTTCCACTTCATATGGTTAAACTTCAGGATAATGTTGCAATTTTTTTTTCTTTTATGCCTTTTTTTAAAATTGAAATTTGGACAGCTAAGTAGCAAGTACACTGTCAACAAACAAAAATAGTGATGGTGCTTAAGAAATTATTGCATTTTAATTTGTGTTTCTCCCCATTTTATCAACTTGTAATAAATTAGTATAATACACATCTCTCTCTAATAATCATCTTGTCACAGGATGACAAGGCCAAGTGTGATAGCCTCAAATAGCAAAAGGTTTATGGTGAGTGGTGACCAGTTCACTGAATTCTAGTGTGCTTTTGGAAGTTGGAAAGAAGGAAACTTGGAGAGCAAAAATACATGGTTTTGTGGTGGAGGAGATGCCAGCGGATGTCAATTGCTCTTAATTCATGCCAAGGGCAGTAGACTAATAGCTTCTCTACCCTTGTGCAGTGTTCTGGGTATTGGTCGTGCTAAACAGTTGGGTTTCACAACAATAATAATAGGAGAGGTATAGTGAAGAGCCTTTGTGTTGCTACAGTGGAAGGTGTACTGCTAATTCAGGCAATTGCTGATGGCACTTGTGAGCATGCAAAGCTTTGAAACAATTGTGCACTTTAGTTGAAAGCACCTAATAAATTCTGCCCTCGAGAAAGTTCAGCAGGGCAAATGCAAGCATGTCTTACTAAGGAAGAAAAAATTAGTCTGAAGCTCACAGACTTGCCACAGTTACACAAGTCTTGCAGTAGTTATGTATGGGTCTAATGATTTCTCTTTTTTGCCTTCCAAATCTCCCAGGAGGCCCAGAGCCTGCAATGCCTGATGTAAGTACTACTTGTGAACTACTAGTTGGTTGTATAATCCTAGTCCTTTCAAGAAGCTCTCTGCTTTCTACTGCTTTTTATACTTCTTTACAATTTTGATCAAATCTGAGAGTAATGACTAAGATTTGCTTTTTCAAGGCATGGTTGCTTTCTGTCCATTTGAAGAAAAGACTAATTTATGTCCTTGTCACTATAAAGCTCTAGCGTTGGTAATGGTTTCTATTTCTCACTCTATAAAATGTTTAGAAATGTGGAGTGTTGATTACATGGCAAGAGGATAATACAACTTCATTTCTGTGCTATTTTAGCTCCCAGTGCCCTCCATCAGCGCTCCTAGCCGTCGGGTTTGGGATCAAGAGGAAGAGCGAAAACGACAGGAAAAATGGCAAAAAGAGCAGGACCGTTTGTTGCAGGTATAATTCATCTTCATAATCATGGGCTGTCAATCCCCTGTGTGTAGCAACAAGGAAAGAAAAGTAGCACGTGATTTCTGCAGTTCTTCTTACTGATAGCCTGGGGAGACTCTCAGGTGGATTTTGTGGCCTGCACAGTTGCACACATTAGGAGTTTTTCAGAAAAAGGAGGATAACGCTTTAGTGAGCATCATAAAATCAAACACACAATGTGTATTCACTACAGCCAGAAGTGCTCAACCATCCAGGCTGGTATATTCTTAATGACAAGAGAATTTATAGGTTAAGTGAAGAACTAAGGGGTCTTATGTTTTGAATATTAATTGTATTTTTCTCCCCTTAAGGAAATTGCCTCTAGCCTGAGTTTTACCTTCAATTACTGATACTGCCTTGTATTCATAAATGTTGAGGAGGCAGCCAGTACCTGCTGGTTAGAATCTTGTCATTTAGCAGTCAGCTAATCAGTTGGAATTACCTGGTTCCCAGGACCTCTGAGTCAGAAAGCTGAATCTGCTAATGCAAAATCACCCTGATAATCACTAGCTAGAGCTGGAGGGGGGTGTTGCAGAGGGAGGGGGCATTGTTTGTAGTCTTAGGGTAGCAAAAAAACCCAAGCATACATTTCTGCAAGGAGCTCCACTCAATGAAGTGTAAGCACATTCAACCATGTTCAGAGACACATCTCTGCGAATGAAATTAAAGTTTGTTGTCTGAAGTCTGATGGCTAGGAGAGACGTCAGTGAATATCATTTATTCTGCACAAGCCCTCTTTGGCTGTATTCAGCAGAAAACTGTGATGTCAAAGTACAAGCATAGAATCTCTCTTGCTTTTTGAGTGTTGTTCCTTGTAGCTTGCACACTCTGCAGGACAGCAGCTGTACCTTCCTAAACCTACCTGTGGTCTCTGTTATGGTTTGGATGTTCCATTTGATACCTGAAGAGATGGCTTTAAAGACTATAAACCTTGGCTCCCCTTTCTTGAGAGCTGACTCAGCCATCTGCTGTCACTTTTCTTTGTTTCTCCTTTTTTAGTCCTGAAGTGATAAATTTGACCAGAGTAATAATGATCTTTCTCTTCCCCATGATCCTAGCAATGAATTTTCAAATAACACAAAAAAAGGAGGCAAAATCTTTCTTTGCTTATTTCCAGCATCTTAGAAGGAATAATTTTGACATACTTAAATATTTTGCTTTTCCCAAGATAAAAGTAGTGATTGACAAAACCACCAAAACATTTGCCATGTGCTTTAAGCAATACTTTATATCGATTTCATACCAAATCTAGTCAAAAGACAAATTTCAAGGTCCAGAAATTCAGTTTTGTTTAGGGTAACATTTCAAAAGAATGAGAGATCTTACTATTTCACTTAGTGATCACTTTTTTACAATATTAATGTGCCTAGTTCCAAGTTAAATACAACCACTGTGTTTATCCAGAAATACCTTAGATAGCTGAGTTATTTTGTTCAAATGGTAACTAAACTGAGGGACAGGGACTATTAAGTTGGCTGTTGTGAGACTTGGAGTGTAATAAGCCTGGAGACTCAAAAATCAATTACAGAACTCTTTTGGATTGTATTTGAGCCCGGATTTCATTTGTGGCCGACCTAATGTTTTAGTGGAGCTCAGGGATGTTTTTTGTCTGGTCTGTTTGGTCTGTTAAAAAAACACATTAAATTCCAGTGTGCATTTTAATGAAAGTAAAAAATACCATGTTTCTTATTTGCATGTTTAACTTCAATGTAACCTAACAGGAGAAATACCAACGAGAACAAGAGAAACTGAGGGAAGAATGGCTACGAGCTAAGCAAGAAGCGGAAAAAGAGAGCTCCAAGTATTTTGATGAGGTAGGCTGTGAATAAAGCTTTATTGACTAGTTTCATGAGGGGTTTTTTCCTCTTATACTAAATGGATGAAAGCAAGCAAAATATTAGGTTTTTTATGTCATTTATCTTCTCATTTCGGAAAATAAATTGTTGTCTATGACTTGGTAGAGAAAAAAATAAGATGGAAAGAGTAGATGGGATGTATTGAGATATGTTGAATTGGTGTCTTCCTTATGAGCTGTTTACATAACTAACAGGAAAAATATGTTGACAAAAAGTCACAGTATGTATTAATTATTGTGATCATAAATGGAGACTTCTGCTGTTTATTTACCACCTGGTGATACTTGTTGGAGTTCTGCTTCAATAGTTTATCAGGAAGCATGTTCATAAGTGTCTGCCTTGTTATTGGCAGACAGCTCATCTGATAAATTTACATACTAAATCAACTTTAGATTTCCAGTTATATATTTTAAAACACTATATGTGTGTAGTTTCTGTAGATGCTGACTTCTGTGGCTGTTGTTTATGGGAAGATGAACAAGTTTTTTCCTGAGTATGGGAACTGTCTGAGGTATCTCCTCTTTACTGCTAAGTGAGTGTTGCTTCAGGCATCCAAGCTAGATCAGTTGTGTTTACCAGTCGTGAATGAGTAGACCATAATTTAAGGCTTAGAACTCCAATAAGAAAGCTTTTTGAGCTGTTGGAGGACTTTGTTGTACAAGAATATAAACCATTTTGTATTTTCTCTGTCATAAGAGATTTTGATGGACCCATCAACATTATTTCTTTTCCTGCAACTAAAACATCTTTTGACCACTGAAAGGCCTTTTCTCATTTTTGAGAAAAGAGTCATAGAGTGATAGGTCTGAGGCTTGACTTTGAAATGGTAGTAGAATGGAAGAGAGTGGGAGATGCCTCCACATGAGGATTCATGTGAAATTCATCGGTCTGACATAGATTGCAGTGTATATCTTTGTGTATACACTTTTAAATAGGTCTCAGGTTTCTAAGTCAAAACAGTAGGGAGAAATGCTGGGTATCATGGACGGGTTTGTTTTCCATGGGTATTTAAGTGGGGAAGGGATGGTTTGACATGTAAGCGATACTTTGGAAAGCAGAATGTTTCACATAGTTGTGTCCACACTGCCTGTGGTGCTTGCTAAGGCTGGTGTGTGGATTGAAGCTCTTGAATTAGGAGAATGTGCAACCAAACTGTGCCCTGCATCTTGCACTGGAAGTGCTGGGGATGATTTTTATACATGCTTACCTTATAGAATAAATTACCTTTCCTGAGGGAGCAATCTATTTAAAAAACAGATCCCTTCCCTAAAAACATTATTTTTTTTTCTTTGCTACAGGAGCAGACTGTTCTAACCCTAAATACAACATCTATCACTTCTCAGGCTCCACCTGTGTCCAGCTGGACAGCAAGCCTGGAAGCACATGCTCCCAAGGAGCCAGAACGAGATGGAGAAAATGAGCTGGCAGCGAGCTCGCTGCATGAGGAGGAAGGAAGGAGGAGGCTTCAGGAGGAACGGATGATCCAGGAAGAAGCAACCAGGCATTTTGAGCAGGAACAGGAACTCCAAGAGCTGGAGCTGGAGAGACAGCGTAAAGAGAGGGAGCAGCAGCAGGCTGAGGAGCAGAGGCGGCAGGCAGAGCTGGAGGAGCAGAGGCGGCAGGTGGAAAAGCAGAGGGAGGCGTCAGTGGAGGTGCCTCAGTACCAAAGGTGTGCACTTGTGCTAGGATGTACTTTCTCTTCCTTCTGCAAATTCAAATCCGTGTCCAACGGGGCTGTGTCTGTCCTGAATGTATGAGGAGATTCATGCTTCAGTCACTAGGTGCAAAATCCCATACCATAGTCTTTCTTTCCAAAGATGGAAGGATCAGGCATAACACAGTCCTTCCCCAAGAATCAAGTGCTATATTTCCCTACTTCAGCTATTTTTTTTTTAATGGGATGTGTAAGTACTGTAATTACAACCAAATGAAAGAGGATCTGAAGGACTTAATGAGAAAATTTTGTAAGAATTGTGCACAAGCCAGTGACTCAACGTGACAGCCAGTGACTTAACATACAGGGCTTCCAGAAGAAATACAAAGTTAACACTTTTTCAACAAATGTATGGCTGATTTTTACAGATTTATCTCTCATTTTAATTCAACAGTGTTACAATAAAACTTAATTGTAATTTAACTACTGGGTTAATTTGACAGGTGAGGGATATCATGGTATATGAGTGAACCGTTACTTGCTTACATATCATAGCCTGTTAGAAATATCCACTGCAGATATGTTTGTTCCTCTCATTACGTTCTTCAGCAGCTTGATTTAAAAATCAATCAAACAAACAAATCCCCACCTATTAGTTCTCAATTTGTGTTCTTGCCCAGAAGTTTTCAGACTACTGTTACAGGAAATTAATCTGTCTGAAAACAGATTAAACCAGTAACCTTATATTATTTTGTCTCCATTTGCCTTACTGCCTTGTGTATGACTTTTGGCTTCTCTTAAGGTTTATCTCTTTTCCTATGTAAGTAACAAGAGATGACTAAAGAGAACACGTAGTATCAAGCTAAGCCTTAGGAGAAAGTAGTATGATTTAAAAAAACTGCATATATTTGCAGAAGAGGTTGTAAGACCCAGAGTTACTTTAGTTTAATCTAAATGACTGCTGCTTGATATGCCTGCTGAGCAAAGCAGAGATACAATGCTACAATGGCTGAACAGGTTCTTCCTGACAGCAGAGCCAGGATAACTTTACAGTTTTAGCTTGTCCCAGTTGCAAGATGATAGGACTTTGTGTGGTAACTTATTAAGCTGCTGTAATATCTGCATATCTAAATCCCTGGCACATTCTTTAGTCCACAGGGATTTCATTGCCTCTGAGGTTGCTGCCAAAGGATGTGTTTTGCTAAACACGGGAGGTTTTGCTTAATAGTAAAGGAGCAAATTCAGTGAAACTGGGCTTTAAAATATCTGGTGTTAAATATTTGCTATAAGATGATATCTAAAGATAAGACTTGAAATCTGAAACGTTATATAAACACCTGCAAAGGCATGATACTTGCTGCAAAGGGAGGGAGGGGACAGTCAGCTAGAGTGTTTTCTGTGGAACTTTGTGAGTTTATAAACTGCACCTGTACACTCTTCTTCAATAAAAATGTAATTTTTATAGAACAGCTGTGGTTTGACAAAATTTTCCTCCTGGCTTTGAAATGGGTGAGATAATCACTGTTGTATACTGATGCTTGTAATTTTTGCAGCACCTTAGTCTTTGGGATTCTTTTAACAGAGCTGAACTTTCTAAGTTTTCTCTGGGGATACTTACTGTTTGCTCAATTTCTAGAATTTTCTTTTAATATGCATTTTATCTTTATTTTGCTTCTAGACATTACGAGCGCTATGAAGTATCTAAAACAATAGAGGATCGAGCTGGCCATCCTGTCATTGACAGGTAATAAGAAATTGAATCAATACACATTTGAAACATCTTTAGCAATAATCATTCTGGCAGGCTCATGTTTGGTTTCCTTGTCACTTCACAAAAATGTAAGTTCAGGCAGTTTTTCTGTCAACTCTTCTTTTTCTGCCTTCTTTTATCAGTTGTATTTCTGACTGTTAAATTAAGACTCCTTAGAACTTTACTTGTTTGGGGGGTTTAATTTAAACTGGTTTTTTGTTTTTTGTTTTTTTTTTTTTCCTTCAGGATCTATTTTGAATATTTCCTTTAGGAACTATGTGTGTCTTTTTCTGTATGTGAACATAACGTTTCTTTTCGTTCCAATAGACATTATGAGCGTTATGAAGTTTCTAAAACCATTGAGGCACAGCCTGGCCAGTCGTTTGCTGACAGGTATGTCCAATACTGAATCTCAACACCAACTGTAACATCACCATTTCTTTGTTAGAAAACTTTTAAAATTCTAATAAACTTTAGTCATAGCAGCTAAATGGATATGTTGGCCTGCTGCTGTGTTTTGCAGTTTTTATGGCATGTTTTCATATTGAAAAAACAAATGGCCACACTTTTGTCAAATTATACACTGCGTTGTAAGCAACAGTTAGTCAGTGGGATTCTACGGGGAGAAACAAAACTGTGAGGAGGTAAATATGTGGGTAGTACTAAACTTACCTGGCTGGAAAACAATTTCAGATCTCTTGTGGTTGTGTCATAGCATGCTCTACAAACTAAGGTGCAATCATCCCAATTCGGGTTGTGCAACTTGAGAGAGTAAACAAGAAGGGAAGTGAGAGGCAGCAGCAGGATATTTATCAAGGGGATAGTGCATGTTACTCCCGTAATTTACACAAGTTAATTTTAAGGTACAATCTCTTGCTTTACAAATTAAGCCTTTGTTTTGCATTGCATCTCAGTAGTTCTGAAAGGTGACTTCTGCTGTAGAATTAATCACTTCTTGTAGCTGAAGTGAGCATACCTCTCTTATATAACGAGGAACTCCAAAAATTACAAGGTACATTTAATGGGTCTGTTACTAATGGAATATCTAGATCTAACTTCAGAAGGAGCAAGCACTAAATAGTTACATCTTGGATATATGTGTGAGGAGGACACTGCTTTTTTCTTCACTACAAGCAGCTGTGAGAGTGTTGCATCTTCTTAAATAGATAATAAAACAGGTCCACACCATAGGACAGACAGTAAAAACTTAAGGAAGCAAGATGTGATGTAGTTTATGCATCATTTATCTCTACATAAAAGACAAGATTCTTTCAAAATGTGGTTGTGCAGCCAATGCTGTTATGTGTAAAAACATTAATGTAGCAGCTTTGAGTTGGGACCAAGCAAAGGATTTATTTTAAAATCCTTTCTTTGTGAGTTATTTTAAACTAAAAAATTGGCTGTACTACTTGAGACTAACAATACAGCAGAGGTGTTGCTGAGGCTTCTGGTCTGTACTGTCAGAAAACAAACTTTTTGGCTTTGTCTTCCTGTATATGGCCTTTGACAAATGCCATTTCTTGGCTAAAACTCATTAAAAATTATGCTGCTAGGTATAATCAGTGAACAGAAAATTTTTCCAAAAGCAATCTGCATGCAGGGTTTTGAGAGGTTGTTTTGCTTGCTGTTTAGTAACAGTGCTGAAGTATGATTTCAGTTTCTCATTAAGCCAAAGAAATTGTAAATCTGCTCTGAAAATTCTTGCTTCTTTGTCTGACTGCAGTCTTCACAAAGCTTCCACAGGGAAGAATTTGGTTTTTTAAATTGTTTTTTTGAAACAAGTACAATGATCAGTTCCTTATACCTGAAGCATTGACAACTTTCAGTGCAAAATTTTAACTTTTAATTGGTGGCTATCTATTGAGATCTAAATATTGACTTTTTTTCCATTTAGCATCCTCTTGGTCTTTAGTTATTTTTTGCGTCTTGTTTTAAGTATAGCATAAATGGTTGATGGGAGGAATAGTGAAAAAAAGAGGACTGGTTCTGTCATCTGCAATGATAAGAGCTGTGTCTGTAATGAGGTCTTATAATTAAGACAGATGTTTTTATATCCTTAGGAATAAGTCAAAGTCAACTACAGAACTGAATGAAGTCAATACAATCAGAAATGGTAAGTAATGTCTAATTTCCATTATATTTAATTTTTTTGGGAGGGAGGGAACTAAGAGGAAAAAAACATGTACATACAGTCACTCTAAGAAAATTAATTTTTAGAGTATTTTTAATAGCTGCATTGTGAATTCATACTATGCCCCAATTTAATGAACTTTCAACAGCAAGAGGAAAATCATACAGTCAACATAAAAGCTGAGGACAAATATGATTAACTACCCATTTGAAGACAGTGATTACAAATGGCTCTTAGATGCCTAAATTTTAACATAAGATTTTTACATGAGATAAAATCAATCATGCAGTTTTATCATTGAAGATATGTATAGTTTTGTAAAAAAAAAAGCTGCACATACCAAGATGATGAACGTATTTAATACAACTTTTTGTCTTCGTAATTTCAGTTAGTGTGGTAATAATAGAGCAAGAAGTCAGCTCTTGATATGTCACAATGGCATATGTGTCCTGGACTCTAGTTCAGATATATGACTTTGGTTATATTAGAAGAATTATGTGCAAAGCAAACAAACCAATTTTATAAATATGTTACAGTCAAAAATGCCTGCGAGCTACTTTTATGTCTAAAACACAGTTTAAAAAAGTAGACACAAGTAATCAAAGAAAAGTAGATGTATTAAGGGATATATTGCAGATTAAAAATGTTGCTTTCATACATTAAAGCACTGTCATTGAAACTAAAGAGAAAGTAAACTTCCACAGTATTTTACAATGATAATCTATACCATTAAATCCAAGAGCTAATCTACCGTCAGAGCAGCATTTAAAAGGATTGAAATTTCAATTGAATGACTTACTGCTGAGTAATTTTCTTAATTGTTTTTTTACTATGAAGAATATGTACTGAATCTAGGAAATAAAAAATTGTTCCCTTCTGATATGTCAACACCTATTGGAGAAAGAATGCTTCTTTGTTTCCCCTTCCAAATTCTCAAAGACCATCTATACCATTAATTTAATTTCAACTGAGTAGTTAACACATAATCCAATTAACTGAAAGATTTACCTGTCCCCTTTGTATCTATATAAAACAATATAAAGCAGTGTTTTTAGTGCCTTGAAGAAAGAAAGAAAGAAATTCTTGTCAACAGAGACAACTTACAGAAGAAAAGAGTATGAACTTTTAAAGAGAAAGAATGTATCCTGTCATTTAACTATGCATTTTACAGATGTTTCAGTTTGTATTGGTGGAAGAGTCTAAATTATGGCTCTAAAAGAGGTGATACCCTTTTAAAAAGGGTACAAATGTCAATGCATATACACTTAGGAAGTGAAGGAGAATGTATTTAAATTAAGCATTATGTAAAAGGCTACGTTAATGGAAATAAAACAAAAAAATTTCAGTAATGCTGTATTGGTAAGTTTTACTCGGCTGTAAAAGGGAACTGGAATAACTTGTGCATGGAATGATGAACAATAGCTCTTGGAATTGTAGCCAGAGTGCTGACAGGACCATAACTGCTTCTGTGCCCTGTGGTGATGTTTGCACATGTTGCCTGCACAGGTACCCAGAGCAAGTATTCAGAGAGGTCCTGGAACACGGGTGAGTCGCAGAAGAAGTCTCAGAAGGAGCAAAACCTGTCTGCAGCAGAGCTGGAGAGACAGCAAATCCTTCAGGAAATGAGAAAGAAAACATCTCTACACACGGACAGCAGCTGGATTAGGCAGCGCAGTGCCAGTATACATAAGGAGCCCATTAGTCTGTACAGCAGTAGTATGAGGAGGTAGGAATCACATTAAAAATTAACTCTGTCTCTCATCATACATTGTGCTTTGGTTATTCTGAACTTTAGCCTGTATTACAGAGCCTAGAGACAAATTGAGTCTGTGAAATGCTGTAAGGCAGACAGCATAGCAGCACAGATAGAAGAAGGTATCTGTATTACAGCTGGGATTGAATGGGTTTTTTTGCAAGTAAGGAATGTGGATGTGACCTGTTAGTAACTCAGCTGCTTATTTCTTGGTTGGTACAGCAGCAATGGAAATCAATGGTGTGCCTTGTCATTGACAGATGCATTTAAGAATTTCAGCATGGCAACCTGTTTTGGAAATGAATTCTTGTGGTGAAGAAGTATGCCTTTTTCAACATAGAAATATGTAATAAAGTTGGGATAGTTTTTTTGCTTTATTTAATGTATGAGTGTTGGATTTGTCACTTAGGAAACAGCCAAGTTATCAGTCAGGAGAGTGTTTGATTATTGGGCCAACACCTTGTACCTGGGTGATGCTATCCAGTCTGGGTGGATTGTTATTTTTGATCTGGTATCCCTTGGAGAAAACATAAACAAAGCTGGTATCTGAGGTCTGTTTCTGCACTGTGGATTTTGATACAGCTCTCCCTGATAAGGCTGCAGTGAAGTGTTTTGCTTTTGCCTCGCCTTTTTTTTACCATGAGAACTATGCCTGGACACAAAGGATAATTTCCTACCCATACATTTTAAATTTGTGCAGGAAGAATATTGCTCAATATTCTCTCAAGGGTGATCAAACAAACATATTAATCCCAGAAAATATTAAAAATGCAAGATTAATGGCTTTCTCTTAAAAAAGTCAGGATATAGCTCTGTTGCTCCGTCCGTACTGCCATTTACATTTGAGGTGCTTGTATCTCTGTTGCAGAGGGGAGTCTTTGGACAATCTTGATTCTTCAGGAATGAGGTCATGGAGGCACCACTCACGGCTGAACCAGTCTGCATCCTCTTTATCTCTATCTTCTAGTCAAGATTCTAGCCGCCCGGTGTCCACCTCAAACCGAGCCTACATGTGCACCCCTTCCTCCAGCAAAGCACCTCCTGTGGCCACCTCTGCAAGAGCCCCCTCCACGTCCCAGACAGCTCCCAGGGCTCAGTCTCCCCTCTCTGCTTCCCAGTCAGGGTCCCAGACACGCAGCAGGTGAGTGGGTGCCCTTCTTCTGGGAAGATAAAAATGTTGGACAGCACTGACTTTGTGTATATGCTGGACTTACAGCATATGTGTTATTCTTGCCCATAATATTGATTAACAAGTACCTGGAGTTTTCTAGCTGGAGGAGACAGTGAAAGTATGGGCTGGTATTACCTCCCTCCTCCAGTCACTCAGAAAATTCCCCAGATTTGTCATCACTGCTTGACATTGGTTAAAAAAAGAAAGGAATTTGAATAATCAATCTGCAGTCTCCGAGCTGTGTGTTGGTTACCAAAATGATTAGCAAAAGCCTGTTCCAGATGGCATTTCTGACATTTATTTTCCTTGGTTTGTTTTAACAAAAGATTCCTGAAACCCACGCTTTATGACCCTCATCTTGGTCTCTCCTCCTCACTTCCTGGCATGTCGTCAATATCATCTTGAGGAGCACTCAGGAATGCTCATAACCCATGACCCTGGAGAATTACAGAGTAGGATGTTGATTTTAATCTAGGAGAAGAAAGCAAGAATTGCAACATATTTTGAAACAAAAATGGAATTCAACTGTGGTAGGGTAGAAAACTCTGCTGTTTTATGTACTCAAAACATTTTAAAAATACCTTGGGATAGTACTCCAGAGAATCATCCCACACAGACTTACATGTGTTATAAATAACAACAGTGAACACTACTTCACTAGCTCTTACACTCTGAGGCATTATTGATAAATTGACCGCATTTTTTTTTAAGCTAATCTTTTATATCCTTTATGATGTAAGAAAATTACCTTCCTAACCATATTTGCTAATTTGTTCTCACTTCCATTTGCTAACACTTTGGTAGATCTATGGAAACTGACCTTCATATGGTTTATGTTCAAAGAGTTAACATAATATTTTATGTCTAGGACTAGCCTTCTTTTATCTAACAAGGTGCAGATGGTGTGACTTGGAAATGGTGCTTGCTAAAACTTAGCCTTCTGCATAGTTCCCCACAACTAAGAAGGCAGGAACACAAAACCTTTTTTCTTACTCTCCGAACTTTACAGTATGCTTTTTATTTGTAAAAGCTATTTTATACAATGAGATATGTGCCAAGAATGTCACAGAATTTCTTAACTTGTTCCTATTTAAATTTGATGTAAATTATAACACTTCAGCTTTCCATGTCTTTCAGATCTACTCTAAATAATATTAATTTTCAGTATACTTTCTCCAAGCAGCCTAATAGTCCAGTTTTTACCCATGTGTTTTTTATTTTTAATCTCAAAAAGTATTTTATAACTCTTCTTTGTCTTTTAAACATTTTCAAGCTGGTTTTAAGGTTTTTCGTTCTATATTTAGGTCAGTCAGTGGGAAGAAAATCTGTTCATACTGTAATAACATTCTGGGCAAAGGAGCAGCCATGATCATTGAGTCTCTTGGTCTTTGTTATCATTTACATTGCTTTAAGGTGAGAGCTGGGAGTCACATCGTGAAGGAACAGGAACTAATCAGGAGCACGCATGGCTACTCAGTGTTATGCTCACAGGGGTTCTTACTAATCACCTGCTTTGCCTTCTACTCTTGACAGCCTGGTGCATGCATATTTCCATGAGGCAGTCCCATTTGCAGGCATTTAGCACTCTACTCTAGAGGCGTTTCTTAAATTCCAGAGCTAACAAGTAGGACTTTGAAAAGCAAGATGAGCACATGAACTGTGAGATCGAAGATTTCCTTCTTCGAATAGGTGGCAAAATATCGGAAAATGCTGAACCACTTGTCCCAGAGAAAGCAGCTCCTCTAAAAAAAAAATCTCAACCTGGACCCTGGCAATTAAATCATTTAAGATGGCCCGTCCTTTCTAAGCTAACCTTAGCAGACTGTGTTCATGTGGTGTTTTCCAATTAAAGGCATGTTGGAAGAGTTCAAACTGGCAGGATAAAGTCCAGAAAAAAAGCAAAAGGTGTGTTTAATGCTACTCAGCCCTAGTCACCAGCTAAGTGTACTAGCTTATGCCCAGCACTGAGAACTAGACCTACTAACATGATTTCCCATCAGCTTGGGGCATTTGCAGAGCTGAAAGAATAAATATTTGCCTACAAAAGACAGCAAAGCAGTCTCATTCCCTTGCCCTCGGACTAGATGTGGAATTAGACTGTGACTTGGAGATGCTGTTGGACCCTGCTTCTTCCCTGACTTCAAGAAAGATATTTCTGTGTGTAATTCAGAACAGTTGTCTTCCGTGCCCAGCTCAAGTGCATCACCTGGAGTATTACCAGGGATTGACTCCAAGCCCTTCCTGGTTCTGTCTCCCTGAGCAGGAGAGACAGCACTAATCCACAGTGATCAGTTGCCATACCCTTTTCTGCAGGACGTGTATTCTGTGTGAGACCATCCACCTGTAGCTCATAACCTACATAAGAAAATGCCAAGTTTCTGTTTTTCAAATTTCTGAAAATTAATGAGCTGTTTAAAAGACTGCCATTTACAAGATTCATTACTTGGTTAAGCAGGGAAAGTATCTGTCCTTCATAAATTCAGTAAGGGGAGTATTATGTTTTGGATTACATTCCTTCCAGATGTGGTCCATGTTCACAACAAGTACATGTTCAGGCTACCATAGCTAAATAGTTTAATGTTAGCATGGCAGTGGTCAAGCCCCTCATGTGTTTATGCAAGAAAAATTAAATCAGCCCCCTCTATCCAAATCAGAACTTGTTCCAGTGATGCAAGCCCAGGAAATTGGGAGTGCCTGAGTATTTTCTGCTTTGAGTGCCAAGGGACTGAGGACACCAGCAGCATGTAGTGCCACATGGAAATCTGCAAGTAGCACACCCAGGTGTTCTGTGCCAAAATTCCTGTTGCCATCTAGAGAACAAATTTTTCTTTGTGCCAAACCAGTTTTAGTTTTCAGAGAAACCAAAGTTCAAATTAGATTAAGTGACCTAATCTCTAAAAACCGTCTGCTTTATGTTTGCTTACTTGGTGTAGCATTTCTGGTTTGCTATTCATTGTCCAGTCGTCGCCTTAAAATACTTCCTCAGGGTTGGTTGCATTTTGATCTACTAATCGTTGTACATTTGCTTCTAGTGATTGTGGGGTTATGGTTCAGGCTTTGTTGAGCTTAATCTGAGCTGCTTTTGAACAGCATTTTTGTTTCTTAGTATTTTGGAAGGAGTTGCTAATTATTCCTGTGTGATACAGTGCGTTGCCTGTGGATGCGACCTTGGTGGATCCCGCTCTGGGGCTGAAGTCAGGATCCGAAACAACAAACTCTTCTGCAATGACTGCTATATCAGATTTAAAAGTAAGGCAATCCAACTGCAGTGTGCATGCCTGTATCTCCTCTCTGTGCTGTACAGCCTCAAGTGTTTGCACAGCTGAGCCACTTGATAGCTTTCATGTTTAGCTTTAAATTAGCAAATAGGTTCAGCAAGGTTTGATTGCCAGTTTCTGTCTTTTGTAGGGTAGTCATTCCTAATTTCTAACTCACTGGTAGCTGATTTTACCAAGTTGTTATTACGCAGTTTCAAGCAGACAGCATGGTACAGTCATCTTCCTTCCTTTATAGATCTAAGAAAGTGGTGTCAAGGAGCTGTCAGGTGCTAAACAGGCTTGTCTTGATAACAGAGAAGCCTTTTGAAAAAGTGTCTATACTTTCTTAAAAAGTAAACTGAAATATGTATTTATTCAGTCCTAATACATATCTGGAAAGCAATTAGTTTATCTTGTGCAGGTGGCACAAATGCTGGTTTCTTTTTGTGATGCTATTATTATTGGAATTATAGGTCTGTAATTGGTTATTCGTTTAGGTACAAGTTCAGGAGGAATTGATTTACTTACAGATCTTAATTAAAAGGTGCAGTATAATTTTTTTCCTTCTTATGGTTTGCAGAATTCTGATTTACTGGAGCATGATGTTAAGGCTTTGTGTAGTGGTTTTTAGGTCTTTTTTTCTGCTGTCATAGATGATGGTAGACAACTTCCTAATTTTGATAAGTGTCAGGAATTTTATATGGCTTTTTTAATGTAGCAAATGTGGAATTCTGTAGGATGATAAAAATCAGGGGAGGGAAATATTTTCTGAATTACTTCCTGGAAAAATGTCTGTGTTTCTTTATGAGCCCGGCACATTCTTCTCATGGTGGATTGGAAGGCAGTGAAGGGAACAGGATATTCATGCTACAGTGTTTGAGCAGGAACTGGGCAGCTGCTGGCTGTTGAACCTAGCTCAGGAAAAGAGAAGCTCTGCATCTGATGCCATTGCTGTTTGGAGGCTCTTTTTGACTTCCATGAAGAGAAGTCACAAAAATGATGATGTGGTACACGAGCTAAAACCAGAAAGCACAACACCTCGTGAGGGTAATAGCGCATTCACAGAGGCTGATGTGATCAGTGAAAGGAGGAAGAGAATCACTCCCATCTGGAGGTGATCCAGGGCACTGGGTCATACCATGTCTAATTTAAAGTTTGGAGAATGTATCTCCTTGTTGATGACAAGACTACACTGAACTGTGTTCCTATTTGAAGCACCCAAATGTGTGAGAGACTCATTGTGGAGTGTGCTCACATTATTTTTTAATCTGTCTTTTCTTTTGGGGGGAAATATTGCTGGATGAGTTGGATAAGTAATTTTATTATGGATGAATTGCTATTTAATATCTCTTTGACATTACGTCACAGCAGTGCCTTTCAGAAGCAGAGCTGATCTGTGAGGAAATGTTTGTATTCCCTTCCCTTCAGACTGCATCTACCTGGGCCAGTGGGCACCTCAAAACATAATTCTATGAGATACAAGTAAAATCAGGAGTTGTAAGAACTTATAGGTACAGAACACAGTATTCAACTTAGTGATTAGTCATTGAAATCAGCTGTTTGAATAATACAAAACCCAGCTATGCAATTACTGCAGTGCAAATGTATTGGCAGCACAGCACTGCCCTGTGATGTGAATTCCTGTTTTTTGCAGTTGGCATTTGACATCAACCTGGCTAATTATTTGTTAATTTGGAATGTGAGCATGTTGGCTAAAAGGTTTGATAAACTGTAGGGTTATTAATACTCACTTTGCAATTTTATGTAATGTTATGTGATATTTTTGCACATTTTTGTGTTAATTCTGTGGTTTAAACTTGGAACGTTCTACTGTATTGACAAGTACCTACAAAGGTATGCAGAGAGAGTAAAAAAGTTCTTTATATTGTTGCAGTAATTTAGCAAATTTTGCATTATTGAAAGGTAAATTTAGAGAAACTATCACTCTGTCTCTGTGCTAATACTAAAAATAAAGTAAGTTAAAAATAATTCTTGATAATTTGGTAAAGTGCATGTTCTGTGGAATATGACTTGGCCTGAAATACTTGCAGTGCTATAATTGGATTCAACTCAAATTGTATTGTTCATTAAATTTGGATTGCTTGATTCCAAATGTATACATTAGTATGTTACCATTTTCAATAAGTCTTTGAAACTTTAAAATGTTTTTTGGCTATTAAGTGACTGTTTTAAACTTTAAAATGTTAATTGTTGACACAAAAGTTTTTCAGTAACTAGACTTTACTTACAGTTTCTTTTGTCTCTTCCTAACAGCTGGACAACCAACCTGCATGTGAAGCAAATGAAGATATGAAACCACTGTTGCAGATACAAGAAGAGGTGATTGCTGCTGATGTAGATCTATAAATATATATATTGTGTGTATGTGTGGTTTTTTTCTAAGAGCAACCCTTGCTTGTCTAGTCTTCATAGCAATACCTTGTATTCTTCATGTAACTATTTTTATTTATAAGAAAGTAATTGCAGTAAGGAAATAGCTGGGAAAAATGCTTTCACATTTTCAGCTTCAAGTACCGAGAGCACAAGAGAGAATAAGTATATTTTCAGTAATAACTTCAAAATATTTTTGAGGCTTATAATCAACTAGTTGACTTTCCAATGGTATATGAAGAGGGTATTTTGTTTCTAAGCTCTTGAAATGAGCATTAGAGAAATAGCTAATATAAATATATATTTGCAATTGCTGTCTTTATTTTTGACGTATACTGAAAGTGAATTCTCTAGGTTAATATGAAGCTGCATTTAAATGCACACAAATGTGTTTGCTTTCCATATGCTAGTTTCTAAAATTATGTGCTTTTTTGAAACCTAAATACAAAGAATAATCTCAGAATTTGCTCAGTGGTGTTGGCATAATATTCTGTGGAATCCATTTAAGAGAGAGAGTTTTCTTTTCCTGTTTGGAAATGTAACTATCACTCTTTCCTCTGCAAACTGAGTGGAGAATGGTTGTTGAATTACCATATATTTGTAAATAAAAAATTGGATGTTGCATTTATTAGAAGTTTTTGTCCTTTCTGTTCAGCTAAACATGTCTAAGGTAGTGTGTGGAAATATAAAATTGTTTGATTTTCATCTTGGGAAAAATATTTGTTCTGACAGGATTAAGTTGTTCACATAAATATATGCAAGAACAATAGTTCTTTCTTTTCTCTCTTCCTTTGTAGTCAAAGTCTTTGTACAGCTTTTTCATCAAGCTCTTCATGCTCTTTCCCTTGAGTATTCAGTACCAGTGGTGAGGCTATATGCCCATCCCTGAAAAAAATTGAAAGACATGGATGTTCCTCAAAATTTCTCTGCTATTGCTAGAAATAAAGTGCCAAAAATATTTTTGGGTTAGGTTCTGCTCCTCTTGAAAACACAGCTGGAATGTGCTCTATGTCTCAGTTTTACTGTTGTGGTAAGTAATGACATGATAGAACACAGATGACAGCACTGCAATGTGAAGCCCCTGCTTGTCAAGTACAGACTGTAGTCACACTGCCTGCTCACACAGCTCTCTGGAGTCCTCTCTGCTGCTTCTGGAAGAAGCTTGCTTCCCTGAAAGCTATTCTGATTTAGGTACTGTGCAGATCTGGCTTTCTCTTAAGGGCACATACCTTGGTGAATATGGTGTGATGCCCCTCTACATGGTAGTTTTCAGACTTCATTTGTTGTAGACAGCATCTACAATAATGAACCAATGAGCCACTGTCCTCCTGGCCCCCAAATTCCAGATATCTACAGTCTCCACTACCAGCCCTGAAATACACTGAAAGACACTTTTTTTTTTGGTCACAAGTCAAAGTTTCTCAGCCTCTAATCAACAAATTGATCTTAGCCTGTCCACAACTCCCCCTTTCCCAGGACTGTGTTGTGCAGCAAAACTGTGAGAAAATTTAGGGATGGTGATGCTGTTTTTGCATCTTGAGCCCAGTCATGTTTCCCTGTCCATGGGAATCATTTGGGCATGGAAATTAGCTGGTGGTGAAAAATGGAAAGAAAGAAAATTTAGCAGCCTGTGGTCAGCAATGCTGCCTGACTCATGTCCCACAGCCTGCAGTGGTATGCTCTGAGCCTGGCTGGCTTCTCCTACATGGTGTTAAGTACTTCCATGCAGGTTCCAATTTCATTTTCCCACAAAATGTCTGCAAAAAGGCTGGGTTATGTCATTAGCTTCCTTGTGTACAATTGGGTGGGATTTCAAATTTAGTGGGCCTCAAAGAGCTAAAACTGAAACTCTTGAAGAGTTGAAGCTGAGTTTCCACCCGTGATAAAATCCTGGTTTAAACAAGGCTCCTTCAAATCTGCATTTGTTAATTCACATTGGCAAATGTGAGTAACAAAAATTCCTTTGTCCCCTCCTTCCCCTGGAGGGAACAGGCAGAGGAACCCACCTAATGAATGTTATTTGCCTGTTTTGATCCTTGCTGAAGTATTTGTAGCATGTTTGGTTCTCAAGTTCAGCAAACCTGGTTATTGACACAAGATGGCAGTGTGGAAGTGCACCTTGCACATTAAAAAGCCCTTTCCATTATTGTAATCTTGTACATAGGGTTTTCCTAAATGATGCTAAAATTATGATGTAAGAGAACTTTGTCTTAATCTTGGCCCTTTCTCCCCACCTGGCATCCTGGAAATGTGATGTGCAACTGAATCTGAGACATCCGCTTGGGTTCTTTTTGTTTGTCTTTTTCCCCTATTTCATTAATTAGCTGCTGCTGAAAGCCCTACAAGGTAGGGATAGTGGTAAAGAGAACAATTAGCCAGATGATTTCTAGTGGAGGTTTTTGCTGTATTTTGTTGGATTATTTTTAAGGTAATGTTCAAGGAAGAAGAACCAATTGCTCTCCCTCAGTTCTTCAGCTGCAGAATTGCTGTTTAAAGTTACAGCCTTCAAATGCATGGGTGTACAGGAGAGCTGGAACTCAGCACTGCTGCTAAACTCTGAGTACATTTAGGGCAGTGTGCTCTGCTCAGTACTTCCAGGTGCAGGGTGCTGCTTGGGGTGTTGTTGTCTGGGACAGCTAGCCAGGGCTGGTCTGGATATGGTGCAAGCCTGGGAGACACTCCTGCAGCTGCCAGGGCAGGTTGTGCAGGATGCTGTGGTACTGTTGAGAGGGCAGCAGAGAGGTATGAACAAACAACTGAATGCACATCAGCCCCTTACAGCCAGGGGTGCAAAGCTGTGAGTCCATGGGCTGGTGGGAACATGTCCTCTGTTAGGGAAGGTGCTTGGCTGTCTAAGCTCCACTGACATCAACAGACATGCAGACTGTGGCTCACATATAGACACCTGCATTATTGTACACCTGTTTACTTAATGCTTATTTGGCTTTAAAAATTCCAGAATTATCTGAGAACTCCTGAAATCTCCCCTCTCTTTAGGCTTGCAGGCTGTCAGCTAACTAACTGCAGTGTATGTTTGAATGCAGCTTTGGAAGTGAGTGCTCTATGGGTAACAGCTCTGTGACTGGTCAAGGTTTAAATAGAGTGGCACTTCAAAAATATAAATGTTATGTCTAATACATAAGAACAAATCAGGCATCTTGGAGTACAATTCAAGGTACTGGATATGTTCTTAGTTTTTATGAAAGTTTATTTTAGAGTTTTTAGAACAGGAGATTTGTCAGAAATTTCAGCATGAATTACCTATGAGTTCACCTGTTCAGGCAGGCTGTCACACCACAGGCAATGCTGATCAGTGGCAGGATTTATACAGTAAAGCACATTTTTAGAACCTGATGTCTGAGTTTGGAGTTCACACTGACACCAGAAATGGTCAGAGCCAGTCTCGTTATTTTCAGTAAAATACTTTTCAGGTGAATCCCAAGGGAGGGTTCAAGTGATAAGTTCAACACTTCCCTTAGGTAAAAGCTGTTGTTGCATGGCCCAACCTTGTCACTTATGGAGGGGGAAAGTGTTTGAAATCTGACAATGTGAGCTCAGTGTGAAAAGTGGTATGCTTGCAGCAGTGTTTTAAATTCCAACCAATCATTTGTAATGGATTAGCAAAACCTGTGCCATGGCTGTAATGGAAGGCTTATTAGCAGCAGGCATAATTACACAAAAGAGCAGCTTCATGCTGGAAGCACTTTAGCATTTTCATTTTAGCTCTCCATGCTTCATGGTAGCTAGGGGCACCAACATAAAACAACATATGAGGACGATGTAAAGTGCTTCCTCTCAAAAGGGAAGTTCTAGGGTGAGCAGTGGGATATCAGTTTATTAAAACTGCAGAATTTTTTAAATTGGTTCAACCAACTTGAAACAAACTTGCCAGTTAAGTACCTGCTGTAGGCAGCAAACACTCCAGAGACATGCCTTTTTGTGCACTGGGAATTGCTGGGTTCTCCTTAACAGTTGGTATTGCATAAAGAACCAAAACACTTTTTAAAAATCATGTCCAAGTGTGTATGTACCTACAGTTTCTCTTTATTATTTGCAACAGAAGAAAGAAAAAGCTCAGGCCATCAAATGGGCAGCCCATGAGCACAGCCCTGTGAGAGCAGGCCTGTGTCTGGCACAGTGTGCCCTCCTAAATGGCCTTCTGCTGGTACCTGGGCCAGAGCAAGCGTTTCTGATTCCCTGAACTGGAATTTGCTCTTGTCCTCAGGCACTTAACCACATGTGACATTTATTGCTGCTTCAACTGCATATGACCCTTCTGTGCTGGAAATCCACAGATTTCAGGGTCAGACCAGGCTACTGAAATATTTGGTCTGCCTGTATTGCTGCAAAGATCATAATCTCTCATCCAGCAATTCCCATATTGAACACAACGTTGAACACTGTTCACTGTGTGGATGGTGGTGTTCTTTGCTGGAAAGAAGCTCTGTGTAGATCTGAAGTATGCAAATAATGAAAAGTGTCAACATAAATTGTTCCAGTGGTTAATTAGTACTCTTAAAAGTGTTAATTTTATTCTTACTTATCTTAATGAGCTTTCTAGCTTATGATTGTATTTTTGTTTGTTTAAGTTGATTTAGAATTCTGGAGCTAGATTAATTCTCTTTGTTCTTTCTTAGATTGTACATATGTTCTTTTTTTGGATTTTGTTGGGTTTTTGGTTTGTTTTTTCTCCTCTTACCTGTACATAAAGCCTTATTGCTCACATTAAACACAAAATGCAAGATTAACTCCATGGGTAGATATTTTGGATTGAAAGGCATTCCCTTAGTGATCTGCAACACAAAAATTTCCCAGGAGAATTTTTATAACACAGGAGAAATAATCCTGAAGAGCATTAAAAAAAATCTGAGTCTGTAAAAGGATTTATTTGCATAAGGCAAATATTCAAATAAGAGCTAATGTCAATAATGGAATTTTGCGGCATAGCTTTTCTGGCATAATTATTAAGGTTTTGATTTGTCTTTGTTGGAATGACCATGCCCAAAGTCCTGTGTGATTTTGCTAAATTTTCCTGTCTTGGAGGAGCACCTGTAAGAGATTTCCATGCTGATGTGTCTTGACAGACAAGGGGACAAGATGACATTCCATTTCTATTTCTCAGCATGAAGTGTCAGTTGCAGAAAATACAATTAGTGCCTGCTATGTTTGGCAGATACTGATGTGAAAGGTCCGGCTTGTGGCCTTTCATCAGACTCTAGCCCTGCAAAGATAACAACTGCTGGCTCTTGATGCCCACGTAAACAAGATTCCTGCAGAGAAACACTAGTTATCATGTGATACTTGAAATAAAATTAGTTCCTGCCAAGGTAACTGTCATCTCTATGAGATATATGTGCTGCTTGCTATTAAAGCCAGGGGCTCTACCAGCATACTCCTGTCTGCATACATCAGAGGAAAATCCCAAGACAGTTTAGGAAAAGCCCCACTGCAATGGAGGAAGTTGGGGGGCAAGCAGCTTCAGCCAGGCACAGCTTCTGTGTGTGAATAAACCACAGCCATGGAGCACTGCAGAGTGGCAGTCACAAGTTGTGCTATTCTCAATACTCTGTGCAAAATGCATATTACTAATGTGCATGTGTTTCTATCAACAATTTCCATGCATACAAGTACTTCTGTGTCTCAACAAGTAAAAAAAAGTGACAGATCACTTCTTTGCTCTTTGCTATTGAAATAATTGGATGTTTTTGGCATTTTACTGGTGGAGTAAAAGTGTTCTTTGAAGCATTCTGTTGCCTGTGATAGTTCGTGGCATGTCTAGCACCTGCTAAGCTCAGTATTTTGTGTTACCCTCCCTCAGTACTGTGTCAACTCAGCCATAAAGGAGAGGTAATTCTGAACTAGGGGTTGCCTCTGTCAATGTACAAATATATTTAGGCTGCTCAGGCCTTCTGTGTTACACCAACCACCTGGTTTCACTACCACCTTACCCTTTCCAGTTCATCTGCTTCTTCTAGTGATATTGTGCTAAATGGAAAAAAAAAAAAAAAGTGGGCTTATAAATGCCAGTTTGGTACTGAAAATATGGGCAGACGGCAAAAAGGGAGGGATATATAGGCTGCACTATCCATTTAGCTTTATTACACTAATGGCCTTTTTGGTTACTCACTATAGCACTTCGTAGCTACATAGTGTTACCACCTAGCATATTTTTGGTATCCTATACACCAAATGTCCTATTAAATCCTATTTCTCTGTAACAGCTTTGACTTGAAGCCAAGAAAGCTTCCTATTCAGAAAAACTGTTTATATAATCTTTTAATCCTCATGTCTTTGCCAGATCATGAGTTGTTCATAAATCTGGATTGTGTAGAAAATGCCAACTGAAGGTGCTGACTTTGTTAAGCTTGTAAAACCAAAGTAAAAGGTGTAAACCCTTCACTTAGCACTAGAGAGCATTTGAATTATTCCCTTCAGTTTATCAAGGCTATGGTCTCTGAAATATGTCCATAAAAGTATCAAGAGATGTAGAATCCCAGAAGATACAGGGTTAATGTGTATGTCTCAAACAGCAGTAGCTGATGGCTGTGGAGCCAACCATGGATCATTAGTAATAACCTGCTGTGAGAAAGAACAAAATGTGGCTGGAGAAGGGACCCATGCAGAGGTAGTGCAGCACTTTCCAGGATAAAATCCTTGTCCTTGTTCCTGAAGATAAGCACCACACAGTACAGTGCAAGTGCAAGAACAAGAAGTGGGCATGGACTGTAGGGAGGGATCAAGATCACCAAAGAACCCTGAAGCCCTTGGCCCATTTCCAGAGGAAAGGGCTATGCATAATAAGAAATTTACATAGAAAGTGAGAAATCTCTCTTCAGGGCAGGGAAATCTATCTATAAGAAGCTACCCCCACAAAACCCAGGCAGCATCCCCAGGACCCTGGGCTGGACTCACACTGAAACCAAGACTGGTTCTCTCTCCTTCTTTCTTCCCTCTCTCTTCCTTATCTTACACCTCTATCCAAAACCCACCGCCGTACGCCCACTTGGCATGGAAAATGGTATGTTAGTCCCTGACCTATTATATAAAAGGTCAGGGACTAACATACCATTTTCCATGCCAAGTGTGTAATTTACTAATAAAACTTCGAGTTTTTGCAGATGCTCTGATTTTTCCAGACCCTCTGATTTTAGTCATTCTTTTTGACCATGGGCATCTAGGAATCTTGGGTGTTCCATTCCCCACAAGGCTGGGACATTACAATAGACAAGGGCAAAAATGCTCTTTGGTCATCCCTTAAGAAGCATATATTTACACTCACGGATTGTTGAAATCAAAGTAATAATTTTTTTTTTCTCCATCTGTCCTGCTTCACTGGGGTTTTTTTCCATGATAACAACAATGGTTACACTATTCAGCAAGTGCATTTATCTTCTGATCAGGCTCGATGCTGAGGCAGCAAACCAGGTGTGTTTGTAATCCTGTTGTCTTGCGTGTAGATTGACTGCAGCTCTGATTCCCACAGGGCCTGGCTGGTTTTATGCGGAGCACTCAATGACCATGAGCCTGGGAGTCGGCCGCTGCCTCTTACCTCCCATGGTGGAACAGGCTCTTTGCACCACCACTGCTGTTCTCCAGCGTGGGAAAAGGCCTCCCTGTGCAGCCCAGGGGTGTGTTCTGCTGTTCAGTAAACCCCAGCAGCTTGTGTGAAAGGAGAGCCTGCTCTGCTGGAGATTTATTTCACTGCTGTCCAGATAGAGCAGGAATGTGACTGAGATCAGCAAGGCCCATTAGTGAGGCTGTGAAGGGATAACCTTGGCTGAGCTGGATACAATAAAGACTTTGCTGCTGTAGAGCATTAGAAAGATTAGCAGAACTTTGCTGGTTTGTCTCAGCTGGGAATGGTGTGCATGGTGCAGGTTAAATTGCAACTACCTTGGCATTCTGGTCTATAAATTTTTGCATGGGTGCTGAAGAGGTCTTGTACAGGTATCACCAGGGGTTTTCTGGAAGTTTGAGAGACAAGCTGGAGATTCAAGGGAGTGATGAAAACAATGTGCTGTAATGCTGGGAAGATGTTCAGTGCTGGAGTATTTTGTTGGACTAGAAATTTTCTTTGTGATGTTCCTGAAGCCTCTGATTTCCAGCTAAGTAAATGGTAGTTTTTATAAACCTGGTAATTTTTTTTCTTCTTAAAACAAAACAAACAAAAAAAAGACCAGAAGAAATAGTTTAAAAAAAAATTACTTCTGTTTCTTCAGCTAATAGAGTGAGAAGAGTCTTTGATTGACCCTGAGATTAGCTCACTTGTTTGGAGTAGGGCTAACAATGTCAAGGTTCGGGTTCAATCCCTGTATGAGCCATGCTGTTAAGAGTTGGACTGGAAGATCCTTGTGGGTCCTTTAATCACAGAATATATTCTATGATAGAGGATTACTTCACCAAAAGATGTTCTGAGGTTGAATTCTTTCTTAAATTATGAAATTGAATTTCAAGCTATCAGCTCATCCTGGACTCTTGAGTGATGGGTTTGTGATTCCACACAACTTTTAAAAAGAGGCTGCGAGTAGTATTTTCCAATTTTTCTAGTTGAGTGTTTGCAAAATGGATCTGTGCAGCTCTATTGATTAATTATTTTCCACATGAGGACTTAAGTTTGAATTTTCCACATGTATTTGTAGCACCCATAAGTTTCAGTGTTTAGCCTATCAACCTGTGAGCAGAATGCTTATAAGGATGATACATGTTTCAGTTTTGGTTTAGATCTAAGTTTGACCAAAATTTGAACTTTTTTGTCTTCAGCACTCAGTTTGTCTGTGTGGAAGATACTCATGGTATGGGAAGGTTGCACTGCAATACATCATCTCTGCCAGTCCTAAAAGGTTCAGTGAGTCAAACTTCTTTCCAGACTAATCCCTTTCTACTGAATTAAGTCAGATTAAAAGCAGTGGTTTTTCTCTGCCCATATACTAAGTCCTGAACCTCTGAGACATGTTCCAACACTTGGAATGGGTAGAAAGTGGCCTTCATCTGCCAGCTTTTCAAAACAAGACTAGGCAAATAACAGCCAGTGCAAATAAATGCTGTACAAGTTCTGCTGTCCCAGTTCCTCTGGCATTGGAGTATGAACTTTCTTCATTCTGCCAGTATGGGATTGGCCCTGTGGGTTGCATTGGACAGAATTTGATGTGTTTGCCTAGTTACCTTCTGACTGGAACAGCACCCTTCTGTGCATTTTCTTCACTGCTGGCTATGGCCAAGAGGCTGGACACACCCTGTACTGTGGCCGTTGATTTTATCTTCTCCACGCTCACGTTCCAGCACTAAAGTCAAATTTTTGTATTCCTGACAAATTAAATGGGAAGAAAACTGATGTTCAGCCTCTGTCAGCCTTTCCTTCTAATGTCAGTAATTGATGGCAGGGTTTCACTTGCCAAGCAGCAAGCCTTGGGCTTGTTGTGACCATGCTGGAGAGGGAATGTGGCAGTCTCATCACTTTCCTACTCACTGTCAGGCTGGCTCAGTGATTATTTACTGCCAGTCATGCTGCTGGCAGAAGAAGTGATGTCTCTTTGGCAGCTAACCCACAAGTGACTTGATAGTTATCACTTCTTTCTATCTGCCCAGCTTCAGCAATGCTTTACAGATTCAGACTGGCGTCAGGTCTCTTTTCTTTGTTCTATGCTGAGGGGATCTCTTCCCCATTGATGTTATAATTAAGTAAAGTTGTAGGTTTTGTAAATCGCTGGCTTTAAATGCAAAGAATTGCTGTATTTTCCTGATTTCCACTAGCTGTGTGGTCTTCCACCATGCAAAGGAAGTTACTTATTTTCAGCAAAATCCACTTCCAGGGGGCATTTAGAGTAATTTAGGGTAAAGGAAGTACAAACATACATCTGTTTAAACTGAAAGTGGATAGATTTAGATAGAAGATGTTCTTTATTGTGAGGGCAGTGATGCACTGGAACAGGTTGCCCAGAGAAGCTGTGAATGCCCCATCATTGGAAGTGTTCAAGGCCAGACTGGATGAGTCCCTGAGCAGCCTGATCCAGTGGGTGGCATCCCTGCCCATGGCAGGGGAATTGGAGCCAAAGAGTCTTAAAATCCCTTCCAACCCAGACCATTCCATTATTCTATTAACTGCTTAGCAGGAGAGCTGTTCATCCCTTGTAGCCCATCTCCAAGAAGAGTAGAAATATGGGAAACTGTATGAAGGGTTACTTCCTGGTTTTGGGTGGTACTGTGGTTAGTGTGTTGGTTTCTGTGAGAGTGGGGTGTGATAGTATATGCTGACTGCAGGGATTTGAATGGCACAGATCACAGCAGGAAGGGGCTGCACCCACAGAAGTGAAAGGCAGCTTTCAACGTCACTGGCTGCAGTCATTAAAAAAATATTTTCCTAATCATACCTTGAGCTTTGCCTTTGGTCATTAAGGAAAATAAGAGACAATGATACAATGCAAATTCATGTTTTTGTGCTTTCTGACAGGTAAATTGTCCTGGTTCTTGCCAGGACAAAGTGAACTTTTGCAATAGCTAGGAGAGGGCAGGGCTACAACCTGGATGTTATTTGATACCACCTCACCTCCTTGCTTCAGACAGGGGAAAGGCACACTCTTCAAGAGAGAAGGGGTTTCTTCAAACAGGGAAAAAATGGCAGAGAGCCATTCAGTGTGGTTTATTGTTGGGGGCTTTCTGTGTAAATAGTTTGTTTTTCATATAACTTGAGAAATCAAGAAATTGCTAGAAATAGAAAGACAGGAAATGACACATAAAGATATTAAATAAAATTTTAAAAACCAAAAAGTTCTAAAATTAAGTGAAACCAATGAAAATATTTGGCTCAATTCAATGCACTGCCTTTCCCTTCCATTCCATTCCATTGGGTTCACTTCACAGAATCACAGAATCACAGAATCACAGAATTTTCAAGACTGGAAGAGACCTATAAGATCATCTAGTCCAGCCGATGTTCTAACTGTTCAGCTAGATCATGGCAGCAAGTGCCACATCCAGTCTTTTTTTAAATTCTTCAAGGGATGATGCCTCTACCACCTCACTGGGTAAATGATTCCAGTTTCTGACCACTCTTTCTGTGAAGTATTTCCTTCTTAATTCTAACTTACATCTAGCTTGACGCAACTTGAGACTGTGTCCTCTTGTTCTATCCGTTGTCGCCCGGAGAAAGAGGCTGACCCCCAGCTCACTACAGCCACCCTTCAGGAAGTTGTAGAGAGTGATGAGGTCACCCCTTAGTCTCCTTTTCTCCAGGCTGAACAACCCCAGCTCCCTCAGTCGCTCTTCGTATGGCTTGTGTTCCAAGCCCCTTATTAGTTTCGTTGCTCTCCTCTGGACACGCTCAAGTAACTCAACGTCCCTCTTAAAGTGAGGGGCCCAGAACTGGATACAGTACTCCAACTGAGGCCTCACCACTTCATTTCACTCTTCATTCATTCACAATTACATGGATTTTCTCACTAAGCTTTGACCTAGCGTGACGCTGTGGCTGAGGCCCCCTTCCCTATGCATGCTTCTAATGTGAAAGATGTTGTGGCCTTCCATGATCCTCTTGGCATACATATTCCAGCCACAGTGTGCCTGAAGCTCTAGGCTCTCTTGCCATCTCCAGCCTAACTGGAACCCAAATGGCATCTTGTCACTGGGGCTGATGAGCCCAGAGCCCATAGCCCATGGGTGGTCCGAATTTGAAAGATGTAGAAACAGCAATGTTGTGGCCTTGGCATGCCTGTTCCAGCCCTGGTGTTCCTGGAGCTGTAGGCTCTTTCATTCCCTCAACCCTAAGCCTAGCCATAACCCTAACCCTGACTCCAATGGCAGCTGGGCACTGTGGCAGAGATCCTCCTTGCCATAGGTGGCACAGCTTAAAAAGTGTGCAGTTGGCAGTGTTGGCACCCTGCCCTGATGCCCTTGCACTGCCTTTTAGAGTGCCAGTGTCCCAGGAGCTGTAGGCTCTGCTGAACCCTGAGCAGAACCCCAAGGGCAGCTTGTGGCTGCTGCTGAGAGCCCCATCACCATGGCCGGCCTGGATTCAGTAAGTGTAGATTTTCTCCCAAGTTTCATATTTAAGCTCTCTGTTTTGCTTTGCATTCCTTCTGGCACTTGAGGCAATGCCTCAGGCTTTGCAGACACGTAGAATGATTAAAGAGTTAGAAATGCCTTTTAATTAATTTTTAATAATGTTTAGTTTATGGGAGGAAGGGGAGAATAAACATAGAGAGGCAGTACTAAGAAGGTGAAATCCTCGTTCTCCTCTCAGCTAGCTTCAGCTGTTGTTATGTTTTAGAATTTCAATTGCTTCAGCCTTTCTAGTTCTGTTAAGAGCTGGCTTTGATACTCAGCTTTTTTCTTGCATAAGTTCTTCCAAACTCATGCAAGTAGTCTTTCTCCTGTGTGTCCTGGTCTGATCCGAAACTCAGAACTCATGGCTAAGAAATCCCAGCCCAGAGTGCTCACAGAGTGTACTGGCCACTTTTGGAAATAGTTAATATTAAAATAATTTTACAAGACTGCATCAATTAACACAAACTGATATTTTATTTCTTTTTTTTTTGACACCCTTCTTCACCCTCAAAAATCTTGTCAGCCAGCATGAGTCTTCCCTGTTCAGGTTAAATTCATTAAAACCATTTCGTGAAAGGTCATGTTCTTTTCCACAAATATATTTAGTGAATGAGCTTAAAGGTTGTTCTTTAAAACTACAATACTTAATCACTATTTTATGCTGAGAAATGGTAGTGGAGTCAATGAACATTTCAGTGTTATACTCACTTAAGTGAACATACCAGTTTCTCTTTTATTTGCTACCAGTGTAATTGGAGTTTTGTTTTCCTTTTAGATTGGATTCACATAATCATCAATTGTATTTTCCTTGCATACACTTAGAATACTAATAAAGCGAAGGGGAGCAAACCAAGTCTTCTAAATGATATTCAAAATGCAAGTTGTAGCTCTTATGTGGTTGCTATAATATACATAGATATAGATGGACAGCCTCACAGATGCCATGTGAGGCTGTCCAACTGTCACATAATTTTTTGTTAATAATTCAAAATGCTCTGTGCATGTCTTAGTATGATTGCTTTTTCTGAGAGATGAGGAAGTGGAGAGTTGCTCTTTAGTAGGACTAGAATTAACTTCCTTTTCTTGATGGTTTCTGAGGCACATTAGTTTGGCTACAGCTACTGCTATGGGTAGGGTCTGCTGGTCCTTATAAAGGCATTTGTGCATTTTGCAGGTCTGAGGTTTGTCTGTTGTCATCACTCACAGGATTGACTGGATTGCCACTCTTGGAACTGCGACAGAGCCCTTCGCAGGCTGGATGCCTGGGATTTTGCCCACATATGGGATCCACTAGAAGAAAAAGGGAACTTTACAAGGCCCATTCCCTGTCCCTAGCTGGGTTAAGGACTGCAGCAATTCTCTTGATCTTTTCTGATCTATGTCTATGGCATGTTACATAAATTCAGCTCCTGACTAAATCTGGGTGTTAGATACCTATGCAATAGGTCTTTTTCACTTTTTTTTTCACTTTTTCTATCTAGTGGAGACCTATGTCATGTAGTCAGTTTTGTCACAGCTGGCCCTCCCTGTGGCAGTGTGCTGCCCTCTCTGTAATGCAGTTGACTTGAGTTTTCTATGACCACTCAGTCATAATTGCCCCTCATTACTGAGGCCACCTGAATACCCCTCCAAAATATGTGTAATTGTGCTCAGATTTAATCTTATCTTTTTCCAGATCATTTAATTCCTTACACCACCACAACAGTCTGAAAAGAAAAATTCTGTGGCATCCAAGAGTAGCCTCTTATTACAGTTCTTCCAGTCTTTCAGTTCATAGCACAGAAAGCCAATATGAGTTATTTTTTCAGATGTGATGGTAAGATACAATATTTAGAGTTTTACTAAAGCACTATACTGTATGAAGCCTACATTCCCTCTGCCTGCTTTCTAATGGTCACTTCTATCTCTGTGTACATCATATTTATTTTTTTCTTTTCAAAATGTACTTAAGTGGCAAATTACGTTGAGCTATAAGCCAATGAAGCCTATATATGTGCATAAATATACTCTTATATTTTTCCTGTGCCATATTAGTGAAAATCATCAGCTTGCTTCCTGACATATTTAAAAGTGGAGGGCAGTGACTGTTTCCTAATTTTAGGTAATTATCCTAATAATTCAAGTTTAATTATTTGCTGTATTAGATATAATTGACAATGAACATATATTAAAAATAAAAATACCTGTTCCTATATTTTATTATTTGCTTATTAAATTGGGCAGTTAAAATAATGAAGACTTTTTTTAGTCAGTCTGTGAGATTCATTCTTCAAGTATTTTGTCATGGAAACAATTGAAATGCTGTTTCCTAAAATATTTACACTTGCCAAATTGTTGCATGTGCATCACAAAGAGAGAAATTGGGACTTCAGTATTAAAAACAACAAAGGTTTTCTGTTCCCTGTTGTCCCACATTAAAGGGCAGCAGTTTCTGCTTAAAATGAGCCTACTTTTTCTTTTCTTTTCTTCATGCACAATTAGAGGATCTAGTATAAAAACTGATGGATTGTTTTGTCAAAAAGGATCTGGTCTTTCATTAATTTCAACTCAGAGAGATTTTGGAAGGACACTCTTGATGATTTTCCAAAAGCTTCTTTTTCTTTAACAGTTTGACGTGAAACAGGAAATCAGCCCAAATGTTTTTATGCTATTCTATGAGTAGCATATTAAGCCATCCATGAGCATTTTGTCAAATTTTGCATTTTATATATGAATCCCTGCATGTCAATTTTTCACTTGCCTATTATTTGATGATGCATCTGATGTTCACTGAGATTCTTTTGTATTTCTTTGGAAGCAGCTGACCTACTCTTCCCTCTTCATCCTGACAGCTCTTGTAAAAACAACTCTATTGGGCAATAGGATGCTTTTTAAAAATTCTGCTGGTTGACTTTCAGGCAAAGTAAACATCTGTGCCACCCAGGTTTATCACAGAGCATCTCACTAAGTCTTGTGGAGGAGTTGCACCTGTGGAAAGAACAGAGGATTTGTTTACAGCGTGTAACCACCGTGCAGATAATGTATGGATTTTTTCCCTCAGATGTTACCAGGCTTTCTTTTATCCTGCAGCTGTACTTAGGGAAAGATAACAATCATGCCTAGGTATGGACTCCTCCTGTAAATGGGAATAGTTCACCCATGTCAAAAACATCTTTGCTATGAGGGTGACAGAGAAAGGGAACAGATGGCCCAGAGAGGTTATGGAGTCTCCTTCTGTGGAAATATTCAGGAGCAGTCTGGACACAACTCTTGAGTAAAGTAGTCTAGTGGTCCCTCCTTGAGCAGGGAGTTGGGCTACGCTGGCTGGATCTTCACTGATCCTTTCCAGTCTTACCCATTCTGTGATTATGTGGGCTATCTGAAGAGCCCTTCTCAAAATACTCACTGCTTAAATGGCTCAATATTATTCTCAGTGGAGTAGTAGAGGCGAAACCCACATGACGGAGAAATGCATGACTCCAGTGAAATATTTGGTGAGCAAAGAAAGAATGCTATCAAGTGTCTCTACCCTAAATGTCCAGGTCAGGCTCTCTGCTGGCAGAAATATGACAGCTCTTTGGAAAGTCTGTTGCTGAAGACACTCCAGCAATCAGATGTCAGTGGGTTGCAGCTGTTGTGCACAGGTTCAGGTGTGCTGTGCTGAATGGACACAGAAAATGGGAGGCATAGAGGTCTTGTGTGTGTAGGAGGAAACCTCTCAGAGGGACCACAATGGATAAAACTGCAATTTCTTCATTTACCAAAGAAGAAGAAGAAAAAAAAGCTGCTAGTTTGTTTGCTGCCATCTGCATTTTTTTTTTTTTTGACTAATCTATCCACTAAACACAACTGCATTTTCACAGCATTTTTCCACCTGCAGTGTAGGCCCACATGCATCTTTGCTGTGCAAATCCAGACATTTCTGGATACAATACTACTGCCAACATCCCCTTGAAAAAGGTGGTTAACTGTGACAAAGAAAAGCTCTGCAAGCTCACAGTCATTTAGTTCAGCTAACCTCTGTCCTATGCACTTGATGCTGCCTGGTTTTCTTCATATGAAGGTGGGTTGAGCAATAACTTGAAGAAGAATATTCTCTCATGACTGATATCCCCCCAAAGAGTTCTCTGCTCACAAAGCCATTATCTTATTAGTAAGTAAACCACATCTTAGCTGATCACTCTCTTGATACAGTTTTGTGGTTTGTTGTGCAGTGATCCCAGAGTTTGATAATTCCTTTGTTGTCTCTTTTTTATTTAAAGGTTTTATTTAAAGTTTATTGCCATATAATTCTTTGTAGATCTTGCAAACAAGAAAACAAAATTTAGAGTGTGAAAATACATCTCAGGATAGCCGTAATAAAAAATATATAAAACTTTCCTTTATGGTGTTCAAAATCTGTGAAGAGTTTCCCTCTTTTCCTGCATAAGGGAAAAAGAAAGGGAAAGGAAAAAAAAACAAATCAAGAGAGTTTATATAAGGGTCATAATTACTGCTTGTGCTGAAAATGTGTGCAATTCTATCTAAAAAATTGGGCTGCTCGTGGCATTTAGGGATCTCTAACTCACATGGTGAAAAGCATCTACCTTATCCTGCATCCTTCTCCATTTCCATGCCATTTGGTCAGTGTCTCCTTGCTGCCCCCACCTCTGTCTAGGTGTTAAGGACCGTGACATGCAAAGCTCTTGTTTGGCATGACTGAGGAAAGGTGTGGGTGAAAACAGGAGAGACAGCTTAAAGTCAGACACAGGCCCCGTGATGTGGTCTTGAGAAAAACCTAGACAGAATTCCTATGGGTGCAAAAAGGGCTGGATCTGTAAGTAGAGAAATGCCACCTGTTTTTTTTAGTCTGAAACAAAACCAAACCAAAACCAACAGAAAAGTACTAATTTTTAAAGCAATTTTCCAAAGGACTTTCAGTGAAACTACAGACAGGAGCATTTTGGGTCTACACTGGTGGTCAAAGAATGTGGAGAAGACAAATGCTATAAGGGTTTGTCTCAGAGGTGTGGTAGGAGGGAACCCACAGAGTCCTACCAACCCCTGGATTTTCTTTATCCAGCACAAGCCCTGTGATCACAGAGCCACTGAATATTCATGGTAGTTTCTGGGTCTTGCAATTTTTTTGAGGCCATGGCACTATTTTCCTTTAGAAAGGAACAACTGCTGAGAAAACAAACTTTCCCATAATTGAGAATTGTTGTCTGATGAGCCAGGCTGCTGCCTATTGCTGTCTGACTCCTGTTGTATCCAGGGAAACTGCCTTTTCTCTTCTTTGTGGTACATAGCAAGGCAGTACAGTGATACTGGATGTTGACACTAATTTCTCCTTAGTGACTGTGACTCCACTTTAAATTTTACCTGCCAGCCTACAAGAGGATTATTTTTCTCTATTACTCTTTCTTTGTGTCTTTTGCTGTTTGCTTTCTGATTTGTATGTATTTTTCTTCTTGAATCCATGGTTGGGTATGGTAGATGTCCTTGCCTTTTCCTATAGAAAAATCCAGAAAATCCTGGATAAGCTATGAGGATTTACAAAGGTAAATCTGGGCAATGCTTAGCAGACAAAACCAAACAAACAGCATTTATGCTGATGCCATTTCTTTTGACATGGCTCTTACTCTTTCTCTGTGACATCAGTGCACCAAAACCCGTAATTTTTGCTTCAGAATGTGTTCAAAATAAATATTTTTACTGGGGGAAGTGTTCTACTTTCAATTCACACATCCTCTAGAATCAGTGAAATAGTAGTTGCTCCCCATTGACTCAGGAAATACCTTTGAAATCTGCTTTTTAATGCTTTCCTGTGAGTAGCAGGTTTCTTTGATTGTACTGTTTCTTTCTGTCAGGCTTTTGTTGGCCAACATCTGCTTAACATGGCAGAGATGTGGCAATCTCAAAACAGACACATTCCTGGGGATTCTATGAAAATGCCAAGTGGATGGAAAGGGCCCAAATCCGTGCCTGAGCTGAAAGCTTTAGATGGATTGAGATGGATCCAGGCTCAGGTGCCACATGCCTTGACTGGCTTGTGTTAAGTGTGGATCTCAACCACCCCAGTCTCTTTATGGAGATGTTGCAGGGCTGGTGGGTACCTAGAGGTGAGACACTGGAGAGGTTTTGGGGGCAGAAGGGCAGCGAGCAGAGGCACCCTGCTGCTGCTTACGGAAACTGCCATTTTTGAACAGACATGGAAATAGCTTTGCAGTGTGTATTGTAAGGTCTTGTCACATTGTTAATGCTTTGCTGCCCATTTTTTAGGGGTTTTTTTCTCCCCCATTGTTTTCCCCTGCCTTACACCCCAGTTCTTGTTTAAACCTGCAAACATTGTTTCTCCTTTCTACAGCTTAAACAGTCTTGAAGCCAGATGGGATAATGTGGAAAGCAAACTCCTTTCAAATGACCTTTGAAGGTGTGTCTGGACAGTATCAGTGGCTATAGCTGGCTAGTATCACTGCACAGCTGATGTCAAGCAGAGAGGACAGCAGCTGTATTTTATCATGGATGTGAATACTTATTTAGACAGGTGTTCCAAATTTTGAGGTGACATTAACCTGTGTTAAAAGTACCTATATATATGTATAAAAAGTATGCTAACAAAGAGGACACATGATCTGTATCAACAGGGTCCAAAAGCAGGAAAAAAAAAAAGGAAAATATATAGAGGAGTTTTCTTAATGCCTGTCAATACTTTTTCTTATCTTCCTCACCAAAGTAACAAGCAGGTGGGTGTCATAAATACTAGCAATCAATAGTTGGGGCTCCAATTCTGTTGTTGCAATATATATATATCTTATACTGCTTGAACCAGTCCTGGCAATCTGAGGCACCTGCATGGACATTATAGATGTGAGGTGACTGACTGAGACAACTGGATTGCATCCCTACATCTGCTTGCTGAACTGCTCTTCTGCTGCCCTTGGCTACACAGATTTCCACTAATACCAAGTGTGGCCACGTCTGCAGGTATCTACGTTGGAATTCGAATCTGGAGCTGATTCCTACTCTCAAATCCCATTTCTGCTATGTGCTTCTGCTGTTGCTGTGTATACCCATTCCCTGACATTAGTTCACTCATTTCCATCTCATTTTTCTTGCAACCATAGAATTTTCTTCCTGCTTTGTTATCCTGGAGATGTTCTATATAACATAGCTGCCTTAAGCCATTTCAGCTAAGATTAAAAAGTTATGCTACAGCAAACTGTCAGAGTGAGAATGAGGAGAATGAGCTTTTAATGACAAACATTAAAAACTCCCACAAGAATCTACAAGGCTTACTTGTGGGGACATGAGATAGTACTAAAGTATCAATGCTGGCTTTGGGATTAAAAAAATTTCTACTGTTTTTCTTACTTATGAAGAATGAAATTGAGACCTGGGCAGCACTTAGACCTGGTTTTTGTGTACATGCTATGAAATCCTGTCACCAGCAAAGTCAATGGGCATCTTACCACTTATTTTTAAAGAAAACATGACAGCACCCTACTGCTATGGCCTTTATGTATGATGTACTTCCTAGGAGGCCTTGTCTTTCCTAATTCTTCAAAAGGCTCTTCTGGAAGGAACTGCTTGTAACAAGGCCACCAGCAAGACAAAGAGCTGCCTTGCAAAGAAATCAAAGTACAGGGAGACTCCCAGCATCTGGAATCAAATACAATCAGCAAAAGTCATCTTCAGAAGGTTTAGCAGGTGAGACATTTAAAGGACACATGTAAAGATTGATTTGTTCAGTATTTTCACCCTTTTCCTTTTATCTCTGACACTTTTCTCTCTTGCATGGGGTGGAGGGAAAGAATAAATGACACATCTCTGTATGGGTAACACAGGGAAGTAAATGATCATTATTAAAATTGTCAGGCTGACTTTTGGAAAATGACTAAACCCTGGGTGCCTCCATGCTTTTTTTGTTTGTTTGTTTGTTTTATATTGCTGCTTGGTGGGTGAGATAATTAAATAATTGCCTTTACAATCCAAGCACTGGAATATGTTACTTTCAGAGAAAAGCCCTTGTAAGTAAGCTAGACAAAGATCAAGGAGCCTAATGTCACTAGTTGCTTGTGAAAACACAAACCTTTACCCTTTAGAGAAAATGTCTGAAAACAATTGGTAGGAATGGAGACCAGTGGTCCTGGCATGTGAGGAGCCCGGTGCTTCCACCCCTTTTGCACTCGGTGTGGTTAGAAAGCAAAGGCAGAAGGGACGTGGTGTAGCTTTTTGGCTTTAGCAGCCACTGTATGAAGCCTGTCCTGTCTCCACCTCCACAGGAGAGACAGAGATGCTGGGGAGCGCAGGGCAATGTCAGGGCAGCTGCTCCCTCTGCAGGAAAAGGCTGCAGGGAGCCGGTCCTCAGGGCTGGTGACAAACAGCGTGCGCAGAAACACGGGGGAACATGGGGGGACACAGCACCTTGGGACAAGTGATTACATGACCGAAGGATATTTTACATGCAGGCAGTCCATGCAACTCACAATTTGCTGGAGTGAGATCTGAAGCCTCTGTGAGCAGCAAGTCTTTCTGGAGGAGCAGCAAGCAGAGACAGCTGTATTCAAAAATCACCCTAACATGGGTTATAGGGTGCTGCTCTGCTCCTTTCTGCTAGCCCAACCACACAGTCCCTGGAGTCTGCTGAATGGGATTTTATCTGTCTGGGAAAGATTCTCTTAGAGCATTTCGAGGGTTGACAGCTTTGGCTGTGAGTCAGGGTGATCTGTGTTTTGCTGAAATCAGGCATCTTGTCTGGCTGTTAATCTCTGAATGTGGTCTCATGCTTTCCACCCTGATCTGCTAAAAATAATTCAGAGTTGGCCCAGTCCAGCAATTTTCAATCAGTTGTTGGACATAACCATGTTTCTCTTTTTTATAGAGATTGTCTGGGCAGAAGTCTGTGTTTTTCATATTGTCTATGTAAAAATAATTAATGGGTGTTCTATGGTCCATTTAATACTAAAATTATATTTAATATGGATTTTTAATTTTACAGCATGAAACAAGAGCTCTGAATCTCCTCAGTTTTGTTAATAAACATTTTATGAACTTAGTGAATGTATCTCTAGAGTAGATACTGAAAGTTCAAACATTTAATGAACCAGGTTTTATAAAATCCCTAAATACATGTTTGCCAAATTTACTATTTAAGTACTGCATATACAACCTTCAAACCAAGATAGAAATAGGTTTTGTCTACAGATTTGCTTCCAATCTTCTGGTCTTGTCAGATATTAGGAATTTTTCCATATGATTTGGTGAACAGTAGCATTTCTTCTAGATTCTGTTCTGTTCTATATTCTCCTATTGCTCATGAAAGTAGACTAAATAAATGCAATCATGTTTTTTGGCCTTGACTATATGAATCACTTTTTAAAAAAATACCCCAAGCCAGTACACACCATTGATCCCAAATGTTTGTCTATTAAAAAAGGATATTACAAAAATGATTATATGTCTTATTAATTTCTGATTATGACATACTGAATAATTGTACATATTAACTCACTGGTGGCTATTCAGAATTTTTTTTTTTTCAGGAAAAAAAGGGAGCAATTTAACTGGCTTATCTAATCTTAAGCAGGAAGGGATGCTGAGAACTGATGTTTGGGATCCTGTGAAGGTATTCCCAACATTCAGAGTAAGAATATTTTAGTTGCTCAGTTTAGGTTACAAGCTGAAATTCCCTGTAGAGCCATGGGAAGAGTTAACTCCAGAGAGTAATTTGAACCACTGAGATGACATATACTTTTGCCTCCCTCTTTAGATGCTTTCCAGATGCTTTTCTTCCTTCGCTGATTGAGGAGTCGGGAGTCTGCAGCTTAGCCTTTAAAATTAGATGATATCATGTCAGGAGACATTTCTGAGGGACAGTGGGCAGTTTCAGTATCACTCTACTCATGATTCACAAGGGCAGGCTGCTGCTGCTCCTTCTCCCCCTGAAAAAAGAAGTACAAATACAATAAGTTGTGTTTCAAAAGCTTTTAAAAGAATATATATGTATATAATTATGCATACATGGAATTATTTCTGCAGAAATATTAGACTGGAGGGCAAATGAGTACTAGCATTTTTGAGGTAATCCACAAATATGGAATACTTTTCACAAACTATCCAGACTCCAACTTACAATGAAAGTGGGAAAAATGCCTTTTCTTCTTGGAGAGATTACTTTCAATACATACTTTAGGGAGATAAGAACTTGAGAAGCAGCTTTTCTGTTGCTGGTTCATTTCCCTCCTTGGTGCAGAGCACTGAAGAAGCCTCAAGCAACCCCAGCCTTAGCAAACCCAGCAGCTGAATGAGTGGCATCACTGCAAGTCACTGCTTTAGTGTTAGGGCACTGGAAATGGATGAAAAGCACAAAAGGATTTGCTCCATTTGTGCACACACAGAGGGCACTGCTTACAGTGCTGGGCTGGAGCACTTGTTCCTGCTTTTGGTTTTCCACTTCAGAGTACCCATCACCAGTGCTAAACACAATGATTTCAGCTGCTGCTTTGGCTGTAAAATCCTGAATATCTCTTTTGTCTCCTTCCCTATCTCTTTCTTGAGATTTCTCCTGTTGTGGTCTTAGGTACTGAGCTTTGAGATACAGCAAATGCACTGAGATTTCAGACTGCAGGAATCTGTGCACATTACTTTGCATAAGTTTTGAACCAGGTAATAGCTTATCTCTTTGGGGTGGGACTGAAGAAATTTCTGCTTTTTAATTGTTATTTACTGTTTTGTCATTATTAATCAAATTATCCAGACTCACTAATAATCTTTTACTGTTATTTGAGAATACCCTCTTAAATCTTCATGTATGGAGCAAGCAATTCCATATGGTGTATATGATTTATATTTAAATTCTATATTGGTTTATCAGCAAAAGGAACCTTCTCTGGCAAAACCAGGAGTTACCATGAAGTTCTTAGAAGGATATTAGAAATTAACTTTTTGTTTGTCTTTTCATGGATATATCCTAGAAAATTTTATAATTAATGAATAAGGTACTAATCATTGCTAAACACACATGAAATTGTATGCTGTAACATAGGAAAGCTTTTCATTGATTTGAGTAAGGCTGAAATCAACATCTCACTTCAGCAAGACTGAAGATATTAAACAGCTCTCTACTCTTCATGTTGTGGACAGCTTGTTTTCCTTACCTCCACTTTACTCATTTTAAGTACTAAGGGTTTTTTGGGGGTTTTTAAAATTTGTTTATTTGGGGTTTTTGGGTTTTCTTTGGTTGTTTTTTTAAATGTAAGTTTTATTTTCAGGCCCTGTGTCTGAGGAAGCTTAGGCTGCCACAGTGCTATGTTATTATTTGATAACTTAAATATGTTATTAAATAAAATATTTAAGCAAATATGTTATTTGATTAAAACCAATCTATTTCTGTGGATGTCTTAAAGCAAAACTGACCATACACTTCCCTTTTTTTCAAAGTCTAGATTCTGAGACTGAATTCTGAGGAAGTAAATCTGAGTTTAAAAGTTTCCTTTGAATCCTTGCCATAACCCACCTTATCCCATTTTCAACAAACTTGATTTTTGGAACTTCTCCTTGTTTAGGCACTGGCTGTCTATGGGAGAACTTTCTGACAGCTGATGGGGAAAATGGGATATCTCTGCTTTACTGTGAGTCTTCTTGAAAACAGCTTTGCAGCAGAAACAGTATCTTTTTTGTCTTCATGCTTTTTCAGGCTGATTTTAAGTCAGTCTGTCTCTGCATGTTTTTTGTCCAGCCTTGGTAACAGTGTGTTTATTTTCCTCAATCTTTTTGCTTTATTTGCAGTGGTGGTGTTTAAACTGTGTCTAGGGTGAGGGGGGACCCCCATGCAAGTTTTGCAAAGGAAACTAAGAAAAGCAGTGGGTTTAAATCTAGGCTGTGATTATCTGTCACTTCTTTGGAATCTTTTCACAATCAACATATGAAGAAAATTTCAAACCACTTCTCAGTGCCATGCTCATATTGCATCCATCCTTTTTGCATGGGTAAGGATGACATAAGAAACTTCACAAGCAACTACATATGCTCTGAATTTTTCTGCACGGAGCTGGACTCTGATCCTCCTGTCCCAGATGGGCCTGCAGCAATTCATATCTGCCAAGCACTAGTGCCAAGTAACTGCCAGGGATTCATTTCTGCTGGATACAGATGTGGGGGAAATGGGTGGCACATCAACATGAAAACAGCTATCCTGATCCACCAGATCCTGCAGAGTATATATTGGCTTCTTATTACAGTGGAGTTTAGGACTTAAAGTGTATACTGGCACTTTTTTTCTGAGGATCAGCTGCAAAACTAATGTAATCAATATTCAGCATTCTGAATCTCCATTGGATTGCTTTCAACATAATAAATTCACCACAGTTGCACTAACCCTAAGAACCTCTTCAGTATGTAAAATAATGCACGCTGGTGTTTGGTTTCGTATGGTTTTGTTTTGTAAATTATTTGAATGGTTTGGGTTTCTGATGTGTCCTTGGCTGAGAATTGAATACAGGATGATTTAAGCTGCTCTTGTAATGGATGCATTGTAATATCTGGGTTGTAATTCATGCCATTGACCATTCTGCATTACATAAAAACACAAAATAATGTGAAGGCTCAGAGCTGGGAGCTGAAGGTGTGTGAGAGAGTGTGTTCACAGGCTGCCAGACAACAGCCTTGTGCCAAGATGGTAGTTTCCTTCTCTGTTGGCTTCTCTATTGCTTTGCTTAATTTAAACATATTGGAGGTATTTTTCTTTTGCTCTGCGTGGGATTAAAAGGCAGGAGAGCCTGGAAAGGCAAAATTGTCATTGTGCACCTTTTTGTTTTGCAGAGCTCCAAAGCTCTTAAAAAAGCTGCTGTCAGAGCAGAGGAAGACTATTTTTTTAATATCTGTATATCTCAGCTGTCGTCATAACTATGGCAAATATCAGTACTTTGGCCTTGAGGTGACAAGGGAGCAAAGATTGAAAGGTATTTCATGAAATTATTTCTTTTCACTAAGCTGGGCCCATGTAATGTTTTTTGGTTTGTTGGTTTGTTTGTTTTTTTGGTTTTTTTTTTGAGGATGAGCCACAATACCTAGAACAGCACTTCTCTAAATTAAAAGAAGGCTGCCACCAGAATAATTTCCTGCCTTTGTACTGCAAAACCTAGATTGATGAAGTATGTACTGCTTTTGAGTTATTTTGCTCAGTATATAGCCCTTGCATTTTTAAATTTGCTTATGGTTCATTAGTATTGCATTTAAACCAGTAGATTGAATGAATTAGGTGCTAAGGCCTGTGAGCTCATTGAGGAATAACACTTTCACAGTACTTGCTATAATATATGATGTACTAGTCTACATTAAACTGTGAGCAGGAATGTGTTGAGGAGAGATTTGGAAAGCTTCAAAAGTTTTCTGCATTCGATTTTATGTCTACATTAATCCATTTGAAAGCTGTCTTCTTTTAAACTCAGTCTTAAAGCAGGGAAAGATTATGAAGTTTCACGCAATTTCAAAACTATTGCTGAAAAGAGCTTTATTTAATTTCCTTTCAGTGTTTGCATTGCAAAACATCACTGTCTCTTGAGAGGAAAAAAAGAGTACAAGTACCCAGTTACATATTCTGCTCCACTCTGCCTTTTGATCTCGTCTGCCTTTACCATTTTCAAAGTGCTCCAAGAGGCACACTTGAGACTGGGATCTCAGTTCTTCTAGCATTTAAAACAACTTTTCTGCATTTAAGTAATTTAGTATGTATAGACATAGCAGAACAGAGTTTATTCCTTTGTGTATCTGTTTCTTTTTGGGTTTTCTGTTAAATCGAGAGCTGACATGATGTGTCCAAGTTGCCTCACTAAGAAAAAAAAAAGAAGTGAATTGAAGTCAGGGGATTGAAGTGAATGACAGGTGAGCAAGATAACTCAGAAATAGCAGTTTACGTGAGTGACAGGGGAAGATTAAAAGATATAACTGAAGGTAGCTGCCAGCAACCCATAGAATCTAGGACACAAGATGGTGCAGAATAAAGGAATTTTGGAGTAGAAATCAATTCAGACAAGGTGAGAGTGAAAGGGGATCTGCTATAGTATTTCAGTATTTTTTCCAATAGGAAAAAAAAGCATTTTAATATTTGATGGTGTTATGGTTTGGGCCTGGCAAAGCCAGCACCCCCATGAGTGGGGTGGAATGTGGTGGTTTGACCAGAAAGAAGGGGGAATTCTGGGATGTTGTGGTCAAACCAATGGGTGCTTGGATTTTGATATTGGCACCTGGGGTAGCCAGTGGGTTTTAGGACACACCTCCGAGAACACCCAGGGGTTAAAAGCAGAGCTTCGGGCCTGGGAGGCTCTCTTGGGACTTCGAGGGACGGAGGTCGGGGCTCTCCCCCGTCCAGCCGCTGCCGCTGGGCGGGGGAGGGGCAGCCATGCGGTAGGCCTGGGCCTGGACAGACATGGGAGTGAGGAGGCCTTGGAGGATGGAAGGGTGGAGGAAGAGCCCCAAGAGACATCGGACAGCCTTCCCCCCGCCCCCCCCCCCCCCCCGGAGACAGATAGAGAGAGAGAGAGAGAGTGCAGCCTGTGTCGTTACCTTGAAATTCAGTAAATATGTGCTGGCAGCAGGCAGCCCGGCTGAGGAGATGGGGGGGTGCAGCCAGGAGTCCAGCCGCCTGGAGGAGTTTTTAACCCCTTTTGGACAATGAAAACCCTACAGAACATTAACCCTTCCTAGACGTGTGATAAGAGTGGAGGAGGACGAAGGAAATGAATGAGTGATGGAGGTCTGGACCAGAGAGAGAGAGAGTGAGAGATGTTGAAAGAAGGGAGAAGATGGAGTGGCACTTTATGCTGGACTCTTTTGTGTAGCCATGGACAGAGCCATGTTTCCGTGAGATACAGAGACTGAGTCCAGGGGGAGAAATGTCCCAGAGCCAAAGAAGATTCAGTGTGGGTACCCCTCGGCCCCAGGGGGTATATAAAATATGGGGGGGACGGATGTCCCAAAGGTGAGAAGGTGAGATACTGTGCTTTTCTGGAACTGGACAAAGCATCCTTAAAAAGACAACCGTGGAAGCAGCCCTGATCCCTGTTTGGTGGTGAGAGCACCGGAACAAGGACGGAAGAGGCCACCACGACACACAGAAGGACTCCCTCTCCTCTTGAGGAGTTGAAAGTTTGAGCAATCTAAAGGGTGGTGTTAGACCTAGAATTGGTGATTTTGGAGGATGTATTGTATTGGGAATTTAGGGGGGAGGAGGGGGAGAGTGTTTTTTTGTGAGGTTTTCATTTTCCTCGTGTTTTTTTTTCTTTTTTTTTTCTTTCTTTCTTTCTTTCTTTCTTCTTTTGTGTGTAGTTTAGTAATTGTTTGTGTGTAGCTTAGTTAATAAAATTTTCTTTATGTTTAAGTTTGGAGCCTGCTTTGCTTATTCCTGGTCACATGTCACAGCAGACACCGGGGAGAAGGTGTACTCATGGGGGCTCTCTGGCTTTGCCAGGCCCAGACCATAACAGATGGGGAAAGAGAGGAGAGGAGAGGAGAAGAAGGCTTCTCTCTGACAAACAAACAAGAAAAGTGAGAAGGAAGGAAAGTGAAGTCTTTGCAATAGAAAGGAGAGTTCAAAGGGTTAAATGTTTTTTTCAAAATAAAATAGAATTATAGTTGGTATCTTTTGAGGAGGCAGGATTAGGTATAGTTCAGTGGCAGAGGCCTTGGGGGCAACCCAGAGCTGATTTTTGACTACCTTTGGTGGTGTACTGAGCAGAATTCATAAAGCCTCCTTCTTCCTCTGTTTTCATTGACCAGTCTGGGTGTTTCATGAATCCAAATGTAAGATTATACATATACTTTATATATATACTTCGGGTAATACACTTGGGAAGGCAACATGTTCCACTAACACAAGTGTAAGAATTGTAAAAAAAAAAAAAAAAAAGGTGCAAACCAAGAACAGGTGACAGATTTGAGGGAGAACCCTATCATCCAGCCCTGCTCCTTCCTTCCTTTCTGCCTAGGCCTGACAGCAAATTCTAGTTAGAAACTGAATTAACACTTCTTGGAAGCTGTTGTCAGAAGGTAGAGTTGATGGGCTGCTTATTGGCAGTCTCATTTAGGCAATTTTCTCAACACGCATCTGGGCACACCCTTTGGAGAGCCCACACTGGAGCAGGGTAATCCTGAAGGACTGCCACTCATGGAGAGGACCCATGTCTGTGCAGCTTTAAAGGACTGGATCACATGGAAGGGACTCCATCCTGGAGTAGGGGAAAAGCGTGAGGAGGAAGGAGCTGCAGAGAGGAGATATTATGGACTGATTACAAACCTCATCCTCCTTCCTCCTGCCCTGTCTGGAGGGGTGGAGGAGGTAGAGATATTGGAATGAATAAATGAAGTTTAGCTTGGGAAAACAGGGGAGCAAGGGTGAGGTGCTGTTTTACTTTTGTCTCTATTTCTCACCATCCAACTCTATATTAATTGGTAATGAATGACATTAATCTTTGAGTCTGTTTTGGTCATGATGGTATTTGATAAGGGATCTTCCTGTCTTTATCTCAGCCCATGGGCTTTTCTATCTCATTTTCTTCTCCATCCTGTTGGGGAGGGGGAGTGAGAGGGCAACTGGAGGTGTGCCTGGCAGGTGCCCAAGATTCACCCACCACAGCTACATTGCCTGCGAATGTTGTGAGCCAAGAGAAGACACGGGGTCAGATCCTTACCTGATGAGACTTGGCAGAAGTTGCTGGATTTCAAGAGTGATTCTGCTGACAGAGATCTCAACCTGTGATTTTTAAGTCTCACACACAATGCAAACAGTGATATTTAGTTGTTTGGAACATGCTACATGTAAAAGTACTCAGATGAAGTCTGGGGTGTTTTGGTGGTTTTTTGCTCTTGAAGAAGTAGAGTTGTAGTGGAAAGCTAGGCCTGGTTTTGTTTGCACAGCAACAATCTCAGGTCTTCCCTGTGGCCTCTCCCCTGTGATTATTAATTCCCTGAACCATTCTTCTGACTAAAACTTAATACTATTCTGGAATTTTCTCTTTTCTGTTTGAACTTAGAATCAACATAGTAGGATACTACTTTTCAAAATGAAGTACAAACACAAAAGTGAGGAGAGATAATTTTTTTTATTGTTCAGCAAGAATATTTCTGCCTCCCACCTGCCTTCTTTCAGCTTCTCTATGCATTTTTTTCCCCTGGAGATTTATGGCACCATAAATAGTAACCTTTTGTTAGCTGGCATTGTAATGTTATTGCTAGATTTCTTTAGTTGCTGGGTTTCTGGGTTTCTGTAGGTGTTGGACAAGTTAATGGCTATTTTTTTCCAGTAGGAAGCTCTGTAAACTTGAAAGGAGACATATAATATAAAAGGAGTGGAAAACAGGCCAGTCAAATGCAGAATGCATGCTAGCTACCCCTCAGCCATTTTAGAAGATTGCTGCAGAAAAGAGCAGCAGCATTAACTAAAAATCACCCTCTCCTTCTCTGCAGTCACCAACCTCATGTGTTGCTTTTGAGAGCTGTGCAGGCTCAAGGGTGGATTTGCATGAGCGGCAATTGCATTTTGAATGGGGAAAGCTGCATTTCTTAGTTCATGTCTGGAACTTGTACCACCAGATAAACCTCCTCTACACACATGTGAGCAGGTGGTGTGAAATCCAGGTTCGCTGAAAACTGAACTTCAGTCATCAATTAGCTTCTGAAATTTCTGACCAGTGCCTTTCTGATCTTCTTTGTGATGAGAACATTAACTTTGATAAGTGAAGTGCTGACACTTTTTTTGATACTGAGGGGATAAAAAAGGATCATGGCAGGATTATAATCAGAGGTGGAACATCGCACGACAATGATAAGAGATATACAGATCTCAGCTGTGTCCTCAACTTAATAAGAATCACAGAAATGCCTCCAGGAGAGTACATGGTCCAAGTAATAGAAATGGATCTGGTCTATTAAATACAGCACAATGTATGTGCTTTTAGCTTTTGAGGACTTTATATTTCCCCAACAGCATTTTAATGTTTCCATCTGTTAAGGCTCTCTCTAGCTGTATGGATGTTACCCCCAAACTATTTGTTTCACAGTCAAGAAAAGCTAAAAAATGTAACTGGATCCTACTAAAAAGTGGGTTGAGGTAGGGTTTGACTTAGCTACTCAGACGAAATGTTTTCAACTCATTGGAATGGGAATTTCTTAATTTGTGGTTGCAGCCTAATGGTGATAGGGGTTGTAAATATTACAGTGTATTTCTGGAGTAACCCAGTGGGACCACTGACCGAATACTGAACTTTTAAATTGTGGAAATACCTTTTGAAAAGTATAAGTAATGCAAATCTATGCAAATTAGAGTGAAAGTTTAGCCCAAGATGTAAGAATTCCTTTACAACCTTTTGGTTAATTGATTGGATTATCCTCTCAGTTACACTGCAGTAACTCAAGTTTCCCTTCAGTAACTTAAAGCGGGTGTTTGTCTCTGACGTGGTTGGACCTCCTGTGTGAACAACAGACTCAGACCTTGAGTCCTTGATTTTACTAATCAATCCAAGCCCCAACTCTAATTTAACCATGTGAAGCAAAACCAAATCCACCAGAGATAACTCTAGATAATGCTCAGACTTTTCTTTTTGTGGTTTTGCTGAAGAGATGAAAGAGCTCCATGAATTTCTTTAATGAACAATAGGAGATTGTTTCAATAAATGCAAGTCCTAAGTAACTGAACTCAATCAGGGCCTCTTTATAGCAGACTTTTCTTATAAATATACAGTCTACATACAGTGCACTCAAAATATGCTAGCTCAGGGAGAGCCTTAGATTCACATTACAATATCATAAGACAGGAACACACAATTCAGAAATTACCACAATAGACATAGGTAGTAATTAAAACCTCTAAGCAAACACAATTTAAAAAAAAAAATTATTCACTCTGTGTGATTATCTGACTGCTATTAAAAGTAAGCTTGAATCTATTTGTCTATTCAGGCTTTGCAAACTCACCCCATTGCTATGTTTTTGTCACCATGAAATTTACCTGATGGTCTTTGGTGGTTGACCTTGGCTAGACTCCAGGTGCCCATTTAGCCACTCTATCACTCCCTCAGCAGAACAGGGTGGGGAGATTATAAGATGGAAAAAACCTTCTAGGTCGAGATAAAGGCAGTTTGCTAACACAAAAGTGAAGGTCATGCTCTCAGAAACAAAGGAAAAACTCCAGAGGTTTTATTCCCTACTTCCCTTCAGCTCCAGCACACTTTGCAGTTGCTCCAAAAGATGAATGTAATTGGTATCAAATGTTGGCCTTTCCTTCTCCTTTCTTTTAGCTTTTGCATCTGAGCTGACACCATGTGGTGTGAAATACCCCTTTGGCCAGTGTGGGTCGCCTGTCCTGGCTGTGTCCCTCACAGGGCTTTGCCCGCCCCTCTCCTGCTGCCCAGGGTGAGATGTGAGACAGGGCAGGGATGCAGGGCCAGCGCTGCTCAGCAGTGGCCACAGCACTGGGGTGTCACAGCCCCTTTCCAGCTACCAGTGCCAAGCTCAGCAGTGGGAGGGCTGCTCTGGGGAAGCGAGCCCCATCTCTGCCAGACTCAGTGCAACCTTATTGATATTCCAGCTGGGAAAAACATATAGAGAGGAGATTCATGCAGAAGTACCTCCTTCCAGAAGAATTTTTCTAGGTTTCTCAAGCTTAGCAACCAAGGTCATGTTTATAACCTTGGCACCAGGGCCATGTTAATACCAGTGTTGTGGTAGTCCTGTGACTGACTGTATCTTGATTGAAGCAAATGAAAGATTTCTGTGGTTATAGCTCCAAAATGGCTATTCTTACCATGTGTCATTCTTACCATTCTGTCATATACCAGACATATATTCTCAATTTAATAGGACCTGAAATCATAGTACTATTTCTTCATAACAAGATATCTGTCAAAATTACATCACTCACTGCAAAAAGGTTTTCCTCTGGCTTCAAGAAAAACATAAGATACAATGCCTAGAAAAGAATTATGCATAATTAAAGGGGGAGAACAACAGGTATCCAGTCCTCTGGGAGGATCTTTCTGCTTCTCAGATGATACTCAATATTTTTCCATTCCAAGTAAATATTAAGATATTAATATATATTAAGATATTAATATATATTAATATTAAAATATGACTGGCAGTGCCAGGTGCTATCCAAATAAGTGTGAAAACATAGTTCGTACTCACACACGTTTAGAGACAAGCTGCGAAAAAACCTGGAGTGGGAAGGTGTCAAAGCTTTGGTTTTGTGACACTGAGAACTACAGGAAGATTTACCAGCCAGAGGCAGCAATGAAGCATGGCTAAATTAACAAACAGATGCATCCCCAGGTCACTTCAGTCAGGGGTGAGAAAGCATCCAGGGAACAGGTTTCTGGGCAGGTCCAACAGCCTCCTGCTGCCCTCTTTGCCTGCTCTGGGGTTGCCCAATGGGCAGGATTAGTAGCCACTGAAGACTAAAAGGAACCCTGTTAATGCAGAGCCACCTCACAATGGGGGACAACAGAACCAGGCACTGGGCCCTGAGGTGGATTGACTTTTTGAAGGATCCTGCCCCAAACCATTTAGCAGCAACATTTTGGGTTTAAGTGGCCCTCAGCAGCTTAAGGATAGCTAAGAAATAAGCGCATGTGTGTTTAAATAAATGCATGTGTGCATCTATGTCTTTAAAATAACTTTCTTCAACTCTTCTTCAACTTCTGTACTTTGTCAGTGTAAAAAAATCTGCAAGTTTAGGAGCTTTTTGTCATGAACAAGACAAGTTGTATTCTTCCCCTGAGCTTTCCTCCAAAATTATCTTGTGCAAGTATGTAAAAAAAATAGTTTTTGCTAGGATGCCAGAAACCATTCAGTTAGGGCTCCAATACAGATCCAACTATTTCACCTGCTCTTGTTCCTGTTTGTATTCATTTGAAGGATTGAAATCATATTAATCACCCAGAGCACATAGGGGTTAAATCCTGCTTTATTTATTGAAAGAGTCATGTGAAATAGACATACTTGAAGATGCAGAGGATTCTGGCGTATATTTAATGTACTCATCATATATAATTAAGGTAAAGGTATTCTTTTCCTTCTGCTTTTTAACTCATAAGACATCTCTGGCCTGTATTGCCAACATTTAAGCTGGTTTTGGGGCAAAATTTTTGCCCTCTCCATAAATTCCCAATTAGCACAGGTTTTTGTGTTAAAAATCCACAGAACTTTACATAACTTAAAGGACTCCTCTTGCTCTGTAGGCCCTAGTGAGATCGTGCTGGGATTGAATCCTTTGATAAACATTTCCTTTTCAGGCAGGGCTTCATAGCCCTGGGTGCAGAAATCTCAAAACTGGACACCCAGCTGTGAGTTACACATCCTGCCAGCTCCTTTTAATTTCTGTAGAGTGGAACAGATTTTTTAAGAGGGCAATTTGTAAGATCTCTCTTATATATTCCCCGAAGACATTGTATGTCATCCTAATAAAGATATCACAGGGCATTTGGAAGAAGCCTTGCTTTTCTCCATAAACTACAGAGATAGATGATTTATGAACTATTGTTTGCTCTTTCTTCAGGCATTTGAAAGTGAAAAAAAATCTCTGTCAACAGGTATGGACACTTGCAAATTTTGTTTAATTTAACCCATTGTGTAAGGTACAGTGTAAAATAAGTATTCAGGGGCTGAACGGTAGCTATTCCTTGCAGGAATCTTCATCCATAATCTCACAAAAACAAACCTGTACCCAAACCTTCCATTTTAAGCAAGGCATTATTTTTTTAACTTAACTGGTAGCATTTTTGCTGGTAAAGAAACAAGAGCAATTGGATGATGGTCGTTCTCCTACCCATTTTTTCCCCCAGATATGAGTACAGAGTAAGTTCAGAGAGGATGCAAACGCAGTAATATGTATCTCTACTGTCGTGCTGGAACTTACACATTCTCCTGGGAGTCCTTTATTAAAACTCTTTTAATAGATTGAAGAAATTAATTTCCATACATCTGGTAGAACTCAGCATTTTTTCCAGGCCAGACATGACCTGTGATTCATAAAAATACTTCTGCAAAACAGCTTTTATTCTTTGGGACAGAATCAGTTTGCCACAGGAACGACAGTAGAAATACACCAACAGCAAGGAATTTCAATAGTTAATTGTATGCATTAACTATTATAACATAGCTCTGTCTTTAAGTAATAACTGAAATTGTGTTGCTCATTCAAATATTGTTAATGTGCTCTCATTAGCCATGTAGCTGCAGTGCATTTTCTTTCATTGGTGGGTGACGTCGAGAATGTGCTTCATTAGCCGGAAAAATTGTTGACAGCTGTAGAATCTGTGGAAGAATACAAATATGCATCGATCAAATTCAGATTCACAGGCTTGAATAGCATGCCAATAAAAATAGCCCATGCTGAGGAATTAAAATGAGACTGAAAGAAATTCTAAAGTAAGAGTGAGATTATCAAATGAGTTTTGCCTGTTCTAGTTTTCCTTGCAGTGTGTGCACAAAAAAATAATTGGTAAATTACAAAAGAAGATTTTTTTCCAAATTAATATTCAAAGATTCCTTTTAGTAAGATGCAGCATTGTGGAGCTTACTCATGGGTGAAGAACTAAATAAAGAGAAGAAGCGTAAGCAATGCAATTTTCTTTTTTGATGAGATTTGAACAACGTGAAGATATTTCCCATCTTTCACTATTTTGAACTCTGCTTGTTTCCATGAGATCCTCTATTTATGAAACCAAAATGAGCAGGTGAGAGAAACTGGGAAGTTTTCCACTGCAGTTCCAGATGTCTCACCAAGATATAGATACTGTGGCATGGATTTCTTGAAGACAATTTTCAAATTAGGGTTGGGGATCCTAGAAATTTTAAGTTGGGATTTTTCTGCATTTAAGTTCGTGAGTGTTTATGGAAGTTTGCTGTACATGTGTACTGCAGAGAGAAAACTGCTTTATTATGAGCTGTCACAGTATTAGCTGACACTTCTTTACAACCTCATTTATTGCCAATGCCACAGAAGTTTATTGTGTTCTTTGGGTCAATGACATGTACAGAAGTTCTAAAGGTGCAATATATGATACTATAGATGGAAAAAATAGCTGTTTAATATTTACTGTAAGATTTTTTCTGTTGACATGCAGGCTGGCAAGAGGGGGTGTTCAGGAAAAGAAAGTGAACATTTTTTGAGAAATATTCAGCTAACATTAGAGAAAACTCTTGTGAATCCTCAAAATATCACAAAAAGAAAAGATGCAGCTGAAGTTGTGTCGAGAGACGGAGCTTCATTTTCTTACATAATTCTGTGTGTGAATGCATAAAGAAAATAAGTAAAGAAAATTATTCAAAACAGATGAAATCATCAGAGATTATCTTGGAAATGGTAGGAGAAGTACTACAATCGTACATGCATAGAAGTTCTAAAAGCTGCCCTCTAGTCCTTTGACAGGTGGGGACAAAATATCACCCTATCCTATTTATTTAGTGTCTTTGTAGTGCCTCTACTTGCCTCCAGGTGTTCCCTACTGAGGTCTGTTATTCCTGAGCAGACACCAACCCTCGGTGCAGTCACAGCGAATACATGCATAAAAAAGATAAACAGATGGGTGGTTATTTGAAAACATATGCTCTATTTTCCCTGATAATGGCAGCTTTGCTGTTCTGGCATGCTGCAGAGGGCACAATGGTGCACGTCCTCTGTAGACCTGCCTCACTCCAAGCTGAGCACTCAGCAGGCCAGTTTCTCCCAGAAATCTCAGGAGGGATTTAAGCTGTCCTGGGATAGTGAAGCTGTTACTTAACAGGGGCAGCACAGTCTCCTGGTCTTCTCCTACTCTGGCTGTGCACTGTGTGTTTGGCTCCCACCACCTGTGCTGTGACAGAGCAGCTGCTCAGGACATGTTGGAGGCCAGGAGTCTTCTCTTCCAGAATGCCAACTAAGAAAGGGACAAACTTCTCTACATCCAAGTGTATCAAGATAATCCCTGAACAATAATCGGCTTCTCTCCCCAGCACATGGCAGAATGGTGGTCAGTGTGGAGACACCTCATCTGCCTCCTGTTTCTGAAATGGGAAATATGCAGGAACACGTGGCCTCCATTCTTAATGATCTGGGAGATGTCAGGATGTAAGTACAAAAATTTTGGAAATGCACACATTCCTCTTAAAGGTGGAACAGGCAGAATATTGGGAGATCTCATGGAATAGACAGCATGCAGCAAGCATTTGTGTCTCTGCCAGCCCATGTGAGAAGGGAAGTACTGCTCCTGTTGCAACATTCTCAAAAGCAGCACTCTAGACTGTGCAGCAGAGGAATAGGGATAAAAGCACAATAAAAAACTTCAGCAATAGTGATAACTGCTTTACCTGTCTAGTTACCTCAACCAACTGGGTTTCTTTGTTTTTTCTTTCTCTCTTTTTTTTTCCCCTTTTTTTCTGCTGCTCTTCTTTCTTTTCTCTTTTTCTTGAAGATATAATTCAGACCTGGCTATGGGTCCAGCTCTGTTACTTGGCCTTTAGTGTCTTCTATATCCCATAGGATGCCCTCTGGCTCTACAATGTATTTTCTGTTTTTATCTGCTTTTTCCCAGCTCGATGTCATATTTACTGTTTTACATTCAAAGTTCAAAGTATCTAAAATTTCAGATGGTTGTGGTATATCTCACATGTATAGTGGCATTTTTCTAGCACAAAAATAAAGTAAATTTAATGTGACATGAGGGCTTGAGGAAGAGTTGAAATGAGTAGAGACCACTGAGATAGTCTTGAAGGAATCCGTTTTAACAAAGGAAAAATATTTGATAAAATTTCAGCAAATTTCTGTAAGAAGGGTCTGGATCCTTCAGAGTCCCACCTGAGGTCAGGTGACTTCAGAGTTTCAGAATTACAGAACTGATTGTTCTGTGCATTCAGTGCAGTCCCATATCTCAGACAAGGTCTGCAAGATGTGACACAGGGGCTTCACCAGTCCCCTGCTCCAGGTTTCACTAACAGTTCTGGAAGTTACTAAGTTTGCAATTTCAAGGTCAGCAGGGAGAAGCAGGTCTCAGCCTTCATAAGAGGTAAAGTACCCTAATTTGTCTTTCTTTCAGATCTGCCTTCTACCTGGATTATTCTTTTCCAATAAATTTTCCAAGTGTCTGGACTAACTTTTTTCTCTTTGTCTACATATCTATATACCTGTATCTATGTCTAGATCTATCTATAAAGTTGGTTTTGTTTGCTTTGTCACCTTGTCACTTTGGATCACATGCTGTTAGCCCAGGTGTAACAGTCATCCACATGCTTCTTCAGAGTCGCAGACACCAGTTTTATTAGTGCCTAATCTGCTTTTCCTGGCTGTGTTGACCTGTTTCCCTCTTAGATGCTGAATTTGGTAGTAATTCTGTGGAATCCAGAATTGTCTAGGAGTTCACGTGGCTTTGAGCTGGTCCACAGTTTGTGGTTACAAAATGAATGAACACTGCAGTTTCACAGTCTGTAAAATCCAGGCATACAGAGAAAACAGAGCTGCAGTTTTTTGACGGAAGGTCTTTTGAGTTTAATTTTAATAACACTCTGTTATATCCCTCCCTACCCTGGCCCCAAACTCTGAAACATAAATATCAAAGATAAGCCTTATTATTGTCCTTCTTACTTAATGTTAAGCTTCTTCTCTCCACCATTTGTACACCCCACCTCCCAATAACTTACTCTTGATTTTAGTAGGAGGATTACAGTCATGTTCCTTAGAGAACTTTTCCTACTGTATAATTCAGATGTGAAGAAATGCAAATATTCTGTAAGAAGTTCTCCCTTTTTGAGGAGTAGTGGATAGAGCTCAAACTGATCATTAAAATATTGTGTTAAAAATAATTGTAAAATATTCATCAGTAAATGTGCACTATTGATGCTGAGGTCTCTGGAATTTTTATAAAAAATTCACAATTCAGTACCTCTTATTTCCATGGAAAATCTAAAACGAAAAAAGGTAATATGAAAATGTTAAAAAGCAATTTACAGCGCATATGCTGTCATTAAATACATAATTTTAAAGGGAATTATTGGATTTCTTAAGCCTGTAATTGTGATCAAAATACACAGGCCTGGTTAGCTGACATAAACAGGAAATTAACTCATTTTGAGACCTTGTAAAGGAGCAAGGAGATATTTTTTCCCAAACAAAGACATTCATGACATTCATGGTCGTTCCCACACAGATTTCACTCACCCTCAGAGCCCTTTGAAGGTCCCTTCCTACTCAAACAATTCTGTGATTCTGTGACTCACCACCACAAAGCACAAGGACTTGTGTCTGAGTGGTCTGTCCAGGGTCACTTGTGTATGACAGGGAAAAGGTACCCCAGCAGCTGGGTCGTCATCATTCCACATTGTTCTTCTCTGGCATTGTTGAAATATTTTTACTTCTTTTTACAAGGCTTAGTGTGATTATTTTGACTCAGAAATTTTTTTCTTAAGCATGCCTAAAACGCAGCAAATTTTCATCAGTATTTCTCCATTTTGGATCTTCTCACAGCACTACTCAACTTTCCTGCTGGGATAAGAGGAACTGGATAGCACACACACTGTGGTATCACCTTGTTGTCACCTGCCTGTTGTTAGCATGCAGATCTTCTGCTGAAAGATAATGTGTGCAGTGGTTTTATCAGATTATAGACCTGTAGATCATGATGAGAGTGGTGAGAGCTATTCCTGAGTTTTAACCAGTCCATTGCTGTCAGCCATGTCCTTGACTATTAATGCATGCTTTTATTTTGACCTTTGTTCTCTATTGAGTTTTTGGTACTTTCAGATATTTCCATCACTTCCTCCTTCAGACCAATCAATATTTCTCTCAAAATTTCTGTGCTTGAATGGTTTGGATCATTCTCTCTAGTTTTGATATTCGTTGTCCTTTTTGCAAGTATTCATGTTCCCTGTTTCCATTTCCCCTGAAACTCCTTGACTCTTACTATATATCTGGTCTTTAGAACAGCTCACTAAATACATGGTTCCAAGCAGCCTCTTTATTCCAGTAATTGATAATTTTCTTCATTTCCATCTAGCAGGCTCACCTGATGTCTTGGAATATTTTTATTGCAAAAAGCTGAAGTTAGCATGGAAGTCAGCATTTCAAGGCACTTAGCATCTTTTTTTTAATAGGTGTATAATAAAATGTGAGGTGTATAATTGGCAGCAAAAGCTTCCAAAGTAATTAGATATTCCACAGGTTAACAAAACCACTAACAAGTAGGATATATTAACAACTGGATCATTAGTTACTTAAATTTTTCTTAAAATGTTTAGTAAAAAACATTATTTCCACCATATCACTATTTGGAGGACATTCTTGTTCAAAATAAGCTGTTGATTCAGTGCTCATGTAATATTGCATACTAGGGCTCTCTTATTCTGGATCATTATACAGGAGCAAGAACATTTTATTTTGTTGAACAGGATTCTTATACCATAGATTATCCTATGTCTTCTCCAGTAGCTCCTCCAATATGGACCATAAGGTAAAAAATACCCCATGCATAGTGCAGTGTTTGGGGTTTATATTTGCAATTTATATTGCAAGTTCTTAAAAAAGGTTGCAGTTTAATATTTCAAAAAGGATCCTGCTCTGAATTAGTGGATTTAGTCACGTATTTCAGCAAATTGTCTGTCAGTTGTGGATCTTGTCATGTCAACACAGTCATGCCAAAGACATTTTGGTTAAAATGACAGCACAGACGATGAAGGGGAACCTAAAATAATTAAAAATTTTTAGACTTTGATCATCTCTAACATTTCTATTGCACACATCCCACCAGTAGTTCTATATACAACCCACTCAACTGCACAAATAATTATTCAAAGTAACTGAAAATAAGGGAAGAAAGTTAGAAACTTTACTTGAAACCACATTGAGTTAACCAGCTGTGTCTATGTCCTATTCAGTTTAATTTATATGTAAAACATTGAAAAGGCATAAAGTCACTGAACTACAAAGCAAATGAAGACTAATATATTGCCAAGGAAAGCTGGCTGCAATATTTTTAATGGAAAGCTGTTGCTTCAGCAAAACAGAAAGAGTTGCTGAAGCTGTATGAATTTTACAAAAATTTACATGAGGAAGTAATTGAAAGAGAATGAAAAGCAAACCAAGTACTTACATGGAGTGCAGTACTTCTATTTTTGACAGCAAAAAGTTGGATATGTTTGTATGACTGTACAAAAAATGGCAAATTAAATTTTGCATAGACAAGTGTAAAAAAATGTACATGGAGAAAACCTAATCTTATAATTGTGTAAAATGCCCGTTATTACTGCTGTAGAGAAAACCTCTGGAGTTCTGATAGATAAATGAAAAGATAATCCTAGTAGCTGATTAAAAAAAACTGATTAAACACTAGGAATCATTAAGAACAAAAAATAAATCAATTTTTAAAATCCCATCATCTTACTGCCGTACAAATATCTAGTTTTTTCCCAGCTGATGCTCTAAGCAGATTTCTGATCACCATGTCTTTGAGGGAGACTTTACAATTGGAAAAGGGTGTGAGAAGTGAGAGTAGTCAAAGGATGGAGAGTGCTGTAGGGGGATAGAACATAAGTAAATAAATGTAGTATAGAAAGTAATCTGACCCCCTAAAGAGTTGCAGCTGGGTTAATTATTTAAGCTTAGGAGAAGGCCTGACTTTAACAGGCCACACCTGTAGCCAATAAGAAGAGTGGATTGGTGGGCCCTGGAGTTAGTTGGTTGCTGTGAGCCCAAGGAAGAATCAGTGCCTAGGGGAGCTGCCTACAAGAAACATCAAGGAGGTATGGAACTCAGGCAATGCGGACTCTTTGCAATATAATGATAACAGAGTGCCAGTACAGCTTGGCAGAGGTCTGTAACCGTTGAGTGGCACAGAAAGTAGAAGTCTGTTTGCTTCCTCCTCCATTGTGAGGCCAAAGAACCATGAAATGTAGCCAGACTTAAAACAACTGTAAGGAGTGGGTTCTTTGTGCCATGAGTAGTTGACCTGTAGAACTTCTTGCCAGGGAGTGCAGCCCTTTGTACCTGTGCATCAGCTGATCTTTGCGCAGATAAATGGCATCTTGCCATTGTTATGAACATTTACTCTGCCTGTTCTCACTACTACAAATTGACTTTTCTTGAATCAGGTCCTTTATTTTTCAAACTGATTACCTATCCCAGCTCTTTCTGGTACTATAGTGGAGTTATTTGTCTTTGCTCTTACTCAATGCTTTCTACAGTGAGACGTCACACATGTGACTTGTATTTCCAAGTCTGAGCAGTTAATGATTACAGTGGTGGCTTTAAAGCAGAATCAGGAGGTCAGGATGGCTGGCTTCTGTTTGCAATCTAATCACTGAGCTAAGGCAGTCAAATTACTCTCCTACCTGCACTCACAGCCTGTTTGTAGATAGATGTAAGAATAATCCTCAAAGTGGGAGAACAGAGGTGTGCTGTGTGCTCAGGTTTTCCCTGTTTTCCCAAGGTATGCTCACTACTTCTAGGGAAGGAGGATTTTATTTAAAGTCCAAGCAGAAGTTATGTGGAAAAGGCTGCTCTTGCACTAAGCAGGAGCTGTGGGATCAGCTGGAGTTGTGAGGTGCTGTGCCCTGCTGCCTCAAGAAGGCTGTATGTCCCTGAGTTGTGCATCCATAACCTTTGGGCAGCAAGAGGAGGTCACAGAGCTCCTCTGCTCTCAATACCTACAGCTCCCAGCACCCCGTGTCAGCTGGATCAGGAATACCCTCCTGTGGTGAACCTCTTGTGGGTCCTGGGTAATTGCTAGAGTTTCGTGGGTTTGAGTGTCTCTCTGCCTATCACAATGCCAGCATTCTGCTCCCATGAAAGTGAGCCATGCCCAGGGCCTGCTGAGCTTTAACACATTTTATTCCCCTGAAACAGCACTGAAATCACACAAGTGGAGCAGTAACAAGTCTTCCACATGAAAGTTTAAAACTCTACTGTAATAATTCTACATATAAAAGGTGGTTTTGATCCAATAACCCAAAGTAGAACCAGTTAAATGGGAAGCCCTTTCATGATTATCAGAGCCCCAAGGATACAGCTGACAACTTTGTTTCCCTTTCTTTCTCTTTCTGTCTTTGTCAGTAAGCTATAAACCTCTTACTGTGCTGTAAAAAAAAAAAATCAGCAAAGGCTGAAATGAAATGGGGACTGCCACTGCAAAGCAATTTAAAGAGTGCCCTTGGTTCCTAGAGCCAATCCATTACAAATTCCCTGGATTTTTTTCACTCTATTCTTGGGAAACCACACAAAGAAATCTACCAATATAAATATTAACTAATTGTTAAAATTTCTTAAAGCTAATGGATCTTCCTGGCTATCTAGGTCTGCCAGCTTGCTGAGCTTGTGTCTAAAAGAGTAAATAGAGCTGAGTCAATAGACCATTAAAAACTTCAAGGACAAAAGAAAAGTTTTTTTTTGAGCAAAGGAACAGTAAGAGGTGCTGTATGTGAGTCTTCCAGCTGAACATATACTGAAACAACACTCCAGTACTTCAGCTGTTTTCTACTCCCTGAACTCCTTACATGATCACACTGAGCTGTTTGAAGGCCGCACTGATCATTATTCCTAATGTGCCCCAGGTCCTTCTTATGGGGAGGTATGACTTTTGTTCTAAGACAGCATCCAACATGCCATAAATTTTGCTTTTTTTGTTTGTTTGTTTATTTTTTCTTTCTTTCTTTCCTTTTTAATAAGTCTGAACTTTTCCCCATGTTTCATTTTTTTCTCTCCTATGCTGAAAATTCCTGTCCAAAGCTGTGTGTGCCTCACCACGTATTTGCAATAGTGGAGATGCTGATAGCCAACAAGTCTCAAGCTTAGAAGATGATTGGTAAAAAGTATCATAGTGAAATCAAACCTTAAGTCTTACAGCATTTCTTTAGAAAGATGGGTCCCTGCATGAACCTTGAAACAGTAGCTAAGTCTGAATTGTGCTGTTCACAGCTCCAAACCAATATTTCTCAAATATGTGTCTTTCCTCAATTATTTAAACAAAACTCCTCAGGAGACTCATGATACACCAGACAGTATCTCATCTGGGAGCAGAGGATTCAGAATTGCTTATTAGTGGTGGCAAAGGAGTCTAAAAAGCTTATACTCTGTGAGTTTTGAAATGTTTAGCAAGGACGGAGAAATTACATGTACTGTGGTCTTGAAGGATTTTGGTTTTGGTGGTTATAATCCTTCACATGACTACAATTTCGTGATGTTCAGTTCTAGTGATCTGCTGAATTCTTCTACCAGTTCCAAGACAAAAGGGTAATGGCCCTGCTTTTGACCTAGAAAAGTCCTGTAGCTCATCTCAAGGCTACTACCTAATCACTTTATCAAGACACGTGCACAGTATTACTGAGGAGTCAATGTTTTGCCTATGAAATGAATCAGACTGAACTGTAGTAAGCCTGAGTTTTCAGACAAATTCTCAACAGCAGCAACTAGGAGTGCTCTCAGATCACAGGGTATCAAAGTGGAGACCATCCTTTAGGTGTCTCTGGAAGCAACAAATTAGTAAAACCAAAGCAATAGATAAATCTGGAGCTAATGCATTTTCACCTGAGGTGTTTTCAAACATAACATGTTTTTTAAGCAACGTTGAAGTCATTCATTAAGCAAGCCATGGGCAAGAATTACAGGATAGTTCTCATGGTCTTTTTGTTTCTGAAGCAATGAATCCTAAGATAACTTGTTCACAAGCTCAAAGTATTGGTTTTAATCAGATTAATTAAAGAACGAGAGGAAATAGTAACAGTAAAGAATAGGAGCAAATACTGCATGTTCTTGCAAGGCCTTTGTCTACACCCTGTCAGCTCAGAGAGACTCTGACTGTAATTGAGCCAATCGCAAGAATATATAGGAAATAAACTTCAATCTCCCTTTCCTTTGATATGTGACTTAACTAGTGAGTTCTCTGTAGAAATTTGGAGTAGAGTCTGAGGAGAGAATGTAGCAACAGCAGTATTTGAGAAGAAAATTATTGCCCCTGTGTAACATAGCTGTGGATTTATGACAGTTGTCAGTGTGCACTTACTGACAGGAAATGATTACTAGAAACCTGTAGGGGAACAGCTAATTTCTAGACCCTGAGTGATGCTGGACATTAGTCAATTGCTGAGAAACTCTTACTTTGAAAATAGTAATGTCTCCAGGGCTAGGCAGCAGATAAACAGACACTTGAAAAACTACAATTTTGAGCTTAGGGGGCCTAAATTCTGTCTAGGTTCTGGCTTCTTTCATTTTCAAATTAAGTTCATGTCAAATGATGGCTATTCATGCTCTCAGGAAGTCCCTACTGTGAGAGTTCACTCTCCTGGACAGTTCTGGTGAGCCAGAAATCTTTAAAATGTGAAGAATGATGGCTTAGAAGTTCCTGGTCTGAATTTCAGCTAAACCTGCATTCTCTGTGCACCTGGCATCAGAAGGTTGAGACAAGGACCTACCCCTAGTTTATCCTGTCTATGCCATGGATTATCATTCCTGTTCTTGTCCACAGGTGTATTTCTTTGACTTTCTACCAATCAGTTTTTCAGGACACAACCTAAAAATCCCTGGCAAATGCTAATTTTAGATGACTGCCCCCCTTTTTGTCTTTCTGTATTTTCTGTAAGTTTAATAGAGAATTTTTGGGGTCAAAATGAAAAAGTTTTACAACTTGCTTTCTGTGTCAAGATTAGCATGAGCAAAGGAAGGACCTTTTTTTTGTTAGAGCTCTTTGTTAAAATATTGGCAGCACATCACAAGACAGCATGCATCTTTCATTGATCTTTGCAGTTTATTTGTAAAAACAGTGCTTATTATTGTAACAAAGTTGTAAGCCAAATTTCTTTTCTATACTTAACTATAAAGTTTTCCCTATAGGGTAGAACAGATGAACAAGTTGATGTTATTTCCAGGACATTTGTTGCTGAGGAGAAAAGGTTTTGCAGACCTCGGTCAACTCTTAGTATGGTTTCTATATATAATTGCCTTTAATATTCATCTTGAATGAAAAACTCTCAGGCAATGTGTTGTGCCTACAAAGGATCTGTTTATGAATTGAAACTTTATTGGGAGAATTCAGTCCTGAAAGATGAGTTATTGTGGCTCAGAGGAGAGTATTGTGATAGGCAGATAAAAGGGAATCAGTATATATGGTTTCAGCAGAGAAAAGAAAGTCTGATTGCTTTGCTTGTTTGAACCATAACAATTTATTTAGGAGTATTATTACTAGAATAGCAGTCCAGTTTATTTCAAGCTGATTGGAGTTGTTTCAAAGGTTTAGAATTTCTTTTCTTTATGAGTTTTATGTAGGTTCCAGTTCACACTCAGGCTGGTGCTCTTGCTTTGTGCTTATTCCTGATGCTGCCTCACTTTCTTGTTTTACTGGGATAGCTTTCATAATTTCTTTTCTCAGGGAAGCATCATTTTTTCATCCAGCAAATAAAGTATCCCAGTATGTTTCCTGACAGCTATAAAAGACAAAAATCTCCCACTGATGCATTTTCAGACACGGTCCCTGAGAGAGCTTTTCTACCTTAATGGAATAAGTAAGGTCATGATTACACCAGGGCTGAAAGGTCAGCCTGATGTTTCCATACTGTTGCAATTATATTTCTTACAAGAAAGAGCCAGTTTTAATGAACTAGTACATATGGAGACAAAATAAGCTTAATTTGTAAGCAATAAAGAAGTTAAATAATCTAACTTGCATTTTTGTACGGTCCTTATGTTCTTATTTGATTGACTAATGATATTGTTACAGAGTATGTCAGAAAAGAAAATCCTATTTTTCTAATTGGAGTTCTTTAAATAGGTTAAAGGAATGGTTTTCAGCTGTATGCTTAATAGAAAAGCAGAAAAAGTGTGCACACAGCCAAAAGTCCCACTGTTTTGGGCAAATATTTTCAAGTGGTCACAAGCACATTTTTTGTGCATTTGGTTTTTTGGGGTTGTTTTTTTCCTGTTATTCTTGTTTGAGCAGCTGTTGGCTTTCCACTAGCACCAACAGTCTTTCTTAAAACTTTTTTCTCTTCCAAAAGACATTTATCTCATACTGTGGCTACCCTCTAAATATCTATTGATCTCAGAGCCTCTCCTGATGGCCATAATAGGTTTCTGTAGAGCAGTCTGATCATCTTCTCTCTTGGTGAGAATTAGGTCCATCACTTTTATTGCTTTAAATACTGTGGGGAAATCCACACTTCAATTTCCTTTATTCACTCCATCAGCTTTCTGGGGCAAACCATGCATTGCTGTTTGCTTGCAATGCTAGTATCAAAGTGATAGCTGCCATATGAACAAAGTTTGCTGCCCCTCTGGCAAAATTGCTTTCTATCTTGGGGAAATTACAATTAAATAAACCCAAAATGCTGTGTCTTCCATGCTATGTTTACTTGGTGTTGCTCTCAAGACCATAGATCAGTATGTAGAGTATCCTAGTTGCAGAGATTGACCCAGCTGAGAGTTTCATGGTGATTGGTTCCTTCCTGATGGAGAAGGTGCAGAGGAACAGGGGAAGGAAGTTAGCATCATGCATGAGAATGAAAAGAAAGGTAAGAGACTTGTACTTGTGTCAGATCAAAACAAGAGTTTGGAGGTGAGTAAGAAAAAGATCAGACTAAAGCTCAAGGATGTTGACTCTCCATCTGTGTGAGTGTATAGGTAGTTGGACAGTTGATAATGTTTTGCATGAATTGTGTGAACTGTAAATGCTGAAAGAGGCCAGGGAAGAGTAAGGAGCAGTCAGCTACCTGGCAGAGTTTACTTGACCAAGTATTTACTGGAGGGACAGAGGGAGAAAGTCAGATGTGCAAGGCAATTTACCTAAAAGCACTTCTTGGTGGGTTGGCTGATTTTTTTTTTTTTTTTCCTTCCTTATCTCACTGCCTTTCAATGATCTGTCTGACTTTCCTTTTTGAAATCATGTTTCTGTTTGCCTTACATTAATATTCATGTCTTGTTCCTCTGTGTTATGTTACCTTTGAAGTGCCTAAGCGTTTGTGCTTCTCATAGAAAGACTTAGTACTGAGAAACCTTGGTATTAGATACCCTTGAGAAACTGCCAGTTCTCTTATTTGCCACTTTGTTTATGACAAAATATCACTCCAGTTATTTTTATTTTTTTTTTTCCCCCAAGCTAAATAGCCAGGTCTTTGTTTGTGTTCTAGAATCAGGTCACATCAGATGCATCCAACATCTCTGGCTGTTATGCACCATGCCCTGTCATGCATCTCCTGAACTGTTCTTTTGCATTTTGCTGTTTGAAGTGACTGTGTCACCCTGCTCTTAACACAGTGAACATACATAAAATGTCTTGGCTCCTTATGATGAAGAGAAGCAGACATGCCCATGCCCTGGCAGCAGGCTTCCTGCAGCGGTGCTGACAGCTTGTTTTCTCCCAACTAAGGGAACTGCAGGGGTTGGAGGAGCAATACAGCACTGGAAAAACAAACTTGAGATGAAAAAAAAGATTTACACCTGTGACAAAGGAGATCAGAGAAATAAGACAATGGATAAACAGGCAGCCATTGAAAACACCCCAAACAAACATCATCCCATCCTCTAAAGCAGACAAGTGGGTATGAGAGCAGTGTCTGAACACAGCAGTGCTCAACAGGGCTCCAAATCCAAAACCTGGGGACTGCAACCCAGCATATTCAGAGGGGGTTACTTCTATAAACACCCAGATGAGCAGCTGCGCATGGCAAGCATCAAAGGAACGTGCTGCTTTTCTTTCACTCCTGCCATCCATGATTCATGGAAAAGACCCCCTCCTTCAGGAGATCAGAGTAGTGTTTGCTACCAGATACCTTGCTCACATAGGAGGAAACAGGAGAGCTTGGAAAAATCACCAGTTTTCTTATGTCCTGCCTAGATGCGTTCTTTTATCTTTTTTTTTTTTTTCCTTCCAGGACAGAGAATCAATGACTTAAAAAGCTAAGAGATCAGTGGTATGTTGAACCCCAGACACATTTTTACACATTTATGAACACTACTAAAATTTGAAAGGTTTACAATAAATAAAAAATAATGGCTCTGGTGTCACCTATATCCTCTCTGTGTATATATAGGATGCAAATATTTGTTAGAAATAGTTACTTGAGAAGATAGCCAGAAGTCAAGCAAGGCAAGACTTAGATGCTGTGAAATAAAGATAGAACATCTGCCTAAAATAAGTATCTGTCTTTACTATACTACTACTTCAGTAGGAAATACTCCAAATGTAAGACCCAGGTTCTGTATTTCTCCACAGAGGAATTGATATTTTTTTATAGATAAAGACTGCCAGAAAGCACTTGTAGTACCCTTTGAAGCCTTTGTATGTAACTTTCATACTTCAAAATCCATAAAATTTATTGCTTTCCTGCAATTTCAGACCAAATGGAGTCAGAGCTACATTTAAGAAACTCCAAATATGATTAGCAATCATCATCACTCATACATTATTTATGGCACCATCGTTAATGTGACAATTTCAGGCATTGATACTCAATTTCATATGTTCTTCTCAATTGGCAACTGATTTTAAATTATAACCCTTAATTTTGCACTCTAGGAGGTGAAATGAAAGAAAAAGTCTCATCAAATATCTGTAATCTATGACTTTTTGCCAACAGAGGTCATCCTAAAGTTTACTTTATCCACTGGCGCCAATGGAGTTTGCTCAGCAAATACAAATGATGTTGAATTCCCCAGGACTTAATAGACAAATCCATTGACTGTTAAGTGACATGCTCAGTTTAACAGTCTGAAGATGCTTAGGATGTTCAAAATAGCACTAGAATTTGATTTATCACAACAACAGATGTGAGCTATTTTACTTAGTATTTCCATTATCTATAGTCAAAAAAAACCAAACCCCCTAGCTATTTGACTATAAGAACTACTTTAAAATCAAAATTAGTCTTACCTTGGTACATTTTTTGCATCCAATACTTCTGTGTATCTGAGGATGGATTTTTGTTTAACCTGACAGCAATACTGGAAACTATAATTTGCAACCGTGTTTTTTAGGCATAAAAGTCTTCACAATGCCCCTCAAATTCTCCTGTCCTTCAGATTGGAAGGAAATAATTCAGTAGGCTGCTAAAAATTCTCTTTCCAATGTGTTTATGGGCCAGGAAAAGGAGATGGCACTTTAGGACAGCCTAATTCAGTGCAGATCAGACTCAGTGAGACCTACTGTTTTTTATAAAACACACCTCTAGGGTTATAAATAGGATGTTCTACTTAGAAATAACCTGTCTGCTTATTTATTTAAGGTGAGATTTGCATCTAATTAGCAATAGACCATACCAACTGGAGTGACATGGGAGTTTCTTAATTGCTTTCCACTACCTGGAAAATAACTAGCTGTTCATCCTATCTGCTAATGTGACAGCTCATTGTTGTTGTGCTGTTAGGCTGGCAAACTCATTTACAGATGATGTCAAACCCCAGCATTTAAATTGCAGAAAGGGAGCTGTTTCCCCAACACACACAGTTCCCCAAAACAACCCTTTTATAATGGAGCTTTGGTGGGGATTGTCTCATTGCGTGCACGCGGAGCTGATGCCTTGGACAGCTTCGAGTGAATATTCTGTTACAGTGTCGTGGGCTGTTTCTTCCTCAGCTGCTGAAGTGCCTGAGAGCCAGGAGAGAATCCTGCATCATGTTATTACTGCCGTGTGAACAAGGAAATTCTTCAGAAGGTAAAGAAGAGAATCTGACAGGCCAGAAGGCACCTTCTGGATGTGTTTCATCCAACTCCCCTGCTCAAAGCCAGCGTCAGGATTTGCTCAGAGCCACATCCAGATATCTTTTAAGTATTTCTATGGATGGAGATCCCACAGCCTCCTGAGACAACCTCTTCTAGTGTTTGAGCACTCTCATAGTGAAAATCTTTTTTTATAGCTATTCACATTTTCCTGTGTTCCAATTTCTGCTCGGTGTCTCTTCATAGATAACCATGCACCTATTAGAAAAATCTGATGCTGCTTTATCTACACCTTCTTATCTGGTATTGTTATATATATATGTATATATATATATGAAAAGAAATATATATATTTATATATATAAAAACATTTATAACTTATATTACATATAAAATATATATTTATAACAATAATATATATATTTAATAATATATCTATTGTTATATATATATTTGACAATACTGTATATATATATATGGTATTGTTATATATATATTGGTATTGTATTATTATTATATAGTCCTCCCTTCTGCTGGCTGAACATTCTCAGACCTGACCTCCTTCTAAAACATGGTATCCTGCTACAAAGCTGCCTGGTGGCCTCTTGCACTTTTACCTGCGTGTCAGTGTCTTCTACTGGGGAGTCCAAAACTGGACACAGCATTTCAGATGTTGTCTCACAAGTGCTGAATATAATCTCTTCCCTTAACCTGATGGATTAACTTCTTTTAATATAGTCAGGATTCCTTGGTGTGATGCAAAGGTGCATTGGTGGGTCATGTTTCAGCCTTCCAGCTGAATCATGGGGTCATTTCCTTCAAAGCTGATCTCCAGTCTGCCCTGACACTTGAGGTTATCCCATCCCACATGCAGGGCTCTGTATTTACCTTTTGGTTCAAATTCAGGCTCCTGTCAGCTCAAGAAATTGAGAAGAATCATGTTAAATTTTAATTGATTTGTGTATTTAAGAAGAGACAGTAGAACTAAGAAGTTGGCTCCAGCAGAGATTGCATAAGTCCTTGAAGACTCTTATTTGGTGCATGCTGAAAGCCACAGGAAATTTCACAATGCTGTTAGCTTCCAAAAACTTTCAAGTTTTCAAGTTTCCACTTGAAACTCTGTTCTCTTTTTCTGAGAAATTGCAAAATATGTGCATGCAAATGCAAACACCTACTTACAAATGCATATACATAATAATACCACCAAGTTCTCTACTTTCCACTGAGATCCATGAGAACACTCAAGCCAGAAAGCAAGGGAAGACCCTTTCACATAAAGAATTATATCCAATATGCAAAGAGCTGTAGAAAACACAAAAGTAAGTTAGTATAAGTTCTGTTAATTTGACAAATATCCTCTTGATTACGGCATCATGATTGTGAGGCTCAATTATTGCAAAATTCAACTGTGTTATTGGCTCATTTGATAGTCAGTTACTCTGCTGTGCATCTTTTGGAACAAAGAAAGTTTAACATGGCTTGCAACAGGGGCTCATGAGACTTTTAAAAAAGCCGGTGAACAATTCAGATGAAAATTTAAAGTACTAATAAGACTGTCTCTGAAAAGTAACAGCCACAAGATGGAGGTACACACTACAACTGGAATGATACTCAAGAATTTCTCTGAGAATATGGTCAATATGGAGAGAGTTCCATGTCCTCTACTTTCCACTGCAAAATTAGTGGCACTATCCTCAGTCTTAACTCACTGTGGAGAATATATTGAGCTCATTGCGGGCTGAGGAATTTGTGTACCAACACCAGGATATATTGCTTGAAATCTTGAACCCAGTGAAGTCAGGCAAAAATAGTACTGATTCAGACAAGGCTGGCTTTTATTTCTAGAATATTTTATGAGTGCTTGTCTCGCACATGTTTGCATAAATGTCAGCTAAATAAAAGACCCAATATCTCTTCATCAGCACAGGTTCATTTATCTTACACGCTGCCATTGAACTCAATAAAATGTTTGTGTTCTGAGCTGTAATATGTCATTAAATGATGTTTAGAGCTCAGGAAAACAGATGTAGAACCTTTAGGGCATGTCAACTGGTGAAAATAAAACTATAATCCTACTGCAATGTACAGGTTGTACAGGACATGAAGTTACACAAAAACTAGAATTTGCATATTAGCATGGCTTCAAAGAGGATTTAATGTGTGTGTATTTGTGTGGCTGAAATATTCATAACCTGACTGAGAGCATAAAAATATATTAATTTAAAATTAGTGTCAGTACAGAAACAATATCTGTGCAAAGCAGTGTCCTTTTAAAGCGTTCTGGGGAGCTGTAAGTCAGGTTCAGAAAACCCACTGGCTTCCAGAAACTTCATTGGATGCCACTGATGGGAATGGGATGCCCCCAGCCTTCCATGGGTCAGGATTTGATATGCTGTTTGCAGTGTTAAGGCAGAATCTGCCAAAATCTGCTGGCAAGTGACCTTTCATCACAAAACCCGGCAGATGGCAGCCTACAGCCAGTATTTTTTGCTGTGCTGTTTGCTGCTGTAATAAACAGAAGCTCCTCATGAGAGGCTTTTGTAGGGAAGCTATGATATATTTAGGTGCATGGAAATATGAAAATGGGTATTTGTACTGTTCCCTCCTGCCTTGCCTCTGTGCACAATTGTGCTCAATTGTAATTTTTGTGTGGAAGGAATTCTCCATTTTTTCCCCCATTCAGCTGGTGAAATTTACTGCTGCAATGTAGTCAGCTCCTCAAAGAAACTGAGCAGAAGCAGCTGATCTGGGGACAGCAGGAATGGAAGTTTTAAGCTGTGGGAAGCTGCTGATTACAATTTCTGCTGAAGTCAAGAAGGTCCTTATGAGTTTTTTTTACTTTCCATTGAGCTATTATTAGTGAGGTTTAAAATAAAAAATGGTGAAATTACAGAAGTAGCATCTCCCCTCCCCTGCTGCTGTGCTAGAACACTGTGCTGTGAAAGGCTAAAGATGGGTGTGTACTCCTCAACTTCGGGATCTCCATCCTGCCCTTGTAGCCTAAATGCAGCTACGTTAGGCTGAGTAAGGTATATTAGGTAGGTACATTAAGGTACCCTACCTGAGAGTAAGCTATACTTACACTCCAAATGGCAGAGGGTCTGAAAAGTTTATTTACTGTCACAGAATGCTTTGAAAGCTGATTTGAAAGCACTTTGAGCTATGTGCAGGGAGAGCAGAAAGTTGCATGTATCCATGGCTCATATTTATCCATACACATGAAGGAGTGGCCTGCAATGTTGCTCAGCCCAGAAAATATGATCCCAGATCTTGGATTTGCTTTTTTAAGGTTTCAAATTTCTTCTGTTTCAAGTGTCTGGTCCTTTCTTCTCCCCTGTTCTGGTCTCCTTTGCCATCCCCAGGACCCAAGCAAGGGAGCATAGGGTCTCAGAGGAATTAGGTGTCAGGTTTAGGTCAGATGCTAGGAAGATGTTCTTTACTGTGAGGGTGTTGAACCACTGGAACAGGTTGTCCAAAGTTGGAGATTCCATATACTTGAAGGTATTCAAAGCCTGTTTGGATGGGGCCCTGACCTGATGGGTAGCATACCTGCCAATGGTGGGGAATTTGGAACTAAGTGATCTTTAAGGTCCCTTCTGACTCATTTTGATTCTGTGATTCTATGGAATGCCCATATGGGGCTGCCTCTGCCCACAGAGACAGGCATATCTTTGTGCCCTGTAGCACTTTGCAGTAATTCCTTGCCTTGCAATTCTTGCTTTGGTGTAGTAATTGGGATGCGCAGGTTACAAATGTCTTTTGTGCAAAGATATTTACAAAAACAGCTAATACAGTAGTTCTTCTAATACTCAACTGACCAGAATTACTTATAAGTCATCACCTAAGGATATCAGAGTAGAATGGCAGTCAATTTGTAAAGGATTTTCTTTGGATCAATAGAGAGAAAAACTGAATGTTTTAAAATATGAACTTTCACCACAATTTGATTTTATAGACATGAAGAGAAGTTTTATGTATATTTATCAGGTGAACTATGAGCCAACTTCTTTCTTTAACTTGCTGAAGAAAAATCTGACCACAGAGAGGTTTTTAACAGTATTAAAAAAGCCATCAAGAACATTGCCAAAAGAATATTTCATCAATAATTCAGGATATCTTTCACAAAATACAGAAATATTTCTAGGACTTCTAAAATGGAAAATTACATAGTTTCTAAATCCTGTTTCATAGGAGAAGTCCGGTCTCATCTCAGTTGCTAGCCATACAGAAAAAATGTGGTGGAAGTCACCTTTGATTGTACTCATGGAACAGAGTCTGTTTTTAATGTGAACTCTCACATGCCCTTTTCAGCCTTGGGATTTGCCTCCTTTCATCAGAAAATACAAAAAAATATCATCTTGGAGCCTCAGCTTTGTCCCTCTCTTCTGTATTCTTGTGGTGGGTAAGTCCTGGCCCCACCCAGTCACTCATTCCTGCCCCAGCGGGATGGGAGAGAGAATCACAAGAGCAAAAGCAACAAGACTGTGCTCAAGATAAAGGCATTTAGTAGGTGAAGCAAAGCCGTGCAAGCACAGCAAAATAGGGCATTCATCTGCAATTTCCCATGGGCAGAGACATGAAATCCCATTGGCCACTTCCCTGAAGGCGCTGCCTCAGCAATGGAATGCCTGCTTGGAGAGACGACTACCATGATCACAATGGTCCCTGCATCGTCCTCCTTCTCCTGAGCTTTCATGTTTGAGCACAGCATTAAAAAGCATGGAATATCCCTTTGCTCAGTGGTCAGCTGGCTCAGCTGTGTCTACTCCCAGAGTGTTGTGCTCTCCCCAACCTCCTTGCTGGGGCAGAGGGTGCTGGACAAGCACTGCTCAGCAATAGCCAAAACATTGGTGTCTCATTGACTGCTTCAGTCACAATCTAAATACAAAATGGGGTGCTATAAAGAAAATTAACACCAGTCCAGCTGGACTCGATACATCTTGTATTCTCCCCTTCTTTTGACATTGGATCAGCATTACATAGACAAGAGAAGATCAATAAATTCAACCTTTCTGGTCTCTCTAAATGTGTCAGCTATTCAGACACATATGATATATTCTTATTTCAGTTGCTTGATGATATCTCCTGTTCTGTAAGATTCTTGTTGGGAAAAAAGGAGTTAGTCTGCATTTGAGAGGGGTTTGGAGCTGCGGTGGGGGATGTTGGGGTTTTTTTGGGTGGTGATAAGTTGGAGTTTTTTAGTTCCTTTTTGCCTGCAAGGTGTTAATTTCACTAGTTGTCATGGTTCAGGAGTAGGGTGGAAGTTGAGAGTATAATTAACAGCTTTACTGGAGAGTAATTTTTCCCTTAATTGTTCTTATAACTATGAAATAATAGAATCAGAAACAGGGAGTATTAACATATTGCTGTTAACTTCTTTTAGTGGCTGAAGTGTGACTACAATACAGAAACAAATAATTTATAAATTCTCTAGTCCTGCAAAAGCAACAGCTCAAACCCAGACCCTCTTCTTGAATGGCATGGTAAAGCTGTCAATCCCCTTCAAAGAGCAGTCATGTATGAAATAAATGCTCTGTGCCTCACAATCCTATCTTTGGACGTCTCCTGTCCTCCAATGTGTAGAACTCCAATCTGTGTGTTAGGTGTCAGATTGTTAGGGTTTAGGTAAATACCAAAGTTATTAGATTGCATCCTTCCTCATTCTTCACTCTCTTTCTCAAATCATGATTGCTGTATTTCATGTTGCTGTAATAAACTTTAGCTAACAGGACACTGTGTTCCCTAATTGGCAGCATATCCAGTAATGAAGAACTTAATTCCAATCAAATATGCTTGAAATTATTAGAGCAGAGGTTACAAGAAGGTTTTTAGTTTGTACTGGCTAACCTCTTTGTCAAAGCAGGCAAGTCAGTGTGCAAGGGATATCAGGAGGAAAAATGGGGAAGACGAGGGAGAATGAGGAATGAGAAGGGTAGTCTGAGAATGGCAGACATTATTAAAGTTGAAAGGGACAGGTTTGTGCATGTGCAATTTTGTTGAAGATTCAGAGTTTTAAATTTTCTCATGTCGGTGCTGATGCAAAATTTTATGTAAGGGAAAAAGAAAACACAAGTACACACACCCCTGCCTCACTGCAGAGACCTGCATACAGGGTTTCACCTTTTGGATCGTGGCTGTAGAGGCTGAGCTTTTCCAATGTGCTCCAGCAGAGTAGAAACTTGTTTTTATAGTTGTTGACAAAGCTGTTTGATAAAGGCAAAGAACTTATTTACCTTGGGAAAAAAATAGTAACAACATAATGGTATTTAACCTTAAAACTCAGAAAAGAGATGTGCTAGAAAAACAGCTCTTTCTAGCAATTACAGATTCTGACTAAGCACTGCTGTAGATGTTGTGGTGCTGCCCTCTTTGTTAAATGTTACCTTATAGGAAGTACTATTTTCTTGTTTTAAAATATTTGTTTAAAATGAGTGAGAAACAAATATATAGCAGCAATTTCTTAAAACTTATTTTTGTTTCCAAAAATTGAACAAAGAGGTTTTTTTTCATTTGTGTGACATCTAGGGACAGACTGTTTCTTATATTTGTACAATTAGTAAATTGAGAGTTTACATGCCAGACACAGTGGTGTGTCAGTGAGATCAGTCCTTTAATGTAATAATATATGAGGCTTTGTTTCTGATGTCTGTATTAATCTATTTCATGTTTCATGATTTAGTGACAGTGCTTCTTTCATTACCTGCATTTCTATGGTAACCAAATATCCCATAATGGCTCTGTTATGATGCCAAAAAATGTTTCAATTTAAGCTAATCTATTCAATCTTAGATCATTATGCTGCAGTACTAGCAGGGATGACATTACAGCCCTTTTGGTTTTGCCAGGCTTATTTTGGTGCTGAGAAAAGGAAAAAAACAACTCTAAACAGACTGTTGTAAGAAGCCCTGGGACGTCCATGAATTCAGAAAAGCTTTTATAGCTGTCTGGCATCTAACTCAAATATATTTTGTGATCTTGTCGTCCTCACAGCTGTATCCAACAATTGATTTTTACTTTGAAAAAACAGCAAAGTCCTTCTTTGATTCTTGTGTCCTACTTTGATTCTTGTGTCCTTGCTCTATCTCGTATGGATTTTGGATATCTTAAGTTTCCTCTACAAGAAACAAACATGCAAGCTTTTTGTAGCATATGATCTCTTATGTTTTAAAATATATACTTTTTATTCTTATTGATTAAATAACAGTTTGATTGTGATAATTTATTTGATAGACAGACCTCCACTTCTAGTGGCAATAATTAGATGTAGCATTATGTGTCTGTGGTCTTAATACTGAAGGACCTGAGTCACCAGGGCTCTTGCAATCACCTGTAATTAAGCTTCTGCATAACAGTTTGAAGAATCAGGCACCAAATGTAATTTTTCATTTTGTTTTGTCAAATCAGCGAGTGAAACAATGGGCTTATGAAGGTATTTCTCAGCACAGTTCCCTCTAGTGCAAAAAGAAGTAGCTAGTATTTCAGCAGAGTGCCTGGGAATCAGTAAGTTATATGCCTATTTTTTCACTGTCTATCTGCTCTGTATTCCTCCTAATTTCCCCTGAGATTTTCTCACACAGAAAAACTTCTGCCCTGATATGAACAAACTGATGCAGGAGTTATTTCACTGTTGTATCCCTGCAAATTCCTGTTATGAAAGTACCACCAAGCCTCCTGATTTGATGAAATTAAGCAAAGCAAGAAACCCATTTATAATTCTCGCAACTGCAGCTAGTAAATGTGTTTTGCTACTAGAACATGACAAGATAAATGCCAGCAACAAAATTGAAGCCGAAGAACTGAGAGAAATTGAGTGACTTTGCCTACATTGAATTAAGGAGATATATATTTTTTATAGGAACAGAAGATGAAATAAACAGTGTGGATATATGAAACATACTCAGTGCTGTAACTGCAATAAGGGCATACAGTACCCAGCAGATTGATTGTTAGAGAGTGTGCAATGGGGGCAGACTAAGTCACAGCTGGGGAGTGTGGCTGATGGATAGACAGTGTCACTTGCTCTGCTGAGGAGGGGAGAGGCAGCATGTCTGAAGTTGCTCAGTCTCACCAATGCTGCAGGATATACAATGCTCAGCTGGAGTCTCTGGCCTGGCAGCTGAGCACAGACAAATGGAGGCAAATGGTGGCTAAGATTTGTTTTGGAAGGGGAGGGAAACAGAAGGGAGGAAGCTTTCTGCACATACTCCTTGCAGTGGGAAGTAGGTAAGTACTTTGTATTTTTTCTGTTCTAGATCCCCTGCCTAAAAACCCAGTCTATTGCTCCTGACCTTTCCATTATTCCATCCAAAACGCCCTTTCTGTCCCTTTCCCTATCCTTTCCTGCCCTCAGGGATGACTGAGTTGGCTAAAGAGACACTATATCCTGCACCATTGTCCAGCTGTTTCTGCATGAGGCTGCAGAATTGCTCCTCTCCACCAATGGTGCCAACCATCAGCACTGATGGTGAGAGCTCAGCTGTGGAGGCATCAAATCGCAGCAAGAGCATGCAGACACCAGGCAGACCAATTCTGATTCCTGTCCCTAAATGACACACCAGAAAGAACTGAACTGATAAAACTATTTGCCTCAAATATCCCCCATTCATTAAGTACCATATAATTGTATTAAGTTACAGAAAACTGATAAAAAAACAGAAAAAATCCCACACTATAATACTGAGCTTTATAGGCCACTATTTCTTTATATGTGGCAGGGACTGGTACCAAGCTTTTTTGAATGTAATAATCAGTAATGACATACCAACCTTAAGCAATAGAGATGTTACATGTCACATGCTGTAGCTAGCTCTTCTTCAAAGTTCAATGGTAAAAGAAACCAAGGAGATGGAAACAATTTTGTTATGTTGACATTGCAGCATATTGCAGGATCTTATTGCTGTAGTATCTGAAAATATCAAGACTCAGGAATGTTTAGCTGTTTATTATTGGATATCTGAAAATGAACTTAAATTCATGATCAGTAGCTAAAGAATGTCATCACAGAACAGACTCTGATTTCCTGTTCTGTCCAGCTCTATTCAGTAAAAAAGCCACAGTTTCTGTCAGCTGAGCATATAAGCAAGGGCCTTCACATAGCTCATCAATATTGTGCCATTTTCAATCTGTTATGAGAGTACTTTTCTAAAACAGAACGTTGTTATTCTTGCATTGAGCATTTCTTGTGACTCGGTGGGATGCTATGTTTTTCCTGGAAAGAGCGAGCACTGGTAATGCAACATTACAAATGACAACTGCAGAAGATTCACCCGTTCAAAGTCCTTTGAAACCCATCCAAGTGCAAAATTAACTAGAATGTGCAGAACAAGATAATGAAAGATTAAATTTGTATTCTTCACTATCCTTGACAATTAAATACTGGCCTATTTATTGAGAGAAGAATGCTGTTAGTAGAGCAGAAGCTTATCCTTCAAAGGCTGCCTTCTTCTGGCCAGTATCCCCTTGTTCATCAATGGAAAACAGGCAGAGCTCTCCCTGTCTCTCCCTTTTGGCTGGACATTCATCTTCTGTTTATCCCCTTAAGCCACAAAATTTAATACCGTCAAAATTCACTGCTTTCTTTATAAGACAGTGTGATGCAACAAGTAAAAATACTTTCAATTTTAAAATCTGACAAAGAACAAGCAGGCAACTCAAGCAGTGTCTGCACAATGACCTGAACATGTTAAAAATGTGTGCTAAGAAATATTCACCTCTCCTGCCATTTGTAGCGTGTGGTCTGCTATTTTTAAATGTATGGCTCTTCAACAGCTATACCATTTCCCTCATGACTTTCCACTGTCCCATACTGCACTATTTGGATGTAGTGTGGTAATTTCAATTGTTAGGCTACAATGCTCATCACAAGTGTAATAGTGAAGAGCTTACACTTAGGTTCACAACACAGAACACAGTTTCCTTCTTCAACTTAAGTATTTTGCTGCTTTAATACTGAAACAAACAGGAGGAGTTGAAACTTCTAAAAACACACAAAAAATCACTGAAGGTGTTTCTCAACACCCACTGAAGTATTTGTGTGCAAATTTGTTTCTCTTTTTTGTAATCCCGGATAGAAAAGGAAGGTGATGAAGAAGCTGGTATGGTCCCTATCCTGCAAGTGAGGATCTGTGATAAAAGCAGATAACCAGCTAAAGACTGTGTACTTAACTATACTGTAGAGGTGAAAATAGGCATAAACGAGCTGCTGTCTGATCCACACATTTTCTGTTTGTCCTGTGAGCTACTGTCACAGCTGCAGCTCAGGCTCAAAGCACCCAAGCAGCTTAGAAAGAGGCAAATTTAAGATGACGGTGGATTTTGCTGGACCTTCATCAGTCCCACCGTGCCTAATCATTTTACATTGTATGAGCATGAACTATTATCAGAACATAATACAATCTTTGACTGCACTTGCAACAAATATTCAGGGGGAAAAGTCACCTGGGTCAACAATGGGCTTAGTTCACTGTGTGGTTGACATACTACAGACATATACAGGATCACAGAAAACTCTGGTTTAGAAAGGAAAGAGGCCACCCAGAAAGAGCATGAACCTTATGTTCACTGGTCCCAGCTGCAGTATAATAGAGGGTTTGCAATGAGTCTTGAGAGTTGACTCACAAAGTGAAGTACTTGCAGTAGTAGCTGTACATTTTTCTCCTGAAACTTGATAAAGTTTCTACCATATACAAAGCATTGTTTCATTCCTGCAGAAGATGGTGACAAAATTGAAATATGTATTAAAAAAATGCATTGTAAAGTCATTGATTGCAGTATTGCATTAATGGGAAGTGCCTGACCAGGTATCATAGTGTGGTGTCAATCTTACTGAATCATTTCCATGTAAATAGGCCCAAAACCACTCCTTGGCTCTCTTTTCTGCCAAACAGCCTTCCTTAAGCCTTATCTTTGTCATTGTCAGAGAAAATTCACAATATTCTGACTCCGTGGGACTCTTCACTTATTTTAGACATCTTTAAGGTGGATATCTGGCTCTCAAATTCCCAGATTCCTTTTAAAGTCACTAGAGAGGAAGGGTCATTTTGGAGACCATTGCCCACTTCATTCCCAAGTGGGTGTATGTTTTTAAAGTGACTACTTTACTGCCTATCATTCCTTCTGTCATAACCTAAGCATGACCCTGTATCTCTATAATCTCTTGTTGAGATCATATACTGCTATGGCCAGAGACCATCTTTTGTTTTTGTGTTGGTAGGGGCATTATCTGAATGGGATCAAAATTGAGGCTCTGCATGTTCCAGTCATGGGCATAAGAACAATAAAAGAACAAAGTACAGAATATACTTCCAGATAATTATATATCTCCTATCCGATGTCATTCTAGTAATTTAAGGGTGTTTGCGTTTCCAGATGTAAGATGTACACATGGTTCAAAAATAGGCAGAATTCAAACACCAAGTCCTTCGTTCCTGTGACATGGCTACCACAATTGCAAATCTGTGAGCAGGAAGAGGAGACTCATTTATTACAACCTGCTCTGCTATGGTTGATGAAAACAGCTGTAAGGTAGAAATTCCTGAAACTCAGAGAAGAAATAGTGGCATAAAAGAGTTTTTTAATTTTCTGGGTAGACTGTAACGACTAATCGTATGTCAGTCTGGCTAAATAATGAAAAAACTTTCTTCTCCTCAGGAAATTTGAATTTTTAGCCTGTCCAAGAGAAGTTTTATGAGCATACTTTCAAAACATTAAAATGCATTCCTGCAATCCGTACCCAATATTACATGCAGTCATTCATTTTAGTTTTATAGCATTCTTCCTACAAGTGCCACAGAGAGTTTGTCTGCAAAGCACATTTAATTAAAATACAGCTAAGTAAATAGGATTGGATTTTATAAACCACAAGACACCTATCATTTTAATCACATATGGAAATGTGGTCCATACACAAGAGGCATGCTCAAGGTTGCTATCTAAAGTAACTGCAAAAACAATTCTGCTTTTATTTTTTCTGAATTTCACCAGCGATACTAAAAAAATTCAGATTTCCTATATAAATATAGAGTGTTGGGCATCTGGCGCTTAATGTTCAGATATCTGAATACTGAAAAAATATTTTATGTGTGTAATAAAACAGGCTATAATAGTGGAGGGTTAAAGCCAAATGTCTATTCCTCTTTCAGAAAAAAGAAAGAAAGAAAAGTTCCAAAAAATATATGCTCTTCAACTTGGAATCTTCATCAGCACAGTAATATTGCCTTCTCCTTTTTTTGTTTTCACAGTAATTATGTTGGTGTTTTATCACTCTGCTACTTTTCTGGATATTACATTTATGTATTCAGTGTGATGCACAAGAAATGAGCCAGATAATTATGAGTAAGCTGAACCAGCTGCAAAAGCTGATAAAGTACATTCATTATGTTATAATAAGAAGACTGTACGTATATGAAGGTTTGTATACTGTGTTTGTGTCTGGGTTTTTTAGCTGTGATGCCTGTACTGTGAGACATGCAACAAGGTTTTCATGCCTGTCAGGCTGCTATTGCCACGCTGGACTCCTGAGTGCCCCCTGCTAGTGGACTTCATGGCAGGGCTTTGTGACTGCAGCTGAAAGTCTGCTTGGAGTAGCAAATATCTCACAGCAAGACCATGAGTGCTTAGCCACTGCAGCCCTGATCCTAAGAAAATTCTTCTTGCTAGGATTAATAATTAACACAATTTATTAAATGAATGTTTCATGGTTCAAATGACAATTTGAATATGAATTACAAACCCTATAAACAAAACATAGGCCTCTTGACTGTGAAGGGAAAAATATTAAAACTACTGATTAAATTGCTTCTTGAAAGGTGAATGGGAAGCTCAGTGCATTTGCACTTGACAGGTACTCTTGTTGTCATAAAATAATTTTGACATTTAAATGTCAAAAGATATGCTATTCTTACAAGACTTTAATTGCCTTTGATTATTCTGGTATTTCTGTCTGTGTCTTTCAATGCTTTAATTTCACTGTGGATTTATATCTGATGCACTATGTCCAACATTAACCCAATATACTTTGCAACCTATTGGAAAAATGGTGATCCTTGCAACTTCTTTCCTTGCATACCTTCTTCCTTCCCTGACTTCCTTTCTACCACACCTCTTTCCTTCCCCTCTATTTCCATGAACTTTGTCTTCCAACACAAAAGTGAGAGTTGTGGATCACCTCAGATAATGAGTGTTATCACACCCTTTTGCCTTGTCTATTTAGGTTGCAGTTTTTCAGTAAAGACTGCAGGTTACCTTGTCTTGCTCTGTTTCATCCTCAGACTTTATTCCAATAAGCAGGATTATGAATGCTAAGTAGTTTTCAGAGTTAAATATAGCATAACATTGTTTTGATAGAGATGGGTTTATACATTCCTGGGGGGGGGGGGGAAAGGTGTGACTTCAGTTCATGGAATGCTTGGTAAGTTCCTTAAAGTGAAGTTGGGTGAATTCTTCTTCCCATGTAACTTGGGCATCTAAACAGCCAACAAAGGTGTACTTACCTTCATGAGTGAGCAAAATGCTGAAGGTTACCAGGGATGCCTAAAGACAGGTGAGAGGGATATGACCCAAGGTCCCCATCCAAAAAGTTGTTTTGGCTGGTTTTCTGTTTTGTGAGGGGTTTTCTTGTTTGTTTGGTTGGTTTTTTTGTTGTTGTTGTTTTTTTCCAGAAAGACTTCAAGAACAACTAGCTCTATCACAAATTAATTTCGGAAACTGTGCCATTTGTTACACTTTCAGGGAAAGTAAATTTCTGTCTGAGCTAGACCTAGGATCTCTCAGATGCTCAGGAGGATGCTTTATTTCTTTATACTTTTTCTTTCAGTACTTTTAAAAACCCTTAATCCAAGAGCCTAAAAGGGAAATATATCCCCTCTAATGTGTTCTCTCGTTAGTACTACTTATACAGCTTTCACCAGCATTTCATTCCACTTCATTTAAATAAAATATGGCCTCTGTAACCAAGAAGATAATTAGTAGCTGGTGGAAGCTCATTTGTAATTATATTGAGTTGAAACTGATAATTATTACATTACTTTATATGTACAATGTTTTCCTTCCAAATCCCCTCTGATTCCCTCAGAGATGCCCATAAATTTTGCAGCAAATTTGCAATCACTGTTGTGGGAAATGGACGAGATTCCAGCAGGTCCTTGTTACCTTTCTTTCACTGAACAAAAAGGAAATAATTTCTCAGCTTGTGAGGGAACCATCCTTCTCTAAATTATATTGTTTAATCAGAGACAGTTTATTACTGGGTTTCATTCTAGAGCATCTTGCTTTGACACTGACAGAACTTCCTTAAATGATACAGGTTTGTTTTAACTTTGTAGCAATGGAATGGAAATTTTTTAGTAATGGAATATTTCCCCAGGTCCCCTATAAGAACCCTTCAGTCTTATTAACAATTTATGGTGATAAACACTGGGATGAGCTACTAGTTGAACTTCTTACATGGCTTTGGGGGAGAGTGGCTATTTAGTGAAAGATGAAAGGAAAGCCCTGCCACCAAGATGCGCCTCAGCAAAGCTCTGCTCTAATGGACACAGTGTACTCTCCCCTAAAAGGCAGATTTTGCCTCTTCCCTCTCAATGCATTCTCCAAGGTCTCTGAGGTTTCATGCAGAGCCTGGGGACATTTCTGGGGGTTACACTTTGATGTGTTAGCACCACTAAATATTGTCATAAGTATCACAGCTACAGGGGGGGTGATTTGCTCTTCTACTCTGGCCCCCTGCAGAAAACTGCTTGTTCAGCAGCAGAATGAATCAACCTAGGGCATCTCTGTGAAAAAGCCAGGCAAATCAACCTAGGGCATCTCTGTGAAAAAGCCAGGCGAGTCTAGGCTTGAAATTCCCTGCCTCTATGTGCTAGCTTCTCTTTATTAAGGGAAAACAGAAATTATCAGTCCTTAAACATGGCATGTCTCTGAATATTTTCCTGATACTTTACAGAATTTTGCTGACAGAAATTTTTTTCCATGTGAACAGGTGTGGAAGCTGACAGCAGTGCATGAGAATATCTTCCATGCCTTTTATTATTTTTTTCTAGACTGTGACCCGATCTCTACAAATAGCTCTCTGCAAAATTCTTTCCGCTTGTCACTACCTTCTTTAAAAATGTTGATAACAGAGCTCCAAAAGATTTTGCAGATGGTATGTGGAGAGGCAACAGCACCTTCCTCTTCCTGTTTGATACCATTTGCCCTACAAGCTATCACATTGCTCTCATTCATTACCATGATGCACAATATTTTTTTTCTGTCTCTTTACATTGAAGGAAAAAACTGGCTTCATGTAACTGTGGTATCAGTTTCTCCTTGAATGTTTCTGACAGATGGGATTCATTTTGAGATTAAGACAGATCAGTCTAGACTGATAAATTTAGTGCCCAGTGGTGTCTGTGGAGGAGAATTCAGAGTTGGTGGAGATGTGAGGAGGCATTCAGTGGACCATCATGAAGGATATGGTTCATTCACAGGACAGGACATTTATGCCACTTCCCCTGTCCTCAGCAACCTCATCTGGTGCTGCTCTAGAAGGGCAGCAGTCTCCCAGAGGTCCCTATGACACCAAGCATGCCTAGAGACATACCAAATGCCTCTGCAAACCCACGTGTGGGCAGCTGACTCATCCTCTAGAAGTCTGTTTCACCATCAGCTGAAGTGCTTTCTGGGCTTCATTGCCTGTAATAGGATTTTAGACATCTATAGACACCTACATGGAGACATTTAAAGTTTCCTAGTCTGAATTGACTTGGGCCCAAAGGCTCAGTTTAGTTCCCTGAAAGCAGATATTTACCAATTCTTCAGTCTTAGGTCAGCTTGCCCTACTTTTTTCTCTAATTGCTGCTAGGGCCACATGATGGGAGACTGTGCAGGGAGAGAGACTCTAATGGTTTTGATACCCTTAGGTGCAAGAGGCCTGCAGTTCCTCAGTTTGAGAACATTTAGCTTTAACAGTTAGCTTGTAATACTTACAAAGTTCAAATTTTTCAGACTTGCCAGGGAGCTAGGAGCTATTCCATGAAGGCTGGAAGATTTAGTACATCTTTCAGTTTTCCCCTGAGACAAGGACCTCATGTATCTGTTGGATGCTGCTGCCTTCAGATCTTCATTGCTGTGGTGTCAGCAGTGTCTGGTGTCAGGACCAGTGCTGGGACTTCCCTTGCCCATGGTATGCTGTATAAATAATGTGTCTTGGGTATTTTAGCATTCCGGGTACATGACTCTGGTCTTCAGGAATACCAGTGTGATCATATTCTGTCTTTTGAATCAAACAATTCTGGTTCCTTGTTTCTATATGTGGGACCACTAATGCAGGTCTATACAATAGAAATCAACTTCATGTCTCTCTACCAAATGCTGCCATAATATTTGGTCTTTGTGGTCTTATTAAATAGTGCAAAATTACATTCTACTCCTCTCTCAAAGTTCCTTTCAAAATAATGTCAGTGAAATTCTTAAGATTAATAAAAAGATATACGACAATCTTTTACTTTTTGCTTGGACTATGAAATATTTTTATTTAGATTTAGAATTAGAATTAGGAATAATGTTGAATTCAGATTTACATGCAGTAGAAACACAGAACTTGAGAACTATAGGATTTGGATTACAACTCTCTTTCCTAGGTTTTGAGATAATGTTCTGTAATGTTTTACAGACAATTTAATATATTACATGCTTTTATTTTTATTTCTGCAGTTTATTTGTTGAGATTTATTTATGAATGTCTAAAACCAAGATGCTTGAGTGCAGGCAAGATAAAAGCCATTGTCATCAATGCTGCCACACATTCTTTTCCATGTTGTATCATAGGCTCTTTAGGACATAAAAGCATGCTGAAAGGGTACTGTAAAGATGTTGTATCTGATGCTTCTGCCATTTCACATAAAAGCTTATGGGCTGTACAGCTCAGCTGGTGGTTCCAGGTGCATGTGAACTTCATTTCCTGAGGTATCACTAAGAAAAAATTATTATGGGCCTAATAATTGCAGGAGAAAAAACACTGCTGTGATGGGAACTGCAGTATCATTAGCTTCTTTAAATTATTTTTCATCCAAGTTGTTGTCTTAATAGTGCCTTTCATAGATACATTAGATTAGCATACTCATGGTGGGATCCATCTGCCAAAATGTAAGAGTCTAAAAATTAGACATATAATTCCAAGTTAATCATCCTAAACTACACTGCCTTTTGAGAGATATACACACCTACAGAGGAATATTCAGATTTAAGTCTTATTTTATGATAGGCTGAATTACTTTTTAAATGTAGCTATCCCTTATTACTCCAAAGGGAATATACAAGTACAAGTTTAGGTTCAGGTATGTAATTTTAAGTTAACTGCGATATTTAATTTGGGCAAATGGATACTTGGTTGACTGTAACTAATGATTATTTTGTTTTTACAAAAACTTTCCCCAAAGAATCTATTTTTATTTATATAGCACAATAGAAATTAAATTTTATCATTTATCCCAGGAGTAACAGAGATCCAAAATACAGGAGTTTTATGGTATGGCATCACACTGGCAAATGACCTGATCTCAAGGATTTTGTCCTTGATCAATGTCACGAAGGAAGAGAAGGAAGGAAGGCATGCTCTTTTCAAAGGGATGGAATTGGCTGTGCTTCTCCCTAGGGTTATGGCTTTGTGAGGAAGCCCAGCCCAGAGCTGTTTATTTGGCTCCATGGCTCTGCTGGGGCGCGTGGTGGCTCTGCAGGACTAAATGCCATCTCCTGTCCCTGTGGCTGCTCTCGGGTTTCTCTCACTCTCCTGATGAACATGCAAACTGTTTTCAGGAACATGAGGCTGGGGAGCACATCCTGCTGTGCCAGGCATGCAGTGTAACAAACAAAAGGAGTCATTTCCTTAGACACAGAGGGGAGATGTGAAATTCTGGCAGAATAAGTGCTTTCTTGCACTGATAAAAATCAGACTGTCTTTATCTTTGTCCTCTGTGGTTTTACATATTTATGGAGACAAGGATCTTGGTTCATTCCTTTGCACTGTCAGCTACAGTTAGCATCCTTAACTGATATTATCTTATTTTGTTTTCATGCAAATAGACAAAAGCATGTTCCTTCCTAATAAGCAGCAGCAATTATACTTTAGATGAGCCATGAATGCTGCAAATTGTATTTCTGTGTGATTTTTAGGTACAAGTCACAAATAGGCTAAAGAACTTTGGCATTGAGACCTGCAGGCAGGAACAGAGAGTAAATACCGGCACCTATGGGATGTCTTAGGGCAGGGAGAGCTGTCTGTGAGCTAGCCTGGGCCCTGCTGAGTTGCAAGGTCTGCTATAGAAAGCCTGAATTCTGCTCTTTTTTGAAATAGTTTATAGGAATATTGGTTTATTTTCAGTTGTTTGAAGTGTGTTGTCATAGTTGTGTAGTGAATCATGCTGCCTAAAAATACCTTTCTCTGTATTAATGTAAGGTAGTTTCAATCTTATATAATGTTACATAAGGCAGTTGAACCAACATCTTCAAAGTCTTTACTGCTTCAACTATTTACAGATAAGCTGTTTGAAAAATACCTTTTTTCCTATTTTTTGAATTTTTTCAAGCAAAAATATTAGGATGGGGTGTTGGCTTACTGCTGCCTGGAGAGGCCTGTGCTCTGCTCTGCCTTTGCCAGCACCATGGCATTTTAGTTGCAAAACTGAAATCAAATACACGCTTGGCTCAGTGAACTGGGAGCAATTCCAAATGCCCAGGCTGTGTAGCATTAAATTTATGCAAAGTGTTTGTGATGGTATCTAAAATATTACAACCTTTACTTTCATTTTCCAGAGACACATCATCATGTTTCTCTGGAAGCCAGAATACCTTTAATTGTTTCTGTGTAAGTATTTTTGCAATATTTGCTCCATGTCACCCAGGAGGTAGAAGGTGTAAATTAAGCCATGTCTCTTTTACACAAACTAATATGTTTGAAACAAGCTAACTTGCTATCCTTGAAGACATTTTATGGTCCACTCTGTGAAAGCCTTAGAGACAATTGCAATCAAATACTATACCTATGTCTTTAAATAAATCTTACCCTGGTTTACAGCTATAAAAGGATGGAAACAGAAGTTCTGTTAGTGTGAGAAGGTATATTTACCCTGGGATAAAAAAATATTTTCACTTGACTGAAATGTACTAAAAGTAAGGAGCTGCCTGCATTGGGGACACCACTGTAGCCAGAGACAGAAAACCAGCTGTTTAAAGGGTACCTCCAACAGGTGGTTTGCCATACTTTTGTGAGAACTACTATTTGCCGCCTTACTGATACATTTCTTCTTCTTCTTCTTCTTGAAAAATGATGATGGGCCTATCCATGCTGGTGCATCCTTTTCCAGGGGCAGATGATTCACTCATCTGATTTCCCCTCTGAATATTGCTTTTAAATCCAAGTGCTCTGATCTCCCTGAAACAACCTCCCCTAGGCTTCAGGCTCTAAAAGGAGCTCAGTGATCCTCCCTTTATGGTAGATGATACCTCTGATTTATTTTTAATTTTTTTTCTGAAGATAAATATATATTTTATGATAAAAATAACTCGTTAAGGTTGAAGTTTGGATAAAAAAATCCTAGCTGTGGAAACCTTCAAGTAGATCCAGGAGTTTTTATAAAGTAAGAAATAAAAGTGCTTGTAAAGTAATTTTTGGAACCAGCTAGTCCAAACAAATTTGGTCTCCTTTTGTTCAGGTCCACAAAGCAGTTTTTTGCTTTTTAAAACAGTATCCCATTAGTAAAATATTGAAAGCCATGTTCCTGGACACTGTGTTCTCTCAAGAGCCTGATGCCTTGAAGTGAGGCCAGCCTCATTTGTCTAAGAAACTCAGATCTGGTGCTAATAGCAGTGCTACTTGTCTGATAGATTCTGCTTTTCTGTTGCCTCCTGCTGTTTTATGTTCCTTTAATCAAAATCTTTTGTAGTTCTCCTTTATTCTCCCAGTAGATTCTAATAAAAACCCTGTTCTTATCTAAGATGGAACTACTCATGTTTTGCTGTTGGCTGGGGAATGGCCTGAAGTTGTGTCAGGGAAGGTTTAGGTTGGGTATCAGAAAAAGTTTCTTCATTCAGAGAGTGGTTCGGCACTGGAAGAGGCTCCCCAGGGATGTGGTCACAGCACCAGCCTGGCAGAGTGCAGGAAGTATTTGGGCAATGCTCTCAGGCACGTGGTGTGCCTCTTGGGGATGCCTTGTGCAAGGCCAGAAACTGGACCCAGTGATCTTTGAGGGTCCCTTCCAACTCATCTTATTCCATGATTATGGGATTTTTCAATGATATGTGACTTTTACTTCCCAGCACAAACCTCCTGCCTCCTGGAAGAAGGATGTCTGCCACCAGGTTCTTTCTTTTTTTGGCATTACTATTGCAGTCAGTTTACCAGCAAGGACCTCCATAATCTCATATATGATGATGCAGAGAATTGTCAAGTGTGCATAATCCAGAGGTACATACTTGTCACTCAGAACAAAAAAAAGAAAATGTGCCTGGCTGACTCCATGCTCTTAGAAGGCTAATTTATTATTTTAAGATACTATATTATAGTAAAGAATACTAAACTAAGCTGTACTAAAGGAAACAGAAAGAATACAGACAGAAGGCTAGAAAGATGCTAAAGAAAACTCGTAACTCTTTTCAGAGCCTCGACACAGGTTGGCACTGATTGGCCATCAAGTAAAAAACAATTCACATGAACCCAATGAAACCTGTTGGGTAAACAACACATTCCAAAGCAGCAAAACAGAGGAGAAGCGAATCAGGTAATTATTGTTTTCATTTTTCTCTGAGGCTTCTCAGCTTCCCAGGAGCAAAGTCCTGCGCAAAGAGATTTTTCAAAAAATATGACGGTGACATGCAAGAATAGTAGAAAAGCAGGATCTTGGGCAGAGGGAAATCTTTGTAATGCTGTATGAGAAACCCACTTTAAGTTCTGGTCTTCAGCTTGAGTGACAGCTGTAAGTCCAGCTTTCAAAACGTATGATGTCTGAATGCAATGATCACAGAAGATGAGCTCTTAACTAGTATAAACGAATGTTATTTGTCCCATTAGGTATTGAGGCAAGTAAAGGCCATCTGAATATAGGATAGGCTTCTTCAGATGTAGAAGTGGGATTTTAACATCTCACCCAGCATGGCCCTTTGCAGCAGACCATGTCCTGGATACAGCTGTGCAGGGATCTGCTGCTTCTCCCAGCCACTTACAGGGACTCATTTGTTCAGCAAGCATGTCTGGAAAAACTTATTTTGGGCCCTACAATGCCTCCTCACTGCCTGCTGCAAGACACACTAAAGGATCACACCTAGAACTCTGAAAGGATTGTCCTGCTCTCTCTATCTCTCTATAATACTGGGAATTCTTGCCTGCTACTTTGTCAGGGAATAAGAATTCCCTGACAAAGTTATTTGGTCAGGTTTGTTGGTATGAAAAACTTTGCAGGATCACACTTCAGTGAGATTCTAAGAGCAAGAAAGTGGAACTAGATAGTTTTTCATGCGCATCCTTTTGTCGTGGTATCACTGTCTGGGGTGCTTGCCATGTCCCAGACATTGCAACATGATTCACAGGGTGACTAAGCAAGCTGCCTCACAATTCACTGAAACTATTGCTTTCTCTTTAGAGAGATTGTTTTCATATTATAAATAATTAAACTGCATGATTCATTGTCACATGATATCATGGAGGCCAAAATGGGTTCACATCCCTCAGCATCTGTTAAAATGGTTATCTGGATGCAGTGTCTGGTGTAGGAAGTACACTCATAGCATTCAGATATCTCAAAGTTACAGGACATCGTGCTCTGTGACTTAAACTTTGTGGTCCATTCAAATCTTTCAGATCCCTATGCATACCCATTCTCCCAAGCATCTTTTCAAGCCACATTTCAAGACAGGCACTTGAGCAGAATTGATCTTTGGTATTACTCAATTCAGCTGATTTTGTGTTCTTATCATTACAGGATCAAGCTTAAATGCATTTGACAGATATTATCCAACAAAATATTTTTACTGACATCAGGCAGAGTTTACTTCTCCCAGCAGTTGTATTTTATGAGTTGCAAGGCCTACATAGAGCGAAATGGCTTAAGTCTTGGATGAGCTTCAGCTGAATTTCTTAACATAAATCAATATATTTCAGAGATCTGAGCACTTTTTTTGGTTCATTTCTGACCTCCTAATTTCCTCTGTTCTTTGACATTATCATGAAAGAAAATATTTTGGAGGACCTTTCCCAGCCCCCATCAGAGGAATGAAGTTCTGTCCTGATGCAAAGCAGCAGTTGGTCAGATAAAGATTTTAGCTGAATTCCTGACTATTTGCTTGGTTTCAGAAGACAAAGAGAAAATTATGATTAATTTCTATGAACTCATCATTTAATCATTACTTTCCAGGCACAGCTCTCCCACTAATCTCCTATCTTTGACCTTGCAAACATGGATAAGTAGTTCAATGGTAAGGAATTTCTTAACTTCATTATGTTCCAGCTTCCCATCTTGTTAAGAAGAAGAGATAGAAAGTTTATTTCTGTAACAAATTTTGGCTCCTCAAATGCAAGTTGGTGTAGGAAGTACAATATAATCTCCTAGAGGAATGTTTGGCCAGGTATTGTATATGCCTGCTTTAGGCATTGTGAGAATTTCATTAGGCAGCATGGGGGAACTTGCCAGTTCCAAGTATGAGTTTCTGCCCTGATTACAGCTCCTCACCCTTTTCCTCCCCATCTTCTTCTTTTCTGTGTGCTTTCTAAAAGGAAGCTTGAACAAACACAGCTGCGCAAGGAAGAAAAAGGGAAAGTCAAGGAGAGAGAAGGTCTGTTTTTTCTCTTTGTTTTTTCTCTTTGTGTATTTTTCTAAATCTTAAGATGTTACAGTATTTAAGGGAACATTTGAAATTTCTCTTGTCTATTCTTTGAGTTTAGGACATACAATGTATTCATTTATGACATGAAATTGTCTGCAGGAGTCTCTTCCTATCTGGTATATAGGATAACAGGGCACCAGTAACACAGGTACACAGGGAATTCTTGTAATTAGGCAATGAATCCAACAAATATGAATAGGGTGATGGGCTTTTTGCCTTCATTATTTTCATGGTGGGAACATAACTAAGCTAACACTAGAGCCTTTCTGTTTGTCATTCCTGTTCATGTTCTTCACAGCCAGCCTCTAATCCTCCTTTGATCTTCCCTCTATTTATTCCAAGTCGCCCACAGGGCTCTGTGATTTACAGCCAAAGTTTCTAGGGTTTAATTTCCCTGAAGGGTCCTCTCCAAGGTTATGAGTAGAAGCCCTCTTTTGGAGAGGAGACTAAATGTAATCCTGATGCAGACAAATTTCTGAAAAGCAAGAAATAGAACACAAAATATGTTTTCTTTCTCACATTTTATTAAAGTGAAGGAGTTCTCTGTTCTTTCCAGACTAAATTTTTTTCTTCAACAAAGGTGACAGATGGAGAACTTGAAGAGTATGTATTGATGGCAAATATAGTAAGTATTTTCTGAGGAACTAGTGACTCAAAAGAGGCCTTTTAGGCAACTTCCACCGAAAAGCCATCTGAGAGATGGAAACATGCAGATAAACAAGCTCTGAAACTAAGTTTGCTGCCCTTGACCGTTCTGTGATAGACACATCAGTCACATTTTTATTTTTGCATCATTACCTTTCTAGAAAACCTTTGCTGCACTTGCAGATGCCTGCCCACAAAATCTTCTAATCAGAGAAGATGACATGACAGATTGATAGGTCCTGTTTCAATGGAAGCTCTTGCAGTTTCAGCTCTGTATCTGTGCAGTATTTACTGGCTGTATGACTGTGCTTTCAGTTTGACAGCATCAGTCTCACCTGACAACCTCGCTGTTAGCTTCACTGCCAAACAACCCTTGAAGTAATAACTTGAATATAATATATTCTCACAGCAAAATGGTAATTTATAAAGGTTTAAGGAACTGGTGACTTGTTGAAGAGCAGCATTTAGAGCTGGGCATTTTCATTGTAAGAGTAGCTGCTGAGATTGGAGAATATGACAATTGTATTTATTTAGAAGTGTATTGCAATTTTATTGTTATAGTTCAGGTAGATACTCTGCTGAGGTATTTGAAAAGGCACAATTTGCACGTTGAAAAGATCCAATTTGCAAGTTTATGAGGAGGTTTTTTATTGAAATGACATGGATAATGGCTTAACTCTTTATGTTATCAAAAAATACAAAGGGAATGTGTCATGAGAGTACCTTGAAAAAGAAGAAAATAGCATAGTGAATCACTCAGCACTATTTCCACAATCCACTGATCAGTTTCTACTGCTCAAGTTCACCTGAATTAAAAAAAAATAAATTGAAAGGTAATACATGCTTATCCCAACTAAAATAAAGGATTTCTAAAGCTATTTACTATCTAAATAAAGGAACTATAAGGCTAAAATAATTATGAGGCAACATTTCTTTAAGCCCATAATTAATATAAGATATGAGTAGAATATGTAAACTGCTGCCCTGTACAGCTCCACACTTTCAGTCTTAGTAGCTTCTGTGGGCTAACCAATTAACACAAAGGTCATTGTTCTCATTTTCCCAGTATCAACAGAACATTATAGCAGCACATCTGTGATTGTGTTGCTAGACAAGGGATGCTGCAGCTGAGATGAAATTTCAGATTCTCAAAGGCTAAGACCAAAGTTCATAAATTTAGCAAATAATGTACTGTGTACTAAACTTTACTGAAAGAAGACAAAAGGAACCATCATGAAAGTGCACAAGCAGGGAGAAGTGGAAAGAAGGATGGCCTTTATATTTTGATCAGAGATGAATCTAATAATGATAATATAATTTGTGTTGAGGAGTTGGTAGCATGAGTCAAGTGCCAAAAGTTGCAACAATAATGTGCAGATGCAAGTACAGCTAAGCTGGTTTCCTGTTGGGTTGCTCTCTTCCACTACCTGAAAGGAGCTTGCAGAGAGATGGATGTCAGTCTCTTCTCCCAGGCAGTGTCAGGATGAGAGGAAATGTCCTCAAGTTGTGCCAGGGGGAGTTTATAGTAGATTTTATGATTTTTTTTTCTTTATGGAAAGGGTTGTAGATCATTGGAACAGACTGAACAGGGAAGTGGTGGAAGCACTGTTCCTGGAAGTGTTCAAAAAACATGTGTGGATAGGGCACTTGAGGACATGGCTTAATGGTGAATATGGATGTGGTTATGGGTTCATGGCTGGGCTAAGGTGACCCTAAAGGTCTTTTATAGCCTTAATAGTTCTGTGATTCCATATGACCACTGTATTGTTGATACTTAGCTTAACTGGGAATGTGTCCTTTTGGACAATGCTAGCAGGAGAACTACATTCCTTTACATTTTGCTCTCTTTATCACAGAATCCTAGAATGGTTTCCACTAGACCACTTTGCTGAAAGCCTCATCCTGCCTGGCCTCAAACACTTCCAGGAATGGGGCATCCACAGCTTCTAGGGACCATAGCTGGGTTGACATGCACTCAAAAATGCAGAGGATTGTATAAGAACACTTTAAAGTTTTTCTCAGGTTTCTGATTGCTTCTGCTTGCATCAGAAATATAAGACACAAACTCTTTTTTTTTCATCACCAAATGATAATTTTTCTTTAGATTTAATCAAGAATAATGCAGTGCTGATATTAAAGAAAAGGAGGAGTTTTTTTTTTATTTCACTTGAGTTTGGTCTTGAATAATGGCAGGAGGCCAAAAGGATTCTTAATTTAACTAAATAACTTCTCTGTGTCCTCCATGTAATTGACTTCTAATGCCATAAGGTAAGATCCTTCTCACCTCTTTTGATTTCTCATTAACTCCATGTAATGCAGACTTTCATATCCAGGAATTACTGCATCAAATGTAATTTTTGATTGAGAGGAACCATATCTCAAAAAACTGGCATTACGCATAAACATACAAGCCAAAGAATTCAACAAGGAAATCTGATGCTCCAAGTTAGGTCCTGTTGCATAAGGATGGCCAAAGACAACTTCAGATGTGTCTGAAATAGAAAGAACAGAGGTCAATGAAGGTACTCCTGAGTTATCTATTGTTGAGAGAAGGAATGAGTGCTAGAAACAAGTCAAGTAGTCTACAGATTTGTGACATGGGTGCTGGGCAAATAAACCATTGGGCTCAAGGAGCCAATGGTTCAAAGTTTAACAGGTAGCCAGTGGAATAAACTATTTGATGGGTTTATTATGGGGTCCAGTGCTCTTCATGACCAATCAGGACTACATTAAGGAACATATCCTCAACAAATTAAAGGTAGACACATTTGGAGTAGATGGCTGGTAAGAACATCTGCCATTATTAGGGTCCTTGACCAGCTGGAGGAATTGGCTGACAGGGACCTCTAGAAGTTTATTAAAGATGGATGCAAATTCTGGAGCTGGAGCACAACAGCCTCGTTGAGCAGTTCAGACTGGGGACTAACTGGTTGGGTCAGAGCTTTGCTGAGAAGGGCCTGAGGTCCTCATAGACAGCAAAATGATCCTGAGTCAGCACTGTGTGCGTGGCAGTGAAGGCTGGCCATCTGGGCCACGCTGGTGAGAGAATGAGCAGGAGAGCTCTGAGTACCTGTAGCCCTTTGCTTGACATTTGTCAGGCCACATCTGGAGTTCAATTTGCTTTTGGACTAGATGGTCTTCAGGGTATTCTTCTGACACAGATTCTTCTGTGATTGTGAAAAAAAGGAATGTTTTCAAAGTAACACTTGAAAATATTGTTTGGCACAGCTCCGTGACGTATGGTGTTGTTGTGATGTGTTTTTAAAGTCCCCCAGTTTTCTCCCCTATTTTATGTATGCTCCCCCTCTGTTCTGTGTTAAATGGTTCCTCCCTACACAGTTTTCCCGCCACTGTAGACCTGACAGTTAAGTTACCATGGATACCCCTTCCCCCTCCACTGCCAATCTCTTATGTTATGTAATTTCCCCTCCCAGGCTTTACCCTATAAGTAAGTCTTCCCTCCCCCCTGGGCCCAGTCAATCACCCCCACTCCTCCCAAGCTTCTAGAAACTTCTCCTCCCTGGGGGTTGTGGTTGGCTGGTGTCCCGGGGCCCCTCCTTTGATTTACATTTAGTGGCTATCTCCTCATGTCAGTTATGTTTTGTACCTCCCTACCTATTCATGGATTGGTTTGCCGGGTTTCCCTCCCTTCTCCACCCCTTCACTTTAAAACCTTGCTGCTCCCCCTGTTCCTTGCCATTTGCTGGGGGTTCTACCATCTGTTGGTTGCCCTCTGCTGTGGGATTCTCCAATAAACTGACGTGTTTTCCCCTAGCAAGTGGTCGCCTCCTCATTCGTCCTTTATAGCGCAAGCAGTCTGATTTCGCGATCCAGCCCAGCCCAAGGCCAAGACGCCAAGGGGGGCTGGCCTCTGATGCGTAGGGGCGTCGGCCACTCTCACCCCTTCAGCTAGCCGGACTTAGGGCCGCGTACGCCCTAGCGCAGTGTGGCGCCCAACGTGGGGCTCGAACGCACGACCCTGAGATTAAGAGTCTCATGCTCTACCGACTGAGCTAGCGCATGGTGTTTTTTTCTAAAAAATATCTCTGTACTTCATAAATGGATTGATTTCTGCTTCATTATGTTTAATAAGATTTTTAGCTGAGGACATGAGATTTTTTTGGGGATGGATATGCAATGTGATAGCCTTAAGGCAGGAACTTTAATATGAAGCCATATGACATTTTCTGAGATAATGAAGAGAAAGAAGAATGTGAAGAATTTATTTTTCAGTTTTGGAGTTTTCCAAGAAGAGAAGCTGCTTGGCTTTAAACTGAAGCACAAATAAGAAACATAACTTCATATTATTAACTATATTGGAGTGAAAATTAACCTAGTATTAATGCCTAGAAATGTGCAGAATTTACAGAATGGTGTCAGTGTGATCATGTTTTCAGATACTGTAGCAATGTTAAACCTCTATTTTCACCTGGCTTGTTTTGCGTAATTTCTGATTGTTTCAGCATGTTGACTTTCTATCTGTATCTTTGCATCAAGAAAACCATCTAATCAAGAAATCATCTTTGGTTTTGCTACTAGTATAGAATAAGCTGTGGGTTTGTTTTAAGCATGGATTAAATAATAAAAAATGGTGGAAGAGTAATTTTTCCCCGTTTATGCTGAAACTGGCAGTTGATTTTGATGGGATTTGATTACAATGATGTTTTAGGTTGTGATACTTATGTAGATAGAGAGATATAGAACCATAGATTCTTTAACAATTTTATATGGAGTTTCAAGAATGTGCTGCATTACTTCAAAATCAAAACAGATTTTTTTAAAGTGAAAGACTAGTTAAAAAAAACCAAATAAAAGAACACCCAATGAAAATCAAAATACCATATCCAATACTTCTCCAGCACTGCTTAAATAAAGTTTTTTGGTTGCCATAATTTATCTTAGACCTGACTTGCACAAGTCATCTAAGATACCTTGCTGTCTCACTATTAATGAATCTCCTATTATTTAGAAACCACTCATTCTCTTGAACTTTCATTGCTAAGACTGAGTGGGTGTCTAATGGAACTTTTTAAAGAATATGTTTAGACTGTATTTTCAGGAAGTTTGAAAAATAAATTAAAATTGAATTTGAACTTAGGATGTTAGATCAGCAGGACTTGTTAGATTAGACAAGTTAGATCAGCTTGTCATACACTGATGTTCTCCAGCATATATCTGATTAATCTGTTTTCATACAAAGCACATTTGACTCTGTTAAATACAGAGATGAAAAGTTGTTAAGTTAGGGGAGGTTAAGTCCTTTCTTAACTGGCGATACCCCAAACATATTTTAAGTCTGTCAGTCTTTTTAGTCATTCAAACTTCCAAATACCTGGATAAAGTAAGTGACGACTGACCCTGGGCAATCTAATTACACCTCTCTGGGGAAATTCTTATGTATCAGGAAAAGGATTCAGCTTGTTCCAAACCATTCTGAAGTACAACAGAAGCACCAGACTAATTGCTCATATGTGAAATATATTAGACACAAGCAAGAAGCTCCATTCTCTAATGTTTCACAGAAGGAAAGAAAGTAAACAGAAATTATCTTTGATGACATAATCAATGGGTGAAGGAGAATATAATAATTGTGGCTCTTTCCCTCTTTCGACTTGATATTTATGCACCCCTTAATTACATTCTCATTTTTTAATTTCTGTTGCTTTTTGTGAGAAATTCCTCAAAGTGCTCCTTTCACTGGCATATTTAAAATGCTAAAAAAAGCAAGTGGTGAAAAAAGAGAGTCATTGTCAAGCACCATCCAAAAGGCTTGGTATTATTTGTTTGAAAGGACATCTTATTTCAAAATTTCATTTGAATTGTTTGGTTTTTTTTAATTTCAAAATTAGTAAAAAAAGAGAAGACCAGATACTAGTAGTCTGCTAACTCTCTAGAACTTACTCTTCCTAATTCTTTTCTATTTAAGCTAGTACCCTTTGTTTTCGTACAGCCTACGCATGTTAGAATTGCATAATCCTTTCAAAGATCTAAGTATATACCAAATATATACTTGGTACCCTGTAGGTGTATCTGTATGCATGTGTATAAAGGGTAGGTATGCAGACATGTAGGAAGCTGAAAAATTTCATGCAAAAGCCTCTCAGATTAAGTTTAGCAGAACACATTCCTCCTTGGATACTGCAAAGGAAATAAGCCACGACATTCACCATGGGAATTGTTCACAGCTGTGTCGGAGGAGGTTCAGACATGATGTAAGGAGCTATTTCTTTATAGAGACAGTGGTTAAACACTAGAACAGACTGTCTGAAGAAATGTTTGATACCTGCAGCATGTTCAAGAAGTATTTGGACAATGCCCTTAACAACTGCTTTAATTTTTGGTCAGCCCTGAATTGGTCAGGTAGTTGGGCTAGATGATTGTTGCAGATCCCTTCCAATTAAGATGATTCTATTCTATTCTATTCTATTCTATTCTATTCTATTCTATTCTATTCTATTCTATTCTATTCTATTCTATTCTATTCTACTCTACTCTACTCTGTTCTTTAGAGCTGCAACAGACTGAGTTATTCCTATTCCCATCCTCCACTATGCCACCATGTAGATTCCCATATGAATGTGCTAAATTTAGAGACAGCTTCATGTTTTCCAATGTTCGTCTAGTAGCTGTACTTCCAAGCCCAGGCTTGAGAGGGAAGTGCATTGCTGCACAGATTGCATATGTTCATTTATCCTGTGAAAAGAAATAAACGCATGGGAAGAGCAGACCCACTGCTGCCTGTCTAGTTTAGGGGACAATATTTAGGGTTACAGGAACTTCCTCTAGAGTCCTTCAAAGTTATCTCCCTGTCTTCATTAAACCTCTAGGAAACTTCAACTCTTATTTTGGAAGGCTGTTTTGCTAGAAATTGTTCATTGGCTTGCTGTGCTTGTAAGACAGGCTGACTGGATTTCAGTCTAGATGTATCTGGATTTCAGGGATGGTTTACTTTGCTGCATTAATTCCTGAAGTTCATACTTACCTCATTTGTCTTTCTTGCCTTATTATATTCAAATCAGGAGGTCAAAATTCCCTGAATAGGCTGTGCTCTCTTTCATCCCTTAGTGGTTCAGATGCTTTAACTTTTTGATAAAAAACCCCAGCAGCTTGCAGCTGCTGGTAAAATAATTAAAGATTTCAAGAAGGTCCAGACCTGAGTAGTCTTCTGATGAGTGCTATAGGATTCAGCTGTTATGTGGAAGGCTTGTTTAATCTCTAGCTGAACAAACAAATACCACTGCAGTAGCTCAGGGGTTGGATTCCTCCTGCAGATTTTTGACTAGGCTTCCTACATGTGGTGAATGTGGGGTGAGTGGGATCTGAGAAGGTGCCACTTGAACCAGCTAATACAAAAACAGCAAGTACAGGGGAATCCTGCTGCCATCTGAAGGGTACACTCTTGCCCTCTGTGTGTCTGAGTGCTCAGGTTAGGTGCCCAGACTGTCATAGCGAGGCAGGGCACCCAGGCTTCCTTCCATGAGGAAAAGTACGAGAGTGAACTGACACTTTGGATGCACAGACTTAGGAGCTGGAATTCCCATCTGTGCTAATTTAAAATTATTCGTTGCTGTTACTGCAGGCAGAGTGCTGTGAGGGGCTGCAGGGTACCCTGAGTTTGCCCATTGCCTTGTAAAATTTGTGTTGTTGAAAATACCCAGGATACCAAAGGCCAGATTGCTCAAGCTGGACCTTGGCCATAGTGCTTCCAGTATTTAGTGTGCACAGGGACAGTCCTGGCTTGTGCTTGCTGTGGCAAGATGGTGGCTATGCTACGTACTAAGAATGTAGATGTGAATTAGGCAAAATCTGCTCACACTATGGAAAACAGAGAAGGAAATAATCAAGGGCAGGACAAGTGTCCAGGGAAATTCAAAATAAAAAATCACTTTATCTTTCATATAAGGTGAAAACTGGAGATTTGATTTCATATTTAACATTTCCTTGTTTTGGTACCTAAACCAGACATATTTATATATTTTGGGGTTTAGTTTTATGCATTTCTTTGAACAAAAAGAATCAAACATCTTATTTCTGATTCAATTTAGCTGAGAGTATTCAATTCCTTTGAGATTCTTTTAAAATATTATTGGAAGTTTCAAAAGTCTATGTCCAATTACAGATTTATATCAAGCAGTAACCCTAAGATACATCTGTGGTCCAAAATGAAAGTAATTTGAAGAAAAGTTTTTCTTCTCTCTTCCTGCCCCATCTTTTCCATGCTTGAAGATTCCAGTGCAGAAATGGTAGCAATGACCAATTTAGCAATGCCCATAACACGAATTTCTTTTTCCCTGGAAGTTAGGTATGCCCAGATGGATTGCTAGTTGAAACAGGGAATGCTTTGGTAAATTTATCTCCTTGGTCAATTGAAAATATCCTGCAAGCAGTGGCTGCTCTGTAACTGATAGGAATGAGTTGCTGAAACAACAGCAGTGGGTGATCTCATCAGTCAGAATCGTCAGTGACATTGACGATAAGGCCACATGGCATCAATTACTATATAAATAAAATGTGGAGAAGGGAAAAAATGTCATGAGGACAAATGCATAAAATTTCAAAGAACTTTTAAATGACAGATCTGAAATGGCAGTATTTTTTTTTTTATTGCAAAAGACTTTAAAAAGAAATAAATTATCGATAAATGAAATGTGTCACATCTATCTCCTTAATTCTCTTGGTCTTGATACAATTATTCACTCTCACAACTCAGTTATGAATTTTTAATATGACATTCAAGATATAATCTAAAATTGCTACCCTTGTCAAATCTGTGGAGAAAAGAACAAATGCTCTACCCTGATTACTAAAATGAAATATGTACATTAGGTGAGACCCCTGTTCATCTGGGAAAATTCACTAAAAAACAGAGTCAATGCAGTGCTTTTGTACAAGTTATGTCACATTTCAGTCTGGTAAACTTTCAGTGACATCAAGAATAGCAGGTCAGGTGAAAAACTTTGAATTAAAATTACCTACTTTTATCTCTTCCTGAAAGCCCCCAAATTCTTTAAGTCTGATGTGATTTTTAATAAAAGCAGCAAAGTTTAAGAGTCAGACTTGAAAAGAATAAGCAATACGAGAACTTTTTATTAGAGTCTCCTTGCTTAGATACTTTCATGAGAGCTGGAAGAAGTCTGCTGCTAATGAAATGACATTTTGAGTAACCATTAAGAACTCAGTTTAATGTGATGTATGAATTCAAAGGGGACACTCAAATGCTAAATGCAAATGCTGTCCACCAGCTGAAAGATTGCAGACTACTTTCCTTCTGATTTTGGCTTCAAACTGTACTGCCTTAAATTTGCAATTGGGCTTAGTTTGGTAATAAGAGCTATTCAGGTCAGAGGGCTTTCAGTGTGTGCAGGGGTCCACAACCCAGGATTGCTGAATCCAGTGCTGAATGCACACAAATACCCCTTTGCTGGATAAAATGACTTTCAGTAAAAGCCTTTCTCTAAATTTATTCACTAATTTTGTGATTAACAACTTCTTTAGAAGCTACATTTTCAAGAGGCAGAATCAGCTTTCATGTGCAGCATAGATTACACCTCTGTCTGCACAATAATTTCTTTAAAAAGGAGCTATGCCCTGAGCTAACAAGCATCTATTATTTCTACAAAGCTACATGTGTGATTCTTGGAGAAAAATTGGACTCTGAGATAACTTTTAGTTATGGAGTGAAAGGTTACTTTCAAAAATTGTCTACAGTGTTAAACATCCCTTTCAACAATCTTTTAATTCAGAGAAAGAACCAATTGGTCAGAAAATTAATGGTTTCCTATTATAAATGCACTAGTTTAATACTTTTTGTGCTTCTGGGCTCTGGTTTTAATTTCATGTGAAAGCACTACATTTTCAAATTTATATAGAAAAAACTCATGGCATTTTGTTGCTATGGCAATATAGATCCCTATTTCTTCATTTATTAATAATAATAAAAAATATAATTAAATCTAATTACATTTTTGTTCCAAAATTTCGTGAAGCGAGAATTTCATGAAGACATTGCATACACTCAATTTAAACAACTTTATTGCTTTCTCTAACAGGATTTTACGTTCTACTTGGCTTTCTTTTTTAAAGCTCTAAGCATTTATTTTAGCTTATGGTACCCCATTGGCAAATGTTAATGCATAAATACAAAATATGGAGTGTTTAATAAGGACAGTCAAGCAGTGGAACCTGTTGCCCTGACAGGTTGGGATAAACTTCACTCTTGGGTTTTATCCCAGCAAATTCTTCTTGAAGCAAGAGGCTGGACTGGGACTATTCTGCATTATTTTCCTTTGGGTCCATCTTACTTGCAGCTCCCAAGAGCCCCGTTTACATTAGCTTGGAAACATAAAATGAACATTTTTTTCTAAAGTCTCCTGTATCTAGTTTAGGCAGGTAGCTGGCATTGCTGAGAAAGTCTCTTCTCAAAGACTTCATCACCGTGCCTCATTTTACCCTAATGTTTTTACTAGTTTTAATTTTGTCTTCTGTACCACTTGCAGTCACACATTGACATTTTCCTTGGACCGTTCAAGGAAATTCTTAGACCTGAAAGATACCACATTTTGGTTCTTATTAACCTTTACTTCGAACTCCAGCTAGAAATCAAGTGTTGTAGTCTGATAGTGCCATATGATGTTATCTCTTTCTTCTCAAAGGAGTCAGACTCTCAGGTTTAGGCTGAAAGACTTTCTAGGAACACACTCAGGTAGAAAGACACAATGAAATCAGCCTTTGACTCCACAGAGTATGAGCCGAGTTCTGCAAATTGTATCTATGGACCAGTGGGCACTTTGGAACAGACCATTTATCAACTGATGATTTTCTATTTGTGTATATATATATGTATATATGTATCTGTATATGATGCCTATATTTGTATTGATAAAACAGAAAAACCTCTGTTGTTTTATATATATATATATATATATACACCTGCTGGAGAATAGGGCCTCAATATTTTTATAATGACACTGTTGTGTAAATTGTTATTGTATGGTGAAAATTTCATTGCACCTTCAATTATAATATGTATCGTTCATATTCCTAAGTGATATTCCTAAGTGTCTTATTCAGGTCAGTTAACTATAAAAAAGCTAATTTTCCTAAATTGTATTTTATTTTCTGTCATGGATATTCTAGATTTTAAAATATGATCCTTGGCGGTCTTAGTCTTTCACTATCATATATATATTTATACATATATATATATCTGTAATGCAAAAATAATTTAAAAAATACTATATATCTTTACTATATGCCCAAGAAATGTATGCAGAAGTGCAAAAAAAAAAAACAAACATATATATATGGGTATATACACACACCATACAGAGAGCAAATTTAAGGGCCTTTTTTGCACTATGTTCTGTACTTCTAGGATTCCAGACAATTATTTGAGACTTTCAAATTAGAAAGATATGTTAAAGGGGAGTTTGTCTTTATTATTCTGATCTGTCATTTCTTTTATGTAACAAGCCAGCTGTTATTTGAACAGCATCATTCATTTCCTCAATGGAATGATGACACTACAATCAGCCTTCATTATCTTCACATGCTCTTATATGAGAACTAAGTGCAGAGGAAATACTTTGTAATTACTCTAGGCAGATTTCCCACATGTTAGAGATGCCATAGATGGGATTAATGAATATCACTTGAAAAGGTTGAAGTAGACAAAAACAAAATTAGGCTTCAGTAATCGCAACATGCAGATGGGTTGAAATGCTAGTGGGAAAAAATCCCATCAGCAATTAAACTTGCTTCTTGGAACAGCAGATGTGCATAGTCTCTTTACTGAATATTGAGCACACTTGAAAGGAATTTGTAGAGGAAGAATGCTGAAATACACACAGATCTGCTCAGGCAGGGCTGAGACAAGTGACAGGCTTGTGCTTACTTTATTTAGTGAGCATCATGACTTGCCCCCATCTCTGCCCAAAAGAATTCCAAAATTCTGCTTGTCAATGGGTGCTCTTCTTGCCACTTCTGCTGCTTTCTGTTCTGGAAATCTCTTCCACCATCAGAGACCTATTAAAGGACTGATCTAGGACAGCAATGATATGGGACAGATTGGCTCTTTAATCTCTGAGGAGTATCATTGGTTCTGCAAAGGAGACATTTCTCAGGGCCTATTTTACAGCAATAGCAGAAAAGTGTCTCTGTTGGCTTCCTCTACAGATAATCTTTAAGATTATGTACTAGTGAGAAAAATACAGCTGAAAAGCCACCAACACAGCCAATTTAGCCACGTAGAGAACTTGCTCTGAATCACCAACCAGGGAACTTCAATGTAGAGAGGTACATGCATCAGTCAACAGCACAAGTATTGGACCAGTTGTTTCAGTTTGTAGTGCCTGGTTCCAAGCCAAATCTGACTTGCATCATTTCAGGATGCCTCTTGTTACAACACCTGGGAAAGTGGGAAGGATAAATGAGCAAAGAGGCATGCTCATATGGATTCCACTTATGTGTATTTTTCATTGACAGCTTTTATTCTTATATATGCTGCTGGTCAGTGTGTAGAGTGACCCCAGAGGACTTAAAGAAGGTACTATAACTACTCAGTTACCTAAAAGTGGACTCCAGTCTCTTTTGGTTGTAGCAAGCAGAAGGAATTTGACTATTACAGAGCTGTCATCTTCCACATTGTATGAAAGTAGTCCTTGACCTGACCCAGTGGTTAAAGATACAACATTTACTGTGAAAAAGAGCTTTTCTTCTTTAAGGCTGAACCTAAGCTTCCTTCTCCATCTCCTGTGATGGGAAGAGAGTGGTTTCTGGTGTTCCTAGACCACAGGTAGGTTTCAGGCTGGATCCAGAATCTGGCACTATGGACATGATAGATAAAGATGAATGCAGCCATGGAAGCATAAGCATATAAAGAGGTGCAGCATTTTAGAAATAACCAGTTGGACCAAGTCTTACCTGTGATTTGATCTCAGAATCTAAAACAACTTCAGCTCACATCTTGCACCTAACAGTTGTGAATTAAGAGCAATCTTTTGGAATTGCTTGGTTGCAGTCCAAAAATGCTTATCTGTCCCTGTAGGAAGCCAGTGGATTGTTCTTGATTGTAGTTATAATATGAAAAATACTATGCTTGTCACTAAAAGATCTGTATGTACCTACCTATCACTGTTATTTCCTCTTTGAAGGATATGGGAAAACCTCCCTGCTGCTGTTATATTTGAAATCTTCCTCGGAACAAAAGAGAACTTTATATACACACTTTATATACACACTATACACACTTTATATACACACATATATACCTACATATGTATTGTTAGAATAATCAAAATTATAACAATCAAGCCAAAATACAGATAACAGTTACTCAGTCAATTCCAGTACTATTAACCATTATAATCCAAGGTAATATGGAAAAACCTCCTCAGTAACACCCTTAAAATTATTTTAAAAGACAGCTTAGTAACATCTACCCTTTTTCCTGGAGCTATGCTCACTGTTGCAGTGTCCCTATGGGCCTTACAGCAAATAGCTCCAGTTGTTCTCAAGCAGAGGGGTGTGCATGGAAGGGGAAAGTCCATGACCTAGTGGGTGGTATCCCTGCCCTTAGGGGAGGGGTGGAATTAGGTGATCTTTAAGATCCCTTCCAACCTAAGCCATTCCATGATTCTGTGGGTCCTGGACATCATGCACCTTTCAGGAGGAGAACTACAGCGATGGTAAGGTTAAATTTCTCTTTGATCTTGGGGTTCATCTGTGGCTATTTTTACATGTTTTTTTAACAAGTCCTACTTTTACTCACTGAGCATCACCCCAGATCCTTCAGCAGCTCTTGTGAGCATGAAGGGCTGTTGTGCATCACACAGTGGCTACCTGGGTCTGTTGGATCTTCACCACACCGAAAGCTGCCTTCCCAAAAGCTAAAATCAGGCACTAGACCCTTGACTATTGCTAAAACTGGCTCAAGCTCAGAGAAGTCCTCAGTGCCTTCAGTGTCAGTTCTGTGTCAAGCTTGTGGTTTTTTGTGACTAAATTACATTTATTAATGCACAGTACCACTTTGTGGTTAGTGGTGGTGAACAGAAGCTGTTAATCTATTCAGCAGTGTCTACTCAAAATGTGAAAAATTATGTGAGAGCAGTGTAAAGCTTACCTCTGCCCCCCAAATAAAATCATCTTCAGTTTTTACTTCCTTTTGGTTTGTGCAGCACCGTTCTCCCCACTCTATCCTGTATATCCTTTATCAATTTTCTGTTTATTCATCAATTTATTTGTAGATCAGTATATATTAAATCATTATTTCAATGTCCTTTTTTGAACCCTTATACTTTTCAGAATCTTATTTTTAACTACTGGTTTAAGAATTAAACCACAAGAAATGTGCTGTTAGCTAGATGACAGTTGCTTCACAAGAAGCTGATCTCCAGTCCTGGGAAAGGTCTTCATTGCATGGCAACTGGATTCCTGTGAGTGGAACCCTCCATACAACTGCCATACCCAACTTGTTTAGTCTACAATCTCTTACACAGCTTCCCATCTCTGCATCAGTCTTTCAAGCATAGATAAAGAGTTAGTTGCAGAGATCAGCAGATGGTTTTCATTGTTATTATTCCTACTGGCACCTAAAATGCTTAAATCAATGAGCAGGCGTTGGAACGGTATTTTCTCTTCTATTTTTCATTTTTGTTGTCAAGTAATTTGAACATCTCCATATTTCCAGATTAAACTCTGTATGTGGTTTATCTGTTTCATCAATACTCTTACAAAGAAAATATTTCTGCTTCAACCTGTGCCCCTCAGTCATTTCTGAAAGGCTTGAACCTAAGTGGCCCTCTCACACCTTGTTATCAGATTGTTGTATACATTTAAAGAGCGATGATAATTTTAAAATGTCAGAAAAATAGTAGATTTGGGGTTGTTATTGTCAGTTAGCAACCAGTATGCCTTATGATTCTTATGAGAAGACTTTAAATGCTTACAAGTCTTCCTTGATAGGGCTGTTCTAACTAAAATTTTCAAAAGCCTGTTTCTGCCCAACAGATTTATTTATTTTTAAATCAACTTGTAAATTATTTGATAACATTAATGGAATGGAAATATACATTTCTTTTGCTTATGTTAAAAAATTCAGCCTGGGTTTTTTTCTTTTAGAAGACCCATCATGCACGTGTGCATTTGTGTGTTTTGGCAAGCAAGTGCCTTTTCTCTCCATGGAAAGAGCTGCTCAGCTTTGGCCTTTGAAATGCCACAGTTAGCTTATGTTCCAGAGATATCTTCTTCATACAGCTTTTCAGGATAAAGCCTCCCAAAATCCCAGCTGTATCCTAGCAGGTCTATCACGTGGTTGAAAAAAACTATGCTTCAAAATCATAGTTGTGACCTATTCTTATCGTGCCAAGTCCAGGTTTTGGATCTCAGAGGTCTTTTCTCTCCTGTGTGCTTGGGAGCAACTTTCTTGCTGGGCCAAGAAATCTGGAAAATATACTCTAATTTGTTCGTAAACCAAGAGGTTAAAATAGCATTGGATGGTAGGGATGACCATGGAATGGCTCATGGACACAGGGTGTGGGGCATGGGATGGGATACAAGCTTGAAGATGGTGGAAGCTTGTATTGCAGGCTGTGGGAAAGTGGGACTGGAAGTGGGGATTGAAATAGTGTGATTGTCAAGGCAAGACATTGAGGGTGAAAGTGGATGAGATAATATAGAAGAAGGAAATTAAAGTCTACTATGGGGAAAAAAAGAAAAAAAAAAGAAACTGCAAGATCATTAGGCATCTGGATAAGTGTGAAGTTGATAACCAGTGTCCCAAAGGAAAAGAGGTAACAGAGCAGGTAGACATGCCTTGACACTGAGGCAAGGTTGTGGGGCAGGGAAAACGGATCTGGGTGTAGTAGAGCCATGGATGAGGAGCTAGATTAAAACAAAATCTGACAAAAAGTCTGAGCACTCAAGATTCAGTGTTGCTAAAAGGGCAGTGCTCAAAATGTTATTGCATGGCTGTGGGGTCAGGAGGTGGTCCTGGTTGTTTAAATGGGGAGAAAAGAATTGTTCAGACAAGGAGATTTTCACTTTTGTTAAAAATTGGAGAAATGGGACAGACAGCCTGGGGCTATGATGAGAGTGAGTGACAGAGAAGGGAAAGGTGGTGACACTCACAAATGGCAAAGTAAAATTAAGTTAGAAGAGAGTCAACAGAACAGCCTGTATACAAGCAGAAAACTCCTACTATAGCCTGAATTTGATAAAAAGTTCAATCAGAACTGCACAACCCATGACCATGTATATATTCTGTACCTGAACTAATGTAAATTTGCAAGCCCATAGATCTCTCTGGGCTCTTTCATTTGTGCTTGTCACCAGGAGGTATTAGGCTAGGAAATGTACCACACTAACAGAGTTATGATTCAGTTTCCTGGTGCCTTTGCTAGCTCAAATATTTCTATTTAACATTGCACAGTGCTTGGTATTATCCATGTTTCTTGAGTTCCAGTTATTTTCTTTTCTGTCAAACCTACGTGAATCACCACTATTGCTAAATGCTTGTTACTTTAAATTACAGAGCTGGTAATGTTCTGATTGTTACAGTTTACTTTCTTAAAAACCTAGAGACTTCTACTAAAAAAACACTCTGCACAAAAATAGATAAAAAGAACATTTTTCAAGCTTGAAAAATCACTGTATGAGAAAATGTTGCTAAGTACCAGAGCAAAAGCTGCTCACGCTGAAGACGACAAACAATCTTATTTTACATGTCTTTGCTGAAGTGGCTGAGAGATTTTTGCTGTACTGTGCCAATATAAATTTTACCCGTGAAAAGATAGAGCCTCAGCCTAACTAGAGACCTGAGCACAGAACAAGTAACAATAATGTATGTTATAAGGTTTTCCTTAGGAAAAAATGTTTTGCAGATTAATTATTATCTCTTTTCACCTACTGTGGTTCAGTAGTTGATCAGATCTGGCATTTAAATAGTGCTTTCATTCTGAAATTAAAAGACTGGGAGGAATAAACTAGTGAAGCATTTCCCTTTCTATCTCCCTTTTCTTCTTCTACTATGCATTCCACAAGCACAAGGTTTTCTACAAGCTCAGTAGAGCAGTTGTGAACCAAACCAGGATAATTTGGTTTTGAATAAGGCATATCATTAGGGTTTCTTTTTTTGAAGAGTAAGGAAAAGTAGTTTGCAGGATGACAGCAGATGCAAAAGCCAGGCTGAAGCTGTCAGCATGGATGCAGCAGTGCAGCCTCTTGCTGCCTTTGTGAAAGGTCAGTAGAATATGCAAACAGCTCACACAGCATGCAGATGCTGCGAGGATTAGGGCAGGAGTGTAAGTACAACACAGAAGCAAGCAGAACATGCAAGCACAAAATTCATAAGGAAACACATTCTACCCGTGACAAGGGATGTCAGCCACAGCAGACAGTGCCTGCCAGTTGGGCAGGCCACCACACCTCCCTCCCTCCCTCCCTCCCTCCAAGAGAAAGAGGATGGCTCCCCTCTGCAGGCAGCCCACAGGGAAGCAGAAGCTAAAGCCCACTGAAATCAATCGAAGCTCGTTTACTTCAACGTGCTTTGAATTGGATCCTAAGACAACACATCCCTCTGGTTTTTGTGTTGTGTGTGCCACATCCCCCAGCAGGCTGGGATGAAAAATCCCTGAGAGGCACTGCAGATTTAACAGAACTGCACAGGATTATGTTTATTCCAGGTCCTCTTAATTTCAATCAACTTGTCCTAATTTCAACCAATTTGGAGCAATAAGTAGAATACATGTCCCCTGTAGTTTCTCACAGAGAAATCCTAAACTAGATTTAGCCAGTTTAAGGGCTGAGTCACCTTTGTTGCTGTTGGTATTTCTACCAGACTCTAATGGAAAGCAATGGCTCCTCATTGAGGTGTCTTCTTTGGGTCTCTGAGATCTGGTAGAACAGGGAGCTAAAGAGGCAAGTCCATGCACATCTCATACTGAAGCCTGAGATAAAGCAGCAAAAAAAAAAAAAAATCTCTAGTTATAATCTGGATTAAACAGCCCAAGAAAGGGAGGGGTGATTTGAAAGCTCACTGACTGCTAAAGGAAGGAATGGAAAAAATTACAGTTCCAGAGTGTTTTCTGTCCTTTGACAGCCACAGACAAAGTATGAAATTATCCCCTTGGGACATATAATCTTTTTTCACATTAAGAAAGGTTTGCCCTCTATAAAGATCTTTTCTATTTTACATTTTCAGATGTCATTGCATTATTATATTGTTCTCTGCTGCTACTGTGGCAATCTCACCCTGTTAGCCCTCTGGATATATTACCAATGCTAAAATGCCATTTTTCTCTTGTGATACAGTTACCAAGTAGACAGAATTCCTTTTAGCTCTGGCTGCAACAACCACAATGTCTAATTTTTCCTGTAATTTATGTTAGTTTCTTGCATGTTTTGACTTTGCTTTACAGGCAGGATCAAAGTCATCAGTTTCCTTCAAGGAGATAACCAAAAGTCATCCTGTGATACAGAAGTACATCCAGTAGTACTGTGCATAGGATAAGTACAGATTTTACACGGTCAGTTTCCCCCTCTAATCTAACACACTTTTAATTTGTTTCCAGTGGATTTGATTTTTTTATTTTGCAACCTCTTTTCTCAATGTACTCTTCATCCCATGACAGGTAAGAGAGATTTGTCTGATTTTTACAAACTGAGAGTTTCTTCCCTACTCCACAATATCTTCTTTTTTTCTTATATTTTTTTTATTATTAGTCTCCTTGGGTTTTAATTCCAAATTAATACATTTTTACATTAGTACATTTTTACATTAATATATTTTTATCTTGACAGCCTGACCTCTCTCAAATAATCACACACATTTTTTCCTCGGGTACTTGTTGAATATAATACAATTCCAGTGGATTTTTATTCATTATGTAAATGCCATTATTTACCTCCCATTTGCTCACTTAGTGGAAATTGAAAATGCTAAACTACTAGCACCACTTACAGCTTTGTAGTCAAAGCAAAGCCATCCACACAGCAATTATTTCCATAAACATGAAGGTCTCATTCCAAGCAGGAAGCAGCATGCCAGTCCATCACTGTGCTCCCCAAAGGAGTGCAGAGGAGCAGTCTGCAGAGCTTGCAAACAGAGAGAGCAGCAAGAAGGAGGGGGGGAGTGGGCTGTAGGAAAGCCAGGGCAGAGAGCCTCATCAAAAAACAGGGAAGGCAAGAGAGAGACATAACCAAGAGATAAGTAGTGAGAAACAAAGCCAGAAAGGAGAAAATCAAGGAGAATGATAAACAGAGATGGGAGAGGAAAGAATGGACGATAAGGTGACCAACAAAATCCCTGAGGAGATAAAGAATCAGCGTATTAATCAAAATGCCCCCTACTTACTGAATCTAAAGGAGCATTCTTTCATGTGAACATCCTAGAGCCTACATGAATTGGAAAGGAATAAGATAGGATATCAGTCGAATGTGTAACATCAGAATTTCTAAGGCCACAAATTTAGGGTAAAGGAAAGCCTGTCTTCAGGTTCCAGTACCAGATCAAAATGTTACAGCTGCTAGGAGCAAAGTGCTGATCCCATATAATTTTTCAGTGCTGGCTCAAATTAATGCAAAATTTCTAGTATGTGTTGACTGAGTTTTATCCTGTTACCTGTTTTTCCACAGCTGACATAAAGTCAGCATACCAGCATAAATCTAACATAAAACTCATGTTGCACTCTCTGGTTAATTCAACAGAAATGTATTCATGTGTTCATAATTATCTTTAAAGTGCTCTTCCAGGAGGGCATAAAATTGGTAATAAATGGTCTTGATACATTGCAAATGTTGTTATGAGCAGAGGGGAACATACCATATATTTGAAACTAAGCATTTACTCTTAATCAAATTAATATCTTAATAGTCTTAACAACTAGCTCTGTTACAAAAATATATGCTCATTGTTCAAATTAATACAGAGATGTGTCATCAGTAATAGCCTTCAAATCTTTTGCGTCTCCTTGGTGTTATTTCATATGTTCTCTGGCAAGAAGTGTGAAAGCTGAACAGAAGCCTCCATCTGCCCCACCTGACACAAAGGGCTGTTCTTTGCCCCAGAAATGACTACCAAGATTTGTCAGGCCTTTGCCTCATGCAGTACCTCTGCAAACGAAGTTATAAGTGGAGAGGCATTAGCCAGTCCAGTGACCACAACACAGTCATTGAAGCAAGCTAAGGTCAGCTCTGGCGAAAACAAAGCCAAAAACTACCTAGACCCTGAGCCATCAGGTCAGCCCAAAGGAAGCAGATTTTTACTGATAATGAAAAAACCATGTTTATGAGGGTACAGATTCAGTGTTGTGTGTTGCTTTTAAATCTTTTGTAAAGTTGTATGATGCTCTCTAAATCTGCTTTATGTCTCTGGTACTTGAAAAGATGTTCAATAGGAGTTTTATTTTGGTTTTCAGCTGACAAATGTCTGCTACATATTTGTGAACTCAACTATCAGTGTTCCAAAGACTAATGTTTAAAATGATGGAGGTCTGAACGTCCATGCTTCTAAAGGAAAAAATATCCATTCTCTTCTCCACAAAGCATTTAGTTTAGCCTACCCTGCAGAAATCACAAAAAACATTGGTTCCATCTCAATTATGGCAGTTGGATTCTGTTAGGATCTAAATTTATTTCACAGCAGCAAGTATTTGTGTGTTGTTAACACCTGACTGCTGAAAAGTACCAGGCTTATTTCAGCAGGACCTTTGAATGATGTTTTCTAGTTCCTACTAAAAAATAGTGGCTGGGCAAACAAAACCCCATGAGTGAAGTGCTGACAACATCTGCTGTCCTTACCTTTATCTAGCTGCAAATTTTGGCTAGAAACTCTTCACACCCCTTCCTTCCCCTCCTTTTTTGCAGGTCTGCCAAGCATGTATAAAGAGATTATTTCAGCAGATGGTGTTCCTCATTGTTATTCTTATTGGTATCCAGGGATTTTTGAGTCCATGGGCACAAGAATGTTCTTGCCCACTGCAGTTGTAGTTCGACTTTGGCTTTAATTTCTAAGAGTCTGTACGGCCAACATAATCTGTGATACCTCCTAATTAATAACACTTGGCACCCAGCATTGCTCTTGATGCTTTCAAAATTGTAATTGTATCTATATATTAACAGGTTACTTGTGCTGCATTCTTTCAGGAGAAAGAAGAGCATGCAGGTGATTTTTATAAGCTAGTAAAAAAATACTGAATCATAAAAGAGGATATACTAACCCCTACGTACAAGGAGAAAAATGTTATTAGATTCTGCCTTGTTCAGTCCCCATGCTGCATGGTAGTCATGTTATTGTAAGAAGAATTACTTTGCAAAAGATTTTTTCAGAAGCATATTAAAGGCAGAAAAAATGGTGAGGTTTTTTCCCCTATATGACTTCCCCAAGTCAATTTAAGCAAATCTGAAAGCAAAGTAGCTCTTCTAGTTTCTTATGACCTAGCCTGTGTCTTCTGCAAGTTCATATCTTCAACATGTTTCAAATTATTTATGTGAGAGTGTGTGGCAATATGTGTCTCTGAGTATGTTAGATGTCTAAATTCCCACTGTAGTCATATTAAGAGATCTAGAACATCATTCAGTTGCATAGAAAATTATCCAGTTCCATGTGGAATATTCCTAAGGGCATCAATACATTCCTATTTGACTGCTGAATTTCTCTGTAAAACAGAGAAAATAATAGTTGATAAGCAATCTACTGATATCTTTGAAGACCTCCAATAAATAAAAATAAAATAAAATAAATAAAAATAATTGTCTTTTCAGGAGTGTATGATGCATGAGAAGTGACAGGGACACAAGTTATCAACAAGAATAGAAATTACTGAATAGATGTAATGACCACATCATATACAGTGCGAGGATGAGTGTTTCTTTAAAATAGATATTTAATACTCAATCATAATGCATATGTTGCAGTGGTAGGACAAAAAGGGATGTTTCACTAAAGGATATAAAATCTGAATCCTGGATTTTGTCTCTGTTGCAAAATCACCATTCCCTCAGTTAAATGTATGTGTTATATGTTTAGAAGTTGGCTCTAAAACTGTCATTTAATGTCTTCTAAATAATGCAACAGGCCTAAACTTTAAATGTTTGGCCAGAGGCATATTTTGCCTCCAGGTAAGATGCAACAGCAAATGAAATTAATTTGATTTGTTTATCCTAACACCCTAACATATGCAAATGAACTCTAATACCCCTCTATTATAATATTCTATTGAGAACATAAAATCATCTTGGTTTTAAAGGTGTTAATTTAAAAAATTTATGAACTGTTATGATATCAAGTATATATCTTTGGTAATCATTTTCCTTCTCTATCTTCATTCAGAGGTTGCACAGCATTGCATCTAGCCATATGCAGTTGTGAAAGGGAACTGGATTATGACATATGGTCTATAAAATGTGGCATTGCTGACTGAATCAAATAAAATAGCTGTGATAGTCTTCAGGACCTGACCTTGCAATACATTATTCAATATGCAAATGACTGTCCATGTGGCTAAACCATCTAATTGCTAAAGAAGTTAACTTTCTAATTCTACATTCTTAGAATAGACTAAAAAACTAAGAGCTCAGCCCTCCTCAGGTCTTCACTTATGGAAGAAGCAAAAATTATTCTCTCCTTTCACCTAAACCATCCTGACAGATAAGTGAAGAATTATTTTCAAATCTTTCCATTTGGAAATGACAGCTACATTTCAACACCATTATCTGCCTTCAAGCTGTGTTCCTCTGCCTACCCAAGTCTTTGTTCTAGGTTCTGTCACATTTTCAGCAATTCAGGGTGTTCATTTTAAAAGATGCCAGATTGGGCACAGGCTGTTGGAATTCATGATACTGGACAGGGTGAAGGCAAGAGAATTTTGAATTAATCCTTTTTCTGATTCAAAATTGGAATAGAGAAGACAAATCTTAGCAGTCCAAGATCAGACTGAAGTATCTCACTGTAACATATGTATGCATGCATATGTGTTTTGCACATATTTCATTGCAGAATGTGATTGGTTGTTTTTAAGACTGTGTTACTTTTTAAAAGCTCTGAAGGTATTTCATTTACATACTAGGGAATGTCTTGCTGTTTATTTCAGGTATTTGCATTGTGTGCAATGGAACTCCCCACAGGCTCTGAATTGCTGGGTGTTAAGTGGAGCAGTCCTTACGTCCTGCCCGCATGCAGAGAGTAATTTGTAAGCAAGGAATTAAAAGCCTGGGTTCTAATATAACAGCTGGCAAATCAACATTGTGTTTCATTCATTCAATTAAACTACACAGTACGATTTTGGACTTGGTCCAAGTCCTACCCTGGAAGAATATGAGTCTTTCACTGAGAGTTCCATGCAGTCCTCAGTGACTTGCAGCTATCAAATAAACCGCAGCTCTCACAGTCCTGGAAGATTTATGACCTTCCCTCTAAGCTTGACTACAGCTGTTAAGCCCAGAGTTTTGGAGGGCTGAGCCTCTGACACTCATTGAGTACATGGGCTGTATTTGTCAAGCTGACTAATCTCATATAGAGTTGATGTGAATCATTCTTCAAAGTACTGTTAAAAGATGCTGGATGTCAGACATGAAACAGGTCTGTCATCACTTACTCCAGTGACAGGCACATAGGAGCAAAATACTCTGAAACATGATAACAACTTAAAATATTGGCAGGTACAAGAAGAAGAAGAAGAAAATTTACTTTTTCTTTCTCCACACAAACTGAAATGATACATATCAGCATGCTATGGCAAGTGCCTCTTCTTCCCTTATAGGTCAATAAAAGAATTTATGCTAAGTGATCTTGTCTCTTTATGATCCAGAGGGACTGTCTGACTTTGCCAGAGTCACCTTCTCTATATGAACTCCATATTAATTGCTTCAAGGAATTATTTATCATATATTGCCCCCAAAAATAATCCCAACCCAAACCTCCTAGCAGCATTGTTGCACAGTATTTTTTTCTAGATGCTGCTTTTATTTTTCAAATTACTAGTCTCATTTCTCTTTGAGAAGGTTTGAGACAATTTACAAGCTGAAGTCTAAACTGACTCTGTGCATATGCCCTTTCATTTTCCCAACATATTGTTAAGGCAGATCAAGATATGATCTAGAGGCTGTATTTCAAAATAATTTCATATATTTTTTAAATCTGGAGAGGTTTCAAATATAAACTCTTCTCTATATAAACAATCCAGTTTTCTTTCACATACTTCAAATAGATTTATAGATCCCTTTCATGTTTCATTATCTACTCCCTGGAATTACCTACCTGTTGTTGTTTTTTCAGTTACAGGTGAACTTTTTCTGTACACATTGTACGTACATCTGAACAACAGATGCTTTCATTGCTGACATACCTGCCAACATCTTTGTTTACTAAGATAAATAATCAAACATACAATCAAGCATAAGTTACTAGAAGCACGTGAAGAAAACAGAATTTGTTAGTCTGTGCTAGACAGAAGCCAGTTTTTGGGCCATGACCAGATTTAAATGATGCTATTAAATTTAAATTTCCATTAATATATGCTTTCTGACTCCATTATACATTGTCAGAGTACACGCAGACATTGTCATTTCCATGGGAATACAGAAGGAAAAATGAAGACGGTCCCATTACTATCAGCCAAACTTCTTAGTGCCCTCTCAGCCTATGCCATCTACTCTTTCGATTTCATAAACTTGTTTTTCACACATCATTTCTCACAGAGAAAGAAGGTAAAACCAGGATGTGGATGGAATATGATGAGAGCTTTCTTACCAACAATAAGCAAAAAGCTTCATTCTTTCATGATTTTTCATGAGAGTGGACTGGTTACCTGAAAAAAAAACCTTTTCCTCTGTTTTATTACCTGTTTTATTTGCACTTCTTCATTGATGATAAGAAACTGGAAGCAGAGAAAGATCTAACAGCAAGAGTTGTTAGTGATTTTTAAAATACACTAGGAAAAATGTTAATTTAAAAGTCATGATTAAAACATCTATTTTCATAAAGGAGGAAGTTGTCAGACCTGCCTGATTTAGCTTTGATTTATCTATGTGGTATTGTATAATACAAGTTTGGTGTGGCTTTGCATAATAAACTCTAAATGCCTTAAATTTTCAAAACTATAAGATTGGACTCCTTTAACTAATCAAATCTGATCATGCAGTGAACTTGAGAGTTAGATGGATTTGCTTTGTTGTCATCCCTTCAGTTCTTGCAAGTTCTTACTGTGGCTGTTTGATTCATTCCACCGTAATTTGTATTGACATGAGTCATTGGAAACATCAAGGGAAAAATGTGAGAACAGGGAGGAAGACCCCTCATAGGACTTTTATTCCTGCTTAGTGAAAAGTGAACCAAAACGTCCAAAAGGTAGGAGAGAAATTGCCTTAGCAGTAGATAAAGGACAAAGCCTAGGACAGCAAACACCCCTCTTTTGCTTCTCTAAGAAAAAAGACTGAAGAGAAGTGTCTCTGACTCTGACTTCCTTTGCTCACTCAATTTTTAACAGGAATGATGGGATTTCTGAACATCTGGACATGTATGAAGGAAAACAAGTGAAGGAAGACTGGTGAGACAATCAGAATGGGAACACCTTCCCTTTTGGTGGTAAGGAAGGAGTGAAGAAAACAGGAATGACAGAAATCCCTCTGCTTGTTCACTTTCTGTTCCTAGTGTTTGGTACCATCATCTCTTAAACTTTTATCTCCTCAGGCTGACCTTTATGAAATGTACAGCCTCAAACTCGTGTAGTCTGGGCAGGAGGAATAGTTATTTGACACCTGACTGACACCTGGCAGTCACATGGAAAATAGGAAGCCAGGTTAGTGAGTTTAGGACTTGAGAAGCTGTGGCTAAGGTTTCTCTGTGATAGGAAAGTGCATCCCTTGTTAATCACTGCATGAATCCTTTTTATTTAGTGCTGAGAATAATTTTTAGCTAACTAGATAGAAACCACACAATGCCTTTCCCCAAGCCCTTTACACACGTTTGATACTGTAATTCTAACATTTTACCCTAGAGTGAAGTGTGTTCCTGACAGCAGCTGAGATGAAAGCTGACATCTGGAACCTAACTAGTCACATTTACTAGAGAAATCTAGGAATATATGCTTTTCTCTGTATGTCTTCAGAAAAAAAAAAAAAAAGAAAGAAAAAAGAAAAGCAGTATAAGGATGATCTCAACTGTGAACAAGGGAATTCAAACCTGCTAGCCAAATTCTACTTAAAATGCCATAGTGTGACAATCTGTCTGCTTAGCTTTGGCTCATAACTTGCAGTGAAACTTTGGGTGCTTAAAGAAGTAAAGAGAAAGTTCCCACTTTCTCTCTACAGTCTGTCACATGGTACAGTCTGTTTGCTAGTTTTAAGCAATACTCCATGTGTCTAAACTTGGGTAAAAAAGGCACCACGGAGGCTTTTAATGACACCTTCCTGTTGCCAAAGAAGAGAACTTGCTCTGGAAGCACTCTAACATTTGAAAACATGACAGGCATGGGATGTCTGCCTGATGGTGGCATACCTCCCATTTTACATAGCCCAGAGCTAAACAAGGAGATTCCCTTTCTTATACTCCAGTTCCCCTTATTCTTTCAGAACCCCTTGTCCTTCTCTCTGCATCCAGCTTCTGCCCTGCTATTTTCTTCTCTTGACTTGCTTGTCTTTTTCTCATAGGTGTTTTCTCCCTTCTTACTGTGCTCCTTGCTTCTTCTGATCCCCAGTTCCTCTAATGTCAAAGTAGAGACAAGTGCTAAAACTGCTCTCATCATTAACACTTTTCATAACATTTGTAAAGAACTGCCAGCACACAGCTTACTTCACAGATTTTCAGATGTCTGAAGGCCATCCATCTCCAACTGATAACATTCCATGACAGAAGGTCCAAAAAATGTAACTTGGTATTTTCTGGAGACAGGATGCAGAAAAGTTGATGTTTGCTTTTTGGCTTCAGTGGTGTCTTGCCCTTTTCATAGAAGGAAGAGAGTCTATTAGGATGGGTTACAGATATCTGTGTGGCACCTGGCATATTTCTGCAGGCTGTAGACTGTTGGCTCTCACAGAGCTCTGAGCTGTAGGCAGTCTGTCCAAGCACCCTGTGGAAAGAATATTGAATTAATACCTGGTTATGAACAGTCCATCCTTAATGGAAAACAGTCAGATGTCATAGGTTTGATTCATACTTAAATACCACAAAACATTTCCCACTGCAACACTGAAGTGGAGCAGCAGGAAGGCAGAGTAACATACTGCTGGGGCAGTCTCCTGATATGGAGAAGACTCAAACCTGGTGAATCCCAGTGTGTGGCACTCACTGCAAATACTTCTTTGCTTACCTGCTATTTCTGGTATTTTATGTATGGCTGGGAATCACTGAGTAGTTGGCTATATTTTGGTCATATCCTCCATCAGCCCAGGAAAGGACCAGTTCCACACTCTTCTCCTTCAATCACAGCACTAGACAACAATGTATTACTTAGAGCATAAAATGAAGGAATTTAATGAAAGACAAGTCATTATCATTTCATATGAGCAGCAGCCCCATGAGGCTTCTGCCAAGCCCAGTGAAGAAAGCTTTCATGATCTCTTCCAAAGTCATACAATAAACCAATAACTATTTTCTGACAGTTTTTGAGAGGATGATACTAGGTATGGTTAAAAATTAACATTTTAATGAATAACTTTGCATGAGAATTATTTACATTTAACCAATACTAAGAAAGGAAAGAAAGGGAAAATAATAAAAATGAATGCAATATGATAGATAGAAATATTCCTGCTAGTGTTAATATAGAAAACAGTTCAAGATCCAATAAATGCTAAATATTAAATATAAATCAAATACATTATCAAATGGAGAAAAAATAGAGAAGAATCTGTAAAACCTCTCTGTAGCACATCAGAAACAGGTTGAAAACCACTGACCTGCCTTGAAGACCAAATGAATACAAAGAGATCAGCCATAAGTAAATTGGAACATGGGTAATAGGGAGGTGACAGAAACTTGTGAATTAGTTCTTTTGTGAACTTTCAAGGTCTCCTAAATATTTAATGATATTTGAAAGATCCCTGTACAACATTGTGGGTTTGTAACATAAATTGTTTTAAGGATTTCAGCATTATTTCTGGATTTTTTTCCAGTGGGAAAAAAAAAAATTCTTTTAATGGGAGAAAAGCACTAGCTCATAACATCAAAGCCCCTACTAAAAAGGAAATCTTATGTTCCTGTAAGACATTGGGCTTCCAGTATTTCAGGAATGTTATGTCTTTTAGTACTTTTGACTACATTAATATTTTCTTGCAAACCTGTTGTATATAATCAGACATCTATTGACGAAACAGGGCAGAAATAATAGGATAGCAGAGACAGTAGGAGGTCCATAAGGGTACAGCACTGGGAAAATGAAAGGCAAGTGAATAGATGAATGGAGAAACATTGGGAGGAAAATAGGGGGGAAAAGTAGAGAGAACAGTGAACACAGCAGGGGACTGTGCTTTGAAGAAAGGAAGTACCAGAAAAGCAAATGAGAAAAAGCACAATGAAAGAGGAAGAAAAATGATTTAGCTAGGTTGAACCTAATCAGAACAGTCAGAAAGATATGGATTTTCTTAAGCAGAGAGTTCAAGGGACACAAAGCCTACTAAATGGTTCCCTGTCATCTGTTTGGCAGGTACACCTGTGGGAAGAAAGAAGCAGACAGGACAGAAGAAAGTAGAGAGAGCAGGATGAAACTCCTGTTCCTCTAACTGGTTTTTGGCTTCTACAGTTTCAGACCATACAAAAATTGCCCTAAGCATCTCAGCACCCACTCAAAATTCTACACCAGGTGAACTGCAGCACAAGCTGCTCTAATATCCAAGAGGGAAGTGTAAAAGTCCAGTCAAATTCAGAGTCTTCCTTAAATAATAAACTTAATAATAGCTGTATGAGCTATTGAGATGGCAATCTGATTTCTGAGTAGTTAATAACTGATTGTGTCATTCACAATGATATTCTGTCCTTTTCCTTAAAATGGTAGAAACAACTCTTTTATGTATTCTCTGCTAGCTTTTAAGAAAAGATTAACCACATCAAGATCATCTACAAAGTAAGAGCCAGCCCATCAAAGTAATCTTCGGGCATTCTTTTCAGAACAGGCTGATTCTCCGCCATTCTGATTAACTTTAAGAATGATTAATAACCTTTGCATGTTTATCCTTTGTATGATGAATGCTAGTCTTGTAAGTGGAAAATTCCTGAAAGAAATGTACCTTGTCGAGCTTCCACTCACACTCTTGGATGCTTTAGACACTCTGGTTGAATATCCCACAGCAGTAAGGGGCTTTGTTTCAGATATTTAAAATAATTTCAGTGTCAATTCATTAAGGCAGTGGTGTCTTTATACATGATCATGGCCCTTCTAGATGCCTGCACAGTGTTTCTCTGCAGATGGCTCAGTCACTTAAAAAAAAACATGCTGAATGTGACAGTACCTACCACATCAACTATGAAAAGTGTATATAGCAGCTCAAATTCTTTGATACTGTAACTCCAGGGGAGGGAAAATAAGCTGTAACATCTGTAAGCTTTAGCAGATTTGAGGCACCAAATCTCTTTGATTCAGCTCAAATGTTATGCTGCTAAGCAAATTCTAGTTTTATGGTTTCCAGACAATTTTGCCTCTCTCAGCTTTCCAACTTAGGTATTCATCATGCATGTCTTTAGTGTGTACTACAGTTTGAAATGGACCATGATAGTGTTTGAGAGCTCCCAGTGTGAGAATTTGTGTGGCTCCTCATTTTGGCTGTGCAAGGTACTGAGCTCAGCAATGTTTTCTAAGTTTGTTACACCTGTGATCTTACCATTTCATTTTTGTGCACACAGCCCATGATATTCCTTACACTTCAACAACAAATGAATGTCTAGATTAATGCCAAAAATATGACAATTGTCAAACTTCATTTCATTTAGTCTTCCTGGCTAATCATTTGCAGACCACTATTTGTTTGAATATAGCAACATTTTCAAAAGGACTATGAGGCCATGGAGCCAGTCCCCTAAAATGACACTGCAAAGAGCAATCCTTTGATTGATTATATCCACAGGCTTAGCAGTAATTCAGCCTGATCAGTTTGATTTATCAAGGTGCCAGGATTTTAGACCACTCTATGCAGATACAGTCCCACTGTTTGTACTTGTTACTGTCCTGTAGTGAAACTTTAATAGCTTGTGGCTATTCAGAGAACAAGGAAACAAACACTGTTGCACTGGATTCATTGGATCTGAAACAACTTAGGAGCTGAGCAATGCATGACAGGCTCACCATCTCCAAATTTTCACTCTAAGGTAGCAGCAGACTGAGGAGAACACAAATGACAGGATAAACCTGAGATTCTGAGCTCAGGTATGGGTCACCTTTGGCTTTCAAATGGCTTATGCTTATCAGCAGGTCAAGCACAGCTACTGTATTGTAGCTGTGCTATTTTCTGATTAATGCACAAAAGGAATAAACTGGTTTTCTGTTATGGGAGGAAAAAAAATAACCAAAAAACCAAACATCAGGACCTAATTAGACTAATACTACCAGATTATCCTGCAATACATGGTAGTGCTGAGAGAGAACAGTGGGACTCCTTGGGAGTCTGATCTCTCCCATTAGTGCAATGTCCCCTGCAGCCTTCATCTTGGATCTGTGTGAAATGTGTTATTTTCCTGCTGATTTTGCCCATACAAATATGGAAACGTGGGTTGGAGGATCATGAAGATGATCTGCTCTTCTTCTAGCTTAGATGGGAGTAAAAGGGTAAAACTTGCATGTGTCAATGGAAAGGTTTTCAGTGACTTCAGTGTTTGCTTTGCTGGGGCTGTGAGTCAGAATGACACACAGGTGGTGGGGATTTAGTTATCTCTTGAGTGTTTCCTGTCTATTTTAAGCAATTATCTGGTTCAAATGTATTTAGGAAGCTCACTATGCAGCTTGCAACTACTTCAAGAGGAAACATGCAAGACAAAGCCCCTCATTTGCTTGTGTATAAATACAGCCTTAATAAAGTACAGTTTTCTTGCTGTCAATAGCATACTGCTGATGGAAGAAAGGAAAGGTATAAACTAATTATCCCCCTTCCTTTGTTTTGTGCTTTTCTTATTGCAGGCTGCTGAAATGAGACAAGTCCACCAAAATTTTGCCTCTGTAATGCAATCTGATGGGCAGCAAGGTTTGAGGCATTGAAGCACCATGAGGGGGTGAGAAAGTATGGTCTCCTAATGTTAGCAGAAGGAATGTATATGTTCTGTTGAAGGATGAAAAAAATACTCAAGTTTACACTTATTTAGCATTCCTAACTGATGAGTCTAGGAGTCAAATAAAGAATATTAGGGGGAGTTAATAGTCTTTCTTAGATAAAGTGATTCAGTTACAGCCAATGAACAAATTGTCTTAAAATTCAGTCAGAAAGCTCCAGAGATACTGAGCAGTCAAGGCAAGTAAGAAGCCCTGGGGTCTCATTTCATTCTTCATTGATTTGTATGAAGTGCAGAGCTCAGTAAGGAGTGAATTTCGAGGCCTCTGCAATCTTGTAAACCCTGCTTTAGAGACTTGAAAGAGATACCAAAGAAAAGAAAAAGACAGAGGAGATTTTTCCCATTCTCTTCCCTAATGCTTGACAGAGATGAACATGTAATTTTATCTCACAATATGTTTCTGATTATGTGACTTTAGCAACAGTTTTGTTTCCTATAAATCTCCAGGTATTTTGTGTTGCTGTCTGATATCCTGAACAAAAACATTTCTGCAGTTCTTTCTGTTTGTGCTGCCTCCACTAATGAGTTCTCAGAGGTACATTAACCTAAATAGCTTTATAAATGAGAGGTGTTAAAGGACTAACCTCATAGTTAGTGCAGAGGGCTTGGGAATATGTGTAAGAAGCCTTCTCTTCTATTTTCCCTGTTCTTCTTACACATAATTTTACTTTTTGAGGGAAAAGGGACCTGCCATTCCCATTAAGTGCCCAGCCTAAACTTGATTGGACAGCGTCATTTTTCCCTGCTGAGACACACAATATTCCAAATAGCATGTATGCCCACAAGAATAAAAGTCTTTCAGCACTATTCCTATTTCCCCTCACCATTTTATTGGTGCTGGGGAACATCAGCTATCTAAATAGTGAATAGTGAAAAGGAATTGAGCATTATAAGGGACATAAGCAGGCTCTATGGCAGGTAAAAGAAATCAGATATCTCTGGGGCTCTGTTATTGCTAATTTTCCTAAGTCCTTGTTTAGTTCTGAGACAAAAATAAGTATTCATGTGCAAGTTGGCATGCTAAAGTTAGAGCAACCATTCAACCAGGATTTGTGGCGCAGTATCTAAACCGGGCTTTGTTCTCTTCATTAATATCTGACCTACTGTGAAGCAAGGAAGTGAGAGAGAGTTCCTTAGGCAAGACAGGGATGCATCTAATATGCAAAGCATGGCAGCTTTCTTCCCATGGATGGATGCTCCTGTACTACTGTACCTCCTTTAACTGGTGGCAGATAATATGAGGGAGAAAATGTAGCTGTTTGTGTGTTCTTAGCAATCACCCATAATCATTGTATGGTGATAATTGAGAGTGGAAACCAAAATAGTTAAAATAATTCAAATGGCATCATTGGACAAGGCTTGATATTAAAGCTGCAGCAGGTATGGAACGTTTTTGTTCAGCCCTTTTTTCCATGAAGAAAATCATTGGCCAACTGCTGGAAAACCATTTAGTGCTGTGGGATGACATTTCCTGTTCATTCTGTTCAGCAGCAATGATTTATAAATTACTGTGACTCTACACATAAGGCCCCCTATTACAAAATACCACCCCAATCCTTCTTCCATTGGGGTTGATATAAAAGCTCTTATTGGTTTTAATGTGCTCTGTATAAAGCCCTGTGATTGTAGTGGGGAGTCAGGAATAATTTATGCCACCTACTGATCAACTAATACTCTCTGGTGGGTTTTTCTTTGTGTTTGGAATAAGAGAGCAGAGACAACTTCCATTTAAGATAATTCAGCTGAAGACTGCTGACTGAGATTAAGCTGTGTGGAGTGTTTTCTGGTGTTCCTATTTGATACTGGATAATAGTAATAATAACACTAGCTTGTAATTTCTGCAGTCATTAAAGCCTTTGAAAAAATATGAAAAATGAACTACATATTTATGACTTTCTTGAGCAAGCTTATTAAAATTTTTTGTCAATAATGTTAAACTATGAAGAAGAATTATGACAGGTTATTTAATAGAACATTTAAGGTTTTCATTAAAATGACTTTCAGTTGTCTGAAGTTCTATAGTAATTCCATGAAGACTTTGAATAGAGCATATAGCCTACACTCCTTAAAAAAAAAAACACTAAATCAAACCAGAAAAATAAAGCAACTTAATCCTATAATTTCCTACATGGCCTTTTTCCCTTCAAAAATATATTATTGAAATATGTCATGAAAACTCATTGTGTGTTCTTTCCCCCATCTCACTTTTGGAAGTGCCAGTGGCATGTGCTGTCCAACGGGAGGACAAGGGCCCATCTGTTGTCTGTAGGGCCTGTCTGTTGTTGTCACCCTTCATACCTAGCCAGTATCTCCAGTGTTGGATTAAGGGTGGTACAAGGTATTACCCTGCCTGTCCCTTTGATATCTGTCTTTGCTAGTGTTTCTCATGAATTTGCCTGATCCCCTTTTGAATCTGCTGTTATTATCTGCCTAGACATCTTCTATGAAAACTAATTTCATACCACCATTTTGCTCTGTAAAGAAACATTTTGCATCGACCTCTGTGTTGAACCAGTTTTTCTGCTTTCAGTAATTGAGCCTTACTTTCTGTATTGCAAGATTCACCAAATAAGGTTCTGCACTCAGCTTAACTTTTCATGACTTTTTAAACATTTCAGTCACATTTCCTTAGGTTTCTCTCTTTTGAAGTCTCAGCCCTCTAGCCTGTCCTCACAAGGCATTCAGTCTGCCATCCTACTCAATTTAACAGTCCTTACCATGACCCTCTTTCAACTCTGCTATCTCTCTCTTAAAACATGGAGATTTTCAGTTTTCTATTTATCCAGACTGAACTTTGAGGACAGAAATCCTTAAATGGATCTTAGACTACTTTTTTCTTCTGAATTAGGATTTTTCAGTCTCTTGCAGAAACATGCTCCCACTGTTAAATTTGCACCAAGGATTGTCCAAATAACAAGGATGACGCAAAAGAGGGCTAAAGAATAAAAAGAAGAAATGTAAATATATGCAATGCTTTTCATGTTCGTTTTCAAGTTCAACTCAAGTAGCATTGTGCCCATATGCTACTCAGGGGGGAAAAAAAGTAATAAAATATTTTGAAATATATCTTGCTTTTTCAGAAAGTACAAGACAGTCAAAAGTAAAAGCTTCTTATTTTTTTGAAATTTGTAGGGGAATTTTTGTCATCTAGATTTGAACACAGTCCATGGCTGAAAATATCTGTTTATCATTAATAGTAGTTGATCATATACAGTACAGTACTGTAATAAAATGAGATGAAGTTATGAGATTAAGTAGTTCTCAGGAAAGTTCATGTGTATGCATATACACATCCATTTTCTAGACAGTCTCTTTGAAATCCTCAACTTCCCTTTTCCAGAAACATCATGTTACCTGTCTGAGTAGCTCTCAGGTTCATTTATAGCTGTATTGTTTGCCTTAGTAATTTGCAAACAGAGCACTAAAATCCAAAGAGAATTAAATCCCCACGAGCAAGTGAGTTAGGAGCATGATGCTCTTGAGTTGTTTTTGGGAAATGAAAAGAGAGTGGTCATTAAAAAATCTCTGAAGAGGAAACTATTTCTCTTCATTGCCAATTGAGCTATTGAGTTCAATTACAGGTGGAAGAACTGGTCTGTAACCTTGTAAATATTTTAAATCTTGTTTTAAAACCAGTAATCAGGAATTAATTTAACATACAACTTGGCAGTACTTAATTCAGTGATTAATTACTAGTTACATTTATTTCATACTGACCTTTTTTTTCTTTTTCATTTTCCAACTATTTCATATTATATCCCAGAGATGGGTAAACCAGTTTAGAAAAAGTAGAAATTGTTGTCAAGTTCAACTTTACAATTCTCCAAGGAGAACCGGGGTTCTTTTAGATCCAGAATATTTTTAGGAAATGGTATAATGCTTATGTTTCACTCTGTGTACACTTTGGGGTCTCTGATATTTGGATATTGGTTTAAAAATTATAATGATAAAATATGATTTTGCCAAAACCACTCATCAGCTGATTTTTTAGTTGATTATGATCAGCAAAATTGATTACATGCTTAATAAAACTGGTATGCAGATTAAGAATTCTGGTTTATTTATTGGACTTTATTTTTAAAATATTCTATTCAGTTGAAAAATTGTCATACAGGTAGCCCTCTAAATCAAGACAAAAATCAATCCCAAAATTTCTTTTTAAGAAAAGGCTTTAACTGAAAGAGTGACTCCTAGATAGCACTAGCAAGCAAACTTCTGCAGCATTCTTATCAGCGTCTCAGAGAGATGGGCTCAGAAATTCCAGTGGAGCACAGCCTGGAGGCCCTCACTCTTGCTGTGTCTTCAAGATTCATAAAGATAAAACTTGTGAGTATGCCAATTGAGCCTCTGGATCCTTCTGTGATTTCTTCTGGAACTAACAATGCTACGGTTAATTAAAGACGTTGAAATTTCAGTTTTGAGTGGGTTGCCTTTTAGTGAAATATCCTTCAAGACCTTTATGCTGAATAAGCTAGTTACATGATAAGGGTCTGTTACTATGAATTATTTAGTGGATATGTTAATTTTCAATTCAGAAGGAGAAAGCACAAAAAGCATGTCAGGAGCTAAATGACATGTATTTTAGAAAAGATATAATGTAATGTCAGTCAAAGCCACGCCCAAACTCCCGCTTACCCTCTTGAAGCAAAAATAACTAGGTATGGCTTTCTTGGATACAGCTGTCTGTATTCTCTTTTGTAACCAAATTAAAATTCCATGGTATGTGTGAAGTTGCTTCATGCCACCAGAACACCTATGGAATAAAATTAATATAAAGCAAACCTCACAATGGATCTGATTTGGCAAAGTTACTGAGTTTTGCTGCCCCATCAGTGAAACTTCCTTTTGCAAGTGCTGGAAAATTCCAATGCCTTGTGGCTTAGAAAAGCAAACATAAAGTTGCAAGGATCATCAAGAAATATAACCATTATATGTTACAAGTCGATTTTTGAGAATTTTTGGTAGGGAAGAGGAGATATTCGCATATTTGGCAAGTTCTCATTCCTTTTTGTTTCATGTCCTGCTTTTCGCATCATCATGCTTCTTCCTTCTGTATAAAAATGCATAAATAAAACAGGGAAACTGAAGTCCCATTCCTACATCCAGACTAGTTACCAAAATTGTATTTTGCTCATCTTCTCAGGGGTTGATGGGTTATTTTAAACACAATGGAATAGGTTAAAAAGAGTCCTGGTGACCAGCACTCCGTCAGCCAGCTAGGATGCTGAAAATTTGAGTCCTGCTATATGTTTCAATCAAAATTTATGCTAAATAAACAGCAGCAAATAGAGTCCACTTCAGCTCAGGATAGTGGGCCAGTGTCTTTCAGAAAGATATTTGGGTTTAAATTTTCTGTTGTAAAAGGTGGAAGTGAATCCAGTTCCTCTGAGTCCTGTGCATGCACATTATTCATATTCACCTCCTGAATAAAAGAAGGCTAGGATATTATCTGCTTTTAGTAAAACCATGGTTCTAAATAAAAATTAATTTGCATTTTCCTTCAGTCAGGTCTGATTTGTAAAATAATATTTTCAGGACAGGAACACATTATTTGGCAGACTTAATATTTGTGCTTCAGAATATGTGCTGCTACAAGTAGAATTACAGTGCAAATGTAATGCATTACTCCAGCCATGACTGTTGAAATTATTGTAAATTATGAAACCATGTACAATGTTACTGCAAACGATCCAAACATACATTTAAGTCTGTTGCTCTTCTGAATATGGATATACACCAGAATTTTATGTATCAAGGTTAAAAGTCTGATCATAAATGTCCAAAATTAATTTTAAGAAGTCCTCTTTCTTATAGATTCAGAATGAAAGGAATGTAAAACAGAGTAATAAATATTATGAATGATTAACAATTAAGTTATAGTTCCCTTTAATTAGTAAATAATAAAGGAGGATTTATATATGTGCTTATAATCTTATAAATCTAAAGATTATTACTTTGCTGGTAGCTTCTTACATGTTTCTTTAGATAAACTACTTTATTCAATGTGTGATTTAAGTACATTAAGCTGAAAATCCTGACATACTGACCTGTGGATAAATCATGTTTCCCTTTTCTTAGTTTGAAAAGTTAACATCTCAATCATAATATATTTCCAAAACTCTAGTCAGATTGTTCAGATTTGATATGGTATTTGTTTTTGGTGAGGAATCTGTTTTAACTCCAGTAGAATAAAAGCATGAATTTATGCGTTATGAATATGTGTGTGACAGTTTAATCAGGATTTGTCTTGAAACACAAGTTAATGAACAGTGTTTATTTCAATATGGCTTGAAAAAATCCCTTTTTCCCCTCAAAATTAAGGTAATGAATCTACAAATATGAGGACTTTGTACCAAGATAATCACCACATTGCTTTGCAGCTAAACAAATTATATTTCTCAGGTGGCAGTAGGTGGCATTATTACACATAGGTTGCAAATAAGCCTCAGAGCTTCAGGGAGAAGACATTGTCCCATGAGTTAAGCTGCACTCTGGCTGAGACTGCAGCCTTTGGAAAGGTGCTTTGCAAGAGGGAGGGCAGTTTCCTCCCTTCTTTCAAATTCGAGTAAATGCTGAAGATGAAGAGGTTCTCTGCATACCAGGAGTTTTAATAATGATATTATTCCTGGGAGGGAGACTCACTTGCTGCTGGTTTTGGTCCACAGTTTTATGGCTGCTCTTTGTATGCGTGTGTGTGTGTGTGTGCTGACAAAACAAGCCAGATTTAAAGTCCCTTCTCACTAAGGCCTTATTTTCTCCTCCACTTGAAAGTTCATGTACAAATCCCTGAAATTCCCCTGCTGAGAAATGTGGAAGGATGACCATAAGAAGGGATTACTGACATTGAGAGAAGAGGGGACAGCACACAGGGAGCACTAACCCAGTTAAACTTGTACCACCAAAGTCAGTTGTAACATTAAGTGTGTAACTTATTATGTCTTTCTAAAGGAAATCTTCAGATTTATCTGGCGGAATATGCTTAACACCATTTTAGTTTTCCACCTGTCTAAATTAGGAGGTGTCATCCAAAGCTTTTCCTTGGATGATGTTGCCATAAGTATTAAAATATTTCTATGAGAAAATTTTTTTTGAAATTTGTAGACTGTTTTGGAAAAATATTTCAATAATTGATTGTCAGAGCTTCAAATTCTATCAGTGTGCAAACTGCAACCTGTTGCAACCTAATATGTATCTACACCATACATAATCATAGCTACTCTGTAGCTTGCACTCAAAGCAGGAGAAGAAACTATGGTGGAGATTAAGAATATACCAAATGTGTAGAAACAATTAGAAATGTGGTTAAACAATTCCTCATGATAATGGACTAAATATATAGCTAGCTATGCTCTACAAAGACAGGGAAAGATATATCCAGTGGATAAAACTTTTCCCTTCAAACGTGCTTGAGGAAATAGATTTCAGTAAAAGTATTTTCAATAAAACTCTTAATATTATTCTAAAATATAATGAGCTAAATGAGTTCAGGATTAATTACCACAAACACCTGGGGATATGGAAGTACTTTCAGTGACCTATGTTTGCAGTATTAACTGGGAACTGAATCAGGAATTTAGGTGATACCACTACTGTTAGTTGCCAGATGCGATGCTGCCCTTTACCTTGAGCTCTATAAAGCAGCACCAATATTTTGCCTGTCAAGAGTTTGAGTCCTGGACTTTCCATCAATATTGACCCATTTGCTACTGAAAAAGGGCAGATTTCTGACTCTGAGGACAAATAGCATAGCACAACCAAACATAAATTGTCTCTCCTCCTGGAAAGCTGCTTTCTCCATACATTTATTGGGATAATCTCTGGCCTTACTCCATCCCTCATCATTTGCAGAACTTTCTCCAGCTGGCATAGGACAAACTATTCTGAATTTGCTGAAAACTTAACAATATAGATAAGTGGGTGCAAGGACTCCAATCTACCCTGTTCCTGTTCATTTACTGATGGGGATGTATTAATTAAGGTATTCTGGAGTAAAGAGTGACAGATATAACAGATTCTGCCCTTGTTTATATATTTCTCAATGAATGTATTGTAGTTTTAAAGAAATCACACAAGCAGTAGCGAGATCAGAAGCGGGTTCTCAGTGCTGATTTCAAAGACCTAGTCTGAAAGTCCTAAGAGATACTTAGGTATAAGCTAGAGATTCAAGCAACTCCACAGTGACAGCTGAGGAAGGAGGAGGACTTTATTAAGGTCCAATTAATCTTGTGCTAAAGTAGCTAGCAAAAAAGGTCACATGAATAGCATTCTAAATATGCCCAGTTCTCTCCCATTATGTGCAGCAAGTCAAAGCAAATAACTTTTACAGGAACTTAAATTATTTTTTTACAGTTTGTCCATTACACATGGACAAAAGAAAAGTCCTGTTCTTGGGGCATCATTTCAGTGCCTCTCCAAGGCAACAATTTAAACTTGGTTGGCAAAAGGGCTCTTTGGCCACTGCAAACTATCTTCATAAAAAATGAGATGGGAAGAGGTTGGTGGAAAAGACAGTGGCATAAATCTCTACCAGAAAGCTTTTTGATCCTGCATAAATTCTAAAGATAGGCAACACAAACTGCATAACAACTAGGTAGCTGGATGCCCATATGCAGCCCATTGGCATATTAATAGTGGGGGAAAAGCACTTTCAAGTATTTTGTACCCAAAAAATAGTCTCATAACATGAATCACTGGAAAGAATTTAGATAGCACAAGTTTTTTTGGTGTAAGTGAAGGGCTCCTGCAGTTTCCATTTGAATACTATGTTTCCATGTTTTTCCTATCCCCAACAGATACTAATTTTGTGATGCTTAATCAGGGTGACAGTTATTGACATCTAGGGAAAATGTATCATTGATTTACTGGTTTTCTGTCACTGTTTTGGCAACAGGCAAAGCAACAGGCACACAGAATGGCTTAAGTTTATTGTGGGGCAACTCCTTTTATAGGGATTTCAAATTTCCCTCGTTCACAGACATGATTGCTTAAGGGTCTCAACTCCACCTAGCCAATGATATGGATGCATCTGTGCTTCAGAGAGGTTGGCTGAGGTCCTCTCTTTGGGTTCTGACCCATTGTTATCATATCTAGGAACCTGTTTACTTCGAGCTAGGCTGATATAGCTGGTATCTGTTGATCCAAATTATCAGTGCAGCTTGTAGACCCACTATAGCTGTCACCGTTTTCCATTCACAGAGAGCGAAACTGAAGGACCATTGGGAAATATGAACTAAAATTGCTTGAAAAATATTTATCATTTACTAGTTGAAAGTAACTGCTAGAAAGATCGTTTCTGATGAAGTCTTATTCCAGGTTTGTCAGAATAATGACTGAAAATGAAAAACTGAAGGCGTTTATTTGCTCTGGTTGCTGAGTTACAGGGAACGGTAAGTCCTAAGTGTAATGGGAAAGCAGTGAATTCCCAAAGCTTCATGTGTAATGCTCTGGTTTCAAAATGAAAGGACCAAATTGGAGAGCAATATTTTGCTAGCATTTTTTTAAAGAAGCCATCTCTAACTTGGCTTAATGACATGCCGGTTTTTCAGGGTCAAATGCAAAGTTGTACCTCACATGCTTTCCAGCAGAAAAGACCAGGACAGTATCAGGCAGTTCCTTCCAGTGTGGATCCCACCAAGATCCTCTGGGGAGAGCTGATCCCAGCAGGGTGGGAAAGCAACACTGGGCAATGAGTGATCAAGGGCCATGGGACACTGTTTGTGCCATAAGCATCAAGGAACTCATATGTAGCTAATACAGCATCAGCTGGGGCCTGGCATGGCTGGAGTAACAGGAATGTGACGTGTGGTGGCAGAAATGGTTCCTGCAAAAATATGGTGGCAGCTGCAGCTTTCTTTCTGGCTTTGTTTGGGGTTTGGGTTTTTTTTTTTTTTTTTTTTTTTTTTTTTTTTTTTTTTTTTTTTGTTAGTTGGTTGGTTGGTTGGTTGGTTGAGGGTTTTTGTTTTTTGTTTTTTTTATGAAGGAAGACTTCCCCGTTTTTGTGCAGGTATTTAGTGGATAGGCATCTATTCGTGAAATGGATATGTACTGTGATCTCCCTGCTCAGCAATAAAGGGTTTTTGAATCCACATTGACTGCGTGTAGAGGGGGTTCTGTCAGCACTCTAGAGGCTGAAATGCAGCTCGTTAAAGTGATGCTTCCATGCATAGGTGAGCAGGAGAGTCAGCAAGAGGGTGTGAGGTTTGTACAGCTGGACTGAGGCAATCAGCTAGCAGGGCCTGAACCTTGTAAGTTCTTTTATTTCATTAAAAGCAGGGGGGGAAAAGCAACTTTCAGCATCTTGATTTGTTCCAGATGTAATGAAGTGGGTGGAGAAGAGTTTTGAAGTGTCTCAGACTGTGTTTTCCTCGAGTTGACAGAGTACTGACCTTCAGGATGTCTTGACCAACAGCAGCAGAAGTGTTGCTAATGGCATTTGTTGAAATTGTTTTGGATCTGCTACAAATACATAATTGAACTTGTAGCATTCACTGCAGAAACCATGAGTTCTCTTGGATAGTATCTTTCTAGTAATTTTCATTTTTCATAATCAGCTCAGAGAAATATTTTCTTTCTACAATGGTGGAGTGAGTCATAGTAGCACCTCTGACTTAAATGTGTTCATGAAGATACTTATGCATTTGGTTCATCATGAAACAAAGATTAGATTAGAAATAAAATTGCTTTTCTGGTTAACATGAAAATGTCCCCGTATTTACAACAACAAAAAAGAGTTTGTGTATGTAAAACGTTTAAAGGAAAAAAAAGAACTCATCCTAATTTGTGCCAGGTTTAAATGTCTTTAGTGGTTTTTCATAATGGGCACAACTCCTTCAATGAGATGCCACTCAATAAACAATTACAATTAAAAAAAATCAATGCCCATTAACTTGGCTTCTGGAGTAGCTTTTCACTAAAGATGTCACCAAATGACTCATATCAGAACCTAGCTGTATCCTTAGCATGATACACAATCCATTGCTTGCAAGAAACAACCTCTTCTGGCAACTGAGTTCTTTACAATGTTTTCTAAGGAACTGCTAACACTTGTGGTGATTTCCTCAGAATTCCCTTGTTCTTCCCTGGGTGTGTTTTCCCCTGTTGCAAAGCTGTGAACATTGAAAATTACTATCATGCACAATGGCCACCTTCATGTCTCCTTGTGCTGTTGATCTCTCATCCTGTAAATGGCCCTGATTTATGTATTTGCTAAAGGAAAAGGGAGGATAATCTCACAGAAAGTGTTCAGGGATAATCTCATGGGAGGTTAAGAAGGATTAATGTTATCTTATTGAAATAAAACTAATTTCATGTATAGAAGGATGTATTTTGCCTAAAGAAAGAATAGATAAAATTAAATCCTATGCAATACATTTAACTGCGTCTCTAAATGCATTTGAAAATAATAACTCTTAACTACTGTGTTTACTATGTAATGTGAGCTGAAGTCATAAACCAAAGTTTATATCTCAGGCTTTCCCTTCGTCTGTAACCCAGTTTTTACGAGATATTCTTTTGAAGTCATTGTACTTTATTGTGTACACTGATAGGGACTTTAATCCACTGATTAATGGCACAACAGAATGACAGTTCCAAAATATGTACTCGGCTATTCAGAAAACATTAATCTTCAGAGCTGTGTTGTATTTAAAAAGCAATATATTTTATAATCCTGTAGAATGCTTTCCTGCATACACATAGTGCTGTGTTACTAAAACCTTTATCAAAAAATACTCAAACCAACTTGTTTATCATTTGTTCTCCTACAGTTTTCAATAATTAGAGGATCAATTAATTAAAAGATCAAAAGCCTAAATAGTAGGTCAATTATGATTCTCCTTTTAAAACATATTTTGTGTGCTTCTATATATGAACATAAAATAGCTGTTCATATTGAAGCAATCTTCAGGCTTCAAAAAAACAGATAGATCTGAAGCCAAAGTTACCTTTTTTTCCCTTCTTTGTTTCTCTCATGCATAATTCTTAAATGAACACCAGGCCCCATGCTGTAGCAAATTAAAAGCCTTTGTATGTAAGGAACAGGGAATTGCTGCACATTTCAAACAGCAACTTCAACTTCTGAAAAAACCCTGATGGTGCAAAATGGTAGAAGAATGTACAAGCTTTAAGGAAGGTAAAGTGTTTAAAAGCCTTTTCCGATGTGCATGAACACATCCCAAATGTTGTTTCTCCTTACCAGAAAAGGCTCTTGTTGACAGGGCAAGATAGCATTAAGAATTTTCAACCATCAAGGTCCACCACCTTTCACACCCACACAATCATCCTGCTTTTCCCACCTACATTTCTCTCAGCTGCAAACACAGAATCAGAACAGAATCATCCTTTTGTCCCTCCTGTAACCACACAGCTTGCCTCCTCCAAGAACTGGTATTGATCAATCCCCATCCCTCCCCCATTTGCCCAAGTACAAACCAAGATATCAAACTCTACAGCTCATGCACAGTCCACAGAAAAAGTCTTTCTCTTCCACCCTCCCATTTCACTGTCATGGTTCCATTTGAACCTGGAAATACAGATGTAGACACTGGTTGAATTTCTGCAGCCCTGCAGGATTTTAAGTGATATGCTGTTAAAGATCTCCCAGGTGGGGCTAGGAGCTTTTGCCTTAAATAATTCTATCCTCAGGACTTTGCTATACTGATGAAGGAGCAGTTTCATTGTGATTATTACAAGAGAGACATTTCTGCCTCCAACGAGCCACCCCTGTGCCACAGACATTGATCCTGTTATTTGGACTATGGGTCAACAGGCAGGATTTGCCCAGTTCTTGGATGTAGTTTGACATTCTCATGTTATAAAATCATATTCATTTGCTGAGGTTTTGCCACTCATCATGTGGCTTTTTGTAGCATTTTCTGAACCCTAAGTGTTTCGTGCCATTTACCAAACTAGCAAAAAAAAAAAAAAAAACAAACCAACAAACAAACAAACAAACAAGAAAAAAAAACACCAAACCAAAAACCAACTTTATTTCACTCATATTCCCTCATGCAATTAGTTTATTTCTGCTCTGTCCCCATTTCTCTTTATTCCTGATATGTGCTGTTATGTATACTTAGAAAACTTAGAAATTATCACTCTGGGGATAAGCAAATTATGGTTTTCTCTTACAATTGTTTTTTCCATCCCTCCTTAGAAGTTACTTTTTAAGGAAGTCTGTATTGCAAATGGAATTTAATATTGGAATTGCGTTTGTTTCATTTTTCCTGTAAGACAGAAAAATTAAAATTTAAAGTATTTAAAATACCATATCTTAAATGCTAAGTTTTCCCAAAGATATTTTAATGGGAAAACTTTAAAATAATATATTTAGTGGGGTTTGGGGTTTTTCTCTGTGGAAATGCTACTGTGGTAGCATGTTGTTTACTAACACCATTCCATGAAGTTATGAGCAGATGGATGCCTATACCCAGGAAAGCATATGGGTGTACAGTTACACTCTCTCAAAGCTAAATATTGAGCATGAGCACAAATGTTTTCCAAGTTAAGACTTCAATGAGGACTACATAGGTAAAAGGCACTGAGAAGTGTTGCACTACCTCTTATTTATGCCTTTTATTTTTTTTTTCTGAGCGTGTGAAAGACAATTCTTTGGATTGTCGCTAAAGATGAGGGTGCTATATCCATACAGGTAAATTGGATGTTTACTCAGTCACTGGATTACCTTACATGCAGTACTAAACCAGTGTGGTTTAGACCTGGGACAGTTCACATTCTCCCAAACAACTCCTGGGCTACCTTGGGATATATGGGCTGCTACATTATTTTAGAATTATATTGAAAGTGAGTGTTTCAAAATGTAAATGATTTGATCTTATGAATATGAACTGATCCATATTGCTGGACTCATTGCCATAGCAAACTTTGCCTTTAGAAGTGTTTGAATGTAATCGTTATTTTCAGAGATGAAAATAAATTCTAGTCAACTCAATTCTATCAATTATGGGAAATCTTTCTTCCATAAATTAACATTACATAATCAGTCTCTGAAAAGTTCCTCAAATTTCACATGGTTATTTCTCAATCAAAACTTCAGGCCTATTTGCAGACATTTTTGTGTAAGTGATTTTAATTTACGTTGTTTTCTTTTTTTTCCTCCCACAGAAATATGTCAGCAAAGAAATACTGAATGTATGCATACTTATATATTTATGTATTTATGTCTTGGTTTTTCGTGCTTGCCCATTCTTGGCAAAATTGTGGATCACACTGATCCTTCTTTTAGAGGTGCAGTGCTCAAATAATATCTTTAACTAAGTGCACCAGGACCTTGCATTCCTTGCAGGACTTGCAGTATTATCAACAGATTCTAACTATACATCAGCCATGAAAACATCACTACATTACCAAGCTGCAGGAAAGCTTTACCAACATCCACACAGAGAGCAAATAACCAGGTTTTCCACAATGCCTTCTGTCTGCACAACTGAAAGCATTAGTGCATTTTGCCAGAAGTGAAAGGAGGTATTTAAAAAGCACAGGGAAGCTGCAGCAGCAAGGAAGCACATTTCAACAGCTATTGTCAGTTAGGCTTATTGTGAACTAATACCATGCCTCCTTTTATTTTGTCACTGTGTCCTATCTGCCATCTTCCTGTCCCTCCACATTTTCCTCCTGGCAGGGCTAGTGCTTGTTTCATAATAACTGTTCTCTCTCTGTGTCAAGGACCCTCTTATGAGTGACTCTTTGTGCTATTTCATCCTGTCCTCCCTTATGCCTTTCTGTTTCTCTGGATTAAAATCCTGCTCAGACCCCCAACACCTCCTGCTGAGTTGAGTGGTAGGAGCATCTGTCATGGGCTCTGTCACTCTTCTTGTTCCATTAAGACCAGAACAGATTATTTTGTCAACTCAGCTGGTTTGTGAACTCATACTAAATGTTTTATTTGCTGGGTCATCTTATCCAAACTCTTTCATCCCCAGTGGCAGCATTCCTTATTCTCTTCTCAGAACAGGTGCCATATGTATTACTTCGTCCCTTTCCTCCTATCTCACATTCATCCACTCCTCTCCTTTCTATCCAAGGGGCAACTCCAGTTTTTCTTTCATCAGCTCATATCCTCTTCATATTCCATAACATCATAATTTTTTTGCAAAATGTGTTATCAATCTATTCTGTTCTCTTGAGTGCCAGGAAGTACTCTGTATTTTTGATTGCCTTATCAAGTGTGAAACTGTTAATGGTTGGAAAGTCAGTTACAGAAGTTCTTAAACCAGGGGTTGTACTAAAGAGATGGCAAAGAATGCACACACGTCCTTTTCCACTTGGCTTAGCCAAATTCTGGAGTTTTCTACCTATAAATTATTAGAATAGTCCCTAAAACCTGGATGTGATGGAATACAATCTTTCAAGTATTTGTCTACTACTTCACGAGTAAAGTAGTAGACAAAATGAGAGATTTTTTCTTTAAATTACTGGAAGCTCCCAAAATAGCACAAGTAGGGTTATCCTGATAGTATTTTCAGCTTTTCTGAAATTTGTCTTTTTTTTTTCATACTGCTTGTTATAGCCACGCACTTTAAAGATGCAACTAAATTAATTTCTTTCCCAAGGGTTTTTCCTTTCTGTTAAGCCACATGACTCAGTTTGTAACTAAGTAGTGTTCAGCTATTCACCACAGAAAATTGGTTTCAGAATTTGCTGAATCACATACTGCCTGGGCGTCCTTGTTTTTGCCAAAAATTTCGAAATATGGCATGAAAAATCTGTTACCAAGAAGAGAGATTTCAGTTTTTCTCTTAGAGTATTTCTATATTTTTCTAGAATTTGTATTGCCAGGGGTATTTTTATAATGATCATAAAATCTGCTGTACTCACTTAAACCTCCCATTATGTGTGAAAGAGCAACACTACATGCTTTAGGTTAATTAGAGCATAATTCCCCAAGCAACTTACATATGCGCTGGCACTGAAATGAAAACTTTAGGCTGGTTGGCTGATTTTAATGGTGCCCTATCATTTTCCATCTGTCAAAAAACAAACCAGTAGGCTATTCTGTTCCCTTCTGACCTCTCACAGAGAGAACACTCACTGGAGACACAAGCTTTTATCAGGAATGCTTGAATCATCACCCATCACACTAGTTCTGCACATGCAAGGTGGAGAGCACCATGGCAGGGTATCTGGCCATGGTATTTCTTTGCCCTTGTCAAAATTGGAAGTGTTTAACAGTTCTCTGTAATCTCCATGTATCTATGATAAACATACAGCAATCTGTGCATTAATGAGTATGTAGCATTGCCTTTCCTTCAGTGAAAGTCCTTGCTCAGAATCCTGTATGAACAGGGTATATTTAATACTTAGGCAAACTGCCTGCAATAAAACTATTTTGAGCTCTCTTCTAGATGATCTGCCCTTTAGATTAGTTCAGGTTCACACAGCTGCACAGCGAATAGAAATATTTCACAGCTCAATAAATGGGGCAGCTGGTATTTTGATTCATCTCAGAGCAATTTCACTGTGAATCAATAAAGTATGGTGCTCATTTTGAACAAAAGAGCACGTTTCATGAGATATCATCATTGTCATCATGGTCAGCTTCTAGCAGCCTAGAGATGAATGGATGTATCTCTTAGAGCCTTACCTTTTCTCATCTTAACGTACACGATGACATTTCACTTCTCTATCAGTTATTAGGTCACAGACATTTGAAATAAAAAAAACAAGAAAACAAACAAAACCAGGAAAAAGGACAAAAGAAAAAAAGATAAAAAGGATTTTTTAAGCATTGCTTGCATGAAAAACAAAAAGCAGTTGAAATTTCCCTTGTTTCCTGGGAAGGAATACCCCACAGGGATATCAAAACATATCAACACTCCAGGAGCACCTCACCATGCTAGAATCAGAATTCCATTTCTTAACTTCTACAATGATAATGGCTCTGCCTTCTTTGCTAATTTTAACTTGGCTGTTTTGCACTTGCAAGACCACCCTTTTTCTCTTTGTTTTGTTTCAGTCCAATGGTCTCTAAAATATGGCTCTAGTCTGTGTCAAGATATTTATCTTGTACTTTTGTCTGTAGAAATAACTCTTAAGCAGTCACTTCCTGCTTTGGTTTTATGTCAGCAATATTTCCTATCTTTTGGCTGAGATGCTGCTTGAAGAACTATTGGCAGCATTTCAGATACTTCCTTATTTGTGAAATACAATGATAATTCATTTATGTTTTGAGATGGAAAATGTAACCGGGCATCACCTCTTCATAAAACATCATTTGAAGGCCACTGAAGCTTTCATCTCTGGCTATTCAAGCCCAAGACTACATTTATTTTTTTAAGAAGTTATTGATTTTTTTTCTTCCCTTGCTCCATCAGATTTAAATAGATTTTTCTTGCATATTTTTCTCAAGTCTAATTTTCAAGAATTATAATTTCCAATAATATGGCTAAATTGGTAATTCTGTTTCTACAACCATGTAGTTTTTATTCAAATTGTTACTTTTTAGCCTGAAATTGTCAGTACTTGGTCTTATTCCAAAGTTGCTTCCTTTTACTAAAATGGAGCTTTGTTCATCTTTCAAAAGAACAGAAAAACCTGCTCTTATATTATAAGACTTTGCTTCACAGGAAATAGGTGAAACCTTGCATGGAGCTAGGGATTTTTTTCCTTGAATAATGTAACAAACAGGAGCTCTTTCCTTATTTCTTATAGTTGATATCACAAAGTAAACACTTTGCAAATAATAAATATTTGGGTAAAATTATATATTTGTTTTAAATCACAGATTTTCTGGGCATAATACTGAGTTAATACCTCCTTTCTTGAGCTCATTTAGTAGCTTGACTCTAAATAGACCTATGACACCTCCGTTTTTTTGACTGCATCACTCTCATCCCTAAAGAAATAACGTAAAAAGTCAGCCAATGGCCTTTTGACCACTGCTAATTGTACTCCTTAAAAGCTGTAGACAGAGGCAGTCAACTTCTTATTGCATATCAAACTCTTGAAGAGGGGGATATTTGGCATAGTGCTGTTGATGCCTAGAGAGGATACCTAGAACAGAGGCTAGGCAGTGTTAGAGGAATAAAGTAAGTATTTATTGAAAGGCCTTCATAGGGTAAACCTTGGGCAGCACAAGAGCCGTGGCTCCACCCAAGATGAACTCTGAGTCACGAGTTTTCACACTTTAATAAAATTTGGTCCATTTCCGTATTGGGGTTAATTGCCCAATTACAGGTTCAGATCATGAAGTCCCATCCTCCCAGTTTGCTCTCCTCAGTTTGCTGCTGTTTGTACTTTTTGGGCCTTAAGCTGCAATGGTGTCCTTGGTTCTCAGGCTGGAAAAGGATCGTTTTGTCTAATAAACTGTGAAGAAAACTTGCTAACACTTTATATGAAGTTCAGAGTTATACACTAATGCAGTACAAAATCTGGAAAATAGGAAAAATAAAACTTAAGGCATCACTGTACCGCTCAGAAAATTTTTGAAACTCCTCCCGAATATTTCATGGTGTTTTTTTGGTTTGTTTGTTTTTCATGAAGCCAAGTCTTATTGCCCTTCTGGGAATGTTTGGTTGAGGTTTGGGGTACAAGAAGCCCGTTGCCTTAGAGTAAAAGATTGTCAGGGAGAGTCAAAAGGGTGTTGTCTCTATGCATGGTGCTCACATTCACACTGAGTATTGTCTGAACTGTGTTGTGGATTTTTCCTATGAATTCCAGTAGCCACTTGAACTCAAGTGGATTATGGCATGAAATTTGCCAACCAATATTATCTGGGTTTTGATTTCTTTACAACATAACAAAGTGGTGTTAACTCTGTTTTGCCAGTTATTTCATATCACTGTGGCTTTGGCAAAGAGTAAACAAAAATATTGTGGAAAATAAAGTGTTTGATGTACTGAGGGATCTTTATTTAATATATTTTTACCAACTGGGAAAAGTTTAGTCTTATTTCTCAAAAGCCCTTGCGGCGGTAATTTTATCCTGAATGTCAGTATCCCCATAGCCTAAATATTTTTCATTTTCCACAGTGTTACAAAGACACAGTTAAAATGTACTTACAAGAGACAAACAATACTGCTACAGGTGTAGCTGGCAACAGAGAGAGTCATATTTTAAAGCTATATATATAGAAGAAAGATAAAATGAATTTAACTTGCTATTAAAATAAATGGAAGCCCCTGGGATTTTCCTTTTTCTTGTTCTGCAATTTTACAGAGGGTAGAAAGGCCAAGAATCTTCAAGGTAATTGGATGCCCAGTTGCATCTACAGCCATGAACATATGCCAAACCATATAAGCCAAACCAGGTGTCCTAGTAAACAAAATTTATGTTATGGTGGAAGGTTGTTAGCCTGCAAACACAAGCTTTTGTGTTTGGCTTTGTAGTCTTTTATCTCAGACTTGAGGATGAGATTTTTTGCCAAAAGTTTTCCACATTTCAACTGAATAGATTTTATCTTTCTGCAAATCCCACATAGCTACATTCAAACAAGTAGTCCTCAAAATTGTCCTTAAATCCTCTTCAAATCCTGCCTAATTCTGGGTATGCCTCCAACCATACGGTTCTCTGTTTTGCCTAGGCATCTGCAAACATATCTGTGGGAGCACCCAGAGCCTCTTGCATTTTGAGGTGAAGGAAATGTGTTTCTGAGGACAAATCCACAGAAGCCCTAGATATTAGAGGAGTGAGGTAGGAGATGGAGGGCACCTTCACATCTCAGCTCTTCTCATATTGGTGGAGGGGGGATGTGGACTCTCTCTTTCCAACTCCCATGAGGGTGACATAAAGGTGTGAAACAAGCCAAATATATCTTCATTTTTCCTGTTGCATCTGTGTTGCTCTGTGGAAAGAAATGCACAATGCAAAGATCAAAAGAAAGCAACTGAAGACTAATACAATTCTTTCTAATAGGGGCAGGAGGGCTGAGCTCACCAAGGGGATGGAAATCGCCTGTATTCTGATTTCTGTTCTGTTCTCAGTCGTTTGGGCACCACCCGCTGAGCATTCATTGGGCTATTACCATCATCTGCTATCTCAGAGATTCTGGACACTTTAGTGGGCTATAGCATCAGTAAGTCCCACCCAGAAAAATAAATGTAGCCATCCTAACAGTGGTCCTGGTGCCAAAGGAGATGGCAGCAGCATGGCTGCAAACTCCCGTGAGCTGTCATGATTGCCCATTACCACCACTTCTGATTTAAAATGAGTGGAGCTTTGGCAGCTCTTCTTCATTTGTGATTTGATCTCATTTGACACACAGACAAATAATGTTTCTAGTTGTTGATAACACTACAAATAAATTTGCAGGACATGCTTAAATACAAAAATAGACAGGGTAGAAAGTGTCTGGAGAAGTTTCTGGGAAAGGGAGATTTAAACACTGACATTGGTGTGGAAATAGAAACTGGAACAGATTTCTAGTCTCAGTAGTAAATTCATTAAGCACAAAAATCTACTTGTTCCTGTGTTTTACTGGTAGGATAGTTGAGGCTCAAATTATATTTAATGTGGAAGTTTGCTGTGTGTAATTTCAGCCTCTGTGTGATCAAAGGGATACTTAGGGGTAAACGCTCACATTACTGTGTGCATGTCACCTCTGAGACTTAAACTGTATTCCTTATGTGCTATGGGAGTCTTAGCTGGACACTGAATTAAACTCAAGGTTCATAAATAGGCCAAAGACACATTCTTGATACATGTTGTTAAAATTAAAAATGTACACATATGGCCATTATAAAGTGATTTTTGCTGCCCTTAAAATATGTTGAAATTTCCTTTCTGAAAATTCTCTGAAAAACTCTGGACTGCAGTCTATCAATCCTGGACTTTTTTGAAGTAGAAAAGAAAAATAAAGAGGGAGTGATCTTCAGAAAGAACATGGGAAAATTACAATGGGTTCTTTCCCACTATTCAAAGTCCAATGTATAGGAAAATGCTGTCTAGTATTTGTAAAGAATCACAGAATCACAGAATCACAGAAATTCAAGGCTGGAAGAGACCTGTAAGATCATCAAGTCCAACCCATGTTCTAACAATTCAACTAGATCATGGCAGCAAGTGCCACATCCAGTCTTTTTTTGAACTCTTCGAGGGATGATGACTCTACCACCTCCCTGGGTAGATGATTCCAGTATCTGACCACTCTTTCTGTAAAATACTTCCTTCTTAATTCTAACTTGCATCTCCCTTGGTGCAGCTTGAGACTGTGTCCTCTTGTTCTGTCTGTTGTCGCCCGGAGAAAGAGGCCGACCCCCAGCTCACCACAGACACCCTTCAGGAAGTTGTAGAGAGTGATAAGAAGACAAAGGGTTGATAGACAATCAAATACATCTTTAACTGCTGAAGGGAGGAACAGGGTAGGGGGAAGGTCATCTTAATGCAATTTCAGTTAGAAACACAATAGTTTGGGGTTTTCTTTCAGGGATTTTTTTATTAGTAAGCACAGAAGCCAAAATTATTCAAATGACACAAATCCAGCGATGATCTGAAAAGTAATGGGATAATGTGCTAAATTATTTTTCCTTTTGTTCTGTCACATTTTTAATCCCTTTCTTATGTCCATGTGGTGAAGGAAAATAAGGATTCTAAGCCTTTTTTCATGTCTTATTTATAATCTTCTTTGAAAATTTAGTATTACTAATTTTAGCTGTATAGTATTTAAATATAGGCTAGTACCCAGGCTAGTAGACATTGCTCTGCAGAAGCAATGAAGAAATCCAAGGCTGTGGAAATTATTCTTCTTCATAAAGAGAAATACGATAAAAATTTGTAGGCAGAAATAAATCCCCAGCTTGTTCTTTTTCAGGCTGTCAGACACGGTGTTTTTGAAGGCTGAGCCAGCAGGTAGGGACAGGTACTGTGGGGGCTTCTGTAGGCATTCCTTTCTTCCACGAGCTCCTCTGAGGCTGTCCCCTGTGTTCAGCACAGCTTCAGACAGAAAGGATTATTCTGTAAATGATGTATGTTTCTCTGCTTTAGCTAGCTCCTGCCCATTTCGTTTTCTTTTCAAAGGATAAAATACATAGCAATTATTTCTTCTCTTTAACTTGTTTATCTGAGGCCAGCTACAAGGCCATAAAGCTCAGAGTGACCTAAGAAACTTCAGGTGATATAAAAAGACTTTACTTGTTTGGAATCCAGATGTAAAAATAAAACTGGGGCTACTTTGGAGGCTGAGTCTCTCCTCTGCAATACAACCCATTAAGAAAGAGAAAGAGAGAGATGAGTGAAAGAAAAAGTAAAAGCTACAGAAAAGTAAGAGAGTCAAGGGAAAAAGGAACCTTGAAGGTCTCCATGTCCTAACTCATAAATATAACCAGTGGATACTGCCCTGAAATTTAAAAAACGTCTTTATTTAAAAGGTTCCATATTCTCTTTCAGCAAACTGTTCCTTCACTTAAGGATCCTTTCTCTTATAATTTTCTCTAAAATCTAATGTAAATTTTCCTTCTGAAGTATTCTTTTATTTCCTGCCCTATTCCCAGGGGACATGAACACAAGTTGGTCTGCCTCTTAGCAGGTCCAGAAAATACATGCAGCATGATTTTGTATTTTCCCTCATTCGTCTCATTGCTACACTAAGACAAACTCCTTTTCTCGCATTTTCTTAAAGGTCCCATTTACAAGACTTCCAGTTATTCATGAGACTTCCCAGAACAATACACCAGAATTGGCCCATGTCTTTCAGAACCACCTTTCAGTAGTTCTGAATGTTATGAAAGGACTGCTTCAGTATTTCATTCAATTTACACCTTCTTCAGCATTAATATCTATCAGTAGCTTCACTAGAAATTTGGGTTGCAGGATGAGTTTATCTGACCAAATGTAGATAGTTAAATCTGATCTTGTCTCCCTAGCTCATTTGGGTAAGGGAAACAGGCAGTTTTAAAGTAGGATCTCAGTTATGCAGAAGGAGATGTCTACATCTGTTTGAGAATTAAAAGGAAATCAGATCTAAAAGTGCCTATTATTTTTATTTAACTGTATGAAGTCTGGAGTGCAATTGCCTACAAGTCAGTAATAGGAACCTATAGAATAATATGTTCAGAAGAAAAAGCCTGGGGCAGACTTTTGTTGATTTCCTATGCATACCTACAGAGAAATAGGTGACTGTATCTTCAGGAATTTCTTATTTGCCCTGAAAAAAGATGGCTAACCTTCAGAAGCTTCACAACATTCTCTAGGAAATAGGATGTTACAGAAGGATTGAACATTTATTTAGGCTGTTAAGGCCAAAGGGGGAGCAAGAGGATGGAGCTAGGTGAAAAAGATAAGGCTTTTCATGAATTAATTTTTCCTATAGCTCTGTAATTTGGCGCATATATGTCACATTCAATATGTGATGCCTGATTAATCTGTAATATGAATGCAGAATTTTATACTGCTGTAAATTTTTTTAATATCTGAAAATGCATTCCTAGTATACCTAATTCTCCCATTGGGAGCACTGGCAAAATTCCCAGTGGCTTGAATAAAAAAACAAATAAAATGCAGAATAAAGGAACAGCGTTTAAATCAAGAGTATAAACCAATTAGGTGTTTTCATGTTTGGTCTTTGAACTTCTGAATATAATTAATGCCTATTGTTCTGTTTCAAAAGGCACCAATCCTGTCAACCTTGCTGACTCCAGCCTTTTTCATGCCAACACTAAGGGCTGTCTTCTGTTCTGTTTTAGCCAAACATCATCATGTGCCCTTCCCATGTGTCCCTCTCTTCCCTTAGCATCCAATGTTCTTAGACTCCCTTTTCTAATCAAATCTTTTAACAGATGATAAGAGGGCAGAACGTATGCAAATTATCTTAGTGAAGTGGATACTAAATAACTGAATCAGCAACATAACTTCCAACTACCACACTAATTAATCTCATATTTATGAGTCATTGTCAACTGTACATTTTTGAAGTGCTGACAGATATAGCTGGCATCCAGCAGTAAATAATGTTTCAATGGTCTCTTACAGGCCAGGATGCAATTTAAAGCTGTGAATGACTGAAAATAAGATAGGGTAATGTATAAACACAGACAGACCAAATTATTTTATCCCACCTTAATTACATGCTTTTACTTTTTTATTTGGCTAGCTCTGTATTAGAGAATTGAATGTGTAGAATATTGTGCTCATTTGTCATGTACTTAAACACAACCTAACTGAACAATACCTAGTAAACAGAAATGTTTGTCAGAAGTATCCTCATTACTCAGCAGCCAGTGCCATTCACTCACTACCTTAGGCCAAACGGATTCCCTGGGATCATGCGCGATTAAGCCGATTCCCAGTATATCTGATTAAATGAAGTGTAGAAATCTACCTGTGAAACACTATAGCATACATTGCTCACTAAACTTTCCACCACCTACAGTTTTAATGAGGGGTTTCCTTCTCACTCCTTGTAAATTGGTCTAAGTGGGACCATTAAATCCTCTGAGGGTGTGCACATCAGAAATATGGCAGCCTGGATTTGGCAGATCTCTCCTGACCAGAATGGCATGGATGATACCCTAGTCCAGGGTCTTGAAAATTATTTTCAGGAGGTCTGAAATCAGAAAATAGAGTCATAGTTGAAATATCCTCCCTTAACTCTTCTTGCTGTTCCTGGATATGGAACAGTCCATGACAGAAATTAACAACTAAGTTATAAGAGAAATCAATCTCTTATTTAAACATGTGCTTTATGAGACTGAATTCTTCCTGAATAACCATTCCATCTCAATGTGATTACATATATGCATATATATATCATACACACCCTCACAAACACACACACACACACACACTATATATGTATGTATATATGTATGTATAATTCCATATCAGGGACTATTCCTTGCACCTGTGGTATAATTGTAACAGTATGAGGGACAGATGCAAACCTGGTAAGGACCTTCCTGATAAAAATATGCTTAGAGTTAAATAAAAACCTTTGTAGCATATATACTGGTGAACTCAAAGAGATGCTGGCCAAAACCTCTGTACAATTCAATAACGAAAAAGTCTCCAGATCTACCAGTCTCTATTACTTCTCTGATTCAGGAGAAGGAGTCTGTAGCCTTGAGGACAAGGGAAAGAGCTCTTCTCTAGGTACATGGTGATTTCAACACAGCTTCCTCTCTCTCTGCTGTTGAGCAAAAAGGAAAAAGCACAGTTTTAGTCAAAAGCAGGATTTTTTGCTGCTGCTGATGTCAGCATTCACACATTAATGCAGTCTGGATGGATTTTCAATTAAACAATGCTGAGATGAGCCTGTCACCCAGGAAATGTGAGCAGATGGAGGAAGCAAATGCAAGACAGAAAATGTTATTAGTTTCATACTATTTTGTCCTCAGTGGCATCATTTCTGTTCCTCCATGAGGCACACAGGATGAGTTTGAAGATGAAAAATGCATTGATAGCATTTGATTCATTCTCTTTCTACTGTTTGGCAAGAAGTCATGCTGTGCCCTGCCACCAATTCTGGTGACCTTGAAGGTCAATCATTCCATATTTTGAGCAAGTGCTTGCTCATCTCATTCTGAACGATGAAATCCCCAGTGTAGCACAATGTAATGAAATAATTCAAAGCCTCTGAAGATTTTCCTATGCACTACTTTTACATTTTTCAACTTTTCTTTATTTCTTCATACTTGTTATACCTTTTAGTTTCTACCTTACTTCTTTTCTCGCTTGAAGAAAGCCGAAATTATAATTCCTCTCCCAAAGTACTTGTATTACTGTGAGCCCCTTCTGCTTTCATTAGGCAGATGCTCATGCAGTAGGCAGAAACAAAGAGACACTCAAGTGAAAAAATGAGCTCTGGGCTGCCTATGCCTTTTAAAGCAGTTGGAAATTCATTTCTATTAGAGATGTGGAGTCTTCAGACAGAGCTCTGAGGTGTGCTGCCCCTTGATTACAGTGAATGCTGTCAAGCAAATCTGATTTTGTACATATCTTGACCATTCACTTAAAGAGCAACATCATTCAGTCTGCCTGTCTGTTCATGACTCTCTTTTTCACATGTTCCTTACTTCTTCAGTGTCCACTGTGAAAATATTAAATTTGTAAATCCAGTAGTGCTAAAAGAGGGGTTGTATTTGGTGATACATAGCCTCTGTTCCCTTAAAATATTCAGAATCCTACAGTAGGCAGTAAGATCAATGGCTTCAGGAGAACTCCTATTTTCCTGGAAGATTATTCCAATGTTTCCAGGAAATCAAGTTGTCACTGAGACCAGATATCAAACAATTTTTTGTTCTAAGATTTCTAAATATAGAAGTGCATTTCAAAACCACTCAGCTTGTTTTAAACCTACTGATTTCTTTCTCCTTATTTTTCCCAGGAACTTCTGGAAATTCACTCAGAGGGTTGTTGGATTAATGACAGGTGCTGCATTCCCTGGTATTGCAGGCATAGAGGATGAGGATCAGCACCTGTTTTTTTGACATTTCTGGCCAGGCATCAAGGCAGATATTCAGTGGTGGTGCAATGTTCCTTGGTGCTGGATGCTCATGCCCATCTGTGAGGATGGCGTTGTTCCCATCTGTGAGTTCAGAGTGCCTTTGTCTGCAATCAGCGATTGGTTTAATTGAGCAGCCCATATTGGAACAAAAACGCTGTTACTTCCCCACCACCCTCTCGTGTGCCAGAATGAAGCTGTGGTGACACCTTCCTCATCCCTGCTGTCACATATATCTGTGCAAGCTTGAACAGCAGAATGGAGGGAATCAGTCACTATTCACAATGACTGCTGGCTGCCAAAAAGACACATTCCTACTGCAGCCAAAGGTGGGGAATTTCAGTGTGAACATAAAAACGGGCTTTCTGAAAGCTCCCTGTGTGCAGATCCAGAAGAGGAATGGGAGCCAGGAAGCACATTAAACCACTGAGGACCATTTCTGAAAGTGCTGAGGAGTAACACTTACAAACAGCTAAATTAGAAGTAGATGCTCTTCATCTGGCAGCAATGTAAGGGACTCTTTATTCAGCAAGGTGTAACACTGCTGCCCAAAGACCATGATTAAATACAAGGTGTAACCACTATGTCACACAAGGAGAGAAGGAGAGGGAGGCCACTGGCAACTGGCAACTGGGCTTTTAAAGGCATTAAATGGTATTAAAGTCAGAGCTGAACTGACCAAGGCTCTGTACTTCCCCTGCTGTCTGGAATTTGGCTTGCAGAGTGCAACATCCAGGTATCCTGAGTACACTTCAACATCAGCAGTGAAATAAAAAACCACAAATACTTTCTCCAAAGTGTTACTTACTCCTTATCTCTGGCCCAAAGTAAAGTACTGTCACGGAAAAAGAGTGTTCTTCAAGCATTTGTTTTTGTGTACTCTCGCACTGTGAGCTCCAGCATTCAGAAATGTGAAAAGAGATCCTTGTTCTCCAGGTCCTTGGTTTGAGATGAGTTCAAGTTCATAAACATGTTTTTAAAAGGCTTTCTTTCCTTAAAGCACTTTTATTGACACAGAGGTTTCAGCTGCAAAAAATGAGCTGTCTTTCATTAAAAAATCCTACCTCTTTTAGTTTCTGTGCCTCCCTGCAAAGCAGTAGGTATATATCAGTCTTGCTTTCATTTATTCTCCTTTTCATTTTATGGAGGCCTCATTTAGTGTAACTACAATTATTATTTGCTGATAAGGTCATTCCATAAATTATCGTACTGAAGTAGGTCTTTTAATTATTTGCTCCTTCAGAAAATGCATTTTTCAAAATTTCTTATTTCCATTACTGTGAATACTCTTTTTTTTGTGTTTCTCATGTTGTCAGATTTAATTTAAATATTATTCATGCTGTGCTCTGATTTCAATGCATTATTTAAATATGCTGACTTACATATTTTCTGATTAATTTTGGGGGGAAAAGGTTATTACCATTAACTGTGATTCTTGAATAATACTGCTGTTGCATATTCATGCTTGTGGTGCCTGCCAGTTCTCTGCAGTACTGTAGAGCTTTTTTAGGGAAACAGGTCCCATACAAATCATATAAGCGCTTCTCCCAAATGTGAATAGTAGCTGCTGATACCATCAAAAACAATTAAATTCCCAGATACTGCCATTATCTCTGTTAAATCTTTGAGCATTAAGGGAAAAAAGTTCTGTGGATGCCTTTGAAGTGGGGAAAAGACAGAAAGCAGTTGGCACCAAGGAGCCCCAAGAACATGTGCACAATGAGAAATGAGAGCATATTAACAATAAGTTTGCATCTATGACGCTCAGGGAGAACCGTCTCCACCACAGATTTGTCTTGGAAAAATGTATTAAGGATCCAAAAAAAGACAGAGAGCAAGCTAAAAATTATCTGGTTTATCCTTGAGATAGACACACTGTCCCCAGGTCAGTGAGACTTCAGGGAAGATCTGCAGCTCAGCATTTACAAAGTGTATCTATCTGTATGAGCCAGAATAGTAGTAGCAAGGTGTTTATGACTGTTTATGCCTTCCCTGAATTCATGATATTTCTTCTTCACCTGCATTACAGGGACAGGCTGCTACCATGACACCTGAACTGGAGTCCTCCTGGAAATGTTCACTTTGATATAGTCATGGTTTTATAATCTCGGCTCATTTTTAGGAACTGTGTTAGTTTATCACCTCATGGTGATTACTGCTGAAACAATAATTGGCAGGACCCATTTGAAGCTTCAAAGGGCAAAGGGAAGGATAATGCAAAGAACTGCTTTAGGCCCAAAGCCCTGGCACTCTTAACAGGCAGGACATGTCTTCAAAGCCAGTGCTGGGGATAAAAGGATTTATTTTGTGCATTACAGAATCTGTTCTAAATAACCTTTATTCTCACCTGGGGGAGTGAATTACTTGAATACCATGTAAGGGACCCTAATCATGCTTGCATTCCCTTTTAAGATATAATATTTTATTTTAACAATGTTTCTCATATAATAACCAAAGATGCATTTCTTCAGGATTCCCTTTTCATGGGATGTCAGCTTATGGTTGATTCTTTAGCATTTAAGTTTGAGAAGAAAACCAATTTTGCTAGGGTGACTGCTAGATGAATGCACGTTGCATTCTTCCTTTCCTGTTACTTGTGGTCTGATGAAGATCAGGAATATTGCAATTCTTTCTATGGTAATAGGAGGAAGGGAAGGGGGATTCACCAGTCAGTGGAGAAATGTGGAGTCTTTCGGTAACTGGCTCAAATCCAATCCAGAATATTTCTGCATTCACATAATGATTGTCCAGTGGGCTCTGGCTCTTGGTGAGACAAGTGTTTGCTTCAGAGTCAACTTCAAGAGCTCAGGAGGAAAGCCAAGCTACAGATTTTGAGGATGAATTACTTTCCTATGCCCAGGAGTGGGCAGTAGAGCATCAGTTTGATAGAGCAGTTCAGTTACTTAATTTAGAGCAGAATTAGTGTAATTGATTTCAAGACATTTAATGGGGCCACTCACTTGTTTAAAGCTAATCATATCCTCAAAGATATTTTGGTTTTGCAGCTGTAGTCATGTTGCTGTTAAGGCACTTCAGTGAGGCAGCAGAGGAAATTAGTGTGCTTTTCCTGGTTTATAAACAGAGGACTTAACTTTTCAGTTCTGCCAGAGCATCATGTTTTGCAAGCATTAAACAACATAAATGCTAAAAGTAGAGGAATAGTATTGTATAGAAAACAACTATCTAATGCCAAACAACCCACCCCATTTTCTGTGAACCTAAATTATAACTGATGTATCCTGGCCTTGCAGAAACCAGATAGAAGAAAGCTGAGTAGCATTAAATTGCTTTAAACATCTGTCAAAAGCAAACTGAGTTGATTACATTCTGTTTTGATTTGCTGTAAACCCAGAGGTTAGTTTTTGAAAAGCAATCTTAGAGTTTAATCACATTTCTTTGACAGCGTGAGACAAAGCTCCTCAATAATATAATATAGGAACTAAGTGGCTTTGAAAGAATTAAGAGGCCTTGAATGAATGGGAGCAGACAGAAATTTTGTGTTGGTGCAAACAGTGGTGTGAATCAAAACAATGGTGAGAGAAGAAGGATATAGAGATTAAATAAAATAGTCAACCTTCATGGAATGATTGCAGCAGCAGATCTTGAGGAACTTTTTAAGGAGGGAAGTCTCAGTATTTTTCTTAGGGAAAGGTAAGGACAGAGAGGAAAGAGTGACAGAGCAAAGCTCATCACAACTCCAGAGTTACATTTCATCTGCTAGGCTGCAAATGAAGCAAAAGATTCAAAGGAGAAATAAATGGTCACAGAGACAGTATGGTGGCTCTAGTTCTCTGGAAGCTTCTCTACAGCGGGCAAAATTTCTCAACTCCAATATGAATAAAACTATGTAAATAAGAAACAATGAGAGAAACATTTCAGGGTGCTTTGTTTTAAAGCAAAATTTATTTATGTCTAAATAACCTGTAATCGAGTGGTAGAAGGATACAACTGTCATGTGAAAGACTGCCAAATTCTTGCCTGTTTTTCCATGAGTTAGGTGAGGGCCTGAGTTACAAACTCCATCTCTCATTTACTGGTTTAAAATTTTATTTAAACATGTAAATATAATTAGTGAATGATTCAGTAGTCTCCATGGGCTTATTGGAAAACATAAATCCTTATCTGATTACCTAATTATCTCTGTGTGTTGGACTCTGCATTTTTTTCTCCTTTGTTAACTATTTCTCAGATTTGGGGAAAATTGGCCTGTCAAAACCCATGAGAGAAAGGTTGGGATAGAATATGACCTTTAGGAAATACCACTTCTCAATATTTTGGTTTAAAATCAAAATGGAAAATCTTTAAAATGTTTATGTCACAATTTATTTTGAAGAATGGGAGAATAGTCCCGCTCTAAAAGGAAAGCCAATGGAGCAAAAATGCTTAAATGACACCAAAAAAGCTTGCTTAGACTATATGAGGATCTACATGTTTTAGGACAAGGGAAAGAGCTCTCTTCTAGGTACACAGAGCTTTCAACACAGCCTCATCTCTCTCTGCTGTTGAGCAAAAAGGGCAAGGCACACTTAATATAAGGCTAACAAAGCAGAAATTCTTGCTGCTATTAAAGTAAACATTCACATATGAAATCACTGCAAAACACTCAGACTTTCTGTGTACAGTTGAAAATGTAAGTTGTAAGAGCTTGCACTCTGAATGGATCTTCAACTAAGCTTTGCTGAGATGAACCTGTCACCCAGGAAATGTGAGCAGATGGAGGAAGCAAATGCAAGACAGAAAATGTTATTAGTTTCATACTATTTTGTCCTCAGTGGCATCATTTCTGTTCCTCCATGAGGCACACAGGATGAGTTTGAAGATGAAAAATGCATTGATAGCATTTGATTCATTCTCTTTCTACTGTTTGGCAAGAAGTCATGCTGTGCCCTGCCACCAATTCTGGTGACTTTGAAGGTCAATCATTCCATATTTTGAGCAAGTGCTTGCTCATCTCATTCTGAACGATGAAATCCCCAGTGTAGCACAATGTAATGAAATCATTCAAAGCCTCTCAAGCTTTCCCTACATGCTGCTTGCTATTCTTTCACTGCTAAAAGTGGGTGGTGAAATTAAGTCTACACTACTTATTGACTTTTTCCCTGACGTACACTGGATGATATCTTGTGTGTTGTAGAGTGAAACATCTGGGGAATGAATGGTGCTGACTGGAGCTGCCTGGGCAGAGCTGGGGGATTGGAGGCAGGCCACATTAAGGCTGCATTCTGAAATTACAGCTTGCATGCTCTGATGCAGGGCAGTACTCTGAGTACAGGGCCAGAATTCCTTGGATCAGAATCAGATGTGAACATGAAGGCTGACATAGGTCAGTACCCCTGATGAACAGGTACTAAAGTGGTTTCCAGGAGTGCACAACCATGCTTGGCTTTCCTGGTGGCAGAACTCAGATGGATCAGCCAGTATATGAAGTTGAATTTGTTTGTGTATTAACTTACAGACAGATAAAAGTGGAACAGAGCTATTCTGTGACTGAAAGACTTGAGAGGTCTGCAAGTTTGTCCAATATTTTCAACTTCATACTGCCTGCTGCAAATTATTTGTTTGTAGAAGCTTTATCCCTCTTAATTTCAGACTATACTGCAAATCATTGTCAGAATTGGCATCAGCATAAGTGGGAGAGTTCTCCTGACAATCATCTGTAAGTTCCTACATGTTGAAATTTCTTTTTTCCACAGTACATTTATTTTCATTTTCAGCTTTAAATCACGGGGTTCTCACCCCTAAAATCCCTGTTAGTGTCTCCATATAAAACAGTGTCATCTCCCTTGAAACCTTTCAGTTGGCCTTTGTTCTGCTTAAAATAGAGGAAGCCAGTTTAAACATATGTTCCTAGATGTACAATTATAGTGCTTTCTTATAATTGGAGGGTTTTGCTTGAAGTAGTGTTTGACATACTTCAGTGACCAGCATGCATTATGAGGCATGTGGAACCTGGCTGGCCAGCAAACAGCACTCTTGTGGGTTTTTAACTCCTTTGAATGAAGAACTAAAACCCATAAAATATCAATAAAGCTATCCAGTCTAGGCAAGGGATGACCAGACATAAAGACAATCTCCCATCAAGATGCTATGGCCACATTACTGTAGGTTGTCCAAGTCTTATAATTTCTTATAATTAAAAAGTACTGCCATTCTTCCCTGTCTTTAGTACTGGAAACAGCTTGTCTTCTCAAATACTTACAGGTTTCTAGTATTAATTTTATGTCTTTTTTTTTTAACAAAGAAATCAAAGACAAATGTGAAGAGGAGACTTTAAAAACAGAATCCTCATATCTACAGTGGGCTTAGTTCTATGACAATTGATAGAAAAAGAAAACCACAAATTAGAAATTCAGACTTATAATTTTGACTCTGTAGATTGGCTTTCCCTACCATGTCTATCAACTAGCAATGAAAGACATGGAAATACTATGCTTTGTACACAGTTCATGAAAGTGGTTTCAAGGATTACAGGTACATTTTACATTAAAAACTCAGGACAGTTCATATGAATGTTTTCCTTGCTTAACCTTTATATTTTACACTTACAGGATACTATAAAACTTGAGTACTAAGGGGTTTCAAAGGCAGTAGATATAGTCTACAGACCTAGTCACAAATCTTCCTATATAAATTTCTTCTGAACATATAGTTCCTGGTATTTTTTTGTTCTTACTAACCTCCTGCACCTCTCTAGATAACATATATAAACACATATGTCCATGGCCTCTCAGTCTCTTTGATGACATAAATCAAGTCCTTTACCTTAAAGACTGAATGGAAACTTTTCTCTGCTTATAATCTATTTTTGTGGTTTTCTTGGTAGGGTACTTCGTGGATAAGTTCAAGTTCATCTGTTTTCACCTAACCTTTGCTTCATCTCTATAAATAATATTACTCTCCTCATCTTTCTTCCACCCTTTACATTTTCCCCCCATTCTACATGGCTGAATTTCATTAAATCTTCCAACTTAGATTTTTGTATCAAAATCTTGTACAAGGAGGTCTTGCACCTACTCCACCAGGAAGAAATAAAGGAAAAAAGAAAAAAGAAAAAAGGATAAGGGAAAAGGCAAAAGGCAAGAAGAGGAGAAGAGAAGAGAAGAGAAGAGAAGAGAAGAGAAGAGAAGAGAAGAGAAGAGAAGAGAAGAGAAGAGAAGAGAAGAGAAGAGAAGAGAAGAGAAGAGAAGAGAAGAGAAGAGAAGAGAAGAGAAGAGAAGAGAAGAGAAGAGAAGAGAAGAGAAGAGGGCTGGTAAGTGTTATGAATCAATTTGTTGTGCATAAAATGAACTCAAACAGAGCTTTTTTCATACCTGTTCTGTAAACTCCCCATTCATATACAAGACAGTAAAACAGGCAACTAGACCTAATCGTCAGACATTGTACTTTTCATCTACAGTGCTTCCATGTTTGTGTTTCTTCCAGCAACTCCAGAGAGATGAATCAGGATATGAAGACAGATTTTGAAAAAGAAAACCAGGTATAGCAGATCCTTCACAGATGCTTCTCAATCATTACTTCTTCCTTTCTTTTTTCCGTTAGAAAAATAGTTTAAATTAAACAGATTTGTTATGTGCAGCGCAGTGTTTCCATGTGTGCCTTGAACACTTTGTTCAAGAGCTAGGAGGCCAGCCAACTGCTTTAGTTCCTTAAAGAATAACAGATGTGTCCTTCCAAGTCTCATGCTAATGGAATTTAGGCTGTGGTTAGGAATTTAAAAATACTCTCAGTTGTCTGCAGACTCTGTTTCAACCCTGTTCTTTTGGTTAACTGGTTTCAGGCTTCTCTTTCCACATCATTCAGAAACCTCCCATGAAATGTCAAGTTGAGCTGAAGCTCAAATATTTTACTTTCCCTGACTGAAAACAAATAGTTAAAAGTAAAAGTCTATTGGGTTCAGTAATGTAGGATATTGTGTTTCTCAGTCTGACTTTGTGACTACTATATTTAATGAACACTGAGTAAAATGCTGTCTTTGTGTATATACAGCAAAAAATCTTTTTTTCCCTTACTACCAGCACATGCTTTCTATCTTTACTTTTGGTTCCAAATGCCAATGGTATTTATATAAAGGTGAAGCAAAAGATTTGGTACAACCATCCTTAAGCAAAAGATGTCAATAAAATGAAATGGCAGATAGGGAAAATCTGTTGATTTCAGTTCACATTTTAGAACTTGTGAAGGCCCTAGGACCATGGCAAAAAGCTGTAGAAGCTAGGAGGGGAAGCTACAGGGATTTTTCTCCATCAGGAATGCAGCAACATTGCAAGAGAAAGTGCTTGTCCTCTGTCAAAATCCTTACTTCAGTTTTCTGCACTTCATCTGTGAAGGATGCTCATTATGATCTGATTGTTGCTTTCCTCTTTGTGTCATGTCTCTCTGGATTTGAGACTGTTACAGACAAAGATCCTGAAGGCAGCAGTACTGCAAGTGGCAGTGCTGAGGGCTCTGGCTCTTTCTTTTCACCACTTACTGTGAGAAGTGAGAAGAGATAATGGATCAAGACCAGTCCTGCTGAGAAGGGCTTGGGGGTGCTGGTGGGTGAGAGGCTGGACATGACCCAGCCATGGGCACTCAGAAATCAAACGTGTCCTGGGCTGCATCCAGAGCAGTGTGGGCAGCAGGGACAGGGAGGGGATTCTGCTCTGCTCTGACCCCACCTGCAGGGCTGCATCAGCTCTGGGTGCCAGCACAGGGAGGACATGGACCTGTGGGAGTGAGTCCAGAGGAAGGATAACAAAATGACCAGAGGGATGAAGAACCACTTCTATGAGAAAAGGCTGAGAGAGTTGGGGCTGCTCAGCCAGGACAAGAGAAGGCACCAGGAAGAACTTAACATCAGCCTTGTCCATGAAGGGACCTACAAGAAAACAGGAGAGGGACTTTGCACAGTGCCTCGAATTGTCAAGACAAAGGGGAATGGCTCACATTGACAGAAGTCAGGGTTAGATTAGAGATTAGGGAGAAATTCTTAGCTCTGAAGGGTGGGAAGGACTGGAACAGGCTGCCCAGACAAGTTGTGACTGCCCCATCCCTGGAAGCGTTCAAGGCTGGGCCAGATGGGGCTTTGTGCAACCTGGTCTAATGAAATGCATTCAGGAGCCCAGGGAAAGGGGCTTGGAACTAGATGATCTTTACATCCCTTCCAAACCAAACCATTCTGTGATTCTACATTATAACTGATTATAACTGATGAGGTTACATTTGCCCATTGGAGGCAGTGCAAAGAAGTGATGCAATATTTTTTTTTCTCAAAGGGCAGGACAAACTCTTTTCTCAGCTGATAGGAGCCAAGGGAAAGGGATGATGGGAAGAGAGATTATTGATGGTTTCCAAAGAAGGGGGGAAGTATATGATAGATTTTTGTTCTCTAAGAGTCTTTAACTAAAAATGATGCTGAGTGGCATGAAGAAAAGATTAGAAGTGGAAGGAGCTGCTGGAGATGATGTATTTCTTCAATATTTCTCCTTTACTTCCTTATTTCAGAATTGCTCTTTCCTGAAAATCATCCCTTCAGAAATACCCCACCTCCCCAACCACTCATCCTGACGGAATTCTTCCAAGCCAGCATTCACACTAGATTTCCCTTTTATTTCTTATTTTGTCCACTGCTTCTAATATCTTCTCATTTTCTCTTTCCAGAAATCCCAGTGTTTCATTTCTTTGTTCTGTCTGCTCGCTTCCCTTCATTGAGACATTCACAGTCCCTTTTCCAATGTACTTTGCATTTCTTTTCAGCTCTGTTTCCCATATTTTTTGTATTTGTTGTTGTCTACGATGAGTTCTGCCCCCATCCTACTCCCCCTCACCTCAGCCTCTACCACCCAAAAGTTTTCCCTCTTAAGTGGTTTTCTTTTCTTCGCAAGCTTTTCTACTGTCTTCAATTTATCACCTGGAAGCTCCTTCATTGCCTCTCTCATGCTTCATTCAAAGAATTTTTCTTTAGACCAATAACTTCTACCCTTTTTTTCCCTTTTTTATTTTGTTTTCTTCTGATATTTTCAGAAGAGGAAGATGAAATTTCCTTAACTTTTGATAGCCAGAAATATAAATGGCAAACTCCTTTCTGGTTATTTTGAATGCTGTTGCCCCAGTAATGCAATACCTAACACACATCAGGCATCACATCATAATGGACAGCCACACACACACATTATCATTAGTAACAAAAGGCAGATGGTACTCTGTAAATACCACCTTGGCTACACACCATCATCATCTTTCAAATAATCTGTAGCAGAGCAGTTTGTCTGTAGAATTTAACTTCCTTAATTTTCTTCAGAATGGTGAGCAAAAGCTTTTAAGCAGCAGGTGGTCACAGTTTACATGACAGAATGCAGGAGAATATTCATGTAGTCATGATTTTATTCCTGAACAGCATTTTTTTTCTGGTCAGAAACATAAAAACAGTGAAATCCATTATCTACTGCAACTAAGACAAGAGCTTTGCTGCTAATTCTGAGGTCCAAGATCCTGCCCAAAACGGAGTATTTCACAGCCTCTTCTGAGTTTGGGTTTCATTTCCTTTCCTTCTTTTTTTTTTTTTTTTCTTTTTAGGACATGCGTAATCTCCAAGTAGATTCTTTTTTCTCCTGCTTTGCAACTTACTTACTTACTTTCAAAGCACAGCTCTGTAGCATGTGAAAATCAGAGGCAGTATTGCAGAGCAGAGAGAAGTGCCACTAAAGCACGGGTATTATGTCCACATCAAGGGGACGAACCTGTGCACAACTGTTTGTAAAAATGAGCATAACAGATATGCCAAAAAGTACAAAGGTTTTTGAGATATATTATTTTTTGTTCAAGATGCTTTCTATCTGGATTTCTCTGAGCAGAGATCAGCTTCCACAAGACAAAAAGCAAGAATGGGAACCTTTGATTAAAGATATTTTACTCTCTGAAACGTCATATTGCAGAGTGTGGGTGTTTCTGAAATTTTGTTAGTAGGCTAAAGACAGTTTTCGATTTGAAGAGATAAAAAAGAGATGAATGAAATTTAAAAATGAGGGAGACTTGTTTTGTTGGATGGGTCCTGTGGAGACGTATACCTGGGGATCTAACACAAGGTTTCTCAGATGCTAGATTCTGGTTCTAAATGATCTGATTGCACAGCAAGCTCTCCAAGAAAAATTCCACACTTCTGCTAGAGATGTCAATGTGTGAGTACACCTCTGGGTGCAAAGTGCTCCTATGTGCTGATAATCCTAAACAGGTAACCAATAATAACAATCATCTCCCTGGTGTGAGTGTTTGTCAGCCATCTTGAGATGGACCATGGAAGGTAAGAGCCAAATTTATTTGTTTACTTCTTCATGCATCAGTAGTAGGCAAAACAAGTTCATTTGAGCATTTCTTCTTTTTTTTGAATCTCTTTATTATTCTACTCCCTCTCTACTATCAATGTTTCACAGTGAAAAATCCATTGTCCAGATTAATTTCTGGATAACTACAGTGATGAAAGTGGTCTGTGAACTGTATTCCACCCAGAATTCTGCCAGCTTTGCTCTTCTCTCCTCTGAACCAGCAAAATTTCACAGTCATTCATAGACATGTGGCTGCTTCTACTTCTGCTCTTACTCTGTGCTTGCAGTAATCCCCAATCTTTTGAGGAGAAACAAAGTACAGAAGGCAAAAGAGATAACAATGAGCCTCACACTCTGTATTGCTGCTAACAAGTGTCTCATTTGAGCTGTAGGTTTGGTAGCAAGGGGGTACAGATGTGCTGATTTCCCTGACCCCTGGGAGTGGACAGGATACATCCGCACTTCCACAGGCGATGGAAGAGGCATCTGCAAGGCACTTCTGCTGCTGCTGAGCTGCACAGCTAAGCAAGCAATGCCACAGAAAAGGTACAGGAGCTTTATTCTCTGCTTCCTCTCTGCTGCTTCCCCCTCACCTGCCTTTGCTGTCATCTTGTGGGGGACTGAACCAGCTGGCAGTGGGGGAGAAGGAACATCTCATACCTTCAGTCAAGTATTAGCCCAACTTAAAGGGTCAACTGCAAAATGAAGGCTATGCTGATGTGTGTGACAAAAATCTGGGTATTATTAGCTGTCAATATTGCTTGTTTCTTACAAGCAATTGGCACATTTCCTTTGTAAATGGCAATAAAACTTCATTGGAAATAACTTAAAACGTTTATTTGTATGATTGAAGAAGCAACAAAAAGTGTGAAATACTCTAAGGAGGGGAAGACAGTAAAACGATAGAAACTGCAAGAATCTGCTTATTTTAACTAGGCATAAAGAAATTGCCAAAAACGACCTGTATTTATATTTCTTCAGTCTGTCACACCAAAACTTACTTCTCTTGGAGGTTGGAAGCTTAAAAGAAAATGCCATTTGGAACTGGTTTCAGAGAGTTTGAACTAAGGAGAAACGCATCTGTACTTTCTGCTAACACGCTACACAGGTTTACCCACCAATGCCAGACTTCCAAATCTAGAGATTTGGGAATGTTCCATATGTTAAAATAACAACTCTTGATCACTCTCTGAAGCTATTTATATTTTTTTCCATTTAATATCCTATTTATTAATAGTGTTCAAAATTAGGATGAAAAACTCCCCATGTTCTCCAGTCAGCAGGTAGCAGACATCTCGTGACAGCGATTTTATCAGGAACATAATTAACAAGGCAAACTGTACAACTTCCAGTTTGATTCCTTTGCTGGTGCTTATTCTGATTCATTTACAATTATGCCAGTAATTGGCATAATTGTTTAGAAGTACTTGGAAAAAGTCCATCAGTAGATAACCTAATTTTAGATTTATCTCAGGGGCAGATATATTGTGTAATAACTGCTTTCTCCATGTTTGAGGAAGTACAAAGCAGACTCCTAAGACAATAGATCAGTGGAGGCTGTGGTCTGTTGGGTTATTGTGGATGGAACAGGGGAATTCAAAGGAGATATTACTGTCTGTCCTCCCATGGTGCTCTTTTGGATTCTAGGTACTTGGAAAAGTAAAATCCCCAGCAAATCTAATCCAAATCTAACTGTGAGACAATTATGACTTTCATGAAAAACTGGACTGTTTTATGAAGAAAGTAGTCCAATGAGATTTTCCTTTCTATCTCATAAAATTAAAAAACAAAACAAAACAAAACAAAAAAAAAAAACAAAAAAAAAAAAACAACAAAAACCAATAGCAACAAAATAACCCCTCCAGTTCTTTAAATTACACCAACGTCCTGTTCCACTGCAGGTTTTCATAATATCTTCAAGCTATTTTCCCCCTCTAGATAAATTCTCTGAGTTGCTCTTTCCACCAGAAACCATTTCTAAAAAGGCAGGCTAAACACCATATCTACAATTGGCTATTTGAGAGACCAATTTTCTCAGCTTAGAAGCAAAGCTACAAGTTCTGACACTAGATTCAAATTGGCTCATCACAGGTTGCTCTAGGACCTCCATGTCATATCTCTACAGAAAATATCTGTACATAAGGTAATCACAAATGGATAGTAATGCACCTTGCACAATTTTTTGAGTTTATTCTGATATATCAAAAGTGCTGCCAATTTTACAATTGTTAACATGTATATGAGTGTTTTCTCATTAAACCAGAATATTTTTTTACCATGCTAACACATTTCCATTCTTTCATTCTTTTTAATAGTGAAAAAATTTTGTAAAATGAAGAAAAACATTCTCAACTTTGCCACTTTCAAGAAAGAATAATTTTGCTTTCATGAGGCAGAAAAAATCCATTTGTTTCTCATTATACAATGATCTAAAAAATGCAAGTATTGATATTTTACTTGTCTGTAACTGAAATTCAATTGAAAACTTTAAAACTTGCTCTAACTACATTTACATTCATCATGAAGATTAAACCAAGTGTTTCCATTGCATAGATGAAGTTATTTCTGGCTGTTATTTTTTTTTTCTCAACTTCATTTCTTCAAAGTCAAACAGGAATAAAATAACAATTGAGTTTATCCAAGAACATCTAAATTATTAACTCTGAATTCTGGCATACTTCGTAATCTTAAACCTGTCCCTGTTTCATAATTTCACAAACAATGTAAATTACATGTAGCATCAAAAGATAGTGATCCCTAAGGACTCTAGTAACATGTAAGCCAAAAGCATCTTATAGACAAGAGTTCACAAAGTGTCATGGCAAAATTTCTACTTGATTTTAACCAAAACACAATAAAGTCCCAACTGTGAATTTACATCTGGTTAATGTATTCTTTTTATACACACTGAAGTTCATCGCTTAGGTTTGTTGATACATCACACTTTCTCAGAAATAAACCATCAGAAAAAACTGATCTTTATCTTCAGGTGGATTGATTTTTGTAAAAGTTCACAGCCCCTTGCTCTATCTGTCATTATTATCTGTTAATAGGTATAGGGAATGGAACTGCAGAGATTGTTGAGACTGCAAAAACAATTAAGGGAATTAAAAAACCCAGTCTTTTCAAGACACTAGTTATCCAGAACCAGAGAACAGGTAGGGTTAATACTGAAAATAAAGCTACCACTGGCAAAGGTCTTATCTACTTTGTAATTTATAATACTCCTGGACTTTCAATTTCTAATCTCTAGCTTGAGAGAGATAGGGACTTTCTGCAATTTGTGTGTGCCTTTCTTTGAAAGGCTTATTTCAGCTGCTGCTGAAAAACCACTGAAGCATAAATCTTATCCTTTTAGTCAGAACCAAGTAGCATTGTCCCCATTGATTTATCTTCTGTTTGTTTCCTCCAGCAGTCTCCTCTGATTTACTTCCCTGCCTTTAGGATAATATCACAAAAGTAAATTGACGTGCACATTAACAGAAATATATTTAACTGTCTTACTCCCTGCTCCATTTAAGTGTCCACAGAAATCCTAAATGAGGGGCTCAGCAGCAGGAGTCATCTTGCTCCAATTTCATCATTACTTTGTCTGCCTGCCTTGTCATAGCATGCGTAATTTTTGCTCATAAATTAGGCAGATTTCAATTCTCTATGAGTAGTCAGTGGTGGACACAGTTTTCCAGCTTAGAGTCCTGCTTAGTAATACAGTTGATAAGCAATATATTTGCACACCACCAAATTTTAGAAAGAAGTGTGTAATGCAATGCTGCCAGTAAGAATTTGTATTTACATTCTATAAAACCAGCTATAAGGAGCACTCAGGAGCATCATGAAAATTGCAAATAAAGAAAACATGCTCTTCACTTATAAAAAGATTAAACAAAGCAGTTAAGGGTTATATCTGTCTTTCTTCCCCAAAGAGGCTGTTAATCTAAATGGAATAATCTTTTCTATTATTATAATCTTTATTATTGTTTTATTATAGTGAGCTATATTTTAGCCTCTTATGGAATGGCAGTTATTATACCACAGATCTTTCAAATTCTAATGAATTTCATTCTGTCTCGGGAATTTTGTTCTGAAAATTGCATTCTCCTTTTTGCTCTTCCTTTTTCTTGTTTGTTTTTTTTTTTTTATTTTATTCTGAAATTATAATGCAAAAGAGTCTCATTTAGGAGTTTACCCATGAGACGTACAAATGTACCTGTCTATTCTAGTGAATACCTAATTCTTCAGAAGAGATTTTTGTTCCAAAAAATGGTTTACATTGAAGAAAATATGTGATTTATACTCAATAGTCTTATGTCTTTCATTGTGTCTCTTTTGTTTTTCATAAAACTGCAGTACAATCCTGAAGGTAAATTTGAGAAGTCTGTAAAAGTAAACTTGGCCGTCATTTCTAAATTCTGTCTTCTGTAAAGAAACTTGTGGAAGAAAACTAGGGTGGAACCAGAGCTGGTGGAGCTGATAGATGCAGTACAGTGCCCTGGCAAAGTAGTGTAAAAGCTTAGATGCTTCACAGGTTTGGCAAGAAGATTTAGCTTTGTAGATAATTAATGGAAATATATTTAACATATCTGCTAAAGTCACTCTTTAGTTTTCTCTTCCATTCTCTATAGTTAGCACTTTGCAGTACTTGCAACAGGTAACCATGGAAGCAAGACAAAAGCCAGAAGAGACTAATGTTAGGGCTCCCCAGCCCAGGCAATATTCTTCAGTCATCCTGATTTCCTTAAAATAACTTTATACAGTGCTTTGGAACTTATTTCTTTGCAGATATAGTTAGCAGAGAATTACAAGTCCAAAAAAACAGAAGATAGATAACAACAGTTATGGCTTTGCCCAGGACTCCATAGGCTGAATTGTGCTTGCTCCTATCATGATATAGATAGAGGTGTTGAGGCTAAATCAGACAAAATAAAAAAATCCAAGTAATTGGTTATGTGCTCTCTTTCTTCAGAACTGAAAACAAAAGACTTTACTTGCTTTCATTTAAATCACATTCTTTAAAGTTCAAGTTTTGGAATTTTTTGATGAATATGTGCATTTCTTACTCTCTGCTAAAGGAAAAAGGAGATCATAACAGAAGTGAAATTACACCAGGGAAGGTCAAAAAGGAGCACTGATAAGGGTTATCTCCAGTGAGAACAGTTTTTAATGGAATACAGCAGTTTGACAAACCCTAATCTCTTCATGCAAATGTGTCATTTTAAACAAACCCTCATTGCAAACTTTGTGTAGCTAAAGGGCAAAAGTTGAGGAGAAAAATAAAAAAACAGTTTCACAAATATGCCATCAGGAAAATGCTAAGGAAATGTCCTGAAGGTGTTAAAGAATTATATGCAAATCCCCCACTGTTTTGGATCGATGAGGAGTAGCTAATCCTTCTCAGTCTCTCCTTTTGAAGCTGTTTTTCATTATTTATTGTTCCCAATAAAGAAACTAAAGCTGTAACCTGTGCACTAGGGCACTCGATGGGGAAGAGAAGTGTCAGCCCTGAGTCAGTCAGAAGTGGGAGCTGACACATGATCTCCTGTGGAGCAGGTGAATATTTTATCCACAATGTCATGGTGGGTTATCTTTTGGTGGTTTTGTTTTCTGTCTTAATTTCCCTGATGAAGAATATGGAAATATCCTGGCTTTATTCCAGTGAAGAATAAAAAGAAAAATATTTTTCTTTTTTTCTGAATTATAGCTCTTGCTCTCTAGATTTCTAAAATCAGAAGGAGATAAAATGTGAAAATGCAGCAGAGGCCAGACAAAGGTCTTGTACTACAGATGGGTCAAAGTAAAGATAAGGAAGCTGAAGAATAGACTGTATCTTTGGTAGGAAAACCATTAATTGCTGTTTCGAGTCATCTTCTGTTAATATTTTGACACTTTCAAACAGTCAGGTTCTTGTTCATTTACACTGGAAACTACCAAATATTTTCTAATATCCAAATACCTCAACTTGGGGGAAGGGCTAATACACCAGAGGGTTTTACTGTAATTCAGAGAGATGTTGACAGGCTTCAGAAACTGCCTGATGGGAACCTCATGAAATTCAAACAGGAGAGCTGGAAACATCTAGGCAGGAACCATCCCAGACATTACTATATGCTGGAGGGTCAGCTGGACTAAAAGCAGCTTTGGCAAGGAGGGCCTTGGGGTCCTGATGGACAACAAGCTCAACATGAGCTTTCAATGCACTCGTGTAGCAAAACAAGGCCTCCAGTACCCTGGAGTGCACTGGGAAGTGTTGCCAGCAGGTTGAGGGAACCTTCCCTTCTGCTCAGCCCTGGAGACTCCATCGGCAGTGCTGTGTCCAGTTCTGAGCTCCCCAGGGCAAGAGAGACGTGGACATACCAGAGACAGTTCAGTGAGGGTCCATAAAGATGGAAGGACTGGAATCTCCCTTCTGTGAGAAAAGGCTGAGAGAGCTGGGACTGTTTAGCCTGAAGAAGGATAGACTTGGGGTGATCTTTTCCCTGTTTATATATACCTGAAGGGAGACAATGAATGAAATTTTCTCAGTAATTTTGACAGTAAAACAGTGAACACAAACATCTGAGCCCACTAGAGAGCACTTTCTTACTGTGGAAGTGATCAGTCATTGGCACAGGTTGCCCAGAGAGACTTTGGAGTCTCCATCCTTGGAGATATGTATCCTAACACATCTCCCCTGAGCAAGGGAATTAGACCAGATGAGCTCCAGATGTCACTTGCAATCGAACAATTCTGTCATTCTTGAGTTGCCATTTTTAAGAGTTTTCTTTACTAAATTCTGTTTGAGAATTCTGAGATAGACACAAAATTACTTGTGCTTGTATTAAGGCTACACTTCTCAAGCAGGACCCATAACCAATACAGTGCATATCCAAACTGTACACCAGGCCAATGTAACCACATTTAAACTATTTACTGCCATGGTTTAACTGTGACCTACTGTGAGGTAGTTATTGAGTAACAAAGAGTTGACCTGAGAACTAGATCCAGTCCACATTTCAGGAATTCAAGGGCTAACTGTTGAAGAAATCTTTTTGTGTAGTCAGTGTTATTTAAATGTTTCACAATTTACTAAGGAGAATGTTGTTCTTTTTAAGTTGTGAAAGCTCCTGACAATCTCCTTTTGCCTAATGGCCCCACAAATTTTCTTGGAAGATGCTAGAAGAATGGGTGGTTATGCAGACACCCAATAACCTTCTTTTAATATTTCTGAAAAACTTCCAAGGTATCAAACCAGTTTTGTTTCAAAATAAACATCTTTTATTCTTGGTTTCTCAGTGACAATTTTTTTCAAAAAGACACCAGACAATGTGTGCTCCTTGAAGGTTTATGAAACATTTTCACTCATTTAATTGGGTCCCACCATTCACCAGGAAAATATTTAATCAATCTGGAATGCTCTCAGCCCAGAAACTGTGATCTGGGAAATGGGCAGATGCTGCAGATACAGCCCCTGTGTGTAGTACAACCATACTGGGCCACGGAATTTTTACTCATGGTAGGACTAAGTTTTCATTTCTCTTAAATGCATATTGATTATGTAATTATTAAATACACAATTATAAGTTCCTTCTTCCTTAGGATGCCGTATATTTGAAAGACAATGTTGATTGAAGGCTCCTATTTATTGGATAGCCATGCCTACTGTGTAGCATGCCAAATGTGGGCATCTCTGTGATTCTTACTCTAACTGTACCATGTCCAATAAGCAAAATAAATTACTTAACTTTTATGCTAATTCTGAGCAACAGAGAAATAGAATTACTATACATTTTCAGTTAGAGAGCTAATTTAGGGAGAGAGAGCAAAAATCTCTTAAACTAGAGGGTAAAACTAACTCAATGATTTAATTGCTTGCTAAGGATGACAAAGGAATACCACAACAAAAGGAAGCAGATTCCAATTTCCAGTAATAACTTAGAAGAATGTATCCCATAAAAATTATTTTCTTTGCTTTGTTCAAACTTTTTCACCAATATTCCAAAAACATTCAATTAGACAAAAGTCTTGTGGAAATAATGTGGTAGGTGTCAGCAACCAGAAGAAATTCTTGATGTTAAAATATGTTGGAAAACTTCAACTATTCCCATTTCTACCAGTAGCTAGACATATAGAGTTCTGGTGACATATAGAAAGGTTCAGATGTGCAGTCCTAATATATGCTCTAATTTAAAGACTCTGTACTACTCACTGAGATTGCTGAAAATGAGACATGACATACAAATCAAAGAAATAAATTTTTTTCAAAAAGTGGTACTCTCTGCCTGCTCCACATCTGGCTTTAAAGATAGATCTAATATGAAGGCTAACATAATCTCTCTAGATGTGCCATATAACAAAAGCCCTCAGAACAGAAGATAATATTCCAAAAGTCATGTTAGGCCTCTCAAAGACTAAAGAATTAATCCATCTGATTCACTTCCTAGTGGTCTTGCCATCCTCCATAGGCAAGCCAGCATCTTGTGGTCCAAGATATGAAAGCTGGGCAATCAGTTGTAGGAAACCATTAAATATTAATGTTTGAAATATACTTTTATTTTATTTTGTTTTATTTTATTTTATTTTATTTTATTTTATTTTGTTTTGCTTTGTTTATATTCTGCTTTCTTCTTTTATTATTTGTGGTTTTTTAACAATCTGCTAATCATTTTGATCAATTGCTCCTTGTAGGACCTTTGTATTTTCATAGACCTAAAGAAATTGAAAATTTTTGAAATCTAATGTACCTTCTTAATCTTCAGTGCCAGAAGCATCTGTCCTGTCATTTTATGCTGGATCACTTATTAAGGTGACTGGTAGAGGTTGTCCAGTGACTGTGCTCATCCAGTGACCCTATTTATCCAGGGCTGGAGGCCACCAAGTCTTTTCTTCAGTGCCACTGTGTTTGGCACAATATTCAATACTTTCTGTATTTTAAAATGCCGTATTTCAATGTTCAATACAAATATCTGATATTCACAGCCAGTCTAATAGGTGCACTATAAAGATATGTATATATTACAGTCTGTAATAGATCTGAAAATGTGCATTTTGTACATATTAAGCTTCACAGGTAGGATAAGTAGAATAAATAAGGGCACTTTTTTTTTTTCTTAGAGGATTATACCAAAGTACTTAGACCCAGGAATAATTGCTCCAGGTGAGGGTAGGAGCTGGCAGACAGAAGGGAAGCGGTCACCTGTGGGAAAACCTGGACAACACATTTATCCCTGTGCTCCGTGGGTACAAATTGTCACCATGGTTTGCCTGATGCATTAGTGAGCACGTTCTGGGGTTTTGGGGATGCCCAGGGGTGTTTGCAGTCGTGTTTCTGTGGCAGGTGGCACTAGATGGCACTGCCTCCAGGGCTTTCACTGCGAGTTGTGGGCGAGCAGCAGGCAGCTCTGCCTGTTTGGTGGTGATGGTGGGTGGGTGGCAAAGCAGGGACTTAAAAGGCAAGGGAACTGGTTTTCTCATGCTTGCTAATACAGCAGGATTATTTATGGAGGCAGAGCCACTGCCTGGAGCCGGGAGCTGCTGTCAGCTGAGCTCATGGAGCACCAGCTTGGCTGTGACTTGGTCATGCCCACCTCTGCTCCAAGGGCGGCAAATAATCCGGATAAATGTGTGACACTTCTACACATGTGATTTGAGGAGTTATGCAGGGAGAATCCTTCTTATTTCTCCTCTAAAGAGAAGCTGATTCACATGCCTTAGACATTGATGATGATGCTTAGCAGAGGGACAGCAGTATCTTAGTGCGTGTGTGTCATGTAGAGGAGATAATTATGTGATTAATTGCACAACCATATGAGAAATCAATCTGTGCACTAAAATCTATGCTGCAATCCATCACAAACAAAACTTATTTTGACCATTCAAAGAGAAAGTCAAAAATACTCCTCTTGGTATGTTACAATAGGGTTTTTTTCCTTCAAATACTAATTTTGTGGCAGTCTCCCTTCCATAACAATTTTATTTTCTTTTATTAAATTATTTTTCATGGACTAAGTCAGCATTCAATACCATTTTGATATTTTGTGACTTTTTTTTTAGCAAAAAGACCTTTTTAACCCTGAATCTGGGGTTTTAGGGTAGGATACACAGTTCTCACTTTTAGCTCCAAGACAAGCTCTTTGAAGTGACACATTGCATTCTGTAAAGCATTTTCATGTCATTTGCTGAGATTCTTGTATTTTGTTCTGGACTAAGAACATACCTGTGATATGTCTTACTGTCACATGGTGTAAAGATTGATGTAATTCTCTTGTAATTTTTTTTAAGTTCTTTAATTTGTTCTTAATAACTCAGAATAAATTTTCTTATACAGAATAGCGCAAGAGCTTTTTTATTAGTGACTTTTTATGTCTGCATGATTACTATTATAAAATAAAATAGGAATTAATCTTCATGATTTAAAAAGTTGAAAATGTTTCTGTTTTTACCACACAACACAGATGTAGTAAAATATACGGGGTTTATACACTCTCTTTGGAGGTTTGTTATGTAGACTTTTTTACAGCTTTACAGTTTTTGGCTTCAGGATACTTATTATTAAAACAGATTCCTTAGAAGTCTGTGCTTCAGTATTATCACTCTGAATTATTGCTTGTCAATCTGGGGTTACAGCTCTGAGAAACACAAGAAGCTAAATTTTTCCTTTAGAAAAGGACTATTCAAACTGAGCGTATAATCAATTTTTTGGTAAATCTAAAACCACACAGCATCTGGGAAATGGAAAAAGGCATAACGTCTGTGGCCTGGGATAGAGAAAATGATGAACACTGTAATTTCTGCAGTGTTTTGCCTTGTATTGTGTACATGCTGTGCTGGGAGAGTTGCCTCTCATGCAGATCAAAGGAAGATGCAAAGGTCAAATCCAGCTGAAATCCCTGCTAGTGCACCTGAGGTGTTTGCTGAAAGCAGCAGGCGAGGACCAGGCTAATCAGGCAACAAACTGGCACCCTGTGGGAGCCTGCTGTTTCTCCCTGTGTTGGGGAGAATTCCAGTATTGTTGATCCAGAGCTGCATGAGGATTTGTGCACAGCTTTAAAGAATTTACATTACCTCACAATTACAATATTCCACCAAGAAAAAGGGGACAATTTTTCTCCAATCCCTGATCATATAGAACTGCTGAGGTGTCAGAGCTTCTACAATTTCCTGAAGACTCAGTCAAATTCTCTTTTCTTGACCCTCTAAGTAGTACTCTGTTGCTTCAATAAATGATAAACAAAATTCAGTTTCTATATGTTATAGATATTTTCAAGTGCCTGCAGCTACCAAAGCTAATCATAGTGGGTTATTTCTGGTTTTCACTCCTAGTACAATATACCAGTCATAATCTTCCATTTTTTTTCCATTTCGCTCACTTTTACATTTGCATACACATAAAAAATCCAATCCAATCAATCTTTCTCTTGAACATTAACACCAAAATTATTCTTACATAAAGGAACATAGATCAAAGTGGCTCCAGCTCCTGGCAACTGAAGGCTTTCTCCACGAGCAGAGACACGGAACAAAAGTGATCATGAGTCTACAAGGGCACCATATCTGGAAGAGAAAACATTTGGGATCTCATCTCCACTTAACAATTAACACAAAATCCATTGTGGGCTTAGATCAAAAGACCAGGGTGCTGTGACCCACCTTGGTACTGGTTAAACTGCAGGAATGTCATACAAATGCGAGGTAATTGCAAACTGTGCTATCTACTTTCCCTACTACCCTTCTTGGAAGAAACTGTATCACTTAAAAGATGGTTAGTTTTTCTGGCAGCTGGCAATTATCAGCTCATGTTTTTTTACAGAAAGGACTAGCAAAGTCTGTGGAAGCTTAAAAGGAAAAAAGTTGAAGTCATGCCCACGTTGTATTTGTTACCTTACCTCTGTGTCTGTCATTGATGAAACCATGCCAGGGATAATGAGTTTGGTTCTGGAAAATATAGTGGAAGGAAGGCATTGAATTTGTCTTTAAAAAAGAGCTAGGAAAAATCAACAAGTTTCTTTTTAGTGAAAAACTTTGGGTACTCAAACTTTTTTAAGATCAAGCTATAACTTCTATGTAAAAATCAACCTGATGAATATTTTCATAGATTGATTTTTGGTCAATCCAGTCCTAGGGGCTAGGGCTAAAGTATAATAAAATCCAAAATTTGGAAGTTGAAGCCAAACAAATTACAATTAAAAATCACGTGAACATGATTCATTGAGTGGCTATGCGATTATCCAAACTGTTTGCCAAGGGTCACAGTGGATTCCATATGCCTTTAAATCAAGATTGAATACAGCACCACTTTTTCTGCCACACTTGCATAAACTGCAGACAAGACCTGCTCTGCCAGTCTGGAGCAAGGTGAGTGCTGCTGACCAGGAGGGTGGGAAATGGAACCACAGCTCATCTCCAGGTCTTGCTGGTCTGGGTGATGAGAGAGAGGAGTCAATGGTAGTGAAGAACTGAAGTGATGGCTCAGAGACCCAACTAATGTTACACATTCTGTGACTATATCAACCAATAATTGATTTTATATTGTTTGATTTTGTTTGTTTGTTTGTTTGTTTGTTTTTTGTTTTGGGGCTTGCTTGTTTTTTTCATAGAAACACAACTAACAAAGTACATTTTGGTTGTTTAAATTTGGCTGATTTTTGATGGCCTTGATAGAGGCCAAAAATGGGACCTGATTAGTCAGGGGCTATATATGATACTATAGACCCTGACTAATCATTATGTTTATTCTTTTTGGCATTCCCCTACAATGCTAACTACATCTGTACTGCTGAATGCTTCTGCTCCAGGGCCCAGTAGTAATTGCATTCCCAAATTATTACCTTCCAAGGCAAACTGGGTACAAATGCATTGCATAGCACTAAACCTGTCATCTTTATGATTTTTGTGTGGTTTTTCAGTTCAAAGCAGCAGTTGTCATGCCAGAGATCTGTCACAACCCACCAGAGAGCCTTAGAGCATGCTGCTGAGAAAATTCCAGGTTGGCGGAATATGCCACCTGGAGGTGGCAGAGCCAAGTAGGATAGTGATGGGAAGGTTATGTTGGCTTGAGGGAGCCAAAAGTGACATGATTTGGTCTGTGCCTTTTGGGAACAGACTTTGACAAGGTGTCCCAAGAACTGTACTTGAATTTTGTAAAATTACGTTTACACAGTATGAGTAGTAGGGTACAAAAATTAGGTAGAAGCTGAGGCCTTTCCCTGAGGAAATATTCAGGAAATAGTTTTCAGGAGAGTAGGTCTTTCTTCACTGAAGCTCTTCCCTTTTGCAGCTTTACAGCTAACTGAAAAATTAAGTATTCATCAGATCCAGGATGTTAGCAAGATGGGTTCACACATCCATTTTGGCTTCTGTAAACATCAGCTTACATAGCTGTTAATTTGTCTGTCTCTTCCACTACCTCTTTCTTTTTTTCATCAGCTCAGTTATTAATGTCTGAAAATCCTCTAAATTTTGGTGGTGCAGTTTTGAATACTTAATATTTGACTGCTTGTACCTCACTGGATATATTCTGTGATCATAGCAAGAGCTTGTAACACTGGAATCAATAAATGGAAACATTTCAAAAGGAATCAGAAAAAAATAACCCAAATATTATCTCTGTCTAGAAACCTCGTCTTGCTGATGCCCTTAGCCCTATGAAACAATACCAGAGAAAATTATAACGTCTGCCAACTACACAGCTTCATGGAGCTAGTAACTTGCTAACTGAGATCAAAGTTATATCTTAAAGCCCATGATCTAATTTCTTCTACCAGGCTAGTTTCTGCTTTTAGTTTCTGTAGTTGGTGAAAATTTGTCAAGAAAAAGCCAGAAAATTACACATGTGGCAGCAGTTACAGTGAGGCAGATGTAATAATTCTAAGGTCTTCAGAAATAAATTTTTGGAGGAAATGAAGTACTGATCAGCAAACTCATCCACGAGTTCATTCTGTGAGTAAATCAAAAGGCACTTGATAACCCTCTCCTTATCTGATTCTCAGATCTTTTACTTAATCATTTTCTCACTCTGAAATTAATCAAGTCAATGACATAAATCAGAAAACACCATAGACTTCAACATACATATTACTTGTTAGATGAAGCTTTCCTGTCTATTACCATGACTCAAAATGGGCTTGCCTAATACTCTTGATTCAGGCTGGAATCAGGAACAGGAGAGGGAAACATCATAAGAACAGGGGAAAAGTACCAATTTCCTAGTAAATGATATATGTGTTCAAATAACATTCCAGCACAGGAACTACAGGATCTTGGTTAGTTGCCATGTTTATTATGACTCATAAACAAATGTGGGAACATACACTCAGCAAGAGCTCAATGAGACCTAGAGGGAATTATTAATCCCTCTAAATTGTCCAATCTTAAAAGAAGTAAAAGAAAATTTTAATAGGAACAATTTTCAGCCTTCTGTTTTTGAAACTCTGACTTGGCTGGAATAATTCCAAAAAGTTTTAATAACTTGTTTTTAATCTTGTTTATCCAGTAACACAAGCAGATTGAGACATGCCTGAATATCTTCCCCAAATTTTGGTTTTCCCACTGAACTTGTCTTAGATCTGATTCTTTTTGTTGGTCTTCTCTGGGATTATCTCGAACTGAGGTTTGTTTTTCTTTTAATTTAGGTAACCTAAAGCGAATGTCTTACACTTTTACCAATGCTGAGAAAGTGAAAAGGCTTCTTCTGAAGTATAGGTAGTACTGAGAATTTCAAAACACAACCATCTGTATTTATCAAGAATTTTTTCTTTAATGGAGAGTTCTTGGGAAATCAAACACACAGATGTAACTTTTATCAGTCTTTGTGTCGTGTATGCTCATACGAGAGTAGGGTGACGGGCAATAATCTCCGTCACTCCTCCCCTGGGCACCAGCCCAGGGCAGGTTTTGGATGATACAAAGTGGTTACAGTTGGATCTAATCCTGACACTGTGAATATTTTGCACAGTTGAAGTCACAAAACCTTTATTACTGGTGTGGATTATTTTCCCCCACTAAACAGGCATTCTGCAGCTGCTTATCTGGGCTCTTTCTTAGGTAAATGGGGAGTAACAGACATCTCCAGTCCACTAACAGCAGGACCCTGGATACCCTAGTCTATGTCTAGATCCTAGATACCCTAGTCTATGTCTAGATCCTAGAAGGCTTAAGTCAGGCGAGATGAATCATTTCTGGTGGCTGCAGAAGCAGATGAGTCTATACCAGCAATTAGCATTTCGACCTTCTCTTGCATTTTGACAGTCTTGGCACAGCATGAAGTGGGTAAAGCCGAGTTAGATGTTCTCCTTGGAGGGGAGGTCTTGTGGGGTACCTCCAGGCCCCAGCTGAGTAGGTGACTAGACAGAAATCTCACACTTCCTCTCCTTTTGCTAACCAAAAAAAGGTCACCTTTCTTCTTGGCTTTGTGGAAGGGAAGAGTCTTGCTCCACATCATTTTCAAATCCTGCCCAAGAAAGGAGAGCAGACTGTGGATAGGCTGGAGAAACTATCACAGAGAGACTGAGGGTAAAACAGGCAAGTTTTAGAGGTGATGTTATTGCATTCTTGAGAGCAGTCAGCAATGCAGTAAAACTCCACAGAGACTGGCTCCAGATTGGCCAACACTGCAGAACAGGAGCAGAGTGTGGTGGTACTGTGGCTGTGGAGGCAGATGCTGACCAGCAGTGGCCCGCAATTCAAACCAGTACTGCAGATAACCCTTGCACCTGCTGCTGAAGTTGGGTGTGGACCCAATTGCGATGGAAAGAGTTGAAGGCACTCCAGAAGGATCTGATCAGAGCAAGTCACACACCAAGGAACTAGTGCTGCATGGTACTGGACAGTCAAATCCCAATATGTTGGAAATAGAAGATCTTTAAGCTCCATACCAACCCAAGACTTTCTATGAGTCTATGTTATATACAGCAGAGCTCCCTGTTGCAGAGTGCTTGCACAGGCAGGGAGCCAGACAGAGGCTGCCCATGCCAGGACCTGCCCTCTGACCAAATTGCCTTTCATAGCACTGACTTTAGTGTAATGCTATTATATCATAGCTAGCACTAACTACTAAACACTGTGCTGTAAGAGCTTCCCTGCAAAACACAGCCAGTTCTTGTGAAGGTCTCATAAAGCAACAATTTCCCACATATTGCTTGATACTCATAATTACAGATGTTTTCTGGGGAAGGACTATCAATGGACTGGAGAATTTAAATGCCTATAAAGAACCTGTTGCTTGATAAAACCCAAACCTTTGAAATGGCCTGTGCTGTTATGTGGATGTGTGGACATCTGGTAATACCCTTACTGCACCACAGAATCATAGAATATCTCAGGCTGGAAGGGATCTGTAAGCATCATCATGACCAATGCAGGACTACCTAAAACTAAATCATATGACTAAGGGTATCATGCAGAACCTCTTTGACCTCTGACAGGTGTGGTGCCCTGACCACCTCCCAGAGGAGCCTGTTCCAGTGGCTGGCCCCAGTGAAGAAGTGAATTTTGAGTCCAGAGAAGGGCAATGGAGCTGATAAAGCCTCTAGAGGGAAAGTTCTGTGAGGAGCAGCTGAGGGAACTGGAGTTGTTTAGCCTGGAGAACAGGAAGATCAGGGATGATCTCATTGCTCTCTACAACCACCTGAAAGGAAAGTGTAGCCAGGTGGGAATTGACCTCTGCTCCTAGGCAACCAGTGACAGGATGAGAGGAAATAGTCAGCTACTCCAGGGGTCATTTAAGAGTGAGTTGGATATAAGGAGGAATTTCTCCACAGAAAGAGTGATTGAACATTGAAGTAGACTGTCCAGGGAGGTGGTGGAGTCCCCATCCCTGAAACTGTTTAACCAGATATTGAACATGGCCTTTAGTGCCATGGTCTAGTTGACCTGAGGGTGTTTGGTCACAGGTTGGAGTCAATGACCTCTGAGGTCTTCTCTAACTTAATTGATTTTTTGGTTCTTTGAATGTACTTGTGGAGTTAGTGACACTCGCTGTGTCACATCTTATAACTTGTTCATCTGTAAAATTGCTCTGATTTCTGGCTACTGGGGACTGTCCTGAACAAGATGTTTCTCCCATGTCATATTCTCAGAAGATATCACCCCTTCCTGCAGAGTATTTGGATGAACTGGCAACTGAGGTTATACCACTGAGGTTAAAAATAATTTTATGTTTCTTTGTGGAAAATAAACTGTTTCTCATGAAGAAATGGTAGCTCCTAATATGGGGTTATAGGGTAGATATAGGTCTAATTGTGTCAGGAACCCATGTTTTAAAAAAGGAATAATTTTATAAATTCCAACACCTAAGACTTTAGGATTTGGGGAAAAAAAAAAAGTGTTTTTTTTTCTAGATGGTTGTTTCTCTACCTGTATATTACTGTACCGTATTTGCTTAGCTACGATATTTTTTGTATTTTCAGCTAAATAATTTAGAATCATATGTATGCTTTAATGATCAAATTTTATGAACAGGTGGATGAGAGCATACAACATCAAAAAAATATGTGCTACCTTCATTTGAAATAAACTGAAACCACTGTAGGCTTCTTACCTTGCACTCAGTAGCAAAAACCATTCAGTTCTGTTGTCAGTCTGCTCTTTCTGCTGCCAGCAGTGGTAGCAGCTCACTTTGATTGAAAGATCCAGCTGCCAGCCTAATAATAAAGCCTGGCTTGGAAACTGGAGCCTTTCTCTACCTTGAGACTGATGGCTGGCTGCTGAGATGATTTAGAGGCTCAGTGCCATATCCTCACTGCAGATGCCTGCTCCATGGGATGCAGCTGCCCAGGCCTGAGCTGCTAGCTGAAACGTCCAGGGAGCCCCACAGTGCTGACTTCTAAAAGAGTTTAGATTTATTCTCACAGTGATATTCCCCAGGAGCATGAAACACAGCAAAGGCAGGTACTAACTAGTGACTTTCTCACAGTCTCGTACAGTAACTCTGCACTAATAGTGAAACTGATTTTGGTTTTTATCTCTCCAGCTGTACCAGCCTAAGGCAGTGTGAACATTCATGCCTGTATCAAGGATGCAGCCACCTGCCCCAGTTCCTCCCTTCCACCCATGAGCCAAAAAGGCCCCTGGATCCTTGTGACACAGCTCTTCTCTGGATTCCTGGAGCCTGATAACCTCCTAGGCTGCACATAAATCATCCCAAGAAACTATAAGTGTAAGCCCTCACTTGGAGATTGATTGGGAATTACCTATGTGGTCCTAGCGCTGTTCTCTTGCTTACTTTCCAGTCACTCACCATTTGGGATCTCAGTAACTTTCTCCTCTGCTGTCCTCTCCTGTTTGCCCTCAGCTAACATCAATGTTTCCTCTTTCAGCTCATCCTTTTCGTAGCAATGACAGTTTACATCCCAGACAGCAAATGTTCCACTTTCTCTTCCCAGCCTTTAAAAGAAGCCTCAGTTAAATGAACCAAAGAATTTTGTCACCATGAACTACAATGAGAACACAAACTGCCTCACCCACATAGTACACAGTTATAAGAATACTTTTTTTTTTTTAACCATAGGGAGTTTGAAGGGGACTTGGTGACCTGAAGTGGGAAGTCAGCCAAAAGTCTGTGTTGCCTTGTCTACCCTTTTTGTGACATCTTTTCCAGAAGAATTAGATTAACTGTTATAGAAAGTTTCTTCAATTCAGTATTCCCAGCCCTAGGCTCAGGAGAGCTATATGGAGGCCACAGCAAACTTCCAGCAGAAGTCCTTCACTTGGTATTACGACTACTTGTTCTTTATGCTAATTTCCACCAAAGGCAAAATACAACCCAAAACCCAATCTAAATTCAAAATGTTATTACACATATGGTGAAAGAAGGCACAGGAGGAAGCTTTGTGTTTAAATTTTATACCAGCCCTTGTTTTCAAAGTGCCACAAACAGATCTGTGACCACCACATCCCTCCCTTTCTCCTCAGATGACCATGGGCAGTGCTAATGTGGTTTGAGGCCTGCCAAGGACGAACCTTTTGCTTCAGTTTTGCCCCTGTGCTGGTTTGAGAGAAGGCTGGTTCACTCCTCCAGCTAATTAACTCCCAGCTAGCCATGAGAGCTCTCTGCAATAATGCCCCACAGCAGGAGAGCAAAGGCAAATCTTGTGGATCCTTGGGAACAAAGGGTGACTGCATTAGCAGTGGATGTAAAATAACGCCTTCTATTTTGTATTGCATCCCACACTGCTACAGCTGTTTCTCCTGGCTGGGAAAAGAAAATATAGATTTAAATAAATAAAGACATGTGCTTCTTAAAGCTAATTATTTTTTACAGCTCTATTTCCTCTTCTACTAAGGTAAGGGTTCTTGTACAGGCATTATGTAAGCAATTTCTTTCAGTACCTCATCACTGTTGTCTAATCTTAAACATGTACTGTTTTTTCACCACAAAAGGAAGTATAATTTAAAATTATAACAGATATTTTATTGAAGTGTCCTGTTCTGTGTGGAGTAGTTCAAGATTAAAAGCAGAGATTTGAGTGGAGAAAATATGATTGAAGAGACTGAAAGCTCCCCTGGCCCAGGTCATGGCCCTCAAGCACATTTGATTACACCAAAATAATTCCTGGAAATGTTTGTTCAACCTATTTGTAAAAAACACTGGAGATTGCAACTCTACAACCTCCCCAGGCTGTGTACATCAGCACTTCATCATCCCTATGATTAGAAACTCCTCTTTCAAGGTCAGAACTGCATTTCCCTTTACTGCAATTACTCCCATTATTTTCAATGCTCACAGGGAATAATTTACAGCTGCTCATTCTGCAAAAACTACTTGAAGACCATTATTATGCCTTTTGATCTTTTCCAGACCAAACAATTTCTTCCAATCTTTCTTCACAAGTCCTGTCTCTTAATCCACCAATATTTTTTCTCTTTTTCTCGCTCCATTTCTTTCTCTATCTCTTACAGGTGGTCTGAATCATTTTCAGAATCAAGTCAGCTCAACAAAGGTTGTAATTCAGGCCTCAATTTAAGTCCAACATCAGTCACGTAGATTTATTTGTCTGTAATGTCTGTCTTCAAAAGTGAAGAGGGCATCTTTGTTCCTCATAGTCTATGGAAATCCAGCTCATCCAGCCAGTGGAGTCTAGAGATTTATTCAGATTATCCTGAAGTAGACTGATTCAGCCAGCTAGACAGCTCTGAAGACTCCACTGGGCCCAGTGCCCTTGATTAGACATGGAAAACCAGTGCTTTTTGAGATGCCTATCCTGCCAAGAATCCAGTTATTGATCCAGAAGGACATAATCTCCTACAGCCTCCATGTTGCAACAGCAGCCCCATGTCTAAGATACCGTGCGACATCTCAAAGTGTACAGATGTCTTAGTTTGTCTGAGGGTTTATATTATTGGCAGCCAATCTGAGCCCACAGCTGCCATGTAGATTCTTACACTGCATGATCAAGGTCAGGTACAAATTCAGAGCCTTACTGTCTGCCTTGTCTTACAAACAGCAAGAGTTAGACATGACAACAGGAGCTGTGCACAGAGTCTATCATGATAAATACTACACATCCCATGATAAAAGGATGGTGATAACTTATTTTTATATGGAAAAAAATGATTATGTCCACAAGTAATCAATCCTATCAACAGAGAACAAATAATGTCCTATGTTTTTTTTTCATTCTGGGTATTATATCTCAGTGCTGACATTCTGGGACAACATTTGCTGGAGGAAGAAATGGATTCCAGAATAAAAAATTATTATTATTGTTCTAAACTAAGGATGAGAAGATGTTTGCTGGGGAAAACAAATGTGATATTCATCTTTCAGCTTAAAAGATTTTGGCTGTTGTGACAGCTAAACCATCCTCCTCTTCCTGCTGCACATATACATATATGAATTAAATGAACACTTGCAGCTTGTTTACACTTAAAATTTTCATGTAGAAAAATGGATAGTCTTTCAAAGTACCATTAAATCTGGAAAAATTAATTTCTCCAGGGGTAGAAAGTAGTATCAAGAGGATCATTTGAGCTTGTGGTGTATGTGACATAATGAATTAATGAAAGATATTGCTCAATTAAAAATTATTTTCATATAATAATGGAATGGTTTGGGTTGGAAGAAACCTTAAAGACCATCTCATTCAAACGTCCTGCTGTGGGTAGGGACACCTTCCACTAGATCAGGTTGCTCAGGGCTCTGTCCATCCTGGCCCAAACACTTCCAGGGATGAGGCATCCACAACTTCCCTGAGTGACCTGTTCCAGTGCTTCACCACTCTCTGAGTAAGGACTTTTTTCATAATATCTGATGTAACCCTACTCTCTTTCAGTTTAAAATCCTTTCCCCTGTTCTGTCACCCTCTGCCTATATGAAAAGTCCCTCTCCCTCTTTTTAATGAGCCCTCTTTAGGCATTGGAAGGCTGCAATGAGGTCTCCCCAGAGCATTCTCTTCTTCAGCCTGAACAATCCCAGCTCTCAGCCTGTCTTTGTAGGACAGGTGCTTCATCCCTGTGATCATATTTGTGGCCCTTCCCTTGGCCTGTTCTAACAGGTCCACATTTTTGTTGTGCTGAGGGCTCCAAAGCTGGATGCAGCACCCATGGTGGGGTCTCATGAGAGCTGAGAAGAGCAGGGAGAATCACCTTCCTTGGCCTTCTGGAGACTCCACTTTTGGTGCAGCCCAGGATGCGGTTGGTTTTCTGGTCTGTGAGCCACACTCATGGCTCATGTCCTGCTTTTCATCCTTGAGGATTTGCAAGGCCTTCTCAGCAGGGCTTGTCTCAAAGACAATGTCTCCGCATCTGTACTGCCATCTGGGAAAGCACCAACTCAAGTGCAGCATCTTGCACTTGGGCTTGCTGAACATCATGAGGTTCTCATGGCCCCTCTTCTCAATTTTACCTGTGTTGGACGCTTCCTCCACATACCATTCTGGATCAGATGCTCATGTGGGAAACAGAGTACAAGGTGAGTAAAGTAGGGAGGTTAGAAATGAAATTTGAAGACATGACAAGTTGTCAAGCTCAACAAAAACCTGCAGATCCCCTCTAAAACTGATGTAGACACTGATATGTGACATGCCATGTGACATGTGCCATGCTATGTGATATATGGCATGCCAAGGGTAGGAGACAACAAAGATGACTCAGTCAGCAATCTCTTGCTGGATAATCTGTGTGAAGGTTCCTGCATTACTAATAAAGTATTAACCCTTCCACATCAATTTAATTTCTCTGACCTCCTCTGAATGTTTTCTTGAGGCAGTTCAGATGGGATTACCTGTTTTTCAGGAAAGTGATGCTCTAATTCAGGACCAGAGACTTGCAGTCAGCATAAAGTAACTGGACAATCCCTGCAAGAGTCCAGCCCCTCACCAGTCTCACTTGGTCTCTCCTCCACAGGTTATTTATCCAAGAGATTTATTTTCACCTTTTATCTCCTCCTGACCTGAGAAAAGTTAGTCTTATTTCTGCTCATCCTCCTGAGCACTTGCAGTATTTGCTGCTAACCAGGCAATTGGAGTCAGTATCATTTTTAACTCACCTTAAACAATTTATTTCAAAACACAACAAAAGAAAAATGTGCCAAACTGTTCTGCCAATACTATTCTGTATTGGCAGTTTTGCTGATGCTGAAAAACCAGACAAAAAGGGTAGGACATTGAGTTGTGGGTAAACATTTGCTGAACTAAAAAAGCTTTTTCCATCCCCTAGTAAGCCAATCAGTAAAATTCAGCTCCATGTTCCAGGGTGTCCATGTGCAGTCCTCAGCTGCCTGTTTGACAGCCCTTTCTTCCTGACACGCTGTGCAAGACTGTTGGTCAGTTCCAGGAAGAAACTGGATGTGAAAATACCCAGTGAGACTGATTATATTCCTAAGCATGTTCTCCCAAGGCACACTTGGCTTTCAACAATGTTTCAGTTAAAACTTCCTTTTTCCTTTTGACAGATGAATAACAAGTACTTAGTGGTGTAGTGGTTCGTTCTGTAAGCCTTAGAACACGGTTGTAGCCTTTCTACCAGCACTGTTGTTTCTTGTATTTATAACTTAATTTAGGGCAATAAATTTATTAAATTGCTAACCTGAGCTAGTAAACTTGGCATTTGTAAGTGAAGACTGTTCCCATCCTTTTGCCATCTGTTCAGAAGAACATCAACTATACATTACAAATGTGAGGGAAATGACATAAATTGGAAACTACCAGATTAAAAAGACATCTTTCTGCTTTAATTTGGTGTTATAATTAGTTTCTTTTTTCCTCCTTTTTTCTGCCCACTCCTTCCCTCAAAATGCTCAAATGCTTATCCTCAGTGTGCTGGAATTCAATATATTAAAATATTGAATCTACTCTTGTTTGCCTACATGCATATTGAAATCCAAACCCTCTCTTGGAAATCAAGATGCTCAGGAAGTTTTCAAATGTATCATTTTCTGATGTTGATACTTTGTTGTTCTGATATTGCTGCCATACCTCAAAACAGTTTAGACAACGTTTTACTAATTATTACTTGAAAGCCACAATGGAAATTCATGGCCATGCAACAGGTTTCCGGGAGCCTGAAGTCAGAGGCAGCATCAGCAGTCCCTGCTACAACCCCTGCAAGGGGTGATGTGGCTCCGTCTGAGCCAGCCTGTTTTTAGAGCTCAACAGAGATGTCAGCAGCAGGGCCAAAAAACCATCTCGTTTGGGCTAGAGCCTCAGGTACCCCAAAAACTAGCTCCTCAAGATAATGGAGAAGATCTAGATATAGCTAAACCAGCCTGCAAGACTTCAAAAAGAATTGATCATGTACTTTAAGTGACAAGTCAAGAACTACATTCATCTTAGTTCATCTCAATGTTCAAACGTATGTAAAGGCTTTCAAGGTTTAGCATTATGGAGTAAATATTTCAAATGGTTTAAGATTAGTACTCCTACTTAAATATATCATATGCTACAGTTGAGAACAGGCTTTTCTATTTCAAAGTGTCCCAGGTTTGGCTTGGATAGTGAAATTTCTTCTTAGGAGCTGGCGCAGTGCTCTCTTTTGGATTTTTTATGAGAATTATGATGATAACATACTATCATTTTAGTTGTTTTGAGTGATGTTTATTCTTAAGTCAAGAGCTTTTCAGTCCCCCATGCTCTGCCCATTGAGCAGGTGCACAAGAAGCTGAGAGGGAGCTCCACCAGGACATCTGACCAAACTGGCCAAAGGGATGTTCCATGGCACAGAAAGTCATGCTCAGTGTATAAAATGCAGGGAGTTGTCTGGGAGGTGCCAATCACTTCTCTGGGATGGGCTGGGCACAGGTCAGCAAGCAGTGAGAAATTGTATTTTAGGGTTTTAGTTTTCTCTCTTGCTCCATTCTTTATGTCATTATTATCTTTATAATATTATTTACTAATTTTTTTCAAGTATTAAACTGTTCTCATCTCAAGCCACAGGTTTTACTGTTTTTCTTAGTCTCTTCCCCATTCCACTTGGGAAGGAAAGGGAGTAACCAGCTGCTTTCTTTCCTGAGTTGCCAGCTGAGGCTAAACCACAATTCCAAGTAATACTAATAAATCCCAGCCAAAGAGTGTAAAATGCAGTGAGTGATCTTCTACTCCTCCTTACCAAGCACTTTAAGTGCCACTGGTGAAAAGTGCCACAGAATTTTCCATTATGATAATCACTGTTATTAAATTTGAATTCAATTTAGATGGGGGACAGAGTATTTGAAGCAAAACTAAAATGGATAAGTAAAAGCACCTTTTTTTTATTCTCCAAAGCATTTCTAACCACATCTAAGGAAGATATCAACACTGAGGCTGTTAAATGTGGGAGCACACATTATTTTTGCTCAAGAATACTGCTTGTCATTTTGTGTCAAGAAAATAAAGTATTTAAATTACTTCTAGGATTTCCAATCACTGAGTAATTTTAAAAAGGTTCCCAGAAGTGTTCTGCAAAGGAACCCAAATATCATCACCTATCCTGACTTGGAAGGGACCCACAACTTCACCAAATCCAACTCCTGGCCCTGCACAGGAGCACTCCAAGAGTCACACCACGACCCTGACAGCACTGTCCAAACACTGCTTGAACTCTGGCAGCCTTGTTTCTGTAACCACTTCTCTGGGAGCCTGTCCCAGTGCATGACCACCCTCCCTAATTAGGAAGGAAACAAGGAAGATTTATGTGGTGCTTTTGACAGAGAGTGAACTTCTCAAATTGCCATCAAATTTTTCAAAATGTACTTAACATAACTGATCTCAATTAAATCACTAAAACTGCTCCCTTATTTTCTGCTAATTCTCAAGTCCATCTTCTGCTGTCCACAACTTCTCTTGTCTTTTGGCTGAAGTCTCACTTTTGTAATCATTAAAAAAAACATTTACTAATAAGATAATTTTCTCTGTGTGGGCAGACATCTGCTTCTAATTTAGCTTTCAAAAGCCTGACAGAGTCTCTATCAGCTTACAATGATGTGACAGTGCTCATTTTACTGTGCTTCATAGAAAGGATCTTTTCAAAAGTTTGGTACATTCAGATATATTGAAAATTATAGTTTTGTTACTTCCCAATGTGATTGCCTCACAGTAATATTCTATCATGTTTTGGACACCTTTTTGGAGAGGAAAAGTGAGCTATTCTTACTGTGCCATGTGCTGTGTACTTACTTTTGTATCAGGGAAACATTCTAACACATTAATATTATTAAAACTGATGTGCTATTATCTGGTACACAAAGGTCACATATATGCTAGCAGGAGAGTGTATCTCAGCAGAAAATAGGGGAAAAGAATGCAGCCAGTATGCTATGGGTATAGATACATATTCTCTGGAAACTCAAAGAGTTGTTTCCTGCTCTCCAGATTGTATAATTATTGTTAATATTTAAAGAGTGACTACATAAATAAAGGTTTTCAGAAGCAGGAAAGAGGGTGTGAGCAAGTAAATGAAGTCTTGGCATCTAACCAACAAAACAGATTTTTTTCAAGCTTGATTAGGGGAGTTTTTCAAGAACTGCAGCACATTCAAGCAGAGATTTCTTCAGGCTGGATGAGCAGTCTCAGCTAAGCAGTGTTGACATGTATATTGTGCCAATTTTGTAGTTAGAGTAATTCAACTTGCAGTGTCACAAGTTTGTTCATAAACAATACATTTATGTAAAATAAATAAAAGCAGTTGAAGTCATATGAAAATCAGTTGGAATCTGAAGGAGCTAAGGAAACAGCTTCATGATAAACATTGCCTTAAAGATGGTGTAAACTGTTTCAAAAAATTTATGCGAAATGCAGAATTGCGGCATTCTTAATGTATATTTCCCCTTCTTTCTTTACCAATAACCAAACAAAAAATTCTGTTCGAATTTCTAAATGATTCTTCATCTTTATCTGGGTGTCTGGGTTTTGCTACTGTAACAGCTGTGGACAAAACCATTAAAATTTTAATAATAAGGAAAAAGAAAACCCAACTCTTGCATAAAGGATCAAAAGCAAAATGTAAAATATATTCAATCTTCTCTAGGTCAATTCATATTCTGTTCTTATTCTAAAAATTAACATAATTTCAATAGCTGCAGTCCAGCAAATTCCAATTCACATCACCATTGCATCAAATTTTAGCCATTTATATTATGATGCTCTTTAAAGATTGTATTTTCTGATAGTTTATTTTCATCAGTTGCTTACTGATTCAAACAGCATCAGCAATTTTGTTACTACTTGAAACTGGAATATAGGAAAATGTTATATTTACTTTAATTTTAAGCATTATTTTCCTTCAGAGGGGCATAAATTTAAAGATGCCTATAAAAATATTGGTTTTATTCTGATAAAAATGGGCTGAAGTAGTTTGGAGCTCATGCTTATCGAGAATCTAAAACTATTCTCATTTACACTTTAGAATCTATAATGCAGTGCCAGCTCTGAATATTGCTGGGAAACAAGGACCGAGTACTTGACTGCATTTGCAGTCATGCTGGGTCAAGTAAAACAAATAAGCCAACTTCAATATGAGAGTTATGGAGAAAACACAGGAGTAGAATAATCAACTTTTCCTCTTTTAGCAGTTTAATGTAAAAATCAATATGTGACGGAAGAGTTTACGTCTGTTCCATTACCAATGGCAAAAATTTTAAATAAAGATGAATATCATTAAACGAGCATGTCCAATAAGGCAAGGTGGAAAATAATATTTTACTAACTCAGGCTGATGAATAGCTGATACATGGAAGCAGCAGGGAAGGTCATGCATTTTATCTGCATGGTACTCTTCAGCCACAACCACTGCGGAGCATCCCACACAGTTTGCAATGACCAGGAAGCAGCAATGACCATGGATATCTCCTGTCCATGATGGGGGAGTTGGACAATATAATTTTTAATCTCCCTTCCAACCCAGAGCATTCTATGATTTTATTATGCTATATTTTTATCTTGATTGTTCTGTAACACCAGAATAGTACTGACCATGACAAGTTTTCTGCTTTGTTTTTTTTTTTTTTTTTAAGCTGTTAATGTACAATCCTGTAGAACACACTTAATATAAGAAGGGAGGAAAACATATAAATGTCTTATCAGACAAGACAGTAATTCCCTGCTCTTTCTCTTTGAACACTGGAAGGTATTTAATATCTAACAACTTTCTTGTAAGTCTCTAGGAAACTTTCAGATATTTAATGCTGTTTCATTTGGAGCAAACTGTCACAAAATGGTGAGCATTCCCTCTAGTTCTCTCATCCTTTGTTTGACTGTGAAATCTTGATGTAGTTACACACCCAACTATTCCCTCAGGCCATTAAGTCCTAAAGTACTCCAGCAAAACCTAGGGGAGATGGCACAATAGATCTGCCTACAGGACATTATTTCCATTAGGAGTAATGTTCTGCACTGCAGAAAAATGCGCTAATAGCACTGCATTATATTGTTAAAATGGGGTTACTGGTGCGTGTCACCACTCAGCACAGTTCATTATCTTATGATTAAGTATGTATCAAGATAAGCAGAGATTTATAGATACTTTTCTAAACAGCTAAAGAACTTTTGAAGAGTAATAAAAAAATACTTTCAGATGCAGGGCTTTGCTTGTCTTGCATTTTGTGTTTTCTTTCTGAAATCCTACATACTCATTATATTCTTATTTTAAGGCTTGAATAACAATCAACATTTTCTACAAGATAACAAGGGAGTAGAGCAAAATAACATTGAAGAAAAAGACATGTTACCATTTCATCCAAGGGAACATTACTCATTACCAGCTCCACAGCATTCAGAACTATTTTGACAGAAGTAATGTGTGCTCCCTCCTTTGTTTCATGCATGAATTAAAATTGTAATTAGTGCATCTGTAGAAAAATCACCACCTAATATACAAATGTCTGTCCATAGATAATTTTTCTCTCTCCCTTGCAGTTCACTTAATAGTCTCAATTCTTCCATGGCGTCAGGGAGACTAGAGGAATTTCATTACAACATCATCTCATTTCATTGTTTAAGTCTGTGGCTATTAGATAACAAAATACGATGTAACATTTATTCTTGCAGCCACAGAGTAATTTGGAGAGTTCTGCTTTGTCTGAAAACATTGGAGACTTCTCCACTGTAATTTTTTTTTTTATTTTTGAGAAAGTGTATTAAGATTTATTACTTTAAAGCAGGGTACATCCAGGGGAGCACGTACACACTTTCATTGTTCCTGTTGATTGCAGTAAGAGGGACACCTACAAGTGGAGACACCAAAGGTGATTATATGAACATTCAGTTGTGTATTTACAGATGCTGGTGTTTCTCACAATACCACCATGCACCTCCATTCCCAAAGTGGCCTTACATTTCAATATCTTGTTTTTCAGCAAATCACCTTCCATAAAAGAAAAAGACTGGAAACGAGGCAGTTAGTAGATGTTAAAAAATTCAGACAGCCATAAGATGTTCCCTGGAAAATTTATAGAAAACTGGAAAATTTTGTTCCATAATGAACCAAATAGTGTGGAGATACAACTGGCACTGGTTTCCTTAAGTGCTCAAAGTACACTTAATGGTGAGTGGCTTCTTCACACTAAGGTATGTTTGTAAAATGACAAGAAATTCTTAAGTACTGCAGCTTTTTAAAGAAATTACTGGATAAGTAAAGAACTCAAACTCCTCACCTTTTTCTATTTATTGGTTGCCCTTTCCTCTTTCATTTTCCTTTCTTCTTTATTTATCTTTTATTTTTTTTCTTTTTCCTTTTAAGAGGCAAAACACTAAAGCCCACTTCATCTCTGTTTCAGTGACATCAACTGTCTAGAGGTGGTTTTTGACTCCAACACTCTTAGCTGTGACTTGCTTCATCTTTCAATCACCAGCAGTTTGGTCTCCAATATTCTGAATATGGGGAATAAAAATGCATATTAGAATGCACAAAAATGGAGGACGCAATAAAAAATACCAAATGTGTAAAGTTAAAATAAAATTATTAACAACAGTCAAGGATTCATGAAATGCTAAAAATTTGGAATTGCAATGATATTGATATTCAAGATTATTGGACACTACTTTATTACATAATAATTTGAAATAAGACAGAAAAATAAATAAAAAATTAAAAGTGCATCTTTTAGTACCAAAGTACTATATATATTTCAATATAAAGCTCTATACAAGTATCAGAGCAGTTTGCTGTATATGGATCCTTCTTAAAACTGCAAAAATTTAATCATAACTCATCTGGTACTTGAAGGAAGGTCACTTTTATTAAACCACAGGGAAGTGAACCCCTAAACAATGAAGGCACAGATCAATATTAATATTTATGGACTTTTCTCCTAACACACCTAGGACCTTACAAGAAAAGTTATGTGTCAAAATGTAATTGTGCATTCAAATGCTTTATCTTCAGATCTTTCTGTGCCTGAATAAGAAATTGAACATGTGTTTCCTAAATCAGAGTTACATGACTGAGTAACAGATCTGCCTCCTTTTTTACCTTTGTTCCCTCCACATGGGGGAGGGAATGGTCACTTGCTTTGCATACCCATAAATACAATAAATGCTCCCAAATATTTTAGGGTAATTAAAAGTTGTCTATGAACTAGACATTATGACAACACAAAAAGAAAGATGTACAGCAATGCCACAATTTTATTCTGACCAGGCCCACTTTTTTCCAATTAAAGAATGAAAAAGATTATTTAAAAAAAATAAAAGAGAATAAAATGAAAAGGTAAATTAGTGCCTGGAGGACACTTCAAAAGGAAAGAAATGATGAATGCCATTTAGAATTCCCTGCCTGATCTATCTGCAATATTCATAAGTGTGTGTTTATCCAAAAGCTTTGTCTCAGATCAGGCAATTAATTAAACTAGAGAAGATCTCAAGCAGGGAGAGATGAGAGATGTTAATAGTGTGTAGCAGATAATCAAATTTGTCTCTGCTGCTTTTCTTGGGACGCATTCCTCTGCACTTCTGCAGCTTGAGGAAGATGTGAGATCCATGGCTGAGCAGTACAACATGAAATATGCAGACACAAGTCTTCAGAACTGGAACAGTTACCACTCGTGCTAGTGTCATATATCTCAGTTCCAGATGGTTGCACCTAAGCATATCTTCACTTCTTTGGGCACATAAGCATGAATGCTTTTAGGCACTCCTTTTTTCTTGAGAGTCTGTGAGGAAGTAGGTGATGTTTTCAACCCAAGGTCAAAGCTGAAAAATAAGAAATGGCAAGATAGGACAAAAATAAGATCAGGACTGGTAAAAACCCAAAGGGTGAGGATGAGCCTTTGTTGAACAGAATCCTAAATTTCAATTCATAAGACCATCAATATATACCCAAAGTCTCCTTAAATACTGAACAGAAACTCTCTGCCAGTTGAAATGACAGAAATTTGAGAAGCTCTCCTTTTGGCTACTTTCTGTGGGAGTTCCCATCTGACAGACCTCTGTTTGAAAATAACATGTAGTACATGAGTAGTGAAATTACCAATTTGTGAAGCTTGCTGACACTTATGCATGAGCTCAGTTCTCCAAGTAGCTCTGGGGCATCTGAGAGGAGCAGCATGATTTTGGACTTGAACATTTCGTTTCAAGGGGAAGGGAAGTGGTCCATAAGGTAGCTCTGTGTCTAAGTCCTTTTCTAAGACCAGTACTTCAATTTAAAGATATTCCATCAGCATCCCCATGGAAAAACAGACTGGACTGAAGCACTTTCAATTGCATTAGATATGCAAAAGGAATGTGTCTGTACTCCTATTTGCCACTAAAATAAACTTGCAACTCCATTGCTGCTGGAGTAAGGACTGACCATTTAAAAGGCAATGAAATACTGGCCTGTCTAGTGAAAAGGATATTCAGTGATAGCTGACTAATTCTACAGACAGGTGATAACATCACATATTTTTAATCTGTCTTAAAAGTAAATGCTTGTAGGTCAAAACAAACAGAAATCAAGTAGAAATAGCTAAATGGATAGAAGAGAACAAAATCAGTAAAGCAAACAAAATTGTTTTGCCACAAAATATTTGTTGTGAATATTAATTATTGAAATTCCAGTCATAAAGCTAAGAGACTACATATTTTTTTAGCTTTCTACAACTCTTCACTAAACACCTCAGTCAAAAACAAATTCAGTACTGAAAGAGACTTTCCCTTAACTTTTCCTCCATGGAGAAGCTCTTCAGCAGTAAATAAAAACCTGGTGCAGGACATCTTGTTTTTCAGGGAAGTAGAAGATCATACACTGTTCTGTAAGTGAAAAACATCACTCCACTCATTACCCCACAGAAGCCAGAACAGAGAAATCCACCCATAAAGTATGACCAAGTATATGTAATTGTATGTGGACATCTACCTGTGAATTAGGTGTCTGAGTTCCCATTTTAATAAATGGAGATTTAGATTTTGCACATATAAAAATGGTAGCTTGGCCATTTGAGGTGCCAAGGCTATCCCACTTGGCCTGTGGCAGACATTTCAAGCAGGCATAACCATTTTGTGGGAACTGTGTCCATAATATGCACGTGGAAATAAAAACCTCTGTTTGGAAAAATTAATCAAGTGCCTGCATCAAGAGCAGCAGAAGCTTAGACATCTCACTCCCATATGGACACCTACAGGCTGGGACTTACCCTCCCTACAAGACGCTTCCATGCTTAAAGTACGGAGACCAGTCCCACCTCAGGGGAATGGCCCCATTACCTGAATGTGGGCACCTCATTTGTGAGGCTTATCCATAACACGTGTGCAGCACTGGTAGGTGGGACACAAGGCTTACAGGAGACCTGCAGCTTTCTGGAGAAGCACAGAGAGCTCAGGCAACACGTCCTGCTGGAGGATACCCCACAATGCAGTACAGCAAAGGGATCCCAACACAGCTGCTCACCTGGTGTGAACATAGTCCCATTCCTGCACTGTCTGTAGTGTCTGAACTACTGCCTTCTGCCTAGATGAAGCTGGCTGAATAAAACTGTAAGGAACACATGCACCTGTGTTCCTGAATTAATGATGGTGGCTCCAATCCTCCTTTGATAGTGATGCCAAGTAAATGCACCATCTATATACCTTGCAGAGTTTTAGTCCTGGCTAAGTTGAATTGATAAGCAGGCCCTTCCCTCTATGGTTTCCACACTGAGAAAGCAAAGCCACTAATTTACTGTAAAATTTCCCAATGCAGAAAACCAGTTATGCTCGTACAAGATTTTTTTTCTAATTGGCTTCTGCTGCCAGTAACAGGTACTGAAATCAAGTTTTGCAGCTCATGGGAATTAACTAAAATAATATTGTCTCTGATGTCAGCATATCAAATAACATAACATTTTCCATACAAAATTACATGTCATATGAAGATGCCCTCCATTTGACCTTCCTGTGGATGAGTGATAATTTAAATTTCACTCTAATATCTGTTTGTCTGAAAATAAAGGACAGTTCTAAGCCTTGCATAAACACCTTTTCTGCACTTGGCTGTCATGATAGCCATGAAACAAATGTAATGAATTTAATTTGTTAAGGGATCAAGTAACTTCAAAGACAATTTGCAGTATGATCTTGCTCTGAGAGGCAAGGTATAGCATTAATTTCCTCTCTCCCAGCTGAGAATTCTGGAATCACTATCCTGCAGTACTAAAAAATATATATGAAAAGATAAAGGGAGAGAGAGCTTCCAGAACAAATTGCACATTTAGGCATTGGTCCTAATGGCCGTATATACATAAATTATCTCTAGATACTAAGCAACAATGCATTTATATTTCAGTACAGCTTTTCTGTTCTCATCTTTCTCATCTGGAATATTCTGGTACCTTGAGAATAACAAGTGTGACCTTCTGCTTAACCATATGAGGTAAGACCAATATTTTTCACATGTTTTCATCCTCATTTATATAGGACTTCCTTGGACTTGTACATACAAGTAATAATCAAAAGTAATCACAGTAGTAATCAAAATCCTAAATCTTGCAGATATTTAGAATAACCTGGTGACAGAATATATAGATGAGAAGAAACTTTTCTCCTCTCCCTTCTACCTGTGTGGGAAGAAACTCATCTTTAAGCATCCTAACCTGAAGAACTGAAACTGAATGATCCAATAGGGTCAAGAGGACCCATCCCATGTATGTCATTCCTGATCACAGACACATGGTATTTAGCACTACCTCATCTTAGGGATCTCTCCAGCAAAAATAACAACAGTAAAGAATAGGTAATATGATTTTTTCCGGTAACTTCCCTTTCTGACATAAATTATGCTGTGAGGTACTATCCATGAAATTAAAATTACAATAGAAAAATTATCATATTTTTCACCCATGAAGTCTGTAGGTTTTTCTGTCAAAAAAAGGAAATAGAATTTTAAGTACACATTAGCTACACTCTGATATGATGGATACTTACCAAACATATGTCTTTTCCTAACCCTAAGAACAACAGGATCCTTGAACCAGAATCAGCCAAAATATTTTTATCCCCACCTCTAAGATTCTCTAGTGACAGAGACCTTTTTTCTCCCCTGGCATACAAACCAGTTCACTCCTCCCAGTGGTGAATCATCTGTTGACATGAGCAATTCCTTTACAGAAGGAATGGCATGTTTTAAGCACTGGGATTATCCATGAGTGCATTATACCAAGGTGCACTGGAGAGAAAGAGGGAAGCAGGCACAGCACTGCCTGGGCACTGCTCTGGGAGAGCCCTGCATGCAGGCAGGCACACTGCAGGCATCCCCACCTGGGCAGGTGGCAGCAGCTCACTGCCCATCTAACCACTGACATCTCTTCCTGTACTCTCTTCTCCATAAACCCCTTCTCACACACCCAAACATGCTGCTGGGGTGCCACTATGGAGCTGATGAGCCTGATGGCTGAGGTGGATTGAATCCCCACAGGAGGCCTGTCCCTTGAGCAGGCACTCAAAGAAAACATCTTCACCAGGCACTGAAAACCAAAGTGGAAATTCATAACTCCATACCACCTTTCTGTCTGTAATCACTGGCTTTCACACTGTTCTTCTCACCTTGAACATGGTCCAAAATGACTACCTAAATCTGGGAGTGGAATTACTTACTTGGCAATTGCAGACCTCATAAGCTGAGGTTTAGAGTGGCTTCCTTTAGCAGGGCAGCTTTAAGAGGGATTATTAACTCCACTGACAGAGACAGAGTGACTAGAAAACTCCTGGGATATTTGTATTAAGGACTGGGCCACAATGGATTATTTTCTGCTTGCTTTCATTTAACAATGAAAGCAATGAATTTTCTTATTTCCTCCCTATTCAAACACTTCATGAAAACATTTCAGTGGTTAAAAAAAATTGTTCCCCCACATCTTACGTCTCTGTCAGTCCTCTGCATTTCAGTCATCTGGAACAGGATAACAATTCATATTTTCAAAATCTTTCTGTGGAATGAAGAAACCAGCTGGAGAAAATACAACCTTTAATCCTGAGAAGCAGAGCTCTTCACTGGATTTGAGTATAGTGATCAGCACCCATCCCTGATAAAAATAGGTCCAATACTTTTCTTTTTCCTATTCATTGCACACTTGATAGAGTTTTACCAGTGCAGTACATAACTTTATCTTTACAATTGCACATTTGCATCACCTAGGTCTTTCTTTTACTGGTTTGTAAGCCTGTTGCCAATGCAGCTGGACTAAATTATGTAATACAGTGAAGGTGATAAAAAACCAACCCAAAGACCCCTCCTTCCCCTACATCTATGGTATTTAAAGTACTATAAAGTACTTTTATGGGCAACTTTTTGAGTTTTTCCTTAATTCTACAACATGACTCTCTGGCTTATATTGTTTTTTCCCTTGGAATTTTATTTGTACCCCACATTCTTTCCAGCTGAGTATTTTCTGTGAGGAAGGGTGCCCCTGCAGATAAATTAGCTAGGTTCTGTCTCAGCTTTCTCCTCACAGTAAGGAAGGCAAAAAAGTAATGGAGGTAGAAGAACATTTTTGAATCAACACTTTTACTTAAATTTAGATCTGCTGTAGCATCATCTAGAGAAGCAGTCAACCTTTTCCCCAGTCTTAACATCTTTGTGGACTAAAGATAAAAGTCACTTCACTGTTCTGAAAATTTCAAGAACAGCGGAAAAAAAGTTGTGCCAAGTGTGAAGGAAGAATACATCTAGAGCTGGCATGAAAGAATTCATTCAGTCTCTCCACAGTGGATGGCAATAGTATATACAGAAATCATCATTTCAGTAAATTGATTCATCTCACTATTTTGTTGAACCATATCCAGATCATTACAACCCTGTCTCAAATGAAATCATTGTAGCTCAATATGTCAAGCTAAAAAGTGACATTTTAAATAGGAAACTCTTTAACAGGTTTTCAAAGAGAAGACAGGCTCTGTTTTGGCAGTGCTGTGGCTACAGCACTGAGTGGAGGGAAGATTGTGGGTTAAAATCAGCAGCATATATCTTTTACTCATTCCATCTCCTTTTGTCCAGGCATACACACAGAGTTGCTGCTGAAGGAGCTGAATAAATTCTTGGAATAGATGAGAACAGAACCATATTGCCCTGAGTCAGTCCCAGTAGCTGCATTATGTCTTGTAGCAAGCTCAGTACCTTGTTATTCCCTTCATCTAGTGCATGTTTCATTGCTGAAATCCCTGGCTGCTGGCAGTATTGGATCACTAATGGGAACGCTGAGTTCTGTCCTGCTCCTTCACTACTAATTCCCAGGCTCTCCATTTTGTATCCAAACTTTTTTTTTCCTGAGTAATTAACCTCATTAACTCAGTTCTTTAAGTTGCTTACTTCTAATTTTGAAAAGTCATCAAAACCGATGGGGTTAAGGTCGGTTTTACAGAACAAATGGTTTGAAAAGATGGCACATTTTTCAGGTGACAGCAATGAAGTCAATACTAGCATGCATAGATAAACTCCATCAAGGTTGAAAGTAATGACAAAGGACAAATAAAAGTGGCTTAGCTGAAGAGAAAAGCAAAACTTACAAAAGCAAACTTACAAAATCAAGCCAACAGGAAGCATATGCACACAGATTGTGTAATACAGTGTAAGATATTGTGAAAAGACAGTGTTACTTATGAGCCCATAGGATCTCTCATAAAACTGACTAAGCCCCAAAAGCAGCCAGCCTTTTATTTTGACAGCAGGGGCAGGCCTTTGGAGAACATTAAGAATTAGAAAGAGATTAAAGTACTACTACTTTTCCCATCAAGATACTCAACCTACCAGAGAAACATGGTATGGGATAAGAAAGTTCTGAGTCTGTGATGTTCAGGTGAAATATCTGTACCACTGCCAAAGGGAGTAACTCTGATGACTTCATAAAGAGCCACCTCAATTTGAACAGTAAGATAAGGATTGTCCCAGTTTCCATCCTACTATTGAAATCATGTTGCAATTCCCAGGGCTGAAGTTTCTCACATAAATAATTAAAAACCTGCATTAAAAATGCTGTCTGCATTGTTTCAGAGGAGAAAGTTATTGCATTTCATGGTAGATTTGTGCTCTTGAAGATACTTCACCCTTGAGAAAAGCCAGGTTTTTAATTTTTAAAATTAGAAGTTCCTTCCAGGCATGCTGTGTTTCCTTGTAAACACGCTAGACCACTTAACTAGTTCACTAACTACTCAACTGTATTTTTCTGAGGCACTTAATTTAAAAGCAATGACATGATGTTTGAGTATTTTGTTACGTACGTCTTTTCAATAAACAATAAACCCGAACTGACCTTGTAGAATCAGGCAATATAGTGAGTTAAATAATAAATGGGAACAGCATGAGTCAGAAATTAAATAGTAAATAAATGGTGAAAGAATTGCTAAAGGTCATGATGAGAGGGATTGAATGCCACTCTTTCCTCTTTAAGCCTTTGTAAGTAAATACTGAGGATAAATGCACCTAAAAGAAAATGCATAGCAGTTCTCATCCTTAATGTGATATCATAGTGATAACATGACCTTACTAGTAGGAGAATTCCAAAAGCATGAAGGGGAATGGGATACAAGACATGTCACCCAGCCACCAGTGGATCAGAAAATCCCCCTATAATGTTTAAAGGATGGTTTCCTTACAGTACCTACTGTGATTAAAGACAACAACTACAGCTGCAATGTCAATAGTTGCATTCAGAACACTCGAGAAGTCAGGTACTCAGGGTCAAGTATTAAGTGAAGACATGAGGTTTTTCTGGCCCCTTGCTGTTGACAGCCGACAGCTTTGCCCTGTCAACCTAAAGGAACAACAGGGAACCCTCTAGAAATCCTTGTGATATTCTCCATCTCCACTGTGAAAGTCAAAAGATCAAGTCCAGTGCCAGATGTGAGCCTTAAACCAAAGAGAATGGAGGTTTAAATTGAAAGAGACTGAGTTTCTCTAAACCCCAGCAGATTGTAGACCAGCAAGTGTATCCTTTAGCCGATCTAAGGATGGCTGTTTCAGAGATGTTGCTGTTAATATAAAGCAAAAGGTCAATGCTCTGTAGAAACAGTACTCCTCCTCTTTCACATCTCTTTGCAAGGAGAAAACTAAAGCAAACTGAAAATAATCCTACTTCTTTCACCAAGAACTTTAACCTACAGACCCATGGAATTAATTGAAGCTGAAAATCCGATTTGAGACAAGCTTCAAATAATGCTCAAATATAGTTTAAATGTACATGATATTCTAACACTCTACATTTAAACTTCATACTTCTTTGTTTCTTTAACTATCACCCATAAATATGTGGCTGAAACTCAAAGTGCCCTGGATCTTCTAGAAGGCAAAAAGAAAATGCACTCGATATAAATGTCCAGTGAGATGTTTTCTCTGCTACTTCAACTGCATCATTAACAACAAGAGAATTTCAAATGTTACATTTATAACAGAATTCTGTGGAGTTCTCCATTGAATATTGCAATAGTCTCCAGATATGTTGCCTTTTTGTGAAACTAACATTGTCAACCCCTACCTCTAGTCAGCGCTCAGCTCCTTTTTTCCACTTACCCATCTTCCTCTACCCTCCCATTTTGTTTCTTCCTTATCCACCCCACCCCAGAATGGCAGGATCCTCTGAGTAGATGCAGCTGCAATTTTTTGTAAAAATTCATATCTGGAATTTGGGTGACCATGCAGACTCCTTCTCCCAGTAATACATAACAGCCAATTACTGTCTTTCATCTCTATCCTTTGGTTTATATGAAATCTGTCTACTCAGATCTTCCTCTCATCTGACAGCAAATCATTACATATCACACCAGTAAATGGGAACAAAATGAATGTTCATTTAATCACCTACCAAGATTCCCAGAACAGTTGAATTCTGCTTTTGATCCTTTCACAGGACTGAAATGTGCTGGGAATGAGTTTAGCTTATGTGACCACTGATCTTGAACCAGATGGAAGTGTACAGTGATCTGTACATCTCAGTATTATCAAAGTCATTGAAAAGCACAAAAAAAAATCATTGAAGAATTTAATTAGACTTCTACTTGCTGTTGAAGGTCAAGTTTTTTTTTTCTGATTTTACAAAAAGAAAACTAACTGTCCTAAAACAAATGGACAAAAGCAGAGAGCCATATTTTCAGATCCACTTCTTTATACCATGTTTGAATGCATTTCATATTATACTGCCTAAACAGTATATTATTTATTTATAATATTTATTATATTTACATATAATATGTAGTGCTATTACAGCTACCACTTAAAAAAACCTCTTCACCTGCTTTATTGCATTCCTTAAGATAAAAGGAATTAGCTAGAGATAGTTGAATTGGAGCTGGATCAGTATCTGTAAACTTGGTAGCGCAAGCAGAAGACTGCTAGCAGTTTAAAGGCTTTATTCCTTTGTCTTCTAATTTTTGACCTGCCTTTATAACTTCTGATGTCATTCAGTCAGTTTCTCCCTTCTCCTAGGACAGATGAGGGATTCCTGGCCCTCTTTCCTGAAAAAAAGACCTTGTGTCACATAGTTTGTTGTGGGCTGAATCCCACCAGATTCCCCCCACATGGTCCTGCTCCACACTCTTACTGAACTACCCACACTCTTTAATAAGACCATGAAAGTTTTGGATATTTTAATCTACTCACAAGGTAAGTTTCATTTGTTATCATATTAAGAAGCGCTTCAGATCTGACAAAATATTCCACCTTGCACAGTGGAAATTCTCACTTCTAGTCTCTTTGAACAAGGCCTTGACTCAGCTTCAGCTAATCAGCAGAGATTTGGAACCTCTCTGTGATAAGGATGTTAGTCTCTAGTGACCTCAGCCCAACCTGGCAAATAATCAAGGATGATCTTGGGGGTCGATATCACTGTCACACAGATTACCATTAGGGATGCATATGTCTCAGTTTGTCTCAGTGAAACTAAAATATTTGGTGCTTAGTTCAGACTTCAGTATCTGGAGGAGAAAAGTGAAAACTAGACTTGACCAAGAACTACAAAAATATCCTCAGTTCCAGATTTACCAGCTTGCCTAAGAACCTTCTCCTTACAACACTGCAAAGTGTGGTACATTTCCCTGTGATTTCTAGGCAACAACAAGCTCAGAGGAGGACGAGCATCTGCAGATTCACACAGCATGCCTGGTGTGCAGAAAATGAATGGCCACAGTCCCAAAGCAGAGTAGAAGTGCAGTAGGTTTTATTTATCCACGACATGCTGGCCCTGCTTCTAGCTCTGGGAAATCAGTCTGCTCTTCTACATATAAATAATACATCTTCTACACCCTGTGTTATGGAAATGCTGCCCAAATGCAATGAATTTCATAAGACCCAAATTCACATCCTTTTCCCAGTGTGAGAGCAGCTGCTGCCACGGCTGAAATATCTCAGAAGAGCCCCTGAATGATGAAGCTATGGGATATCCTGGGAAGGACATTCCCACCCTCCTGGTGAGCCTGTAATACTGCACAGTGAGGAAGGAAAAACTCCAGGGTGCCAGAGAGAGAGAAAGTAATGGAAACTTCATGTAGGGTTTAGGCCACAGGCTTGGGCAAGGGAAACTAAGCCCAAGGTGCAGCTCCCTCTAAGCTTCATACACAAGACATTATACTCAGTGGATGAAGACAAATGCTGGAAGGAGAGCTCTGTGTCTTTCACCTTCTGAATTAGGGAGGACTCTGATGCTAGGCTCTTATGCCAAAGACACTCATCATCACTAAACAAACACTGTTTCTCATAGACTACCTGAGAAAAACAGATGCCTAAAATAGGTGAGTGGTGTTTTCCCTCTGCACATATCAGAGAGATCTTTCTCATTCTCTTGACGAGGCAAGGTGCCTTCTTTAGGAGGCTTTTTAGGTGAAGCAGTGGTCCAGTTTGCTCCTTATCACATATCTGGATAGGTAGACTGGATTTCAGGAGCACTTTCAAACCCTTTTTCAGTAGTGCTGAGCACCAAACTCTATTCCTTTGTATCCTTGGCTCTTTGTATCTTTGGCTCTTCTCATATCACCAGAGATCTTCAAGCAGCATAACTGAAGCAGGTGAAAGATCTAAAAGAATCAACATATGTGAAAAATAAATATTGAAATAGTAAATATTGAAAAAATATCTGCTTGTGCAAAGCAGGCTGTTTAACTTTTAAAATTTACTTTAATCTTCTCTCACATTGTCATGGTTTGACACTGGCACAATACCAGTGCCCCCATGAGAATACCCTCTCCCTGGTGTCTGCTGTGAGATGTGACCAGGAATAAGCAAAGCAGGCTCCTACTTAGAAATAAAGAAAGCTTTATTAACTAAACTACAAGAAAATAACTAAACTACAAGGAAAGAAAAAAACACACAAGGAAAATGAAAACCTTACAAAAGCATTTTTCTCCTCTCTCCACCAAATTCCAATACATCTCCCAAATGACCAACTCTTGGTCCGGCACCACCCTTTGGAATACTCAATCCTCAGTTCATCAAGAGGAGAGGGAGTCCTCCTTTGTGCCATGGGCTTCTTGTCACATGTGGCACCGCCCGGAGATCACCTGCTATTGTGACATCTTCCTTCCATGCCCAGTGCTCTCATCACTGCACATGGACCAGGGCGGCTTCTAGGGTTCCTTTTAAGGATGCCTTGTCTCCTTCCAAAAAGGCACAGTCTCAACTTTGGGACATCTGTCCCCCCCACATTTTTTGCACCCCCTGTGTGCAAACCCTGAACCCTCCTGGTTCGGAGGCATTGCACCCCCTGGAAGCAGTCTCTGTATCACAAGGAAACAGTCCATGGCTATACAAAAAAAGGAGTCCAGCAAAAAATGCCACTCCATCTTCTCCATTCTTCCAACATCTCTCTCTCTGCACAGACCTTCATCACTCTTCTAGGAAGGGTTAATGTTCTGTAAAGCCTTCATTTTCCAGAAAGGGGTTAAAAGCTCCCACAAGAGGCTGGACCCATCCCTTTCCTCCTTCTCAGCTGTGCTGCCTGCTGCCGCAGATGTTTATCAAGTTTCAGGTAACTCCCAGGCACGGCTCGGTCTCTGTCTCCCAGAAGGGGGGGAAATACCTCTCAGTAGTTCTTCGATATTCTACCCTTGGGCCCCTCAGGGTCAGGCCCACCTCTCCCAGGCCGCGCGGCTTTCCCCTCGCCCCGCCCAGCCAGCAGCTGGGCCGGGGGACAGATCGAACTCTCTCCCGCGGCAAATCCAAAGAGAACCTTCCAGGGGGGAGCCCTGCTTTTAACCCTGAGTTCTCAGAGGCGGATCCAAATGTCCCAATGGCCACATCAGGTGCCAATATTAAAATCTGAGCACCCATTGGTTTGACTACAGCATGCCAGAAATCCCATTTCCACTCAAACCACCACGCACATATCGCATGTTCTGGCCTATCCAAATGATATTTCGTACAGCCTGGTAAGCTGGGTACAGAATCTTCTAATTTACTCTAAATGAAAATATGTCCTGTATTCTTCAATGCCTTGTATGTGACAAGAGAAACTGCAGCCCTAGCATTTGCAAGGGAGGGAGATTTTATTTTTGTCTTAGCAGTTGAAGGGGCTATGACTAACATTTAGCTAAAATGTTTACACAGTGCTTTGATGCTCTGAAGTGCTGAATTCATGGGACAATGCAATGTTTCTAAGAGGCCTTTTCACACAATTTCTGCTACAATATTTTCACTAACATCTTGTAACTAACTTGTGTTTGAGCACTATCTTCAGCTTCTCTTTGGCTGACACAGAGAATTTGGAAAGTTTGCTATGTCACATGGGTGTAGAAACAAGCTTAAATCCATATCAGTGCTGATTCTTTAATTTTTAAGAACCAGCACACTGTTATTTCTTGATAACTAAGAATGATTACAGCTGCACTTTTCCCATTGGTTTTATTTGCAATAACTTCTTAATCCCTTGTACTGTTGCTGTTCTTCTTTGACAGACTGGTGACTGTTGGATTAATCCCTGAAACTTTATGTTCTGTTTAGCAATGACATTTACTGGACTATTTTTAAGGAAATTATTAGTTTCAAGTTCTGCATTTCAGGTAATAAAAACTTTGCAGCGTGAGATTTCTAGCATGAGCTCCAGACACATTTTCTATTCCTGAGGGAAAAAATTATGACTTGCATTCACATTAACATTTTGAAGGTTTTAAATGGTGTTTACAAGGTATGGATAAGCAATTATATGTACTCATTTTTCAGATTTTCTCAATGAATGTTAGAACACAAAAAAAGTTACATTAACTTCAGCAGCCCTTAATCCTTTGCCAGTAAAACTTGTGATTGCAATTTTGGATTGGAATTTTCCATTATTTTGGCTATCTATTAGAAGTCAAACAGACTTAAATGACAAAGAAGTCTCCTCTTGAAGAAACACGTATATGTAAATTTTCTATGGAATGCTTTTCAAGATTCACGGAAGAGGCAAAATATCAGTTTCCTGATGTGCAGACCCCTCCAGCAGCTGAAATATGTTTCATGGAGCCTCAGGTAACTCTTTCTACAGCAAGAGAAGGGAAAACTGGAAGGAACCTTCTCTGTTCTTCTTCTTACTTATCACTTCATGGTCAATCAAACTGTTGGACACCAAAGCTTAGAAGCACTTGGGAATCTCATCCTCCCTCTTCTATAACCCATGGAAGATACAGCATGAAGAGGGACCGTACAGGGGGTTAAATAGATTTGATACTTAGGGAGTAATTGTATGGGATAATTGCTAGTGCCTTGTGAGACCTGGGATTCCATGTCTGTGTATTTTGTTAAGAAGCCCACCATTTGCTAGAGCATTAAGGCCCACTGTCTCAGCTTACCTTCTAACAGAATGGACAGGAAAATCTGCAAAAAAACAATAATGAGAACACCAGATTTGACCAGGCTTTTTTTTTCCCATGCATTTGAATCTTGGGGTTGATAGGAGTTCTGATAAAATATTTTTGTTTCTGTTCAAAGCATTCACATTGTTTCCCCACAGGGCTTCACAGCTGTCTAATAATGCATATTCTCATTCAGCAGCTTTTCTCTTGGTGAGGACTGGTATAGGTTTCCTTACTCTTCCCTGTATCCTATTGACAGCTGGGGTCCTCTGCTTTTGACTCAAATCCAGCTGAGCAGTGAGTTCATTTTCAGAAGTTAAGGACAACCAGACAGTGACCTTCTAAGCCTGATTCTTTAGGAATCATGATAAGAACATTAGCAATATTTAAAGTAGCACAAAAAAGCTTGAAAATACAAATACTATCAACCAACTTAAGTGTTTATATAGCCAGCAGAAAGCTGAAACCAATAGTTGGGAACTTTGTTTCCTTGCAGATTGTATTAGCAGGAAAGAAAACAAAAACTTTTTCCCATATAAATTTCAAATAAACTTTTCTTTCCTCTTCAGATGACCTTACTGTAAAGAACAAAATGTCCAACTCTCCTTTGATTTCTGTAGCACACTTACACATTCAGAGAAAAAACATTCTTTATTCCTCTAAAAGTAGAAGTTCTTAGGACAAGTAGGACAAATTTAATTGAATACTTAATTGATTAATACAGAGAGGATGGTACTGATTGTGATAATTATTTGATTGATGTTTAATCATTGAGATGTCAGATGAATGCAATACAAAATTTGAGCTCCTCTTTTACCTGAAGAGAATTCTTGTTATTTATCATAAAAGCCAGTGTCTCAGCTTGTATTTATAATGATGGAGAAAAAATTTACTTTCAGATGACTCCATAATTAAGCATTAATAGTAGAGGCTTTCTTTGTAGCTAAATAAAAAGAAATTTATTACCTCATCCATTCTGAAGGCAGTTAATACTTTATGTGTAATTGGTGCTGATGTAGGTAGTAAAATTAACATATGAAAATCATTTGATGTCTTGGTATTTTTCAAGTTTCTACTATGTGTCCAACATGACATGCTCAGAGGGCAAATTTTGAACATCAGTCCTAGATGATTTTTTGGATTCTGAAGTTGTGCCATATCACTTTAGTCTCTGCAACACCTAAAACACTGAGTCTGGGTAGTAATCAATAATCATGCTATTAATTCAATTTTTTCTTATGCTGTCATTAATTCCACCAACACAACTGTGACCTTCAAAGAAATGTCATCTCAGTGACTTCACAATTCTGCAATGGATTACAAATGCAGCCAATAGCTGGAAATGTCAAATTTCCTGTTTCTGCAACATTTGTAGCAAACTAAACTACAGTCTAGAGATGGGAAAGGTTGGCCTGTTTCTCACTTTTGTGAAGAACGAAAACCATTGCTAGAAGCAGCCAGACACTTGCATGATAATATTTGAAAAGTCTTCAGAGCTATCAGCATGTTTAAAACAGACAAGAAATCTCTGCTTTGGATATAAATATTTCATAACCAGGAAAGATCTTACATGTAACGCAGTTGGACTGACCGCATTCATGCTTTTAGTTTTAATAATGCTAGTTTCATGTGGTCAAATACGAATGCTTATGACAATTTTGCATTTGTTCTATGTGGGTCAGAGGATTGGATGCCTATCTATTAAAATGTTTGAGTGTGAAGACCTGTAGAGGATTATAAAGGTGGTCTGCAGTTGTCCTTCCTTTCTTCCACAATGATAGTGTTCATAAAATTTATTAGTTGCTTAGAGATCCACGTATCTGCCATAGCCTTTGCCTGTCCTGCCAGCCTCCAGTCCAGTACTGACTGGTGTCTTTGTGCCCACTAGGTACTGCTCCACAAAGAAGAGGTCAAACACAGAAATGGAACAAGAATTGACATTCTGCTCTCCCACATAGTTACACTCTGCTTAGGAAAAAAATGTGAAGAGAGAGAAATAAGAAATTAACTTTTAGTTAAATAATCAAGGGGAAAGTCTTCAAGGGATTCTATTTATAAAAGAAATGCTAGCACAAACACTTAACTGTGTGGCTAAAATGACTAGATAGTCATCTGAATGTAAACATCACTCATTTCTTGAGATCACTCAGACTTTTACTAGATGGTTACAAACTTTGGGGTCAAATGCATTTTAAAGCTGGGCAAAGGAGCATAGACTTACTCCAAAGTCTTCTCCAATGTTTCCATGCTCCCTTGGAATAAAATTTTCAAAGACTGTGGCTCAAAATCTCACAATAACAGTGCTCACAATGGAAAGATATTCCTATTTCTACTCTAGCTACCCAGCAATAGGGCCTCTGTCCAGAAATTACAAAGTTTTCTTCCAGATTGTAACAAAATACTGAAGACAATTGTTTAAAGTCTGTACCATTTCTACATGGTAGATGGCAAAATAAGGAGATCTTGGAAATATAGAAAGAATCTGTCTTATGCTGTCCCAGAAAAACAGTTAAAAAAAAAGAATACGATTTAAGTTAAGGATTTACTAAAAATAAGAGGCCATCATGTAGTGATCTTATGAATGAGCAGTGGAGTATTGCTGCACTTGCCTGGCTGGACTTGTCTTATGTTCTGGGACTCATCCTTATGAAAGCTATCATCCTGTTCCAGACAGCTGTGTTTATCCACACATTTAACATGCCTCTTCCTTCTCTCCTATGTCATACCAAGACAACTTCCCCAGAGTTTTCCTGACCTTGAAGATACTCCATTGTTTACATCCAAGTCTTTTGATCCTGAGCAGCATCTGTCAGGCTAAACAAGTTAAGCTCCATCAATCTGACACAACAGCTCCAACTTTTCCGATAACATGGGATTTCATTCATTCTGAAAAATGGGATTATACCTAACATGGCTTTGCATCAAGCTAAAAATAAACAAGCATAAATGCATCAGTTATTTTCTCCTTTTGACAGTACAATTCAGCAACAATCTTATTAATTTTACAAATATGAGTTTCTTGAGGACTGACCACTGAAGACAAAGAAAAGCCATATGATAAAATCTTTGCAGTTTGAGCCCTTGAGGCAGATACCTAACCTCTTCTTATTTTCTTCTCCCTCTGCAAAATGGGGTATTCCCTGTACAGATTCTTTCTATTATCAGTAATAAATGGGTTGTATAGCTTTACATGTATATGCAGTGGACTTAATAATCAGAAAGGTAATAACCACAATACTAGGCTGGATTTGAGTGACTGTGAAAGAACAAAATTAATGAACTTTAAATTTGTGTGGTACTGCTAGTAGTAACTCAATAGTAGCTGGAAGAAAGACTTGAAGCTTACAGCAATGCACATAGCTAGGATCAGAGCCCATCAATAGATGGAAATTGTGGGTGGATAATAAAAACTTGAGCAATATAACATTTGAATGCTAATTGAAACTGCATCAGTTCATGTCCAGAATGCTTAGAAACTATCTAACTATGATGGATGATGATGAAGCATAGGAATTAGGAAGATCTGACTACTGACTCCATCATGTTTATCAGTACCTCTGCTATCATATGATAAACTGGCTTAAGTGTTCCAGTAAATCTGATGGTACTAGTTGATGAATTTACCACTGGCAGATGGTTCAGCTGCTATTAAAACAAGTGAGAGTTTTATGGGTTTTGTTTATCTGGTATGCAATGTCATTTGAAAGGATTCTGATTATCACTCTTTATTTCCATACCACTACTCTTTTGCTTTGCACTGAGTGTCCTCAGATTCTGGTTTTCATTGTGATCTCAGAACCACGAACTGGAGTCACCAAAGAGTTTGTGTAGAGATGTCACAGTTAATGCATTTTTCATCTGTGATAATAATGGCAGAAACAATATTTTAAACAGAGAACGTGAACAAGAACTAGAAGAAATGCAATAATTTATCTAGTGTGTAGACTGAAACAAAGCATGAAGTAACAGCCATAAAATAGGCAAGAAATCAGAGATATGAGTTAAATCCATCTCTCCTGAAGTTTAACCTTACCTCAATGTTTACCTGTGCTGTGTTCTATTCAAGTTTGGAGCTGGTTTTCCTGGATTCTCTGCATTCTCCAAGGTTACAAAAAGATCTTCTTTTTATAGTAGAATGCATGTGGAAAGTGAAAAACCTGTTCCTAATAGTATTTCTGAGCAAGTCAATTGCAGTTCAAACACATTTCTGTGGAGTCCTCATGAGCAATGGCTCTGGTTATCTATGGGTTCCTAAATCTATTTTGCATTGTTGGAGATAAGAGGGATCATAATCAATTCTAATGTGACTACTTATTCCTTGGAATATACCCAGTGAAATCTACTGACAGTTTAACATCCATCATCCTGTCTGCTTAGCAACACAGATTTCCTTGAACACGTTGGTCCATTGCTCATGTCCATTCATGGGCCTGTACTCAGCTTGAGTTCAGCATGGGCTGTGTTCAAAGAAGCTGTGTCTTCCCTGATGTCAGAATGTCTTAAAGGGCTGATTGATGTTTGCTATCTGTAGGAATATGTCTTGTCCACCAGAAGAGCTTTCCTGACGAGTCCTGCCCTAGAAGAGCACAGGAAGATTCCTGGGAGGCTAATATATAAATTGGGGTGGAGCCACTTTTATTCCCCTAAGACAGAATGACACTTTAGCCTCTTCCTTGTCATGTGGTATCCCATGCATCCATTGCACATACAAAATGCAAGCAGCCTCTGTCTTCTCATAGACACGTCTGGTACTGCAGAGGAACAGCTGTGTATCAGGGCACAGACATGACCAAATGCCTACATACATGCTCCTCACTCAAATGGATATGCATAATTCACTTGGTGGAATATACTTCTGGAGAATGCACTTTCAGTCATAGGATGGAGGATGAACAAACTTCTTGGTTCCCAGCCATGCTTGAAAGCTTTAGGGAAAAATAAGAACAAGAAATAGACTGAAGATTGGAATAATATTGCCCTGGTGAAAGATATTTTGGTGGAAGGCCAGGGTTATACTCCTGATCTACACTGTAGACTAATTCCTGCAAACAAGAGGATCATAATTCCATTAAACTTGCAAACAGAATGCAATTGCTTCAAGTCAGTTTTTCTCCAGTGTTTTTCAGTATTTGTGCAGAGTTCAGCAATTCATTTTCATGCATATACATAAACACAACTAGATAAATCTATGGACTCATCAAGCTATTATTTTGCAGGAGAAAAAGAAAGAAAATAAACTGCTAGGAACTAGAGGCAACTTCAGCTTACAGTGAGTATCGGGTCCTATCTGCTCCCTGTTCTGTCTTCCTAATCAAGTTAAACTCAATCTGTGGCAGGTTCCACAGGCATCTCAGTGACTCAGTACTACATCACATAAGACTTAGGAAGACCCTTATGGGACCCAAATCCACAGTTTTACCTACAGCTATATTTTAAAAGTTACTTTAGTGGGAAGAATATTTTATGTCAAAATCTGTAAGTTAGGTTAAGCTTTTGTGCGCTTCCTGATATCTGTTGTGCACCTGAATACACCTAAGTGTTTTAATATATCCCTGTACTTGCCTTGTTTTTATTTTTCAAGATCCTCAGGATATATCTATACCTCTACACAACAGAAGGCCGGGAAATCACTTCAGCACTGGACTTCTGACTGCCCCCATTACCCAATTTCTTGGTGGCTTCCACCTTGGTTAACACATCTCAGGCTTTCTCAACAGAGTTCACTCCAGCGATTCCTTAGAAAGCAAACGTGTATGAGACTTCATCAAATTTCTGTCTCCACCCTTCACAGCCTGTCAGTACTACCCCAGTCAGCTTTGAAGCCTTACATGACTCCGTGTTCTCTCTGGCCACACCTGTGGGCATGAAAGATTCACTCTGTGCTTTATGCCATGACAACACCTCTGTGAAGAGCTACATCACATCACTTCAAACACTTTAAAGTGAATTAAAACACAGTCACATAGCACCTCAGTCATGACTTATCATCACCAGGAATATCCCTGGCCAAGGGATATGTCATGCAAAGGTCAACCAAAAGCCTATTGGATTAAACTAAAACAATAGGAACAGGATATCAAAAATACAGTCACCAACGGAAGTCAAATAACTTTTTCTCTTTTTCAATACATCTTTAAACAGATAGTGAACCATGTCTTATATTATTTAATAACTTTCAAAGGACTCTTAGGTATGACACTAATAAATGTTACACAGGTCCTCTGTAATATAAAGTTATTGTTAATTCTATGTTAAGTATTTCAAAGATGTCCAGCAATGAAATTAAGTATTTCAATGGTAATAGGTAATTTATTTGTTCTGAGGATATTTTAGTTTGACTGCATTTTAATTTCAAACTCTTGTCAGCCATCAATTACCATGGGATACCAACAAGATAAATAAAGCTGTTAACTAAGTGAGAATTTACTTGTAAATTGAAATGGATGCAATAAACTGAAGGCTTTTTCTGATTGCTACCAAACATTGTCAGTATTAGAAAAAAAGTATCTATGATGCTTGCCTCTCACAAACACCAACTAGAATTTAAATGAGGAGATAAACAATAGCTCTCAGAAAAGGAGTTTTTCTACAGCAAAAGGGAGTGAACAGCAATGTTTCATCTTGGTTACTTAAAAATAAGAATGATTTGTATCCCATTTACTGGATAAACTACACCACATACTTGCATTGGTGAAGAGATGGCATCTGCTATTCTTATGTAGATCAATATATATCTATCATTCTCGACCTATTTCCCCCACGTTTTTATTGGCACAGTGGTGGAATTAAAACTTCTGTGGAATAAACCATAGAAAATAATAAGAATTGCAAATGTTCAGAAAGTTGAAAACATTTGATTGCTTTGGAAAAAAATCAGTGCATTTGAAAAGAATAACAGGATAATCAAGCAAGTCCTGTTTTACTATTGCAGTATAAGAGACTTTTGGACTTCCAGCAGAGAAGGCATTTATGGATCATCAATGTATTATTTGTAGAAGCAAAAGGAAAAAAAATACTTTTGTCTAGAGACAATAGTCTTGATTATGGTGTTTCTGAAGTAATAAAAGTATATGCAAGTCTAGAATATATTTTTGCCTTTTTTTTCTACAAACACCATCTTAGAATGCCAATTTGCTGCTTACAAATATTATTTGCATATATTAGTTCAATAAACAGGCTGCTAAATCTGCCTGGCATTTTGGAGGTGCCAAATGAAGATTTTAGAATCAGTAAATATATGGTTATTATGCTTACAAGATCCATAACATGCCAGTCCTCAGACTTCATAAGATTTGTCATTTGTGAATAATTGCTTTTAAAGTGGAGGTCAGGAATTGAAGCCAGAAATAAATTGATGTTGGCTATAGTTTGTAAACAAGACTCCCTTGACATGCTGGCTTGACTATCCCTGTTGTTATTTCCTTTGGTTGGCTCTTAATCTTGTTCAGTTAAAGTAACTACAGAGAAATTAAAAGGCTGATTAGGTTTGGCAAGATATATTTTCTTACACAAATCCAACATCTTAAGAAAAAACAGCCTAGGGCATTCAAAATTTTTCATGTTTATCTGTGAATGTAACTTTGTGTTCAGGTGTAATGTTGATCTACATGCTCAATAGATACATGAGAACTTACTAGCCTTTTGTGTCATTAGAAAGTTAAGAATCAGAGCAGCTGTAAAATAGTCCCCATTAAATTAATTTATCTTGGTCATAGAATCATAGAATGATTTGAGTTGGAATGGACCTTAAAGATCATCTAGTTTCAGCCATGTTGCTATGGACAAGGAACGTTCAGCTAGACCAGGTTGCTCAGAACACCATCCAGCCTGGTTTCAAACATCTCCAGGGATAGGTAATCCACTTCTCTGGGAGTCCTGTTCCCACTACCCTCCCAGAATTTTCTCCAAATAACTAATCTAAACCCGCTCTGTTTCAGCTTAAGGCTATTCCCTCTTATTCCCTTACTAAACACCCTTCTGAAAAGTCCCTCTCCAGCATTCTTGCAGGCCCCCTTTAAGTACTGGAAGGCTGCTTGAAGGTCTTACCACAGCCATCTCTTCTCCAGGATGAACAGCTCCAAGTTTCATAGCCTGTCTTCCTAGGAGAGGTGTTCCAGCCTTTCTGATCCTCTTCATGGCTTCCTCTGGACTCGCTCCACCAGGTCCAAGTCTTTCTTGTGCTGATTAACCCAGAGCTGATGCAGCCCTGCAGGTGGGGTCTCACAGAGCAGAGGGGCAGAATCCACTCTCTATCTCTGCTGGCCACACGGCTTTGGAGGCAGCTCAGGACACGTTTGGTTTCTGGGCTGTGAGCACACATTGCTGAACCATACTGAGCTTGTCATCCACAAACACCTCCAAGTGTGCTTCTCCAGGGTTAGTCTCAATCCATTCTCTGCCCAGCCTATACTTGTGCTTGGGATCTATTGCCAGGATTTGTGTATAGAAAACCATGGGTTTGGAGCACAGAAGATAATGAAGAAAAGAAAGTTTCATTTTCTGTTCATGATCTTTTAGACCGAACTAAAATATTGAGAAAACAATGGCTCCAGGAAGCAATGTTTCTCATTTCAACAAAAGGACACAAAAATATCTGAATCAAACAAAGGGTGATGCACACCCAAAATCTTCTTGTGAGAAAAAAAGAATATACTGACTGTATGGTGGTAAGAACACATTGTTTATCCCATTAGGATTTTAGCAACATATTTATAGAAATCATTAGTCCAGTTTTGATGCTATACATTCATAACAAATGATATAAAAAGCCCTCATAAATTATAATTGCTGTACAGTAAAAGATACTATTATTTACCTTTTTCCCATTAAATTATGCTTATCCTTCCAATGTCACTTTGAGTTGAGTTGAGAGTACCAGTCTTCTGCTTTTAGAAGCGATGAGTGCATTTTACCTCAGGTCATCACTTCCCTGAAGCACTCATTGGGAAGAGTATGATGCCCATGGTAGGGGGATCTCTTCTTCTTCAGGCTTGGTGGTCACCTTTCTTAAAAAGACCAGATTTCAGCTAAAGTTTGACTTTTTTCCAGTACCATCCCTGAGCCCAGTATAATACAAAAGGCTCTTAAACTGGCCCATGGTGGCAAGTCTGATAAGATTTGACAGACCTTTGCAACATGCAGCATTTCCAGAATGATCTACAAGTGGTCAGGCAAAAGCCACTTGATGACTAGACAAAATATGTTTGTGTTTTTGTATAACAAAGTATTAGAATCTGTAAGTTTAGAAAGGATTTCTCATTACACAGGGACTTCAAAAATAATTGAGGAGACAATGACTTGTTACAATTCAAATGTTTGGGTTATGGAACATTAATGGATAACTTTTTAGAGAGGCAATGACAAAGTTTCATGCAGGCCTATTGTCTCCCTATATTTTAATATCATTACTTCTTGCATCAATTTTCCATGCTTTCCTCTGATTCTGATAATTCAGTGGTCTGCATCTATTTACAGGAGCTCTCTGACGTAAAGACAGATTTATCTGCAATGCTCTAATGGATAACTTTAATTATACAAGACAATGGTATGTCATAGACCTGTGATTAAACTTGCTAGCAAATTTTACACTGTAGATGCATTTTGTTATAAAATGCCAGTTTTTCAAAGTGAAGGCTGTTTAAATAAAGACAGCCTTTTTCATAAAATGCTTCAGAAAAATGCTTTGACATTTAAGTCCCCCACACCCCCAAATTAGTATTTTTTAATTCATATTTTTTAATTTTAAAAATATCTTCTTTTTTACAACTATACTCAATCATACTGAAAGAAACCGTAAATTGATTATTTTAAAAAGCAATGCAAAAGAGCAGTGAAAATATTTTTTAAAAAGAAGCAGTGAGTTATATTTAGTGAACATTTTTAGACTGCTGATTCATGAACGTCTGCATTTTGAATATTTAATTCCCATTGAGAATGGGAACTTACTGTGATGAGAAAACATTTTTCCCCCAATACTATTCAAGGGTATTCACTGGGAAATTGCAGTAAAACTCCAGATATATTGTCCAACCTGTAATTACTCATCTTTGTCCCAAGGTTTGTCAGATTAGGCCAGTTTGGGAAGAAACTCTGATCTTTAACAGCCAGAGGCAGCAAGCTACACAAAATTGCTTCAAACAAAGTTCTGCTCCAATTTAAGGTGCAAAACCAAAAAAAATGCTCTTACTCATACTTACATATTTTAGACGAACTAAAATTTATTCTGCACCTTTGATGAGGTATCCCATCATTCTTAGTTTCAAAATTAAAGTCTCCTATGTCTCTTCAGTAATTAATGTAAGTGCCAAATAATCTTTTCCCCCTATCTGATAAAAGTCAAGTAGCTTTCTTTAAATGCCAGCAATCATCCTGCTTCCTGCTATCTCCTTCCTTACAACACATCCTGTCTCCCCTAACACACGATGTCAGTCAAGACTTCTGAATCTAGCAAACCTACTTTGCATTTTTTCATTCCACTGGGAGCTCTCTGGTCTACCCTCATTCTCTTGGAGAATGAGATTTCACTTGGTCAAAATAATTCAATTAACCCTTGTTTGTCTTAGTAGGCAGCAAATGGCTTTAATCTGTTCTACTGCTCCACAGAATCATAGGCCCCATGGACATTACACCTCTTCGGATAGCAGCCCGAAGAGGAGGAGGTAGGTACCCAGAGATGATGTCTTCCTCATGGCTTGAACACATATATGAATATACGTGCTCCTTTGGCTTCTCTCAAAATAGTGAATTCTCACCTTGACCCCTGCTTGCCTTTTCCCATGCATTCACAAAGCATTCTGTGGGTAAGGTACACAAAATATGTTCCAGTGTCTGCTATTTCAGAATGATACATGAATTCCCTCCCCCTTTAATTCTGGGGGACACAACCCATCTGTCTTGTAGCTGTGTGCCAGACCTATGCAAAAATAGGTCCTATTGCAATCCAAGCAAATGAGTGTACTCTCTAACACTTAAAAAGTAATTATGGTCATTATTTATCACCATCATCTTCAGTGTGAGGAAAGAAGCCTTTTGTCCTTCAGGCACAAATAGATGTGGTCTAAAGCAGCAAACACTGAATATGACATTTTCTAGTACAGCTCATTAGCAAAATAAATGCAAGCATCAGAGCTGTGCTGATGCTAAGAAGACTTAGGACTGTCTTCTATTGCATGTGCTAACCTTTCCAATGATATGTTTGAGTTTTACTCAAGACATATCAATTCTATAAAGTACTTCATCATGCAGAAATACCTTGAACAGATATTTCTGGAAAGAGTAACTGGAGTTTGAATTAGGGGGGAGTGATTAACCCTGGGTTAGTTATCATCTTCTGTTTCTGTAAGTAGGGCTGGTGCCTCTGCACATCACCAGCAGTGCTGTGAGAGAGGCAGCACAGTGCTGAATGGTACCATGTAGGCAGCAGACCAAATGCAAGCAGCACACAGAATTGTCCACAGCCTGCTCAGATGGAGATGGAGAGCAGCTATTGAACCATAAGGAACACATCATTCAAAAAGCCCCTGAAAAAGCAAAAGCTAAAGAATCAGCAAAAATTGGTTTAATCACCTTTGCCAAAACCATATTCAGCCTCCAAGGTACTTGTATGCTGTAGCACACATGCTTCTTTGGCTGTGTAAGGAGCACTGTATTTCTTTAAAATGCAAACTTTCTACAATTTGCTATAATTACTAATATTTTGTTCCACAAAATAAAATAGTCACAGGTATGACTATTAAAACACCTTCAAAAATGCATTTTTGCAAAAAATACTTTTCACTGAAGTACACTTAAACCTATTCATTTTAAAAATCTAAAATGTGATCTAATTTGTAGCTAATGTGCATTTAATATATTTTTCTAATTTGTAGCTAAATGTCCTCAATATACAGAAAATACAGGGCTTACGGTACATAAAGAGAAAAGTATACGCCAGACATACTTTCAATTCAAAGGCCACACTAGAATACCAAATTTATTTTTTTCATGGTGAGTATTCACAGCACTTAAATTTCACTTAAATTCCTGGTGGTAATTCAGTAAGGCAGACAGCAGCTTTGAAGGCTTTTGAAGGGCTGACATAAGGGCTCTTAGAGGGAAACAGGATCAAGACAGTGAATGGCAGGTAATACCTCAGGAGGAACTTAAACAGTCTGAATACGACCTGCAGAGAATTTCTGAAAGGCATTTGACTAGTAACATTTTGATCACAAATGTCCCGAGTTTCCAGAGGCTTTGCAAACATTAAAACAAATATTTCCAAAGGCACACAAAGATAATTTCACACTACTGGGAATCAAAGAGCATGTGGTAAGAGGAAAAATCTGATGGTTTTATGAACTGTGCATTTCTGGCATCAACCTTAACATGTTAATCTGGTTGCTTTGTCTACAGAAGCAGAAGGAAAGAGCTAAGCACTTTTTCTTCATTTTGGTGTTGTTGTTACAGATTGAAGGAATAAGCAATTCACGGAGTTCTGCGTCAAAAAAATATTCCATCGTCAGTTCCAAGGATTTCTGGAAGTGATTGATCACAACCACCATTTGCTTGACACATTTAATATTGAACAGCACATACCTAAAAAAATTTTTGATAAAACTGAGTTTCAAATTTAAAAGATACTAATAACTTCTTTGATTAAATGCTAAGGAATATAATTTTGTTTTTACAAATAGTACAGAAATATAAACTCCTGGAAACTGAAGTACTTACTTGAAGCAGATTTTTGGCTTAGCTTTCATCAGTTCTATGGAATTTTCCATTATATGACTTGCTGAAAGATGCATGATATGATCTGAATGACTGGTGATTGATGTGTCCCAGGGAGCACAATTTTAACTGTTCCATATGAAATAGATGTCTATCTACCAGGGACAGACATAGTCCAGCAATTTCCCAACCAGCCAAAAGTCTGGGATAGTATTAGAAAGGTGAATTCTTAACTTACTGAACTTTTTTTTTCTTTTAATACAAGATTCCCAATGGTAAAAAAAACTCTCACAAAGATCCTTACTGAAGTTTGACACAATCATTCCTTGACAGTACTGCTTCCACTATGTTTAAAAGAAAAAAGGGACAGCTGAAAAGAAGTAATTGATATTATTTTTCTTTCCAAAATTAACTAAAAAGGTAAAGAAGAAAACCTACAAGGTAGTTTTTAGGGAAGAATATCAAATACCGAAAACCTGAGAGTTTGACACTGGCCACCTAAACTGAGCAAAGGACTGTGCTTTTCAGTAAGTACCTAGCTACTTTGTACAATGAGCTAAATACACCAATTCTTTCTTCTAGTTTCTCTCTTTGATGAACAATTTTCCTGATCAGTCATATTTGTATTGCATTTCCCATCCCAAGAAATGCCAACATACATCATAAAACAAGACCATATGCTACCAAAATAACATATGAATCTGTTTTGGAAACAAACATTGCTCTTCTCTTCTGGAGTGAAAGACTGAGATCCGATTCCCATTACAGTTTTCCAGGTGTTAGTTTTTAAGCTCAAACATGGAAGAGATGTACCCAATAACCAGTTTACTTGTGCCCAGTCTATGGCATTCCTGTGTCAAAGCTCCATTGCTTAGCCTCCATCCTTGGGGAGGGTGGTATCCATCTGCCAGCAGGAGATAGATCCTCCTGTCTGCTTGCAGTGATTCTCCACGATGGGCTTGGCAAGGACTGTGTGTGCAATGGAGCTCAGCCCCAAGCATGGAAAGTTCCAGTCCTGAAGTAATTGATGTGATAAGTTGCAAGCTAGGGGCATTTTGAAAAGCACAAGGAGAGGATCAGAGTGAAAGCTGGAATTCAGTGTCTTCCTGTAGAGCATATTGTCTATTTGCATTACAAAATAGACTTCTTACAAATACATTCTTCTACCGGCCATAATAAAGAAAAATTCAGAGATTGACAGGTATAGAGTATCACAATGTCATTATTAAACTCAAAACTGACAGAGTTATTAGAAGTAAAATGCAAATTTTTACCTGAGAGGAAAAACTATGTTAAAATCTTTGTCACTGACTGCTTTTAAAATTGAGACTGCCTGCATGTTTATCTGAAAGATGTGCTCCAGTTCCAGTAGGAATTAATTCAAAATGTTATGGGCTGTGTTACAAAGGTCAGGCTCTGTAATTGCAAATCTTCTATTACAATCAGTTAATCTTCTAATTCAATTTCATGCTATGCATTTCATATAAGATCTTGAATCCAAAGAACAGAGTTACAATGAGTGATTTTAGATTCCTATAAAGACTAGGAGAAAACTGAAAGGTCAGAAAGACAGCAAAAAACATAAGTTGAAATAACAAAATTGAAAAGATCACAAAATTATTAAGTCAATAAATAACACATAGTTCTATTTTTCAATCAGCAGACTGCTAACACTTAGTGATTTAGATCCAAACTTTCTTCTTCAGGTGAGCACCCTATGTACTATGCGACCCTGTTGTTTTCACTCCCAAGCTTTGCATTTGAGGCTTCAAAATAATTCTGTTTTAATGGGAAAAGAGGAATTTGACCCATTTCTTCAGCTCTTTTGACTGTTTGACAGGTATACTACTTGGTGTCACTGCTATCTCCTTTCAAGTAGAGGAGGAGATCAAATTATTCAAGAGATGTTCCTTGACTTCTCCTTCCATCCGTTTCTTGAATGACAGCTTTCTTGGCCTCTGTTTTTGTAAAGGACACTGATGATGGTCAGGTCTGTTCTGACTCCTGCTAGAATCAATGAGAGAGCAGCAAACATTCTAAAAGGTGGCTTATTAACTAAGCCAGTACATGCTCAGGCCATTGCAGAATTAGACAGAGAGTTTCCAATTTTAAAGAGAATTAGAAACTATTTAAAAATAAATAAATAATCACTAATTTTGCTAAAGGATTGGGTCTGCAATCATGCAAGTGCCTGAAATGTGTTCTCTACATCCACACTGCTCTGAGTCTGGTTGGGATGGAGTTAATTTTCTTCACAGCTGGGTGGTTTTTGACTGGTGACCAAGAAAGTGCTGATAACACATCCGTGTTTCAGCTAGTTGGTGCCAAGGCCATCCCAGTTTGTCACTGTGCTGCCCCAGAGAGGAGGCTGAGATGGGCAAGGACTGACAGTCAGAGAGAGACAGGGAGGTTTGGTCAGTCAGGAGAGCTGACCCCAGCTGACCAAAGGGATGCTCCCTATATCCCATAATGTGCTCAGCAATAAAATGGAGAGGGAATAACCATTGCCTGGGGAATGTCAGGGCATTGCTTTGATGTTGGTTATGGCTGGATTTTAGCATGTCTTCTTTTCTTCTTCCCCCCACCCCTCCCCTTTTTCTTACTAGAGTGTTTATTTTAATCCAAGAGTTTTTTCTCATTTTTATCCTCCCTCAGCCTGCTTGGGAAGGAGTAAGAGAGTGATGGAATGGGGTCTGAGTTGACAGCTGGGGTCAGCCCACCACAGACACAGCATTCAAACTTGTGTCAGTAATGTCACATCTGCACCTAAGCTGTAATGGAAAGAGTCAAAGTTTGGCAAACATTTTGAAAACTGTATTTCTCAATTGTAAAATCCTATATTATGAAGAAAGCATTCATATGAGTAACATATGTATGCTAAATTCTTACTGAGGTACTGTTCACATTTCCAGATGGGCGAAAAACTAGCCAGAATTTTTGGAAACCAAAATCCAAAATTCAAATTTCAATAGCATTTGTTCACCTTTACAAGGAGGTTCTTAAAGGACAGAAAAAGCATGATTTATACTAAAGATTCATGCAGATTACAGACTCACAGAACATTAAATTAAATAAATGTGCACAGGATGTCTGTCCAATGACCAATATAATTTTCAAAACAATTTTTCTACTGTAGTTTTTTTTTTTTTTGCCTGAATATTTTTAATACACAGAATTACTGAAAGTACTATGGAAACACAAGTGTTTAGGGTTAGAGTATATCAAATTATAGCATCTGTAGCCAAGATTTGGTATGAAATATAAAAAAGTTATGCATAAATGTTGCAGTTTGAAAAGAATATGTTCAGAACAATACCAGTAAAAGTTAAAAGTGTAAAAACAAAGGATGTGTCCAATTTTAACACTTTGAACTTGCATGAACATCAGGGCAAGAGATACTGAACATAATTTTTTAACAAGAAACGTTAAATCTTTATATAAAATATCCATGAGAGGATACATATAAATTTTTTGTAACATTATTTATTTGAGTATTCTGAACTATGAATTCTGTATTTTCAAAGACTTCTGACTAATTCAACCAAACCTTTTTTGTTTTTCCTACTTTTTGAATTGTCACTGTATTCTGTGGCAATATAGAAGTGAGTCAGTAAAATAAAATCTTGGCATGAGCAAAATTCACTAATTCATATTTTCTAAAATAGCTTCATAATAGCATTAAAAGTTCCATCTCTTTTTATACCCATTAAAGTACTTTTTGTGAATAAACCCCTCACATTTAGAGGCCATAATTCAGTCAAATAACATAATTGCATATAATATCCTTGAGTGAGGATGAAAGCTTACTTTAGATGTGTTCATAGTAATTTTAGACTAATCTGAGCAAGGAACAGCTTAGTCTTTCTCAGTGTGATCATTGCCCATATTGAACAATATTTTAATTTTGGAAACATCTGGAAACACCTCAGTTTTGCTAGTAATTGTTTTCTTTATTATAGTCTCTTTCTTTTTTCCTTTTTCCTTATTTTTTTTCTCAGTGAGTAGAAACATATGCCCAAGTACAACACTGCAGAGAACATTTTCACATTGCAGCTCTCATTAACCAAGTCTCCTTTCACAAACACCACTACATATGAATGAAGGAAGGAAAAAGCAAAGCTTTCCCTTTTTCTGGAAAACAGATGTCTCAAGGAGGAGAGGGAAGCGCTTAAGAAGCTGTGAAATTCACCACATCAAAACCAAGACTTGCACTGGCTTAGCATCTTCTAAATGTCAGGGGAAGAAAGAAAAAAAAAGGAAAAGAAAAATCTGATAAATTCCCAAAACAATAATCAGTATGAATTCAATATTCACCCCTCTGTCTCCAAATACTTTCTCTGGAAACAAAAGAAACCCATAGGACAACAACAAGAATACCATCAAAATCTGTTTCTACCATAGTCATTCAAGTTTCTCCAAATTCTCTTTTCCTCCAGAATGAAAGCATTTCCTTAAAGGGAAATTTACTAACCACTTTAATTGGTCATGAGTTATAATTAAAAAGTATCTTTACCCTTATAGTCTTTGCATAACCACTACAACTTATTGTGTAGTTGTTACTAAGTCCCTGAAATCTCCTTTAAACTAGACAGAACAGAATTGTAATCAAAACAGTATACCTGTCCACTGTATAATATACAGCTGCTCTAAGTCAACATTTTCATCCAATAAGTTTGTGAATACCCACACAGAATGCTGTGTGGATTTTTAAAATTGCATTTCCAATGTAAATGACAGTATTTTCTAGGAATAAGCTATACCAGCATAGGATTTCTTATTATAATTATTAATTAGGGGTGGGTTTTGGTTTTGTTTTGGAGGATGGGGGTTTGGTTGCTTTCCCTTCTTTTAGTTTGTTACATTTGGAGTGAGACAAATATAACTTACTTCATAAGAAATAAATGAAATAAGTCTGGAAATTTCACTGGGTCCCAAGGCTCAGGTGCTCTGGTACTTTGCTTTGGAAGCTCAGCTGTCAGGTAGGTTCCTACAGCCAAAAGCAACGAGGAGCTGTGGGAGCCTCAGTTACCCCTGAAATCTGCCAGAGTCATTTGTGTAAGATACATCTGGTGACAGTCCTTGGTCTGTTTGCATTTGGCTCGTACCAGTGTGAATCACAGGAAACCCTCCTGAGTCTGACAAGCCTTTCAAAAGAGACTCTGGGCCTCCAAGAAAAGATCAAGATGTGGAAGATCTACACTTTGAAAAATCTCTGCAAAAGTAAGGCTTGCCTCTCTGAAGTGCCATCAATTCAGGTATACCTCTGACTCCTTAATCTCCCTTTGGGCTACAACTTTTCACCTTATGCATTAAAATTTCTATTCTGGGCCAGAATGGCAGCAAAGTATTGCAACTTCTACTCTACTCCTGTACTCCCTGAACAGCCACTTATACAGCAGCTTCCCCCCAGCTAATTTTTTAATTGATACCCAGTATTGACTCTGTGCACGAAGGGCACACAATCCAGGCTTTTGACTCTGAAATTTCATTTTTTAGCATCTGTGTGTATATTTTGTCCTTTTCTAAAATGCACTAACCTGTATACATCAAAAGGGAGGCTAGAAGATTAATTTCTTGTATTGATTGTTTTGGGGAAAAAAAACAGTTTTAAATGTCTTGCTTTCTAACCTTGCTGGAATTCACCAGTTCTTTATATATCAGGAAAGAGTAATTGCAACAATTCCTGTACAATTTATTTTTTCTGAGAAATGTTATGGATGGCTTCTTTACTTAAATTATATTTTTTAGATTGGATGCATCCAGAAATTTTCAGTGCTTTTAATAATTTATGTTGTTCAGTCCCAAATCTCTGCTTATCTCTACTATATTTCATGCATGTTTTAAACAGGATTACACTAAAATGGTGCTCAGCAGAGAAACACAGGGGAAATTGAGTGGCTTACAGTGTTCTTCTCAAGAGAAAGAAGAACCTTGAAGTTTATCATATCTGACACTCTATTAGATAGAGACAACATTTCTAGGCAAGAATCCATGGACAAGGTTATACAGCATTGCATTAGAAAAGGATTTATCCAGAATGAGCTCTTCAACCAAAAATTGGAAATGAAAGGTAAAAGCCCAAGAAAAGTTTTCTTTTCTTGCAGTTATGTTTACTTTTATCCTAGTCTGTTATAGTATGCACAGGAAACAAACTCTTACTCTGAAAGTCCTTAGCCTTAAATTCCAGTGTTTAAGAGGCATATGGACAATGCCCTCAGTAACATGCTTTGATTTTTGGTCAGCCCTAAAGTGGTCAGGAAGTTGGACTGGATGATTATTATACATAGGGGAAAAAATTTTGATCTATCCATCTAAGCAAGGGTCGAGTAATTTTTGTCATTTCAAATTTGCCAATAAAATGAGCTTTGAGCAAAGGTGAGAGGATAGTTTTCTGTCTGCATTGCATGTGATTCTTTCAGTCTGGGGTGCTGAAGCTTTTTGGTTTTTTCTTGTTTCTCTTTTTTTGTTTTTCCAAGAACATGACAGGATAAGGTCTTTTGTAAAAATTAGCCTACTCTAGCTAGTTTTTATCATCTGAACCTATAATTAATGTTCTTCAAACACTGGCCCTTATCTACTGTCTTAAAAGAGCCTTGTCTGTGAGACAGCCAGAGACACAGTTTAATTTAAATTGTCAAAGATGAAAAGGAAAAATACCTTATTCTTCCTTTTACACAGGTGATGAGGAACTTCAGTCTTTGAAACAGAGAATGTCAATGTCCTGTGCCAGTGTGATGCTAAATACAGTGGATGATGAAGATTGATTCATTAGAAATGTTCTCCCCTTTGTCAAATAAGGAAAGCTGAGGATCTTGTTTGCTAATTTTTTTATAATAACTGACTAGAGATGATAAAGATGCCAGCAAATGAAGAAATATTTGAACTAAAAACCAAATCTTTGACATTTATTTAACTTATCCAACATGAAACAATAAATAAAATAAGGAGACTCCTTCTGCAGTTTGGAAAATCTGGTTGTTTTTCAGGAAAACCTGAATCCACTAAGGGTGGATTTCACCTTACACAATCTCTGTCAGCCTGGCTGGACAGAGTACCTTGGCCTAGCCTGCCCAGGGCTCAGGGCTGTTGGCACCTCCAGGGAACAAGCCAGCCCTCCTGTCTGTCTGTGCCAATGTCTAGTGACTGATTTGTTCAAGTGCTTCCTTGACTACACGGACACCCAATATTTTACATAGTCAATATCCTTATGCAGGAGCTAGTTTGGAAAGTAGGAATGACTTTTCCTCTACCATTTTTGTATCTTCTCCAATGGTGACAAAATGCAGCTAAGACAAATGAAAAGGAACTTCTCTGCTTATATTTTGCTCAGGCCATTGTTGAAATATCCTTGAATGTCTGTGCCAGTTCCATAATTACCCATAATCAAAACAGACACTTAGTTGTTCCTAAAAAATGAGAATTAAAAAAAAAAGGAGTGATTTTTTAAAAATTATTGCTATATATCAGGGGAAAAGAATAAAAAGACTTTTTCCATTGAAGTCTGTAAAAGTAATTTAAAAGGATAAACCTTAGTGACTTTACTACTTCTTCCTTTTCTTAGAAAGTAAAAGTATCTAAAAACAAAGTTTAAATCATTACACCTCATAAAAAATGCAATTATATTTCAATTATCCCCTGGGGATTGTACTGAAAAGAACATGTTGATTGTGCTGCCTTGGCTCCAAGAGAAACAGAATAATGAGAAATCTTGGCATTTGTTGTACAGAAAGGTAAGTTACAAAGCCATTTTCATGCCAAAATAATAATTCTTGTTCTTTGTTTATTTGAAGATTTCTTGATATTTCATTTTTCTCCTTTATCATTACTGCTAGAACTGAACCTCTTTTTGCATGTGTTTTAAACTTCTTAATGAGGTCATTTACCTTCTAAGCAGCAGTTTCACTTCCAGCCACGCCACGTGAGACTCTTGCCCCAGTTTCTTTGCCTTCATAGCAAGTAATGGTCCCAATGCAAGGTCGGCTTCAGCACTCTGTGTTGACAGAAAAGAAGGTTAGTAGCAATTTTCACAGGTTGTTTCCCATTTAAATATTTGTTGGAGATAGGGAAAACCTTGATTTAGAGGTAATGGTTCACTGTTGTGCCATTCAGTCAATCTCTCATCAATCTTTTTTACCTTCAGCTGTGTGGGATGTCATAGAAAAGGTCTGGGCAAAACATGCCAGAGAGTCACAAACTGCAGGATTCACAAGGACTGCTATTTCTAACCTAAAGAACCCCTCTGTGGTGTCCTAAAGAAGACATTTTAGTTGCACCATGTGCTGGTTTTGGTTGAGATGACATCAATTGTCTTCACAATGGCTGATATGGGTCTGTGTTTAGGATTTGTGCTGAACACAGAGTTGATGTTACAGAGATGTTTTTGTTATTGCTGAGCAGGGCTTGCACAGAGCCAAGGCCTTCTCTGCTTTTTGTACTGCCACACTGGTGAGGGAGTTGGGGGTGCCACAGCCAGGACAGGTGACACAATCAGATCCAAGGGATATGATGAATATATGCTCAGAATATAAAGTGGGAGGAAGAAGAACGAAGGGGAAGAAAATTTGGACTAATGGTGTTTGTCTTCCCAAGTAACTATTACATGTGATGGAAACCTGCTCTCCTGGAGACTGCTGAACTCCTGTCTGTCCATGGAAAGGGGTGAATGAATTCCTTTATTTTGCTTTGCCTGTTTGCACGGTTTTTGCTTTCCCTATTAAACTGTCTTTATCCTTTACTCACATTTACCCTTCCTGTTCTCTCCCTGATCTTGCTGGAGGGGGAGTAAACAGGACTCAAGACTGAACCCTGGGAAGAACACCACGGGTGACACGGTGCCAGCTGAATGTAACTCCACTTACCACCATTCTCTGAGCCTGGCCCTGCAGGCATTTTTTACCCAGAAACTGATTTCCTTCCTGAAGAATGCCCAGCCTTCCTGGACTACTTTACCCTTCAGGACTGACTCCCAAGAGACACTGGCAACCATGCCTTGAAAAAGGGGGGGGAAAGGAAATGGGAGAATGGAGTAGACAAAAGTGGAGAGAAAAAAAAAAAAAAAGAAGTAAATGTAGAAGGAAGGAGAGAGGTGAGGAGGTCTTCGCTGGGATTCCATCCCCAGTGACAGCAGAGGGGACAGGTCGCAATAGGACAATTACCGAAGCATGGCAGAGCAGGCAGGGCTGTGATAGTGCAGGCTGGGCAGGGGTGAGTGCCAGGGTATGTGATGAAGGCTCAGCTGGAAAAGGGCTGGGGCAGAAATGCCAGCTGGGTGTCCAGTCCAGGTAGGACACTGTCACCATCATATGTTCTGAAAAATTCTCTTTGCCCAGGATTCTTCCCCTGGGAAGCTGAGCAGCCTCAGAGAAAAAGGAAAACAATATTATCTCATTTTCTTCTCCTGTGTTTTGCTGCTTTGGAATGTGGTTTGGAGATTGTTTATCCAACAGGTGGTTGTTTCATTGGTTGCATGTGAATTGTTTTTACTTTATGACCAATCATAGTCCAGCTGTGTCAGGACTCTGGCGAGCCACAGGATTTTCATTATCTTGTTAAACCTTCTGTAAATATCCTTTCTGTATTCTTTAGTATAGTTTTAGCATAGCATGACATAACAGAACAGAACATAATCCTCCTAAGAACATGGAGTCAGATTCAATCATTTCTTCCCTTTGTCCAGGGGACCCTAAAAATACCACAGGACACAGTGCCACCCAGCTCCCTCACCTTCTTTCCTAGCTGCTCCCAGGTCCTTGGCACTCCTGCCCCCACTCCCTCTGCCTCCAGCTCCCTCCTGCCCAGCCCCATTGAGACCTCGTCTCTCCTCTCTCCTGCTTTTCATCCATGGGGATTCCTTCTCGGCAGGACCAGTCTTAATGACTTCTCCTCATCTGTAGTCCTATGTGGGGAAGCCCCAGCTCAAGTGAGCACCTTGCTCTTGAGCTTGTTGAACATCATGAGGTTCTCATGGACCCTCTCCTCAAGTTTGTCCAAGTCCCTCTAAAGCCTGGAATCCACGAACATTGTGGAACAGCCATTCTCAGAGGTGTTTGAAAGTGCCTGAGCTGGTTCAGCTGATGCCCTCTGCTCTTGGCATCAGAAGTGGACCCACTTTAAGTAGCTACACCAAAGCTTTATACAACCAGATGATGGAGCTGCTGAATTACTGTGTTTCAGCACTTCTCAATGATATGAAGTGGAGGAGGGGAGCAGCTGACTTTATACATAATTTTGTTAGTAACACAGCACTAAATGAGAACTGAAGAGAGTACTCATCAGATCTTATGAGGCATTATTGTAGTGGTTTTCAATAGCTTATTCTTTCTTTTCAAATATTTTCTCAGTCTCTTGTACTTGATGTTTTTGTGTAAGAATAGATCCTAAGGGCAGTCTGTCCTGAAACATCCATCAAAGGTAGTTCCTGTGTCAGTGGGAACACTGCAGCCTACCCTATAGCTTAGTTTTGGAAGGTTTTGCCAGGGCTCAAGACGATTCCTTCATCAGGAAAATTAAACCCAGCCCCTTTCCTTCTGACAGACTTGGCAGAGGAATTGGAGCTCGAACTATTAAATGGAAAAGCAATGGAAAGGCACGCAGTGTCCAAAGCAGAGAGAAAGCTATAAAAGAGCAGCAATGAAAAGCACACCAGAAACTTGGAAAAAAAACCCCAAAACCTGCCAAACTCACAAAAAGGCCAGCTAGAAAATTTCCACACAGAAATGCAGCTGAGATACCATTACTGTTACTAAATGCAATACAAGATAATGAATATCAGCAAAAATGAAACCCACATATAAAGTCACTAGCCTCAATATAAATTTTATGAACATTGATTCTTAAAAATACTAAATATTATTAGTTACCAAATCTTGAACTTTTCATTTATATAAATATAACATTATAAATAATCTGTGAAACTTTCTATTCCCTATGGAGCAAGAACATCAACTCTTATGACAATACCCACTGGTATAAGGAGATTTAGTCAGTCACCAAACCACACCTTTTAATCAAAATTCAATTCACTAGTTTCCCTTGTCAAGTGTGTTAAATTCACCTGTGTTTATTTTGTTTTAGGGCTTGGGGTTTTTTAAAATAATTTTTAAAAATATATTCTAAAATATATGTATGACAATTAATTCATTCAACAAGAAGAAAAAAATCCAATCTGTTGTACTGCCTGGCAAACATATGAAATTTTAAATACAAATCCCATTGCTCTTTTTTTCAGTTAACCTTAATGGATATAGTTTGACTTACTAGAGAATCAGGAATCAATAATTCCATGCTTTTCAGAGCCACATCACTGTCATTGGCTCAAGGGGAGTGTGAATGTAATTTTAAGCCCTCTTTATCTGAGAGGACAGTGTAGTGTCCTAGATTTGATGAGTTATTTGTTACAAGAAAAGGGTATTCAGCTCATATATTTGACTTCTGAAAGTCCACGTCAAGCTTCTCCCTGCTGTTAGCATGCAATCAGTGTAAAACATTACTCTGCAGTTTCCCACAGGGCAGTGTTTATTGCTTGTACTATCTAAAGGATTTCCAGGAGTGGCAGGCAGGAAGCTGCTGGTAGCTTCAGGGCTCCCACAATTCAGTCAGATGGCAAACAAAGCCAGTTTGCAGGAACTTTTTCAATAGCATCTCCTTTTATGGAGTCTCAATGACTATCAATGAGGAATCTATTTTTATCCAGGCAACTTTTCTCAAATAACTGAACCCTTTGAATAGCCTTACAGAGGGCAGATTTCTAATAATTCTTCTTTCAAGGATTTTTTTTCTTTTTCCCTTTTCTCGTTACCCTGGTAATGATCACCAGGCAATAGGAAACCAGAATTCAATCTGATTTATGCTGATTTACAAGATATCAGAATGATGGCTGTAAGCCTTGCTGCATGTAAGTGTCCTATTTACTTCACTGAAAGCAGTGATGTACCTACAGAGGAAGTCACACTCTGGGGTTAAAATCATGGAGTGCATTTGCCCTATGTAATTAAAGGGATAAGGAGAAACTTCAGCACTAAATCCCTGCCTGTCCCCAATACTGGGAGCTGCTCTGTCACATGAAGGATACCACAAAATGAATATATTTAAAGAAGGAAGTTGGTGAGATTTGTTGTGTACAGTGCTGCCTACATTGTGCCCCCCTTCTTTCAAGGGATCTAGAAAAAATTTTTGGAAAAGGACAAGGAAAGAAAGTCGAAAGGATTGGGAGCAATGGCAGTAAATGTGGTATGGAAAATCTTAATCAAACAGAAAATTAGGGAAATTCCCATCTCTGTCAATCCTGCTGGAAATCCTGTGTCAAAAACATCTTATGAATCTAGACTGCCATCTAGGCTTTATGAAGATCCAACTTTCTTGCAGTTTCAAGAAAAAAATGGCCTAGAAGGCCTTTACTATTCTACTATTCTATATTAGAGTCAAATCCATTAATGGCTTTAAATAGAGATCGTTCCTGAGTTAAGCTATGGAAGACAAATGGCACTTTAAAATTATCCTTTCATTTTTTGATCTACAAACACAGAAGTGGATGGCAAATAGTCTCCATTTTAGTATAAGGGTTTTTTGAAGCTATTTTGCATACTTCCCATACTGTTAATATTTCCTCAGATAATCCTTCAGCTTTTTTACTATAAATACTCTATATCCTCTGAGCAGCATTAAGTTTTACTTTGTGCAGTTACAAAATACCTTAAAGGAAAAAGATACATTATCTGCATGTTGAAGTCAATCCAAATTCAGGTGGACAGATGAGATTCTCATGTAGGAATGCAGTGTTCAATGCTTTACTTACTGTCAATAGAAAGAGACAAGCATGTAACTGAGATTTAGTTCACCAGAGTATTGAATTCCCTTATTAAGCACCATGATGACAACCTTGGCGAGGTGTGTGAGTTTGAGATAGGCATCCAAGTCCCTGAACCCCTATGAATCACAGTGAAATGTAGCCTGTTTCATTTTATTTAGGGAAGATGGGATGCAGAATGCCTCTGCAATCAGTGTCACTTCAAGTGTTCACATGAAAGATAGGCATGATTACTCATGCTTCTACATTATACCATCCTGTAAATTACTCTTACTTGAAACTGAATATTATGAATTTTAAATGTAATTGTTTATAACAAACAAAGGATCATACTCTTTCAGGCCTAAAGAAAGCTGAATTACTATGTGAAGTAATATTGTCACCATATCACTTCATATTAAAAATAATTACTCTAGCTGAGGTAGGAACAAATGAACATTAAATACTATGACTATATAATCATACCACACTTTTTGGAAAAAAATGTGGGCTGTCATAAGTTTTAGAGGCTGAAATCTTTTCATAATATTGAGGTACCTACAAGATATAAAAAGCCCATACCCCCAAATAATTACTACATTTGAGCATTTTAACTATGGAAAAATATAAATATAGTTACAATTGTTAATTGAAGCAAGAAAATTAGTAAATTTTGATCAGAATTTTAACAAGTTAAAGATGAGACTCATTAAAATGAGACATCATAATGTTGTATTGACCTTTCTACCCTTTTGTAGGTGAGCCTTATTCAATTTGTCATAAATAAATATTACAATTTTTTACTAGCCATCAAGTCATGAGGTAAGGAAGGAGATACTTTGCATAAAGAAATGCTTGTGGGTGCATTGTGTCATTTATATTTTTCTGCAGAACCACAATGTTCCTGGATTGACTTTAGCAGAAGTGCAATGAGATTAATGTCCAGTGAGTTACAAAAATAGAAAATAATTTCCAAACACCAGAAGAAGATGAAAAGACCAGGAGAAAATCAAAATTCATCTAAAAACAGTGTCACTTCATGCAGTTAGCCAGAAATCTCTGAAATGCCTCTGAATTATTCTCAGCCCGTGCCCAGCTGCCATAACAACAAAACAATCTCTTCATTAAGAAACTTACTGTGATTGATAGAGGATGACAGAGATATTTTGATTTTATCAAAAGCTAGTACCATTTCCCTAAGTTAAAAAAAAAAAGCCTGAAGAAAGCTACCTCCAAATCTTCTGAACTGAGCAGAGAATGCAAAGAGAAGGTGAATCCTCAAAAAACATTTCTGAAGTTTTACTTAGAAGGTTATTATCATATGTATGAGGTTAAACAAAAACTCTGTACTATAAACAGATGCAAAATTAACCTGAAATCATAGAGAAGGTTCAATTGATCACAAAGACATTTAGGCAGTTCAGGGACCTAATTTAGGAGTCTCCCTGGGATCTTTATGGAGTCAGTAGAGGCATCTTCAGAGGGTGACCCAGATATTAAGTCAGCTGAGTTAGATAAGTTTTGTGCTTGCCTGTACCTCTCTTTCAGCTACAGAGGACCCTTGCAGGCTCACCTACCTTCTAAGACTCTGTGGTTTTGCTGAGATCTCTGCTTGACATAATTTCATTTGCAACGCCTCTCATTCTACATGCACTGTGTAACATTCTTATCAACAAATGTCATTGCCTGTTAGCCAGGCAGTGGTGACTCACTCATGTTGGAAGGAGCATAAAATTCCCACTGAAAGGATGATGTTCCAGACTAACCCTTTCTGGGCCAGAGCTCAAAGAGGTGACAATATACCCAAAAAGGTAATTAATTCAGGGCATGCAGAGAGTGTTTAATATGATTTCCCATCCCTTGTCAGTTCCAAAACCTGTGTCTCTAGAAAACACTCTGACACACACTGTATCTGCTTACCCTTTCCTGCAGACCAACACTCTGGGAGCAGCTAATCTCTGCTAACCAAGTCATTCCTCACTTTCACACAACCCCCAAGAATCCACATCATGCTCTGTGCTTTCTGAGTTTCCTTACAAATGTCCAGGCTGACAAGCAAGAAGAAGAACTTTTAATGGAATTTGTTAACCACTGGAATTTTAGCCCTTGAGGGTTTTGTTTAGTTTTTCAAATAGCACAGCCCATAGTAACATATCATTCTGAGTATCAAAGCACCATCTCTCTGTGCATCTGATATTTTTTCACACCACTGGTAATTTCATCACTGTTCATACCTTCCCTATGTCATACCTTTCTGACCCTTGTCATGATACCTCTTTGGAAATGAGCCAGCTGCAGCTTCCCTTGATCTATGACCCTTGGAACATGTCTCACAACATGTTTTTGTCTTTTATATTGATGGGCAAAAAATTGGAAGTCAGGCATTAACTGGCCAATGACAGTTCATTCAAAATTTTCCAGAGCTGGTCCTAACTAAGCATTTTAGCAGGGCTTTTTGTTCCAACATTGAACACAACCCCTACAAGATTAGAATGCGTCCTCTTCAGTTACAGTTGGCAGGTCTACTTGCATTGTGTATCTTTGGCAGTCTTATCATTTATTGCCTTCAAAAATCACATTCTTTTTTTTTGATTTAATAAAATTCCTCAAGATCAGCTTTGTTTCTCTTTTGATTTCTCATTGTAGGAGAAGGCCAAACTATAATAATTCCTTCTTTCTGAGTTCTATAAAACTCAGTTTAGGTTTTGGAGGGTTTCTTTTATATTTTAGCAAGTATATCTTGAAGATAAAATGGCTAAAGAATGATAAAACAATCATTGCATCACATGTCAGTTTTCAGTACACATTAATTTTTCCAATACTATCTCTTTTCAAATAATTTTTATAAATTAAATGTTCTATCAAAACGGTTTCTGTAAGAACTGCTACTCTTCTGTCAATTAAGCCCTGTACATATATGTGCTAATGAAATTGTGCAAGTGAGACAGGAATAGTAACTATTTTAAGCACCATGCACACTGTCAAGCTATTTTTGACATCGCACATTTTATACATTTAGTTATCCTTGACTAAAAATGGGAAAAATAAGCTTTCTATTTTCACTGTTCATGCAAACACATTGCTTACACTATGAGTAAAACCAGAAACAAATTGCTCTATCAGTACATCATCCTACAGCCAAATTTCTTGCGATTATAAAACCATTATTACATATTCCTCCTACGGTCCAAAAACACCTACAAGCAGATGAAAATTAAACTTCTGCTGAATTGATTCCCACATATGCTCTGTCTATTCCTGATGTTTATGAATGTCCATGACTTCTGGAAAGGAATCCTCCATTTTTCTTCTGACTTTCATGCATTTCTTTCGCCGTGCCGATTCAATGACATCATTCTTTGTCAAGCATAGGTTGGGATAGGGATTTGAAAGAAGGTAACATAGGCATCTCTGGTGCTGCTCCAAATAGTACCTTTTGTAGCTTTAGGTTAGTTCCAAATGTGCACTCAGATACAAGGAGAAACGCTGAAATTATTTCATACTACTGACATTCAGACTCAGAAGTCAGTTATAAAAATGGGAGTTGACCTGTAATTGGCCTAAGCACTTTGAAAATTTACCTAATGTCCTTATAAGTTAGTCATAGCCCCTGACTGTTAGACAAGGGACCCCTTCAATCATTCTTTCTTCTGTTTCCTGCTTCCAAACAGCTATGCAAAACTGAAACTGACCCAGTGGTTGACTTGCCTTAGACCTCTGAATGATTTTCCTGAAAAGAAAAAAATTCAACTAAATAAATTCTCTTCCCAATTTCATGCACTTCTGTACTGGCAAATAGCATCAGGGCAGATCTGGAATTTACATAGGACTTCAAAGGGGTAAACAGTCAAGCTGCAGGAAAAATAAGTATGTCCAAATTGAAGGCAAATTTATGGTCTGAGATAAGTATATATATTTGTATGATATCATTCACAAGCTGTGTGATCTGGTATACCTGAGGGTAGAACATGACCCTGAATTTTAAGCAGGACTCAGCTGTATGCTTCTTGAATATTTTCTTGTGCAGTATCATCTTACTTTTGCTTAGCTTCTTCCTGGGGGGGAAAATTGTATTTTATTTGTTAGAATAATGCAATGTTAGGTTTTTTCAGCAGAATTGTAATTCAGTGCCATTTTGAAAACATGAGCATGAGGTACAGCTTCTGCTCTCTATCTCAACAGCTCACCTGCCTGGAACAGAGCAGTTGTGGTACAAGCAACTTAGAGAAGCAGAGCTTCAAGGCAGTGGTGTCTTTTTCAGTGACTTATCTAAAGTACAACTGAGCATGGCCCTATTCCTGTTGGTTGCTCTCTGATTCTTTAGAGGAAAAGAAAGAAAGAAAAGTGCAACAGAAAGGTGTTAGGAAGGTAGGCCTGCTAGAGATGGATAATGTTTATGAATTTTTATAGGAAAATATCTTCAGACATCTGTCCCACCTGCCTAAAATCATCATCAGGACATGCTTCTCCTTACGATCAGCATGGAAAAACCAGCATAGAACCTGCCACCATACTACCCCATCTTAGAATTAATGCTCCTGTAATAGTACCATGAAAATCTCCAGCTCCTCTCTTGGCAGAAACATCCAGTGCACCAGATGCCCACATGTGAACCATATAGCTGAACCTAAGGTGCCACTGCACACCAAAAAGAACACACACAGACAACAGACAAAGGATCAAAATACCCAGTTACTCAGAAAGAAAACATTTCTCACCATATGGGTCCTTGGATACCAACTTCCCTGCTCTCAACACCAAGGGAGAAATCTCTCCTGTTTACTAAGTGCCTCTAAAAGATGGTCTTGGGAACTAAAATTACTAAATATTAGAAACATGGCTTTTGTAGAAACCCAATCTATTTTTCTCACATTCCATTTCTCACATACCACCATTTTTGACAAGTAATAAATTAACAACTTTTCTTCTTCACATTGGCTACAACTACTTTATCACATAATTCTGTAAAAGTCTATAGTTTTGTTCAGGGCAGTTGTTCTCAGCCTGTGTTTAAAGTTTTCTGTTTTCATGCCATATATAAATAAGGGATTACACGTCTAAAAGCCTGTCTGGTTTCCCACTTCTAAAAACATTTTCTCTCTCTACAAACTTTGACTCATTCATCCAGGGATGTTGCCAAAGCAGCAACATTCCATGGTTTTGGGGCAAGCAACTCTTCCTTCTCCCTTGAACCTTTGGTTTTTTTCACATGAACTTACAATTACACAGTGCTTGAGTGCTTCCATTTTTTCAAACATAAGATTTGTAGGCAGTAAAAATCTTGACCTTCTTCTGTACATAGCTGCATGCCTTCCCAGATCAATCCTTTTACTCCGTTTGAGTGAAAATTTCCATATATGCTAAACTGTGTGTAGCGAGAAGATTTTATGTGAGGCTTTTGAGAGGACACAGCAAGAAGCATTTCCCAACTATGTGCTCTGAAGTGCTGGTAAATTCAGGGCATCAAACAAGACTTTGTGAAAGAGGATGCACAGATCTTGTCCATTTTTTTAGCTTCAATTTTTTTCAGCTTCACTGAGTTTGCCTGAGTGAGGGGTCTCACTCAGGCAAACAAGGCCAAAAAAGTTGAGTCTCATATACCAGTGAGGCTGTTTTGATTTTCACTCCTGCATTAGCAATGCTGATATCAATGCTAATCAACCTGTAATTTTACAAATGAAATGTTATAAACCTCAGTAATAAGCTATACACAGCATTTGGAAGTAGAACACTATGGAAACAAGTTTAGTTGCAGTTACACCTCAAAAGAAGTCAGAGGGGAATTGAATTTAGGTTATATGAGCAGAGGTCAGAACTTGAAAACAAACACTTTGCTTAAAGAGCCTTTTTATCATTGTAAATCAGTGCGAGATCTGTCCAGCTTGTGTCTCAGCTTTGTTTTCCTTACCCTTCCACACACCCTTGCTTCACCTGGACTCTTCCCTCAACAGCTACACCACTCTCTCCTATCCCAACTTCCTGGGCCAACTTCAATCCCTTCTGAAGAAGCTGAAACTCTTTCCACCCCTACAATCTTTACTACGCAACTTTTCTAAGCCAAATTTTTTTCTTACAGGATTTGAGCCCTGTAAATCTTTACAACAATCAGGCAAAGGAAACTCAAAGTCTTGTTTTCCTTCCTGATCCTTCCTCTCCCCGTGCTAGTCTGTAGACAACCTGAATCTCAGCAGTACTAAGAGAGGGGGAGTTGTCTCCTTTGCTCAGAATCATGGTTTCGATTCTCATGGTCCTTGCTGCAAGACTCTGCAGCAAGCAGTTATTCTACTGGACCTCCGCTGTGTTTGGACCTTTTGTTTTTCAAATGTTTATCTGTATGGTTCCCTGGCATCTGTGATGTGCCTGGCAATCTCCAACTCTTTTTATTTTCCTCCTTTATCAAGGTAATAACGAATTAAAGTCAGTTCTGTTAGATATTTTGGACACAGAGACTACTCTCTTGACAAATTTTAAATTTCTGTTTTAACACATGGTGGTTTTTAGATCAATGAAGACATCATCCAAATGGTGGGTTGTCACAAAGTATTTTTCTTTATGTTCATTTCCAGATGTAAATCACTGGGTGGCAACTGACACCAAGGAATTGAAAGAAGAGTCTGTTTAGCTGTCAGCTTGATGCATCTGGCTGGCTGTGTGGTTATAATGGTACCACAGTGACTTGGGGAACTACTGAATCACCCTATAACAGAAGGTTGTCTACTTCTCTTGTGTGCAAAGTAATAAAGCACTACACAGAAGAAAATATTAGACAGCTATACTCCTTAGGCCAATTTGTCTCACAGCTATACTACAGTAAATCAGAAATAATTCCTCAAGTCTCTGCAGAGCTATTCCAGATTTATGTTTGCAGAGCTAAGAGCATAATCTAGTTCCTTTAATCTCATTCAATCATTTTACATAGCCAGTACTGACTATATGCAGAAGTTTTTGAAAAAATATCTGTTGTAAAACAACTTTTATTTTCATAGTATTTCTAACACCCAAAGCTAAAATATGATGGAATAGATATACTGGCCACTTTTGAACTCTTTGCTGGCTGTGTATGAGATATATGTAAACTTTCTCCATGCATTTGGTGTGTACCTTAAGCAGTGGTCTCCCTACTGATATCTACCCCACCACTGTGCACACCCTGTGCATTTTCAGAAGTAACATTGGCTCTTTCTTTCTTTTTTCTCTGGGTCTCCCACAGGAAGGGTATCAGGAAAAAAAAAAAAAAAAAGTTTGTATAAAAAACATAGCCCTTTCCAGTTCTTCCCCACTTGGGCATGAGCTCAGTTCTTCTGGCCTTTCCAGAGAGCCAATGATTTACACAGGTCCTTTTCCAAAAGTCATATAAGATAGCCATGGTCCCTGGAAATCTGTTTGGAAAGTCTAACCTGTGTTCTAATATGACAAATTTCAGAAGAAAAACAACTTCTAAATGTTACCTGAAGTTAGCATTGATTTTATATAAACCTAACCACAAACATTTGAAATTTGTTTCAGGACAGTGTATAGTGTGGTAGGAGGTAAAAAAAAAAAAAAAAAGCCTGTTTTCTAGTTCAGAGTCATTGCACTGCAACCATAACAAGCTAACTTTAGTGCATGCCTTTGTACCTGGTATACCACTAAGAAAGCAATCCTAATAGCTGTCACAGCCACAGGTGCACCAGAGTCACTGAGATGCTCTATTTTCCAATTATTTTTCCATCAAGATTTAGCTGCTTTTTTTTATCAACTATTGTAGGTGAAGATAATTTAGACTGAACACTGACAGGCAGAAGATAATTGTGTCTGTGGGTGAGTGGGTGATCATCTGAAAGTGAACTTTTGAACTCATAAGCAAGCACGAGCTGTGAGTATGCAGCCTGCTAGCTGCAAATGGCATGGGCTGACTAAATTTTGAAAACACTGGGACTAAATAACTGTGGCATGTCCTGATTGCTCCAATTAATAACAAGATGTAAGACAGAACCACCAATTAGGAGCCGATCGTGCATTTCCTTCTGCATTTAGATGGGGAAATCTGGGGGCTGCAGAAGAAGGCGGTGAAGATCACGACTGGAGAAAAGATCCTGGAAGTTGCAGGAGACCCTGGAGATCAGATCACTGCCTGGTGACAAGTGCTGGGGGATGAGCAGACACTCTGGATCGGAGACCTCTCACATCTGAGACGGGTACCTGTGAGCAGTGGCACAGCATCATCTGACTGGGCTTTCTGCCTGTCCTTCCCTGGCCAGCAAGAACACCTCCCTGTGCAGAGGGACACTGAGACCAGGGGAGCACGGTGCTGGTGGGGAGGGAGAGGATGAGTGTGTGAGGAAATAAGGCAGAGCAAAGCTTAAATCTCAGGGGTTCCTAAATAAACCCCAATATCCAGATCCACCATGCATTGTTGTTTGCTCCATCTCACCTGTGACAATTTAAGACATGCACAACTGCATAATTCGATCCCTGCCAACCTGCACTGCCATGCATGCAAAAGGCAGCTGATGTATTCACAACAGAAGACCATGCTTCTTGTGCAGTAATCAATGACTCACCAGCAGTGTAGCCTTCTAAATTTAGCTCTGTGCCCTACTGAGGAGTTACTCTTGACAATTTACCATGGTGATGCCACCCTTATGAGCTTATTATCACTGTGTTTGTCTTCTCTCTCTTACTGCTGCTGGAAAATAGGCACAAATATTCTACCATTGTTACCTATTTTTCTTTCAAATTATAACTTCTAAATTGCACAGAAAGAATGGAAGGAGAGAAACTGAACAAAGATCACCTAATCTTGTTGAACATGGCAGGAAATCACATTTGTGTCAGAGTGGAGCAACAAAAAAAAAAGACCCATCCCAATACCAACTCCTGTAAATCCACTACTGAATTATTTTCAAATGTGGTAAATCAAATTTAAACACCAATATGTCTGTATGTGAAAGATCAGTCTCACTGAGAAAAGAAGAAAATTGTACAGACTTCTGTGAGCTATATTTGAAGTGAGTCTTGTTTATAATGAAGTCATCATTGTTTGCTTGGGTTTTTTAAAAAAATTTAAGAAAGGAACTGAAAACACAGGTTATTAATAAATGTTTTCAAGTAATTAGTCTGTGGAAGTAGAAATTTCTGTAGAAATGATGGAAGCTCATTTAAATGCTCAAATAGGCATTTGAAAAAAAGTGGGCAAAACACCACAGAAAAGTCTGCATAATGTTAGTTATGCTAGTAATTAACTCAAAATGGCTGATGCCCTTTTTCAGACTTTTATCATAAAGCATGGGCTGCCATTAAACTAGAGTCTGTTTTCTCATAAAGGAGGTACAAATATCCACTAATACCGGTAGTGCTTATTGAATTTCCTTCTGCAAGTATGATATGATGCAGCCAGCACAGGAGATGCTAAAAAAAAAACAAAGACAAGTGAGGTCAAAACACTGAACCGATGTCAAATATCATTTCCTCACCTCATCTGCTCTCCAAAAAAACTGTTACTGCTTTCCTTTCTATCTGTACCTACCCACTGGTTGTTATCATTTCTCTATCAGCTCCTGGCCAGGCACACAGCTTAGCTCTGTCAAGATAATTTTGGTGTCCTCAGGCTGACTTGATGTATTCATCTGTCTGAATCCAGTGGTCTGAATCTGTATGGATTGTAAAGCCATTTTCTGCTTCAATTCTAGCCTTCTCCTTTTAGCTTCCCTTTTCTTGTTTTCTGTATATAAATCTTGTGTAATTGTTTCAGGATTAGTTCTCCTTGGTTCAAGCAACTTGACAGAATTGGGCATTTATACATTTGTCCATCTGCCTTGTTGCTTGAAAATTTCTCTTGAACAACACCCTCTCTACTGGTAGCAGTCTTTATTATTCTGACTTCTTAGCTAATGTTATGCTATGCTCATTTTTTACAATAGGTATTTAAATATTCTAGAAATTTTGTGGTTCAGCTAAATAAAATAAGTCTATACAGCTTAAGGATTCAGCCTGCACCACTGGCCTCATCTTTTTCTTTTCCATATAAATCAGCTTATTTCTTTCTAAGTACTCCCAAAAGCTTATTTAAATGTGCCAAAGTACTCACTGTTTATAAAATACATCTCTTCGTATGGGTATATGGACAGAGAAAAAACCATTGCTGTTCACTGGAGTGAAGAGTGAAATTGTGGATGGTTGTACTATACAATCACAGGGTAAGACCTTTTCTTAAAGAAGGCAAAAGTATTTCAGATGAAAGCAATTTTATAAAAGAGACTGAAATCCATAGGTGGGCCAGATTTGTGAAATCCAGAGGACTGGATTCAAAGACACTGGAGTGTTTAGGGCTTTTTTCTCCCCTTATCAGAAAACTCTTCTAGCAAAAACCTCAATGGTAAGAAATTAAACCAGGTGGAGCATGAAGAAGCAAGTCAGGAAATGTGATTAAGGACAGACACATCATGGAATATATGAAATATCAGGAATATTACAGGTATGCCAAGGAAGTGGGTCGAGAGAGAAGGCATTAAGCATGTCAGACAGCATTCAAGGGCTGAATTTCTCTGTGGAGGGCTGGAAAGGTTGGGAAGGGAAGATAGATAACAGCAGCAGGCTGGATCCATCAAACTGATCGCTTAGAAAGTGCAGTCCTTTGAAAAAGAGAGATGGATCCTGACACAAGACCAGCAAGACCCAGGGAACACACAGCCAAGAGGAATAATATTAAACTCATTTATTTCCCAGGATTTAGTATAGTCTAGGACTGCTGTTTTCCTTTTTACTATCTGCAAACAGCTTTTCTGTATTCAATTTCTAAGATGCAATTTTCCAGCAGCTGCCAGTTTATTAGGTTTCTGGCATATATGGTTGTTAAAATGTATACATAATTTGGGACCTGCTAACCTGCCATTCCTGCTGGGGTCAGTTTTCATTCTGTATGACAATAGCTGCAATTATTTGTGCACTTCTTTTTTTTTCTGGCAAGTTTTCAAACATCAGTTAGTTGGTGAGCAGAAAATGATAGCTTTTAGTCTGTAAAGAATTATAAGCAGAAGTATACAGAGCTTAGCTCTAGGATGTCTATTTCATTACCAACATCCTCAGAGCGAGCTATGTCAACAAGGATGTCTCATCTGGAAAACAATCCAGTATAAAGGAACAGAAAGGAGTATGTTGATATGTAATGTCATGACATTTCTGAGGGGTTTGACTTTTCAATAAGTGAGGCTAGAGCTATTCAAAATGACCTACTGTAGTTTTGCTTTTAATTGGTTTCTTTGTCCTGATAGGCCATCCAGCTCATCACCTCATTGTTTTTTTGTTGCTGACGCACTTGATTTCTGGAGAGGCTTAAAGCTCATTACACTTTCTTCCTTAAAACAGAGAATAATGCAGAGACCACAACTGTCCCTTAGTCTTTCAAAGGGGACAGTTATTAGGTGCACTGTGATGCAGACAGCCTCCTCTGTAATCACATAAAAATCCCAAATACAGAGGTTTACATATTGGTTTACATGATTGCATGGCTGAGATGGGTGATTACTACTGGAAGGCAGGAGCTTGTGGTAAGTCAGATGTTTGGATATGTGAGGAAGATCCAGAAGGATAAATCCTATTCAAGGTGTTTGACTCCTTTTGACTCCAGGAATTTATTTGCTACTGTATACTGCTTAATCCCCAGAGCAACTCATTCCAGCAAACCTTAGGAACCAGTGCATGAACAGGCATAGACTGTAGGTAAATTTAGTTCATTTCCATGAGAAGACTGAAGACTGAGCCCCAGGAGAGTGAGGATGTATAGGTGGAGCAGATATTGAGTAGGTCCAAGTGCACAGCTGCCTACAGAAAGGTAAAAGCCTCCATTTAAAACCTCTTGTAGTATCTCAGATGAGTTTGAGAGTGCACAGGAATGAAGCCTGTCATACTATTATTAGACTCCATATTTATATAAAGTATTTTTAGATTGCAAATTACTGATTGGGTCATTTTAATAAAATAAATTATATGACCCTCATAGATGCAGTGTTAGAGTGCATAAACCGTTTGCATCTTACTTCTTCTTTCCCTTTATGTGATAGTTTTGTTTCTCATTTCTGCTGCTAAATCTGGCCCCGAAGTTGGAAGTGGTCTGTATAGGTGTATTGATCAGAACACATTCCTGGGATCCTGTGCTCATAACATGCAGCAGGACATGAAGGATGTCTTCCTTTTAATACCAAACTGTTGTGTTGTTAAGTATATTTTTTGCACATAATCTGAAGGAAGAAGGTGTGCGGAAGAAATTTATTAAATCAAGGCCTTTAAATTGTAGGTTTTTATTTTGTCAGAAACATTTTTTGTTTGACAGAAACACTTTGTACTAGCAAAACAGGGTTAGATTTTCCCACGAGTTGCTGGACATCTGCGTTCAGCATGAATATCAGCACCTGATTTCCTATGGTGATCCTAGGTACATCTCAATGATGCACCAAACATCTGAATCTGCTCCAAAAACACTGAATATTGAGCCTTGTATGTCATAGCTGAGCTGAAAAATCAAAGTTCCCATAGTGTCTCAGAAAAAATAAAAAGCAAAATATGTACTTGGAAATTAACTTGGAAACTTTGACCAGCATTTTTTCCTTTGAGATTTGCTTGCCCACACAGGATCACTGATGGCAGCTACCATAGCACACATCCCTTCTGTTGCCCCATCATTAACTGACTTCTTTGCTGCTCAAGTGTCTTTTCTTCCCATCTTCTTATTCCTAAATTGAATGGGAGATTCATCAAGTAAACAAGCCTTTTAGTTGCAATAACAATAACTAGGGAAAAAAAAAGATGTTAGAGTTGGAACCAGTAAAAATGCATAAACATTGCACATCAATGAATTAATTCTTTTCTTTAGAGTCTGCAGACTCAATTTTCTTCAGGCTTCACATTACAGAGCAGGCAACAAAATGGTGTCAAGTGTGCCCTCATTTCCCTTTCTTAATACCACACCATGTTACCAACAGTTGTGAATAGGTGTGGAGGAGATGAACTCTCATTTTATCCCTCCAGAAGCACATATATAAACCTCTAACCACCTGCCTCCTCAGAAAATAGCTCCACTACATGAAATGCCAGCAAAGCTTAAAACAGTGGGAGCAAGTGAGCACTTCCATCAAAATGCTCTGCAGTGAAATTGCTGGTGATGATGAAAGTTAAATTGCCAGGGTTAGGCAAATAGTTTCTGCATATCTGCAGATTTTTCACAATGGCTTCATTGATTTTGAGTTTGGGGCACTAGTAAATCACAAAAAATCAATTGTGGCAATCTGTGCAAAATGAAGTTGGTTTGAATGAACAGCTCTATGTTAGTATAAATACATCCATATTGCATATTTGAATTAAATGAGCACTGTTTCTCAGAAAGTATGTGAAATGAGAACACTAATGTAGAAAATTTTTCAATGTGAATTTCAAAACTGGGGATGGAAAAAGCTTTAATGTTCTCACGTAGTTCTGTGGTGAGTTGTAAAGTCTGTGTCAAAGTGGCAGCATTTACAGGTTCTTCCTGCATGTGAACTCAGCCGCAAGTAGTCCTCTGACTTTTGGCATCTGTGTGGGCTGGGTGAGGAGGTTGCAGGAGAGATCAATTTCCACCTGCAGGATTCCTGGGAGGCACTTGCTCAGCGGATACATTGTGCAAACAGAGTAGTGAAGAAAAATTTTTGCTCATTCTGCCAGTCTTACAGGGGAAATTAATGCCTGTCATTTGTTCTGCTCTTTCCTCCATGATTCACAGTGAGACTAGCACCCAAGCTCCAGCAGAAGGTCAGCAGGGGATGGGGATGGTCCCTGCAGGAGGATTGTGGCTTTGGCCCTCCTAAGTCCTCTCAGCACTATGTGTCCCAGATCCCAGAGCTTCTATGGGCCTACTGTGTCCACAAGTCACAGCATCTTGAAGGCAGTGCTGGGCATGTGGAGCTGGTATCTCCAACACCTGAGGTTGTAAAGGCACCATAGCTGACATTTGTATATTGAGGCTGCTGTTAAGAACTGCTTCCAGCTGGGCTTTGGGGTGGGTTTGCCACACAGACACACACTCATATACACACACAGAGTGTTCTCAGCCCCTAAACTATATTCAGCCTCTTGGCACTATCCCGGGAGATTGCAAACCATGGGAACTGGAGAATACAGAAGGGTTCTCAGCCCCCAGCTGGGAGACAGCAACATGAAGCCTGAGGAAAGCAGTGAGCTACTACAAGCATGAACAAGAGACTAACTTGTGAGATGTTTGCCCTTTCTGTAGCTACTTAGCACTACTGCTGGCAGACATTACTTTTTGTGCACAGCAGGAATTTATCCTTCCCTTTCCTCACCATATCAGCTCATCCTTCTTTCTTCCTGATTAAGTTTCAATATTAGACCCGGTGAAAAAGAAGACAATCTGTTTTAAGTTACCAGTTACAAATGAATCTACAAATGCAGAACAGAAACACAAAAATGTGAGGGTAGGAGGGAAAATAAGAGAAAAGGGCCCTAAAGAAAACCTGTACAAAAAGAGCTTGTGCTGAATGATAGCATGCAAAAGCAAAAGAAAACAATCATTGTTGCAATGGTACAGGAAATAAAAAGCAATAATTGAATTTAGAAACTTTTTAGTAGATCACACTCCTATTTATAAACACTGCTGGCCAGAGCTGTGCAAGTCTGCAGCCAGAATTAGGTTAAGCCCCTGCAGGAGGATGTCTGATGGCAGCACAGGAACAGACTCACACCCGCTGTACCCTTTCACTCTATTGCCATGCCTTTTCAGGCATCATCACAACCTGCCCAGACTGCAGAGACCCTGAATTATATGAAGATTGGCGTCCCAGCTATTGCATGGCATGGTAGCCAACACAGCAAAATTAATCTGGGATCCTCAGCACAAAACTCTGACATCTTATCTACAGAGCTGTATCGCCTTCATGCCCTTAGAGTGTTGAGGATGTGACCTTATGTTCATAATGTAAGCAAGAACCATTGTCTCACATGAATTAAGATTTTCTCTGTATTCAGATGTAGTTTATTCCCACTGAGAGGAACAAGAGACAAACCATACAGACTTTTCCTTTGAAAAAAGGCTTTTTTATGAAAAATCATTTGAATTGGAAGTATTTTCCTTTGGACAAAAATTATCTGAATGGCTAGCTTGCTGTCACTTTGTTTGTTTAAGAGAGTGACATTGGCTCAGGAAGCCAAATAAGTGCTTGGGAACAGAGTACAAAAATATCTCAGAGAAACACTGACTGAGTTTAAATGCTGATGTAAAAGGGTGTGAGACTGTTGAGCCCAGCTGAGCTATAGCTCCTTATGAGAGCTGTAAATTTGGACTAATATCTTTAGTGAGTGAAGCTGGTTCACTGCATTGTGCAATTTGCCCCTTATTTAATATGAGTGCAATAGCTTTAATTTATCCCAGATGTCATCAAATGGTGGGACCAGCACTTTTGCTACTTTGGTATGAAATGTGTCATTAGAAGCAAGTCAGCATACTATTTTTCTTCTAGAAGACGGTTTCCTTCTTTTTCAGCCTCTAGAAATACACTGTATAGCCTACATTCCAGGTGCTCTGGCTTACAGCCTTCTCACTTGGAAGGTGTTTTGAAATCCTCTCTGTTCAGTAGGAGGGCATTTTGTACAATGATGCACATACTTCACCAATTCTTTTAGCAAAAGTTGTTTCCAACAAAGTCTTGGTGAATGATGACATGATGCAATGCAGCCTGATCACTTGAAATTTTCCCACTGGCTCACAAAAACCATTTGACTGGATAGGAATTTGTTGGAGATAGCTCAGGACAGCAAAAAATGCTTCTGAACCTCCATGCACCAACACTGTAAAGAAATTATTTGATTGTGTCATCAAGTCTTTAGATTTTAAAGAGGTTTGAGGGATGATATGATTGCTGGTTTTGAGTGGGTATTTGTTGTCAAGATGCTTTTGAGACACTTGTTCATAAACACTACTGTTCATGTAATCATTTGGGTCCAGCAGATGTACATAAGCCTGATGCAACAGTAGCTATAGGAAAAACAATGAATGAAGGAAGATGCTGCTTGCCATCTGATAGACAATCACTGTCAGAGAGATGAAATTCTCTACTTAGTCACATATTAAACTCCTCTCAAATGCAGTTAAGTCCTTCATTTTTCAAGCCCTCAATTACTTCCATGTTTTGCTTCATTCCACATCTAGACAGTGCTACCAACCAAATGTGGATAACCTAAGACTTTATTTTGGAAAGCAAATGTCACTTGCAACTCTTCTTGGAGTTCTTAATGTCTAAACATTTACAGGGATATAGCCTTAGAAAAGGCACCTTTTCACATACACCCATGCTTGGGACCACATGTAAATTATTTCTACCTTCCAAGTGAAATAACAGGAACCATTGGAACAGTTACAAATTCCTGCACTATCACAGGATTGTTTGGTGAGTTTCACTTCTTTGAAATCCTTTTCCAAAAATAGGAGGCTCAGGAACAGGAACCAAAGACACCAAGTCCCACAAACAGGTTTCTATTTTCAGTTAATAGTTAGTTTAACTAGAAATATATATATTTTAGCACAAAACAGACCTCCATTTAGTTTCTACATTATCTTTAAAGCCTTTGGCTTAAGGGAGTGTCCCCTACCCTGCAACTCAGGAGGTGTTTCTTCAGTTGCCATCATCCTTCAGGCCCCAATCTCATCTCACAGCCATACACACCAAAATCTGGCCTTGTAAAGGAAGCTCCACGGGATCTGGCTTCTAACACATGAGGATTTGAAATGGAGGGATTTTACTAGCAGAGATTAACAGGAAGCTGTTATTTTGATTACAGAATGGCTTAGTGGTGCACAGAGTAAAGCCAATTTAAAAATTCCTAAACCTTCCTGAGGACAGTTTCTTCAGATAACTTCTCTTGGAAGTGGCTTTTGCAACCCATAAATTTCAAAAAGTAGGCAAGATTATACTGGGCCTGGTTCAATTTCCAAAACAAGATTGGTCACACTGTTACTACCGTGGGGAAGAACTTGCAGAGAGAGGATGTATTCTCCCCTCCCAGCAAGGCCCTCAGGACAGAGCTGGGCTCTGAGGAGATTGCCACCTCATCAGTGTGGAGTCTGCAGATGCTGCTTAGTTTGCCTCATCCTGGACTGGGAGGCAGCTGAATGCTGATATTTATTAGTGCAGAAGCGGCATCACAGTGAAGCAGCTGTATTACTTTTGAGACCTGTGACTCTGTTTCTTCATTACTCTTGCACAATGTTCTTGGTTCTTCTCACTATTATGTTTTGACTTTATAAGGAAGGACACTACAGTGCTTTGATCCCCAAGAAGCCTGCCATAGAACATGCATTTTACAAGACTTGAAGGAGGAACTTGGTAGCATTTCCTGATATGGACATTACTAAACCAAGCTTCTATGGGAGTTGATGTGAGTGAAAGGACTTAGAAGCCCATGGAATTTCTGTATATGCTCTAGAAAGAGAGTTCAGGCAGTGCCAGACATTGGGGCCGCATTGATTGCACAACGTGCAGGGTACAGAAAACAAACTTTATAGCATAGGGCATCCCTGTACCTCACTTTTAAGTTTATGTTATTGGCAGCCATCTCCAGCTGAAGCAAGATTCAGAAAAGAGTCCTTAGATTATTTAGAAATTTTCTACTCCATTTTCCATTCCTATTGCTTTGACAAAGAAATAGTTCTTCCATATTCAGCACAATGACTTTCTTTTAGACACATTCTGCTTCTCCCCACCCTGCAAATCCCCGCTTCCTCCCTCCTCCTCCCAAAAATAAAGAAGAAAATACTTGCTTTATTATCACAAAGCAAGCAATATTCACATATCAAAACCAAACAGTGTAATTGGTTTATGAAATAGGTTATTTGGCAAAATAGACTGAATTTGCTAGAGATGGGATTTAGTGGTACAAAAGAAGCCCATTCAATTTGGTTTTTAAGGTTTTCATACATTTTGGCTGCCACAAATCTGCTCTGCAGTCAGAGACACTACTTTAATATATACTGATTGAGAATTTACACTGGTGTTTTAATATAAAACCTGTTCAAGGAGTACCTAGAAACAGACATTTTTTTCTTTTTGTAGAGCTGATATGTGAGAGGAACTGAAACTTTCTGGCAGGTAAAAAGAAAGAGGTGAAAAGAGGTGAAAAGAGGTGAAAGGAGGTCTCTATTCAATAAAGAGCAGGAAGTCAGTTTTATTTTCCTCTTATACCAAGATATATTGACAGTGATTCTATTGCAGGTAACAAAGTAAAACCTTCATAAAAAACATGCAGGTGTGAGCCTCCATTCAGGCTGGCATGAAACCCCAGCAAAGGCCATGCTCTGGCACAGCATTTTAGAGTGGTAAAAGGTGTCTTGGCACCATCACATAAGGCTGAACCAAATATATTATTAGATTACTGTGGTTTTTTGGTGTTTTTTTTTTTTAATGGCATTCTTGTATCACCTCTGTTTATTATTTTACTCTACCATTTATTCTCTTAGATTTTCCCACAAATGAAGGGAGCAATCATAAAAGGCAGCTGTGGCCAAGGGATGCTCTTTCCATCCACAGAAGCAGTGAAGAGCAAGGTCTGGTTTGCATGGAGGGTGAGGTAGAGAGGAAAAATGGACAAACACCACTGTCAGGGTTTCTTTTAGCTGGATCTTCATCATGAATGGAGAAAAGTCAAAGTCTGGCAAGCAAGGGTTGGTCTTTGGGCTCTAGTAACAGAAGAGGAGAATTCAGAAAGAAACTTGCAGAAGAGGAGGTTTGGATAATAAAGAAAAGTAAGTGGGCTCCAGAAGAGCAACTTTCCATAATAGATTAAGTTAGATGCAGGAGAGGCTGTGGTGAACCTCTTATCTGGTGTTTGTTGGCTCTGACAATGACCCATAATTTCCATGCTGAGTCATTTTGAACTCAAGCCAATGCTTAAGTTGTATGACAGAAGCAATTTCAGTAGTGGAGCACTATAATCATTGCTGCACCATCAGTGGAAGAAAAAGTTGGAGGGAATTTCAAGGACCCCCTAGAAATTTCACAGCTTTTAGGAAGGTAATTTCCATGCTGACATCTGGGACAGAAAGTCTACAATGTATTACTTGAATTACCTGGTATGGAACACCAATTGTTTAGTTCCTCTTCCTGATGGAGGAAAACAAATTGATTTCTTCTTCATGCCACTGTTTGCTGAAGTGGGTTTAATAAATTAGATCCCAGAGAGAGTCTATGATGTGTTTTTAAGCAAACATAGTGAAGTGTAGCTTAACTTCAGTGATCATTTATGCTATGTTTATTGAGCGTGACAATAGATTAGATAATTACAGCCAAGGACTTCCTCATTTCACCAGAACTGTTTGCATTAAATTTGGGGTTTATTAAAAGGCATTCTTCATGGGGAATATGAAATCCCATTTCTTAAAGTTTGAATTTTGCTTTTTTTTTTCTTTTTTAAGACTAACTATAGCAAAGAATCTCCATTTAAGCCTCTTACAGTGTTCACTTGTAAATTTTATTCAGCTCTGTATGTGGGAGCAGAGAGAGCAATAAATAAAAGGTGTAGAGTAATGTGGGGGGGGACGGTGAGCAGAAGTCACATGAGCAGAAAAATAAGGAGAAACCTGATAATACCTAGCAATCTAATGGGGAAAAAAATTGTGCATGGCAACAGAAAGGAAGGACTTAGCTGAAAGAGAGCACTTGTTAGGAAAGGCAGACAAAGAGAAATAAAATTCATAACCTAACAAGCCTCAGAAATGGGTAGGAGCAAGAATGAATTGTTTAGAAACTTGGAAAAGCAAGCCAGCTAAAACTTGTCCTGCACAAAAACAGCGAAGAGCTTTACCATTTTACATTAGTAAGGATGTGCATTGACTTTCTATGATCCAAAACAGGAGACATAACAAATGTGTGGTCAACCTTGTCATTATATACTTGGACTTTCAAAAGGAAAATTGAGCTCAAATAATTCCATTACAAAAACATGAAGCCCATTACCTGAGTTAGAAGAAAATATGCATTTATGTCTCTCATAGAACAGGACCTACCTCACCTTACCAAGGACTCCAGGTTTCTGAGTGTAGACAAAATTGAGCTAGTTAACAGCAGCAATGCACTATCAGAAAGTGGAGGTTTAGATCAGCTGGCAGCAGAGGAGCATGAGCAAAATCATCCTGCCAATTAGGTGTCCTTGTGGGGCAGCTTAGCTGGGGGTTTAATTTGCTGTCAGCATCATGTTGTTGGAAGCAGAACAAGGTGCTGACCACCAAAGCACAAGAGGGGACATTTGCCCCCAGTCCCATTTGGAGCAACAGGATTGAAAACCTTTTTGAAAGGAGAAGTTCTTTGATAGCCTCACTGATGGGAATAGTTAAATGCAGATGAATTTTTAGCTATGCTAATCTTGGCAGTAAATGCCATGCAATCTCAAACCTTTTCAAAATTCTACTCATTGCAGCAAAGGTAAGAGAGGTTAGCATAAGAGAATTGAAAATAAAACATCACAAAATGAAAAAGAAATTTATACTGCCCTGGGACTTCAGGCTGAGAAGCTTTAATCACAATCTTAATCATATGGCTATTGCACCATGGGACTAGGGGACAGAGTCAAGATTGTTTCAGTGGTCTAATTATGTGCATGTGGAGATTCTCCATTATTTGGGATAACTGAAACAGAGATGATGTACCAGACATTCAATTATCATGTGTTATTTTGGACATCTTGACTTTTTGGAAATCCTTCTTTAATTTTTTTTTTTTTAATTTAGCTGTGGCAACAGTTTTTTAAGTAGAAAATAATCTTGAAAAATTCCTCAGAAACTACAGTTATTTCTTCATTTCCCCAGGAAAGTTGAAACTTCAATATCCTGAACATTTTGAATGACACTTTTAAATGCAGGACTGAGGAAGATGTTAGACCTGGGGCATAAGTAAGAGATTAGTAGTTTATATTAGCTCCAGATTAGTTACCAATATTTAAAATTGAAACTCCACTCCCCTCTAGCTGCTGGAAGGGAAAAGGAGCTTGCTGGCTTTTTTCCCAATTTTGGGATACTTCTTTAATTAAAAAAAAAAGTCTTCAACTCTTTATAGTCTGCCCCAAGTTTGAAGTTGTTTTTATTTACAGCTTCACTGCTGACTTGAGTTTATAACCTACTCATCTGACCTCGATCTCAGGTCCCTCCTTTGCCATTATTTTATATGGACTTTGGATGACTAACGTGGTGCCCAGCAGTCTCTCTCTCTTGTTTGGTTTACTGCAGCTGGGTCTCTGCTCACTGAGTGCTGCTGAGCTGTTTGTAAACACCAACTTTTTGATGAAACAGTCCAGGAAGCAGAGGCTTGATTTTCTGACTCTCTCCAGAGCAGCAGTGCTGTGCATGGGCAACCTCTGCTCCTTGGTGGCTCTTTTTATTTTTCAGTCCTTTTGCATGGCTTTGTGAGAGCCTTGGGAAGAAATAATGCTTTGAGAAAAACAATGCTAGTAATTTAAATGTAATGGTCTTTGCTGGCTTCTTATTTCAGACTCAAAGGAAGTGTATGATTACAGTCGTGATTTTCATTTAATGTAATATTAAGTTCTATGCAAAAAGATGGGCTCAATTATTTCTGTGTGAAAGAACTTTCATTTCACAGGTGTGGGACGTTATTCTTCTGGATTCCAAGTAAATTTCATTTTTGGGTCTTAAGAAAAGTAATACTTTTATTCTTCAAGATTTCTGGACATTGACAACAACACAGCAAAGGTTCTTTTTTGAATTCTGCTACAGCATACTGGAGCATTGTGAAAGAATTACACATCCTAATGGGCTTTTCACTTTCCATACGCCTTCTGTTTCCTGGCTTCAGCTTCTCTAGGATAGCTCATGTTCCAGAGAATGGAGAAATAATTTTTGGCAGCACTTTTCTCTTGTAAAAACAAACTTATCTGATTTTTCTGATAGGTGGGCTGGGAGTTCCAAAAATATTCTTTGTTGTTCTTGACTATTGTAGTCTTAACACATTTCACAAGGATCACTGGATGTTCATTCCCCAACAGTGTGTTTATTTCACCAAAGGTCTTTTAATATCCTAGGCAGGAATTATCTGTATTTACTGCCTCATCATTAATGTACGTTGATTACCTTCCAACCAGTGACAGAATTGTGTCCCTATGACATTGTCTCCTTATGGATTGGACAGTTTGTGGGCATAAACAGTTTTCTTTTTCTTTCATTTGCCGAAGGTGATGGTCCTCAACCTAGAGCCTCTTACCATAAGAGTCAAATAATTCAAGTATGATGTTATTATATTTCCCCAGGCACTTAAGAACCATGAAAACACACCCTCTTCAGCTTTTCTGTCATAGAGACTACCCTTCCTGGATAATATTTGTCCAACAGTCTCTACATTATATTTTCCAGTGGTTTGTGATGGGTTTATACCATTTAAATAGCTAAGATTGAACGACAGAACTATTCCATAATGGAAAGCCAGCAACAAGCACCTCTTTTTAAATCCAAACTTATTCTTCTCCTTTTTTCAGGACCCTCAGGACAAAGCTGGTTTTGTCAAGTCTCTTTCAGATGTATTATTCTCTTGCTCCAGCTGCTCCACAGCTTGGTGAAGAAGTTTGTTTAGTTTTGCTTTTATTGAAAAAGACATTTCTGAGTCTCAGTGCTGCCATCATGTAACATTTCAAGAGCAGAACATAAGAGAATCTGAGAGATTCCAATAAAACCTAAGATCTGTCAGATCTCACACAGCATCCCTGGGTCTTACATTTATTTTGATCTAGATACCTCCTTGAAGTTTTAGTATCCCTGGGACTGTCCAAAATTCTTCCGAAGCCTAATTAAGAGGATCTAAGTTTTCTTCAGCTTCAGTATGCCTGTTTGGTCCAATATTCACTCCTGAACATTTGCTTCGCAGTGTTACAGTCTGCCTTGCTGTGGCATCACCATGTGGTATGGTCTTTTCACAGGACATATACTAAATTCAAATTCGGTCTTTGACAGTGGGAATTCTGTTCAGAGATTTTATGCAAATATCAGCTTCTGATATAAAACTTTGGTTGTACTAAAGTTTAAAAGTTTTCTTGGCATTTATAGGACTGGTGAGTACATTAGTGTATAAGTCCTTTTCTTTGCTGGCTAGCCAGTAATCTCATTACTTCCCCATCATCATGTTCACATCAGCACCATGAAATACATCTTTATAATCTGTTAAAATTCTTAAGAGGGCCTTAATTAACTCTACTCTTCCCTCTTAGTTTTGCTTTGATTCATGTGATATGAATCAATGCATAGAAGAGCTAGAAAACTTCCAAAAATGTTTTGTTGTGAACAAGAAACTTGTGTTTTCCTGTTGGCACTGTCATAGTTGCACAGTGTCCTCCTAGCAGTTGCATTTCTCAAGTCAAACACTGCTTGCATCCTTGCGCACAACTCCACTGGATGCTTCTGCCTCACACATGCCTTACTCAGCTTTGTTTGCTTCTTAATTAGATTTTATTCCTTGCTGCGAGTTTCACTAGCCCCCTGACCATATGTCTCATAAAGCACATGCTGGATTATAAAGTAACAGGCCTACTTATTTCTATAAGAAAACCCTTTTCAGTAGGCACAGGGAGCACTCCAGCTAAATACAGTACAGCATGTTTTCTTGGAAACTTTTGCAAGTTGTGTTCCTCTCCCCAAGTTCTTTGAAAATTGCTCCTGTCTTTTCCCTGCCTATCTCTTCAGTGACTAAGACTGAAATGACAGTTTCTTGCTCTTGACAGTACTAATTCTTGATGCTAAGTGATTTCTCACTCTAACTGAAAATAGAATTTTATTTTTTTTTCCCCACAATAGTTCAAGGGCTAGAAACATTGTTGATTTTCACTGACATTCTCTTATAAAACTTTTGGCTTGGGCTTTTCAGCTACCTGCTTAACTAGTGAGTTAACCTGAATGAGACAGAAAGCTTCTACCTCTCACATGGTTTTATCTCATAGGAACTTGTAAAATGTCCATTTTACAAGCAGCATGCAAGAAGACAAATAGAACAGATAACACCTGTTTGGTCAACATGAAATGTGGATTAGATTTGTATTAGCCACATCAAATTTCATAATACCTGCTCTGTCATGGAGTCAGTAAATGTGTCAACTTGCTGTTCCATGGAAGTACTGTGGTAAAGAATCAGGTTGTGAGAGCTGCACTGCAGTCATCTGCCTCCAGGATAAAATCACTTTTTAAAGTGTGGGTGGCTTTGTTCAAAGAACCATGTCCACTTTTTAGCAGCAATGGGGACATCCGTTGGAATTCAATATTAGACATTATCTTTGCTATCAGCTTTGATTAAAAAATGTTTTTCCATGTAAATCACAGCTAGTCTGTGATGCTTTTTCCTGACATTTCCCTCGTTTGCTCCCTTTTAAAAAACCTTTGATATTTAGACAGACTACATATGTCATCCAGAGCTTATGCCATGGACAGAAATAACAACAAGAAAGAATAGATTGGTCCCAAGGCACAGAGTCAAAACTAAAAGCCAAATTATTTAACTAAGATTACACAGATTAAAAAGTGAAAAATAAAAGTATTGAAATTGGAAATAGAATGGGCAATAAAAAAGCAAATACAAAATTGGATGTGAAACAAATAATCCCATCTACTCCAAGGATACCAATGAGTGTCAGGGATATCCAGCTCCCCACAGTCTCAGTAAGACTTAAACATTGCTGGAAATTCCTCCATTTCCAGCCTCAGGTGATGGTTTCTCTGCTGGTACATGTTCTTGATTGTGGATTGACTTGCTGCACAGCTGCCCTCGTTAAAAGCAGATTCAATTTATGAACAGAGCAGCTCTACCCTGCCAGTGGGTCATGGCAGGTAGAGCTGACGAACAGAACAAGCAGAGCCCACCCAGTGTTTCTTCTCCTGGTGCTCCCAGAGCTGCACAGCCACCCCCAGTGCTCAGCTCTGCCCCAGGGGAGGGCAGACTGCCCGTACAGGTGTTTCAGTCCTCGGGCTGGTGTCCCTGGGGTGACCAGGAGAGCTGGATGTTTGCATGGCACAGCCCTGGGAGGATTCAGGTGTCTCCTGGGCTGGCTCCAGGGGAGACAGGGCAGGGGCCTCCTCCAAAGGACTCCTGGCAGGGACACATCTGGATTACCTCACATGGAGAGGTGAGGAAACACCCTTTAGGCCATACCTAAGCACAGTCTCCTCAGCATTTACAAGGGATTTTTTTCTCCACACAAGCCCTCAGCAGCCTGTTCTTTCCACACAGGCACAAAGCCTTTAAAAAGCCACAGCTTGCCCAGTGGTGTGCCAACAATTCTGACATCAGCACTGAATACTGTGTTTGGGAACACCATCATCGAAAGATGGGTTGTGAGATATCAGTCCACAGTTATAAAACCTTTTTCTTTAGTGAAGTAGGACAGAAAGTGGAAGAGACAGAGGAGCAGCCATGAAAAGAAAGTTCATGCAGTTTCTCCTTGCCTGCTCTCTCAGATACCCTCAATAGCTGGTCATAATAGTAAAGGAACCCATAGATACTTTATTTACAAAAATCTAAAAATAATCAAACCACTTAGATAACTACATAAGCAGAAAAACAAAATTAATGTTTCTCCCTCAGTCTCAACTCCTGAGGACTTCACAGAGAAGCTTAACCAGCTCTATTTGGTATTTCAGTAATATGTTTACCACTTAAATCAGATGACAACACAAATGGCTGGTAAACAGCTTAATTGAATTTCTGACAAAACTGATGGAAGTAATCCAAGAATGCCTCATTTTCTTTTTTTACTTTTCCATTGTGGTGGTTTGGGGGTTTTTCTCTCCTGCATCCTTTTCAGTAGCTTCATAATTTCTATCTTTCTGCAATCTGCTTCCTTTGAGGTTTGTTTTCCTCTGCTTATTTCCCTCCCACCTTTCATACCCTTTTTATTTTTGTTCCCTTACTATTTATGTCCCTCTTCCCACCTCATGCATGTAACACACACACACACAACCAGATACTCAGAGTCCTTTTGATATTTCCTTTTCTTCCCTCTCATCCCTTTGTTTTTCCAATGAGACAGCCAAGCCAAAAATGCCACAAGAACAGCTTGTGCTCATGATATGTGAATACTAAAAAAGCAGTCACAGTCACCATATTTTTGCCAAGAGAGACAGGGAAGATGAGTCTTTTTCCACTGACCACAGAGGTTTCTGCTTCCTAAAATTCAAAATGCTCTCCTGCTTCCTCCTCTGTCACTTAAAGTAGCACAGCTGCTCCCTAGCTGGATGAAGACAAATTTCACAAGGGCTACAATTCCCAGATTCATATGTCCCTGGCACAAGCACAGGTTAAAAAGCAGTGATCCAACAAATGTTCACCTAATCATACCAAGTATCTCATAGCTATGGAACAAGACAGCACCTATCTGTCACAAAGTATTCATAATCTGAAATAATCCAAGTAAATGATGAGAGACACAATGGATACAGAGAGAAAGGGACAGTCAAAGAGAGCAGTGAGAATTATTTGTCATCATGATGGGACCCAGGCTCAACAAATCTGCACTGTAAACACTGTTCAAGAGCCAGATGCTCAACTGTTTGACAAGATGGGAATTCTTCCATGATAGTTCTTATGTTTATAGGACACATAAAAACATTAACAAAGAAATGAGAGAAATGTCTGCTGAACTCATTCCTGGGAGGTTAGACTCCTTCTCTACCTCCTTTGCCCTGGGAGTCTCTCTTTTTGGCTGAAAAACCTGCAGAACTTGTGCCTGCAAGCTGAGCAACTTTTAGTTCAGTGCATGTATGTCTTCAAGATTTCACCCTAAAATCTGTTTCTTTTTAACATGGGAGAGGGGTTTGATGATGCCTTTGTTTTTTTGAACACACATTTTAAGTAAAATTTCCGAATCTATTGCCCATATTCAATTTCAGCAACCATATTCCACTTGTAACATGCAAGTGAACAGATAATCATGTCTGACACCTCTGTTTACAGCACAAATTCTGTAGTTTACCTTACCTTTCAAAGAGATGCAGCTGTTCAACCCTCCAGACAAACGTGCAGTGACACAACCTCATTTTCTGGCACAGCTCCCTGAAAGTGGCCTGCCATGAAAACATGTAAAAGTGAAGTCAGAATCACACACCTGGGAACCATTTATAATTCAAGGGACCACTGGGGGCCATCAGGTCAATCCCACTCAAAGCAGGCCTCTAACTTTGAAGTTAGAGTATAAAAGCTGATTTACAAGGAATACTACAGGAAGCTGCAATACAGAGAGAGAAAAGAGAGAAAGATAGAAATGTAGCAGTGCTGCTGGATGCAGAAGGAAGTTAAACTACCATGGATAACAGACAAAGGGAAGAGTCTCAGTCAAAAGGGTGCAGACATAGCAGCACACTTATTTTCCTACAAGCCAGACATTTGTCCTCTCCAGCACCAGAAGGGAAGCTTTCTGCATACACTCTGTTTGTTGATACTTCTCTAATTTTGCCAGAAAGAACTAACAGGCTGTAGCATTGGGTAGAAGAAGGAGGGAGAAGGGGAAGTACTGAAAAAAAGACTTATTCCCTGAACTGCCATATCAGTACACAAGGACTATGCCCCATGCATTGGAGCTTTATCTACCACTAGCACGTTGCCAAAGGACATTTGAGGCATTTGCAGCTGTTCAGAGTTTTCTGCCACCATTTAGAGGGAAATAATGCAACACAGGAAGGCAAGGTAGCTGGGTAGAAAGAGGTAGGAGGATGGGGATTGGTGAAGTCACTCTGAACAGGCCTGGGTAGCTGGACCTAGACACTTCTATATTCCAGGAATATCCTGCCACTGTAGCCAAGTACACTGGTCATTGGATATTAATTCCCACTGAGCAGGCAACTTCTGAGTCATTCCTCCACTTATTTCTGGGCAATGAATCATGTTGGATTTGAGCAAAATTTTTAATTCTCTAATCTCACTCCCAGAAGTTAAACCTGGCCGCAGCATTGCCAATGATGCTCAGAAGAATTTGCCTCTGCTCTTTCCCCAGCCCAAAAGTTGCAGGTGAAAGGAGAGAGAAGGGCTGCCCATTATGGCCCAACCTTCACCTCCTCCTGCCTGCCTTAGATCAGCACTGAGGAAGGAGGAGAGGGGGGCATCTCTCTCTGGCAGCAGCCCTGATTGACTTCTCATCTCCAGAAGGTCAGAACTTGCAGAAGGCAGTCATGCTGGGATGTTACTTCCCACTTGCTGAAGGCTAGAGTTTCTCTGTCACATCAGGACTGGCTCCAGCAGGAGCAGAAATGACATTCCATGTAGTGAAATAATGGATACTCTGCATAAGGTGGAGTGCTGCTGTGCCAGGTCTGCTCTAATCAGACCATTTGCTACTGGCTTTGCAATGAATTGTGTCGTTACTGGAAAGGCAGAAATTAAAAGGTGTTTTTTGCATCTCTTTCTAAAAACTGCCCACATAGGAAACAGCACTATACAATGGGGGAAGGAGACCAAGCTGTGGGAAGGAGTTTGAAGCAGGCCCCAGGAAATCCCTCTGTGCACACGGCTGAAAAAGATCTAGTTGCTGTGGGAAAAACTTTGAAAATTCTTGTTTTTAAGGAGAAGTCATTTTTGCTCAATTAGAACATGGTCCTCATAGTGCAGCACATAAAAAAAAAAAAAAAAAAAAAAAAAAAGGCTTGTATTTTCAAAGTATTTCTGCAGGGGAGATCAAAATGCTCCATGAAGAAATGGGAGCAGATAAAAGAGCACAGCAAAGCTTCTGAACCTACACTTTCAGTTACGTTTTGTGTCAGCAAATAATTTGCTTAAACTGCAGACTGTCACAGAGAGAGGACAAATAAATGATTTATTCTGGACATAAAATTGCAAAAGCATCACTCGATTTCACTGTTTTCTATTAATACATAAATTTCACAGGTGGTTTCTGTCTAAAGAATCTATGGCATCCTCTACTACTCTCTGTGCTCTGCAAGTGAAGAATACAGAATACTAGTTATGAAGAACAGTAACACCATAAAAATGGGAAATAATGCAAGGGCAATGAAGGAAATTAAATCAATTTACTCAGTAAGCTCAGGCTATCATAACAGCACAGTTTGGGTTACAGAGATATGCATTTAAAGCAAGAATAAAAAATGTCTTTGTAATAATGTGCATGAACTTAATCACAAAATTTTGGGAGAAAAAATCATCAGATATTGGAACTTTCCAAACTCTAAAGAAAAAGTCTTTAGAAAGTATTTCCTAGTGTTTGCAGAATGAGTATTTTAAAATACTCCTTATCATGGTTGGCTTTGCTTTTTGTGTCCTAGCTACCAAATTTTGCATTCTTGGGCATCTCGTGTCATAATGTGCCAGAGGGTGGCTTGTAAATCTTATATAAATAGAAGTTTTTATTTTTAATCACAAGCTGACTAATGTTTTCCAACAAAAACTAGTTCTTTCTTCAGTTCTCTCAGCTCCTTTCTTTTGCCATATTTCAAGGAACAAATGCCTACAAGCTGAGCTACATAGTGCTCACCCCTGAATGTTGGGCTTTACCTCTTCCTCTTTCTCTCTAATTGTTTCTATTTCAGTCCTGGGTGATTGGAATGAAATAAGAACTTCAAACCTCAGCCTAAAGGCCAGCATTCCACTTTTTAGCCATCTGTGAAACTTTTCCTATTTTAAGTACATATGTTGGCCTTATCACTCCAGTGCCATAACTGTATTGGAGATTTTCAGCTCTGCTCTATCTGCAGGGATATACCCTGCTGCTATCCACCTGAGAACTCAGAGGATGGCTTAAAAATTGTGACTTGTTCAATTTCAGGATGGACGTTTGACTCAGGAACTGAAAATTCTCACAGCCTGCAGCATGGTAAGAGGGCAGCAGGTGCCCCAGAGTCACCCTGAGAGATGGGGTTGACCCCCAACATGACACTTAAACTCTGTATGAGGCTGTTATCAGGAGAGAAGGGACACTCTGGCAACTCAGCTCCAAAGGTTCCCAGCTGAAACTGAAAATGACTGCAACTTCCAGCAGCAATTACACCCCAGTGCAGGGACACAGCATGTCTACATGTGGCAGAAAGGAAAGGCTGAGCACTATCTTTATTTTCTGCTTGGTCCTTCTCTCTCTGCTTCTGGAATCCGAAATAATCCATCCCCATAAGATATTAGAGTTAGTAGGCTACCAGCTACATGACAAAAAGGTGGCAACATTAGCCCTTTCTGCCTGTTATCTCCTTTCTAAAATGTGAATGCTTGACTTACAGTGTTTTCTTTGATGCCAGCATATCTATGTCTATGTAGAAATGTTTATTTGGCAATGGGGGGAAAAAGGAATATAAAACCAAAAAATGTTATTTTCTTAGGTTTTTGGCAAAGTCATGCAAAAGCTTTTTCCTGACCAACAACAGCAATCGGGAGTATGAGATAAAACCAGTTCTGAAGAGGGAAAACCAAAAGATTTTATAGCTGATATCCAGCTTCCTGTTTCCCTCTGCTGTAACAGAATAAAAAATAGGTGAATTTTTCAGAAAGAGAGGAAAACATGTAAGGTAGATTGGCAGGTCAAGAATTGAAGACCTTAGCAGTGTGTGTGGACATAGTAGAAGATACCTTTGCATATTCTGATGTAGTAATGGTGTTTTGTATGTGATATATGCATGGTTAAATAACACATGCTGTGTGTGCAGATATAACAGCATGAAATTCTAATACCAAGAGCATAAATAATTGTGTATGATTGCACTGAAGATGGAGAAAATAAAGGTCAGACAAAGTGGATAACTACTGTCTATCTGTGTACATGCTGAGAAAATTTCCTGCCACATACCATAGTGTTTTACCTTCCACTTCCTGGGAAACTTGTGGGGTTTCATTTCCTGATCCTATTCCTCTGTACCCAGATGTTAACCTCACTCATGTGTTTTCAATGTGGCTGGAAACAACCATGGAAAGGAAAGCAAAACAAAGTGAAAATGAGATGGAGCTGACACTATGACAGATCTCACAGAATATTACAAACATTCCCATACTCAAGGCATACCAGGGTCTACAGAGTCACATCCACTACAGCATCAACTCTGAATTGAGCTCCATGTCTGTAAGAATCATCACAAGTTCTTCCAAATCAGCATGGATTTTCAGTGTTGGAGTCACTGTGACTGTAAAAAGTCCACGTATTTTAACTTCACTTTTGCAGCTTCAGAATGTCAGAAGTTTTGTCTTTTGAAAGATTCTATTTTGAAAGTCAATGAAAATAAATTATTATATCAAAACAGAAGGGCATGCTTTTTTCTATTTAATGTTATAAACCAGATAGTAACTATGAAAAGCAGGGCTCAGAGTTTATTCTTTCTCTAGTCTTGGATTTAGTCCTGATTCCCATACACTGGAGAAATCCTCAGCTGATGCTGCTAGTCCTTTTACTGAGCAGAGGGTAGGAAGCGATGCTGGAGCACAGCAGCCATCAGTAACCTGCCCCTTACCTGCAAAGGCAGGTGAAAACTGCTCCACTGACCTTTAGAACACAAACACATCCAATAAGTAGAAGTTACATGCACTCAGCTCAAAATAGAGGAGACAAAACAGGAATGCTGTGTTTCCACAAACAGAGACACACTGTTAGCATTCAAAGAAGGCTGCTGGGCTTTGTAAAAGCCTGAGCTTCCTTGCCAAGCAGAACGTGTTATCCATCTTCCATAAAGTATATAAATCTGTTTTCAGCCAGTTTTCCTTTCTGAGATTTTTCCAGATTCCAGTGTCTCTGTAAATTATTTTGCACTAAAAATGTTAAGGCTGACTTCAGTTATTTTGCATTGTTTTGTGTACATAGTCTTACATTAAACTGACCCAAATCTTTTTTTCCTTAGCAGGACAGGGAAAATTGACAGAGGACAAAAATGCAAGATAACCCAGTAAATTCACTTGTGAAGAAAACATGATTTGCTTAATTAGATTTCATTCTCATCAAAGACAAAGACATAGTAATGAAATCACTTTTGGAGTGTCCTCCGTCAGAACAAAACTAAATCCAAAGGTTATTCAGAGCTAAATTTTGGTATGAAAAGATGATGCAATAAAGTTTAGACTCAGCTGTGCATTTCAAAAGCATGGACTGAACAATGATTTGAGTACTCTATTTCCCTAAAAATAATGAAAACTATTTTAATATTAGCACTGAAATTCATGGCTCCTGAATTCCCATGATAAGTTTTATTTTTTTATTTAAAAGTAGGTTCAATAATACACAACCTACTTCTGCAGAGCAGTTTTGGGGTAGAGGGAGGTTAGGATTACAAACCAAGTCAGCAAAAGTTTTCATAGTCCCAGTGACAGAACACAAGATACATTTCAATGCAGTCAGAGACAATCTGCCATTCAGACAGAAACCCTCAAGTGTGTTGTAGCCATGGCAACACAAAACTCAGCAGCATCTACCCCAGACCTTGGGTGAGCGCCAAGGAGGTGTTTAACCCACACTTAATTTTATCCTGCGCCTTCCAGATCCTAAACCAGATTACACCTGTCTTGGCTGTGTGCAGGTTTCTGACTGCCACATGGCATCCATTTCTTATGATGAACATCTAGTCCCTGAAGGGGGAAGGAAGGAAGACATGCAGGTGCTGCAGAGCTGCCCCCATGTGTGCAGGGAGGTCTCGCTCCACAAGGTGCTCAGCAGGATCCTCACTGCTCCAGCATGGCAGGAATGAATGAGGATACATAACTAAATACATACATGAACTTCTCAGACATACATACTAAACTTCTCAGGCAGGCAGCAACCACACAGATTCCTTCAAGAGCTACAAGTGGCACCTGCAGCCTTATCATGGCTTCCTTCTTCTAACAGTCGTGTCTAGGATCAGTGAAGCCACTTGCTTGAAGGACTAAAGAAAAGGTGAACAATATTTGGATGTGAAAACAAGAATCTTTTTGTGAGGAGTCTTGGCAGCTTGTCTGGGGAGAGATAACAGAATATTTCTCTCTGAGCAACAGATCAGCAGATGAGTTGTTACTACCTACTAAGGTGTTGCCACCAAGATGCATTTTTTCAGAAACACTTGTCATGTGTAGGAGGCAGGCAGAAATGCTTCAAGAATATTTTTCCTAACACCACTGAAAACAGAATTTGTCGGCTTGTTAGATTTCTGATTGCTGAGACTGGTTGGAGGTCTGCTTTGGGGTCAGAGCTAAAAGTTCCCCTGGGTAACAGAGAATGACATAATATCCACCAGAGTTGCCTAGAGTTGTTTTCAAGAAGAAATATCAAGCACTGTTTCTTCAAAACCACCCTTGTCCACAGTCTAACAAATGTTCATGTGCCTACTGGCCCAGTGAAAGTTACTGCCAGTGGTTTGTGGAGAATTTGTATAACCAGTAATAAAGTATAAGATATTCTTAAAGTAAAAAATAAAGTTCCTTCAAAGACTGTTTTGAGGGTTTCTGGAGAAGAGGGACCATGAAAAGTTGTATCAATTAGCTGAACAGGAAATTTAAGACTCAAGTAACCAGCCCACTGTGCACCAAGCCTTGAAATGTCAAGAGAGCTCATTCAGACAGGTAAAAAAAAGCACATTACTGATATTTCAGTCTGTTTGAATAGCAAAGCAACAGAGAATTAAAAGCCAGTACTTGTGCCTTTTCCAGAGGTTCAGAAGGAACCCAGCACTGCTCTTTTATTATGCTGACTTTATTCCATCTGAATATAGAGTAGACTTTTTGCAAGTTTGCAAGAATATTTTTTTGCTGTCTCAAATGCAACGTGTCCTGGGAATTCTGTGTAAGCCTGCACTGAAAAAGACTCAAAAGAAAAATAATGCCTTACTCTTCTTTCTGCCTTCCTACATATGACCACACCTATGTATTCCTAGGATAATGCAAATACATATTTTCAGAGGCAGATGATGATTGATAAAAACTTTGTAAAATTCTCCATAGTCATTTATCTGCCAGTAGCAACATATCCATATATAGCAGTGATGTGGGCAGTGTTTTTAATTTACATGATGATCTGGGGATGGCAAATAATGTTTAGTCAAACAGCAAACAATTTTATACAGTGGCAATAAAAAAATTGGATTATATTTTTCCAGAGGTAATCAAATCCAGGACAAGTATCCTTGAAGGATTTAGGATCTTCTAAGATTGTGGTGGGAATAAGATTTGTTCTTCTATCTTTTGTTCCATGGATTATGCAAAAGGTAGCAGAGCTTGCCTTACAATTTTGAGCTTCTGTACTAAAAATGAAAATGATTGCCATCTCCTTTCTTGGCTGTTTTGCTAAATACTGCAAGAAAAGCTTCATGATTTAATTTACTGAACTTAACTTGTCAGGCTGTATCAGAAATACAAAGAACACTAGCTGTAAAAACCTTCATTAAAGACAGGGGAGAGAAAGTACTGCCTGCAACACCACCTTGGTGTTTATGCTCAGCACAGAAAAGTGGTCGCCCTTAAAAACCTTATCAACCCAGAAGATTAGAAGGCACTTCTTGTTTCCTGTTCAAGGGACTCGCATGGAAAGAAGAGTCTAAATCCATGCCTGAAAATGGAAGAACTATGACATGAAGATCTTGAAGAGATCATTCCTGCTGATATGAAAGATTTTCCACTTTTTGTGCCTAATCAACCCAACAAAAATGCTTGACATGTTCCCCAGAATAATGAGTAATCTGGTGCTTACTGGAGTCAAAACACTTGAGATTTGCAAATTTTTTTTTTCACTGAGCATGTTAAGTTATCCCAGGCCTGATTTGGCAATATAGGACAAGGAATTAGACAGCTTTAGTCAGAAATATAGCCCAATATCTGCAAACTTGTGTGTTTTAATATAGATCACACAGCAGCACTCAAATGCAAAATGTACTTATAACAAACATCCTTTGGTAAACATCATTAAATAACTGCAAGCATCAAAGCACAAAATGAGATGTCTCATTTCAAAAGTTTTATAAACTGTGATATTGCTGTCAAAAGTATGGTTTTAGAGAAAGTATTAGAAAATTACTCTGCAAAAGCTAATCTTCCCCTACTGAAAAAAAGCAGCATGTCTATTTGGTGGGTTTTGATAGATGTTCTGTGTTTATACAGACTCCTATTTTCATTAGTCGAGGAAACAAACAAACTTTCACAGTATTGTGTTTAGTCCAACACTGCAGCTGAAAAGAAAAAAAAATGCTGGAATGCTGATAATAAGAACATAATTCTCATTTAGATTTTTTTAAATTCATAGTATTACAAGATTTTCTTTTTGTCTTTCAGCCTATCATTCTTTAGTAACAAGTTTTGAGACTAAGAACTATGGATTCCTATGAGGCCTTCAAGGAATTGAGGGTACAATACTGCAATATTTAGGTAGAGAAGAGTCTTTGGAGTTTCTTCAGTGTACCAGTTTTTAAGGGAAATCTGGTCTCCCTGTTTGATTATTCTGTGCTGTTGGTTGGTTAAATTAATTCAGTTATGTATTAATATTTATGTGTCTGACTGTTCACTGTTAGAGCATGTGAGCTGTTACCTTTGGCAGAGAGCTTCATGATACACTCATGTGAATTTGGACAGCTGTCAAACTTTGTGGCCCTGCTCATACTTCTCCCTAAATCCTAAATTGTTTCCCCTGATACTCGGACTTCAAAGGTGCACCATGAGTTTTTTGTATTTCACAGTAGACATGACATATAGCATTTTGTTAGATGTTGGATGATTTCTTGGATGCCCCAGCAGTGCTGTTGGGACTCTTGACACCACAGAGAAGCAGCTCTCATCTAGAGGAAAGTGATGCAGTTGAGTGCATTTGGAAGCTTGGTTGCAGCACTAAGAGACTGGGCAGGATGGCTGCTGAACTTGTGGAGCACATGCCAATTGATGCTGATGCTGCAGTGAATGACAAAAGTTGTGGAATGGAGACTGAAAAATCTAGAAACAGAGTAGGTTTAATCTTGTTTGATCGCTGCTGATACACAGTCCTGCTAAGCAAGAGAGTGTTCAGAAATAGGCCATGGAACATTTTACATGCCCTGTCAGCCTTTGGGATCCAGAACACATGGACATCTTGAAAAACGGAGTTGGCACTGACCTCCAGCCCCTGTGAAATGAGTGGCGCTCCTATTCAATGCATGTTGTTTTCACCAAACTTTGCAACAAATAGGAGAAGCCTCACTGCTACTAAGAGGCAGAGCACTCTGGATCTGGACAGAATTCCCTCTGAATGAGCTCCTGCTTCTGCCTCCATCAGTTCTAGGGAATAAACAAGCCACCTGTAATCTATGACCTTTTATAACCAATACATTCAGATAAAACACATTAAAAGGAGATAAAGTTTTTTAACACATCAGGTTAATATCAGAAAAGGCAGAACAGTTTGTCACAAGAGGTGTCAAGAGAAGAAGCACTAAATGTAAGTAAGAATCAAACCCAAATATTCAAAGGGCACTTAAAATGTTGGGAGTTATTAATGCACATAACATAGAAAAACATGAAGGGACAGCAAGGAGTGATTATAAAAGCAAAGATGAAAACTTTGAAAATCTATTAGTCAAATCAACAGAGAAGGGAAAGGCTGTGAGAATTTACATGACTGTTGTGCAAGCAATGTTGGCCAAAGTAAACCAACCTTCCTCCAGATTGGAGGGAGAATTGAAGGCTTCTGGAAAGTACTCTCAATTGCTATTTTTCAAACAGCTATGCATTTAATAAAATTTCTAATGGGGCACAAGCTTTCTTTGGTTCTTAATTTCAAATCTCATGCCAGAAAATAATCCCTAAGACTGCTGTGTATGTACTGAACTATGATAGTCCTGAATCACACAGGTAATTTTTCTACTCTTCTCCTACTCCCATGCCTTTCTAAAGGATTTGACAAAAAATTATAGACTATAAATGTTATCTGCTGACTTTATAACAGGTCAAAAGAATTGACTGAGTGCTAATCCTGTCCTGAATTATGCTTAATACAAATCAAATTAATCAAATTGGATTTTTTTCTGATTCTGCTTTCCTAGATTTCATTGATAAAATTCTAGAACAGAAAGAAACAAAATGCAAGTAAAATGAATATAATTATGAAGTATAATGATAGATCATTCAACTATATAGCTGCATCAGAATTTTTTATAAACTTAGATAAACAAATCCATTTGCAAATTTATCTAATAGCTTTCTGTAATAAGATCTCTGTTTACCCTTGCACTTACCAAACATTTTATCATACTGTGTGCATGTTATTAAGTCCCAAGATGCTCTTTAGTGAGATTGATTTACTAAATTGAGTCAATTTTGTTTAGGTCAAATGGAAGTGCTCTGCACCATCTAAGACAGAGCTTTCATCATAGGGAAGATGGTGGAATCATGCACCATTCTGCACTAATTATGTGCAATCCAAGATTGCATCAAATTGCAATTGCAGCTCCAGACTACTGTGATGTGGGGCTTGAAAATCCTTAATGGAAAAATTCACTCATCGAACAAATGAATAGCTATTATATAAGTATGAAATAACAGTACTAATGCTCAATATTCAGCCCTTCTCAGAAGGGGTTCAAGTTAAATGTAAAAACATTTAGCTGAAAAGCAAAAAACCTTATATAAACTGCATGACAAAACATTTCCAAGCTGCTCATCAAGTCTGGTGCTTTAGTTGATGGTAAACATATGGAGGAAGCTAAACTTCAGGATAAATGATGCCTGAAGATTGAAAAGCTATGATGGATAATGTGTATTTAAATAAAAATATTTCCAAAAGCCTAAAATGTAACTTGGAGGACATTTCCTGTCATTGTGGTGAATTTCTAAGTAAAAGCCCTTCTTGAAAGTTCTCTTACACAAACTGCTCTGCCTGAAGTTCTCCTATTTTTTAGGGTATCCTGCTGAGTGCCCCAGCTGTGCTATACACCAACATGAATGTTCCTGATCACTCAGTGCAGGCTTAGAATCTTTCTTTCCCTAAATGTATGTAGGGCAGCTTTTCTGTACTTGTAAAGACAAGGTCTTTACAGAATTTCTATACAAAGCATAGAGAAACTGTAGACAGACAATAGAATCCCACAGCTCTCCTACAGATAAGCTTTGTCTTGGTATTGGCACCTAAATTGGAATCCACATCTTAAGGATTTCCTTATCAAGGGAACTGGACAATTTACTGTCAAATTGGACAGTCCTAGAAGATCCAGAGAACAGGACTGAGAGGAAGGCAGACAACATGCACAAGAGTTTCTTCAGCCCACTGAATGCAAAGTATACTGCACCTTCTGGCCCTAAGCTTAGCCAAACTTTTTCCATGAGGGTTGTTTTCCAAGTGACTCCTCAAGCTGTAAGAAAGGGCTGACTTCCTTGACATGTCTCTTCATGGAAGATCCCAAAATACACAGATGCTCCCACAGAGCTATAGGACTGTTCCTGCTTTCCCTTTTCTGTCCCTACAAGAAGATGTAGGTGCAGACACACAGCATGCTCCTGCAGATACAGCTGGCATTGGACACAGCTGTGGGAATCTCCCATTTTAGAGGAGCAGAGTGAGTTTGGGAAAGGCTATGTAGAGACACCACATCAGCCTCATAATCTTCCTTGAGTGCCAGCAAGACCATAAGATGAGATACAACCCTCTTTTTCCTCTTCTAGACAAATGTTATTGCTTTTGATATTTTCAATCTCACAGGCTACAATACTCTCCTAAGACTATTCTGTTGTCATTATATTGCAAAGGTTTCATATTGTTGTCTCCTTATTGCAAGAGTTTCATATCTCCTTGATGTTTCTCATAGGCAGCTCCTCTAAGCACTGACTCTCCCTTCTTCTTACAGTGGCCAACTGACTCCAGGACCCCCACAGCCAACCAATCCACTCTTTTATAACAGTCTTCTGATTGGCTACAGGTGCAGCCTGTTAAAGTCAGGCCTGCTCCTAATCTTTAATAGTTAACCCAGCTGCAACTCTTTAGGGGGTAAGATTACTTTATATTCTACCTTTATTTACTTATATTCTATCCCCCTACACTATTCCAGGTCCTTTGAACCAGAAAACCACACACACAATAATAATGAAATCTGCAAAAGCATCCAATGGTACCCAGGGCTGGAGTATTTTACAGCATGGATGTGGCTGGGTTGCTGAAGTGCAGCGTAGCCCTGTTTGCATCCTGCTTGTCCTACAGACTCAGAATCAGTGTCTGGAGCAACTCTGTTTGTCAGGATGCCTGTTTGTCACCCTGCACTAGACAGGTGAAATCTCTATTTTCCTATTTTTTATTTCTGTATTCATGCATGTGACTACCACCATTGTGTCTTCTTCAACTCCAGTACATATAAAGAATAACTCCATTGCAGTCAACTGGAATACAATATTTTAAAGAAGATGCAAGAAGAGAATCAGGACTAGTGGTGGTTGAACTTCAGCCAGCAACTCAGCCCCACACAGCCACTTGCTGACTCCCTTACCAGCAGGATGGCAGAGAGAATTCAAAAAGTTAAACAAACTCATCTGTTGAGATAAAGGCAGCTGAACAGGTAAAGCAAAAGCTGCACACAAGCAAAGAAAAACAAGGAGTTCATTCACACTTCCCATCAGCAGACAGGTGCTTGACCATCTCCAGGAAAACAGGGTTCCCACACATGTAATGGCTACTTGGGACGACAAACACCATCATTCCCATCACCCCCATCTTCTTCCTTCTTCCCCCAGCTTTATATGCTGACCATAACACCTCATGGTCTGGAACATCCCTTTGGTCACTTGGGATCAGTTGTCCCAGCTGTTTCCCCTCAAAACTTCTTGTGCACTACTGCCTCCTCACTGGTGGGGTGAGGTGAGAGGCACCAAAGGCCTTAACCTTGTCAGAGGGCTGTTCAGCAGTAACAAAAATATCTGTATTATCCCCTCTGTTTCCATCACAAATCCAAAATAGAAGAAAATTAACTCTATCCCAATCAAAATCAGTACAAGGTCCAAAGTCTGCATTGTTTGCTACTCTTGCTCTTGACTGATTCTTTAATCCTTCAATATGATGCTTTAAACACCCCAGGACCTTCACAAGACAAATTAATGAATTATTATTTTAATACATATTAGCCAAAATTCCACTGATTGTTCTAAAGCACACAAAAGAAAATTATATCAAAAGGGAGCTTTTACTGGAACACAAACACCTCTAACCAGCTACATTTCTTAAGGCATCTTGGCTTTTAATTTCATTTTTTGCAATTTGCTTGCCTGCATTTCAGGCATCACTGGGCCACAGTTAGTGAATGGAAAATTAATCTGCCTTCTTTAATAGTCAAACCCCTTCCTCAGCTGAGTGGTTTGGAAGGGTTGGAACATGCAGGGACTTCAAAACACTGTAAAAATTACTTCAGTCATGAGGGTGCCTCAACTTCACAGCACTTGTAGCTCTATCTTGAGTCAAGTACAATCTGAGCAGCTCATTATATTCAAAATCTAGACAAATGTGCAGACATAAACCTCAGCTTCTAATCATGGCCATATAAAGAATTTATGTTAGCAATAGAGCATTTTAAGAGGTTCTACACAAATTTTGACAGCTGAGATAAAAAATGAACTCTCTATTTCTTTGCTTTTTTCCTTCCTTAATCCAATCAACTCACTGTTATGTAAAAAGTAGTGATGAAAGTACTCATCTAAAGCTGGAAGTACTTATCTAGAGCTTCATTCTCACCAATATTGGGGTTTTATCTCTTTTCTTCTCTTATGAGCACTTCTGATATTGTAGTAGAGGTATCCACAACCCAAAGACCCCCTAGAAATCTCTTAATAAGTTTCACAAATGTTGGAGTATTTTTCTTCTCTGTGAAGGCCTTCTTGTTTGAATACTGCTAAATCATCTAAACTGAAAATTATTTATAAATTAGTTTTGCAGAACAAAGTCTTTGCCTTTAGAAAAGTCTGAATTGCTGTAGATTACAATTTTTTCTTATAGAATATCATCCAATGTGTCTATAGAGTCTTCATTTTAAACCTTTATTCAAATTATATCAATTGAACATGATGTTACTCTGCAAGTATAGGGCAAATTTCATTTCAGGAATCCCATACAAAATTTTAATCTATTTTTTTTAGCAAAAAGCTATTTAATACAGGTTTTTTGCCCTCCTAGTTGAAACTATAAAAGCAATCTTTTTTTAAACAAGATAAATAGCTAATTTTCATATATTTTCATACACATTTTCATACACATGTATGCCAAAAGAACTCATAATTCTCTTACACTGCATTTCTTTAAGACAAAATAGTACGTGTCTTCTTGTTTTATGTTTTGTTAACTTTCCAATAACATGTTTGGGGCTAACTCATTTCCCTTTTTTGTTTCAAGTATTTTCACATTATAACCCCTAAAGACAGACTGACAGCTGGAATCTCATAACATAAGCATCAAACCTACATGACCTGACTTCTAACTTTAAGAATCACAGATCTAGAAGGGATTCCAGGTAGTCATTAGGTCATGCATCCTTATACATAAGCAAGTTTTTACAGTTATTAATTGCAGTCTTCCCTCCTATAATTTCATTATTCTTTGTCCTATTCACTGTGGAAAAAAGGGACAAATTACCATCTTCTTTGTAACACTCAAATATCTGACTGCTGTCTTCATAGCCCTTGTCTCTTAATGATTAAATAATTTTTTCAATCTTTCAGTGCAGGTTATATTTTACAATTTTGTGATCATTATTCATCCTTTTCTCTGAATTTGTCAAAAGCCTTTATTTAAATGCATTGTCCCAAACTGGGTTTCTGTTACCTTGACATTAAGAAGCAGAGGGAAGGCAGTGTTTTGTGACTTACATATTATATTCCCTGAATGTGTAACAATTACTTTTGTCTTTTCCATTTGTGTCTTTCACTCACATTGTGATCCACCACAGCCCCAAGATCCTTTCTGAAGTTTTGCTATTGAGCTAGATATTTGTTTCCCATATGTGTCTAGGTGATTACTCCTGCCCAAGAATAATACATTACACTTGTTCCTACTCAATTTCATCTTACATTTCAAGTTGCTAAGTCAATTTCTTGAGGTCAGTTTTGAATTCTCTGCTCTTCTCATGCCACCCAACTCCATGTCACCTGAAAATTGAATGGGAGTATTCTTCAGATCATTAGGAGAAAAACTGAACAAAGACCAAAGAATCATCTCTGGTGAGCCATAACTGCTTTTGTCTTTGTGAAAAACATTGATCATCATTTTAGAGCTTGTGAAACCTCCCCAGTCCTTCTGTCCGCACTATGTCAGTGCTTTATAGAATTGTAGCCAAGAATGGGTTCTGCTGGAAGGGACCTTTGAAGGTCATCTAGACAAATGCCTAACATTAATATAAATAATATTTTTTCAGTTTGTTACATAGGACAATAGAGAAAGCCCTAATAAAGTCTAGATAAATCATGTTTATGTTCTCAAATCCTGTTTGCCTGCTGTGAAAGGAAATTACATGGATTTTATTATTTTGCATTGGCTGTACTCATATCCTTGTTGTCTTCCAGTTCTAACAGTTTCAGTTACATGTTCAGGCATTTCGTGAGAGCAGAAATTAAGTTATTGGCTGAATCATACCTTGATCTTCCTTTTTCCTTGTCTGAAGACAGGCACTGGCTCTCCCTTCATGAACTTTCCAAGTTTCAAGCCTATTACATGCACTCCAGTGCAACATGAGTAACCAATAGTTCATCATAAAGTTGTTAAAATTCATCAGGACACTCATAATCCCATGCTGACTTCATAAACTCTAAATTGTTCCTTTTCCATTTAGAACTCATGTTTTTACTTTACTGTACTACTTCTCACTTTTCACTTGATCATGCTTGCAAAGACCAAGGCAAAATGTTATTACAAAATTTAACCCGAGTATCATCCAGCAACAGCTTTTCCTCTCCACTGAACAGCTGACCAATTCACCCTTTCCTTCACCTTCCCTGTGTTACAATTGCACTTTCAAATTGATTGATATCTCTTGGCAGATGCATCTTGTTTTGAGCTTTGACTTTTTAAAATTTTGTTCCTACATGTTCAGGTTATATTTATCACTCATCCTCAGCAGCCTGACCTAGTTTCTGCTTCCAGCTTTATTCTTTCTCGTGCTGCTTAAGGTTCATGCACAGCTCATCTTTTAATCAAGATGATTTCTTACTGCATTTTCTCCCTTTTTCTTCACAGTGGGGTAGAATACACCTGTGGATGAATACTGTCATTGTGTGTATTATTGGTAAGGCACTAACCGTTTAGCAGCATTTTTCTTCACATGAGACCTTGCTTACCCATTCTGTGAATTTATTGAAGTCTACCTTCTATCCTACCTCAGCTGCTATTCCTCCTTCATGTCCTGAACAATCATGAATCTTTTTCTAATGGCCATTCTTAAATGGACCCCTCAGCCTCAAATTCTCATGTATTCCTCGCAATTGTCAACAAATATAATCTCTCCTTTACTTGCTTTCTGTACTTCTTGAATCAGAAACATTTTCCCTGATACAATCCAAAGATTTTCCAAGCAGTCTGCTGTATTTATTTCCCAGTGGAAATTCCTCATTACCTCCAGTTACATTATACTTAATATAAAGGATCTTGCAACTTACCACATCTTTTTTTTCCCTCCGCTCTTTTCTGCTTCTAGTACAAACCTTGAAAATAAGATGGAATTTAAAGCTATATCTTGCACTTGAACACTGAGGTTTTGGAAAATTAACATCTAGCGTCTAGCAGGTGTTTCACTTGATGGGAATACAAAGATCAGCTCTGGATAGTATTTTTAGGATAGCTTCAGTCATTGACAGAGACCATGAGCTCTGTCCCCAAGTGAGGGCATTTCCTGTATTTCCTGTTACCAGTATGGGATTTGGCATTAGGGAGAGAACATGTCAGCAAGCAAACCTGGGTAGCCCATGTGCTTGTCCACAGCCAACCTAGGGTTTGTCTACACGACATGAACTCTGGAAACCACTAGATTTGGAAGGATGCTAGGCTGCTAAACACTCATGTTTATCCTGTTTAAACTCATGATAACCTCACTGAATTACATGGAAGGAAGAATACTGAAGAGACCTGCTCCATTTAAAGCAAGTCCTTTTGAATGCAGGTGGACCTTCCCTAGGAATTGAAAGACACTTCTCAATATCAAAGTCACAAAATATAAATTAAGATAATTGAGGGAGGGAGGGAGGGAGGGAGGAAATGTAGAGACAAGTTAATTCTAACACACTACATGTAAATTCCTCTCTTTTATTTAAAGTTTATATAAAGATAGTTTATAAAAATACAGCATGAATATTAAATAGTGATCTCATAAGATTAAAATTGTCATGTACCAGCATACTGGCCAAATATCCTTAGAAGAAGCAGACATGGAAGCTGTCATTTCAAGTCAAATAATTACTCATCAAGCATAATGCAAATGATAAAATGTAAAGTTTGCAAAATGAAGATAGATCCTGAGTAGACTTCTTGTATGCAATGACATAAACACTGTCAGCACGAGTTTGAAATAACCCTGCTAAGCCCAAGGAGCCACAGATACAGTGTCAATGGACAAGGTATTTCAAGGCAAGGAAACAATATCTCTCAAGGAGAACATACTGATGAAGAGTCTTCCTTTTCTATCTATATATATAGGACAAATTGGCTGTACAACAGAGCCCCCAAAATCCCTATTCTCTATCAGATCATGCATAGGGCTTGAAATGATATCTCAGCATTTCAGCTTTTATTCTAATAAGAGGTGTTTTGGCATGCTGAGTTTTAAAAAAATGTTTAAAAAATTAACTTGAATTGACTTGAATTATGTCTGCATCTGTAGAGTTCTGGAATGAATAGATATGAAAACACAAAAGGCGCCCATATATATCATAATAAGGGCTTAATTTCAAGAATTGTAAATTAAACTTTTTGACCTTCAGTTTCTAAGTTTTAGATATAATAAGTGAAAGGATTTTTAAATCCTAGATACCTTTAGGGATATAAAACTTTAGAGACTACAACCACCTGCACCATAAAAACCTCAACAGCTTGGGGACCTCAAGTGCCTACTCTTTAGGGTAAACACTCCTTGCAGGAAGCAGAAAAATGGGGAGGATGCAATAAATGAGCCAGCATTTCCCAAAAACTACTTAAGACATGTCAGTGGTAAATAACAGGTACATGCACTTGTCTTCTTGAAGATTAGCTTAGTGCTAAAATATTAGAATGCATCAATCTAAAATGGCTCCTTCTGTACTGAACACAGAGAAGCCTCTCCTTGCAGGTGCCACCAGGAATTTATAAGAATTTAAGTTAACTTAGATTTATCTAAGCTAAACCAAGGATGTCTTGTATCAGTAACAATCTCTTTCCTTTAACTGCACTGAATTATGCAGTGCATAATTCTTCAGTAAACTGTTGAATCACGTGTCTATACGTAAATTTTTAACTTCTGGGTCATGGACTCTTGGTGCCTCCTCTACTGATTTCTGATACTCTAATGGTCACAGAGCAGGACTTAGGGTTTATCAGAATGACTACAGGGTGCTGAGAAGGTTTACAGAGACTGTCCTCAGTGCATGTGTGAGAAGAGTCCACCATAGCAATGCAGTGGGACTTACACAGCCAGTTAACTGCATGTCCCTGAGGTGAAGGTGGCCTTCCTGTCCTCACAAAGAACCCCCTGGTCCCATTGTCAGGGGAAGTAATGGTGCTGAAATTGTTGTTCTTCCATCAAATAGGTTCCAAGACCTCCATCATGGTTTATGAGGCCTTTTCTCTTTGTCATAGACAATGGGTGCTGGTTAGACATTTTAGTCTCTTTCTCCTGGAACCAATTTTAATCACAACCACAGAGCACTCCTTTATTTTGACCTGTTACTGAAAAGGTCATTATTACTAAAAGGTATTACTAAAAGGATCTGAAAGTGCTGAAAAGTGGTTTTGTCACACAGTTTATAATTTGAAACCTCTGTAGCATATCCAGCTCCTTGTAAAGCTCCCGAAATCACACCCTACTTCCTGAGATTAGATTCCGTCAGCTGCTGTACTTTTCCAAGAAAAGTGCTCCTTTTAAGAAAATCCTTATTGCCAGCCCTAAGCACTTCTTTAACCTTTCCTTTTTTAAAAATTATGGTTTAAGCACAATAAAATGAAGTCTTTTAAGGCCAAGAGTAGAAAGTAGAATAATAGGTGGCTATGTACCTAGAGAAAAAGCAAGCAGAACTGCCTGGAAAAGCTGTAAGAAGCTGTACAGCAAGAAGATGCATAGTAAAAGCTATTTAACAGCTAGATAAAACGGTTAAACACAGGAAAGGAAGCATAGGAGTGAGCAGGCAGACTATAATGGTAGGTTTCTCTTGCACAGATGTTTTGTCAAAAACACTTCCCTATCAAAAAAATAAGGATCAAATTCATCCTTCTGTTGGTATACTTTGAATCATGCAACTAAAGAGCTTATAAAGCATAATTTTTCTGTAAGTAGGAAATCAAACAAAGTCCAGGTCTATTAGAAAGGGAGCCCTGCTCGCAGGTTCTCACCTGCCATAATGGCCCCAACTCCACATCCCCAGTGGGCCAATAAAAACAAGAGTCACCAGTGCTGTGATATCCTAGACAAAAGCATGTGCTGAGGCACCAGCCAGATCTTTCACTTTCTCCTAGTTAGGCCATTAGCCTGGGCCTCCTTTCTGCCCAAGCATCAGCATTCATTAGAAGGGCGGTAACACAATTTTCTTTTGAGCTCCTGCTTGTCTTTGACTTGTGGTGCCTCAACAGGCCCAAAGCTTAGCAGAGAGAGAGGTCAAAGACACAGTTTGTATATTTTTCTTTTTAAAAAGACATAAAACGTTCCCTAAAAACCTTAGTGTTCCCCAAACAATGTTCTAATATCACAAATAGTAAAAATATTCAGTACACATGTACTACACACAGCACAGAATAAAAAGAATAATTTTATACTGCCCAGGGATGGTTACCCCCAGGTAATGTATCAGTATTAGAATACTGCTGTGTGGCTGTTATTAAAAATTATACCATCAAAAATTTTCTTTCATTTTTTCTGACTGTTAAAGAGAGAGAGAGAGGGATAGAGAGATTGGGGGAATCACAAAGCACTTAGGATGAAGATCCGGGTGCTGGAGATACAAAAATGTAGGTACCCTTTCTTTGGTAAAGCAGAACTGGGGAACAGTTTCTGAAAGAAAAATAGAAAAACAATCTGGCACCACTGTGCAGCAAAATAATGTTCCGTTCCTTTATTTCTAAACTTTCTTGCCACTGGAGATATCTGTAGGAAGGCAGCAATAAAGGTAATTGGTAATTTCCAGTGTTAATGACAGATAAATTAGGTCTGTATTAAAGACAATGGCTTTAATATATGAATTATCTGAAGTTTTGCAAAACTTCTAATTTCTTCACCCATCTGCATGTAAGAGCACATTAAGTTTCTCCTGATAAATTCCCAAAGCTTTGTGTTAGTGTATACTACAAAAAAAGGAAGACAACTGATAAGTTAGCAGGGTTAGAGTGCACAAGCAAAGAAAGAGCTGATAAATAACCACTGTGCCCTGAGGCAGCTTCTGTAGTGAAAAAGAAATGCTTGGCCTGAACTCAACTATACAGATGTAATGCCAAAAATGAAGTAACTCCTGGCTTTAAAGCCCCTGAGAGTCACTAGAAAGCTTCTCCAGACTTCAGATTACACTGTAATTTGTTTTCCAGTGATTCTGAAGTGAGTAAATCGCTAACTGCCATTAAGGAAATGGAGCTGGTTTCCTGTTCCTGACACAGATTACTCACAAGACCCTGGATCAGTCACAACACAGTACTGGAAAAGATAAAATTATTTTTTGAGTGTCCACATATCAATAGTGGAATATTAAGCCAGAGGATAGTAGTGGTACCAATTTAAGGCTGACAGTAGAGAGGTCATAAGTGAAACACGATACTTGTAATACAGGAAGGATGCGTGTAAGTTAGCCACATTTAAGACAAGAAATAAATGTTTCCCAGTCCACAAAAAGAAGTTATTGAGACTCTTCCATCATCTATGAAACCATTAAAAGACCAAACTTCTTCCTGAAAGTACTTACCAAGGAAAAAAAAATAATGCAGAATGCAACAGGAACTTCTAGCCAAATATTGACCTGAGAGTATATTTTTTGTCATATTATCCATGAACTAGTTATTTCATAAATAAAATCCTTAGGCATTTGCATTTATTAAAACATTCCATATGAGTTTAAAGCATTTATTCCATAATTTATTCAATAAATTATAATTTAACCTTAAAATTAGTTATCAGATACAGAAATCATCTGATATGTGATAATCTGAACCAAGCAATGTTTCTTCTGGTTTTGGAATCTCGTGGTTCTTCTGTTGTTGCACCTTATATATCTCAAACAACTTTGTGTAACAGGGTGTATAAAGTCATTTTTAGGTGCTATTGCTATGTTGTTTGTGTTACAAGCAGACAGAAAAAAACCCCAAAACTGTATCTATTCCTATAATACATAGGAAGTATGAGTTTTAAATCTCTCCTCTCGGAGTTGTCCTTACAGTCTATACACTCAGGAGCCAAGTGAATGCTACCCATGGCAGTGACTGTTTTACTGTACTGACAACAGAGGAAATGCAGGAAAACTGTCTTCCCCATCTAAAAATCATTTTCTGGAGGTAGAAGGGAAAACAAAGGGAAATTTCAAAAGGTCCACACTTAACACAAAAGCCATTGGTAATACTGGGTACAAAGTCCTTGTTCATGGATCTTACAGTTCTAGCAGCTGAGATGGTTGGACTTGCCAAGAGCAGAAACCATAATGATGCCTTGGAGTAACTAAATAGAGGGTGGAAGTTTCCCTTCCAGGCTTTTAGGACCAGCTGAAACAAACATAAAAAGTTAGACAGTCATGGAGATGTCCTTTGTGATATTCTGGCTGGCTCTGAGAGCCCAGAGTTGGGGGTTGTGCAAAGGTGGCCCTTCTGGTGTCTGAAGATCTTGTTAGAGCCTGTAAACTTCTCATAATCATATTTGCACTCAGCATTTCCTACTTCTCATGTCCTTCCTTTTCTACAGGAACAAATTTAACTTGTCTTTTGAAATTTCATTACCGCAAAAATTTCTCCTTCCTGCATCAGCCAGGCCTTACTGGCTGACAAAGAGAGGAAACAAGTTTTAATAAAAAGTAGGATGATTACAGTGGAAGTTGTTTGCACACAGGCTGGTGTACCCAAGTTAGAGTGTGCACTGCCAGTTGCCCAGCTGCTGCTCTGCCATCAGGCTCTGTGTGTGCCAATTGCCCAGATTTTGGGGCTGGTAGGAAATCAGATAGTCTGGCAGGTGATGAAATGCATTGCAAGCAAAAGGAAGTGGTGGGGTGGCACAGATAAAACTGTAAGAGTGTTAATGTAACAGAGCAAGCAAAATAAGCTTAAAAACAGTGCATCACAGTGTGTAGAAAGCCTTAACTTCACTCCGCCAGAAAGCTGTTCTGGTTAATTCATGCAATCATTTTGCTGTCACTTGTCATGCCTGCTCCTAATAACAGAGAGGCTCAAAGTACTTTTTTACATCTCTGACAGAAGATGCTGAATATTAATAAGAGCAACAACAAGGGACCATTCAGGAAGGCATCTTGCTAGCTGGCATTCCAAAGATTTCCTCTTGTTATCTTAAGCAAAGATATCAGCTATATTGAGGATTTTTATCTGACGCGTTATGCGTGACACATGCATGACATGGAAGGAAAATACAGGGTTCTTCAGGCTCAAGTGTTTACTGAGGAAAGGATTGTCAGGCATAACTGATGGCATGTTTCTGCAACTAGCCTTAGTTTGCTCTCCTTCATGTACATTGGAAATGAAATGTAAGGAGGCTGATAATGGGAACATGAAATCAAACAATATAAACCAACTTGATTCCTCAAAAGAATCATGTAGGAAACATATGTTTGGTTTCTTCCAAGCTTTGTTGATTTTAGCTTATTATTTATATGGCTAAAAGCTGCTTCTGGGAAGAAATGGAGATGAATACACTGTCAACAATCTAAGGATTATTCTCAGACTGACTGAAACCTAAAAGGGTCAGAGATGTGAGCAACACAGTCTGCTTTTCTAAGACAAACTGTGAGTTAAGTGTTCTGGGAAGAACTCACTGAAAGAGAGGAGAAACATGTACACAGAAGTGCTCAGATTTTTTTTCCAAGGTAGATGTACAAAGGAACTGTTTTCTACAGGGAAGTTAGCTCTATTTGTTTACCAAAAACAGTGAAATCAAAAACTGATACAAAGAGCACACTTCATGTTATATGGACTTAAATTTGTTATTATACATATATCCAATTAAATCCAAATACTTGTTTCCCAGAGAAATAAGACTATTATGCCTGCAGTACATATGGATTGTAGTCATTATCTTTGTTAATTAGAAATCAACAAGACCTTACACTTGCACTCAACTTCCTGTGGCTTTATGACTTCAATGGGAAATTTGACAACAAAAAACCAATTTATTATTTGAAATTATGCTGGTGTGTACTGCAAAAAGTGGAAAGATCTGATCTGTGAAAGTCTTTAGCCTCTTATAAAACCCTTGCATCAAGCAAAATAATGTTCAAGATATGAACCTACCTAATTAGGTATGTGTCAGTTAAAACAAATTACATACACAAAGAGGCACTGAGGCGAGCATCTATTGGGCAATAGCAGAAGCAAGGAACACTATATGGGCTCATCCCATAAGCATTAAAACTGTAGAGAGTAATATTTTTCAGAAGAATTCATATAGATAGCTCCAGCTCTAAGTGAAAGATTAGAGCTGGAAGATCTTCAATAAATCATCTTGAAGTTAATTATTCCCAACTGACTTCAAAGATCCATGCTGAAGCAGCAGTTTTTAATTGCATTTTAAGTGATTCATTCCTTTATAAAGTCATTACATGTATATATGATCAGTTTCTTAGATGACCAAAATGTTAATTAGTGAAGGTTTTTGAGTTCATTAGAAGGCCTACACAAGGTGGGCACTCATCAGTTTGCCCATACCACTGTATTGCCTGAAACCAGGCTTCAGCAAGGATCTTCTGTAGTCAACAGTTCATGATCTGCTATATTAACTGCATTTTGCACCATTCTGCATTTATTTGTTACTGCAGAACAAATTCAGAGCAGAGCCAGCTTCAGATGTCAGTGTTTTTTTCCCCCAGGAAATTACTTTTCAGGATGAATATAAAAATTTTATTCTTTCATTAATAGCTACGCCTGAATATTCTGGGCCCTTTCAGGACTTTTTATAATGTAATGCAATCTCTCTTAAGAGGGAAATCTCTTCCTGTTTTTGACAGTCACAACAGAACTTGCAATCAGTATACTGAATCACTTTTTTGTTGATTACTGGACAGTAGGAGTCAAAGCTGGGGATTGAAAGGGTTAAAAACTGTCTTGTGGACAAGTCTAAATATTGCACCATTTGAAAATGGTATGAAAACCAACTTGAAGTTGTTTAAAAGGTTTGAAGAACTTTCTAGTCTTATATACTTCCCCAGATACCTGCTGTATGTATGTATGGGTATTCTGAGACAGGACAGTAAAAAGACTTTTGGTCTGATCCAGTTCAGCTCCTTGCTTCCAGACCATAAATTGCAGGGGTGTGTAAAAAGGAATCAATGTAACTACATTTATGAGCTCTACAAGCAACAAAGAGAACATGAGAAACCACACTGAAGATGAAAATAGCATAAGACTGACCAGAGGAAGGAAATGGCAAGGAATGACCAACTAGACAGCGGCTCTTTACCGTGAAAAGTAAAGACTTAGGGGGATAATATGACAGAAGGGTAAAAAATAGCCATGTCACGGAGAAGGTGAATGAGGAATGATTCTTTTTCTATATAAGAACTAGGTTGTCAAATATGGTTCTCAAATAAAATTATGTGGCAGGTTGAAAACAAAAAGGGGAATGAAGTCCTTTAACATGATCTTGCTGAAGTCTTAGAATTCCCTGCTGCAAGATGCTGAAGATTGCATAAGATCACAGATGTTTGAAAAGTAACCACAAAGTCATGGACTAGAAATCCACCAAGCATTCTAAGATACAAGGACAAAGCTAGTGGTTTAGAATCTGAAAATGGGAGTAGGAAATACCATTATAAGTCTGCTTTATATTTGTGTGCCTCTGCAGTTTTCCCTTAATTTCTCCCCTTCTTGCCTAAAGTTCTTTCTTGCTCTCTTGCAGAAGGACAACACTGGGCTAAATGAATCTGTGACCTGACCTGGCACACTTATTTCTAGAAGCCCCTTGTTCCACTCACATTTCTCTTCATTTGTTTTTCCCCTGAACTACACAAGCTGTTCAACAGCTGAGTACTTAAAATTTCAAAAGGTAAAAAGAGTAGCATCCTCTTCCCTGTCACAACACATTTGGAACTTTCTCCTCAGCCATTGGGTTTCAGCTCTAAGAATCCAAAAATTGTAAAAGATGTGGAGAGATGAAAAATTGAAAGATGTGTGTGGTTGCTTTAATATTTAAATAAAACAAATCCAAGCAAAAACCTCAATGTCCTCAACCTAAGGCTAGGGATGTTAATGAAAACTCTGTGGTACCTCTCAGTCCTACAGCTGCTAATCAGGTCCCTGCCAGCCCAGACTGTCCTACCCCAGTCTAGGCTCAGTCTCTGCTGGGATCAGAGTTCACTGTGCCCAGCCCTGCAGTGTGGTTGGTGAATGCTGCTCTAGGGTACAGGGCTCTGGAATGCAGAGAATGCAGAATCACACCCAGCAGCAGCAAGGCCCCAGGGACTCTGCTGGAAATGTTGGCTCCACTAAAGCTGTCAGGACTGAAGGGGAAGGCAATTAGGTTAACCCTAAGCCCCCACAAAGATCACTGGGCAGTGATGTTACTGACAATTAAAGGAGAGAACACGGGACTCTCAGAGTGAAACTATCTCAGAAAGTCAAGCTCTTTGCCTACCTATACAACAGAATGGTTCTGCTGTTAAAAAGCCAGAATAAATTCTGATTTTTAATGCTCCAGTAGATGTTTATGTACTGTAAAGGTTTACAAAGAAATAATTGTGTTTCTGTTCTTCCTGGTTACACACCTGCATCTTATAATGAAAAAAATAGATTATCGTGTCTCTGTTGTACTACATTGTTCTATAACTGAGAATTAGGTTGTGTTTCATTTTAAGTATTTCCAAAAGATACAGATAATTACAGCTTTTACTAACAGCAATGAACCAAATGTGAATTCTCAGGTGGGCTTTTAAGCCTCATCTCAGCATGTTTGATGTAGAAACAAATATTAAAAGTACTCTAGTATTTTTTGTCAGTGCCTTCCTGAATAAAGTCTATTAAAAATACAGATTATTTTGGTCTTTCATGCAGAAAGTATAATGAAAACAATTTTAATCTTAAAATGACTCATCGAGATGCCAAAGATTAAATTAGAGATACCAACTACCAATCCTTTTCCCATTTACTTGCAGTTGGTCATACTAATCTTCAGACAATACATGTGGAGTAAGTCATCTCTACTATTTCCATTACTGTGTTATGACACAACTTGGCAGATTTTTAGTTCAATTGCAAAAACTAATGGTGGGCCAGACACATTCAGAATGATATGCGATCCCCAGCAACTGTAGGGCAGCAATATATTTTAAAAAAAAAGGTATTTTCTTCAATAAATGAAGGAAAACTGCATGCATTATAGAAAAGAGAATTTAGTGCAGTATTTGACTGACAAGACAGGTCCAGTTCCTTTTCAGCTACTTCAGAAAGATATAATACTATATGAAACAATATCTAAAAAAGACATTTTTGAGCTGAAGAAAGGGCAAATGAAACAGAGAAGAGAGAACTAAAGACTGTAGCAAAGTATTCGTTATAGGAAGATTTTTTTTTCCCATCCATATAAACACTTGAATAATTACTCATCAGTTCTTCAAACTGGAAATTTGCAAAAAGCTGTTGAGTGTGGCTTCCAGTAGTATAAAGAGCTAAAGCTCTTCAGGGTCTCAATTACATCCTTGGAGAAGCTATAAAAACTGAAAACATGCAGAATGTTGCAATCTGTGAGAACACCTTTATTTACTACTCGTCAAATGGAATAAACTACCAGTAATGACCATTTAGAGAAATAAAATATGCTCAAAAGTGGGGAAAAAAATTTACTATCAGGTAGCTGCAGCTTTGCTAGGTGAGCTAATTATTCATGTAGAGACATTTTCTAAATCTGTAACTTCAGACAGTAATGGCTTCTAATTCTAGAAAGCCATTTGCCTAGAGCAGTAGTTGCTATTGCTCTAACTTAGCAACAAACCCAGTGCAACCTCCACTTCTTCAGCTGAACAAAGACACAGCTCTCACTGAGTATCTTTGTGTCACCAGCACTTTTTTACATGCCTCACATGTAGAGCACTTAACTATGGAACAGTTGGCTCAGAACACTGTTAGGTTAATATCAATTTACCTTCCCTGTCCTGGTAGCAACATTTTCAACAGAAACAGGCCAGAAGTAACAACCTGCTATACAAACATACCTGGTTTACAGGTATGTTCAATCCATGCCTGGTTTTGCAGCTCCAGCATAACTCAGTGTTATTCATTCTTATACCCTTCATGCTTTAACACTTCGGCAGCATAGACTATTCAAGGAAGTCTTTGCAATCTACCTTTCACAAAAGCACCTTTCTTTAAGCTGAGGCCTAACCTCCACTATATCCAGAGTGGGTTTTAAACCTAGGCTTCAGAATAAACATGTCTGCACACACTTCCTACATGGAGATGAATGCAAGCTGAAGATGGAGTTCAGCAAAAAGGATAAAGATGACATTCTGTGGAAACCATTTCTCTGCACTCTGTCACCAAAGTTCATCCTCTTTGTTGCTGTCCCATACCCAAAGAGAGCCTTGTGAAGACCGGAGTGACATTTACTTTCTTCCAGTCCTCAGGCACTTCTCCTGATTACCATGACCTGCCAAAGATGATCGTGAGTGACTTTGCTATGTTACCTGCCAGCTCTCTCAGCTCTCACGGATGTATCCTGTCAGGGCTTATGGACTTGTGGATGTCTGTTTTGCCTGGGTGTTCTCCAAACCAAACCTCCTTGACCATGGGAAAGTCTTTCAACATTGCTTGACCCTGGTCTCCAGGGTCAGAGATTCCTGAGGGCTGGTCTAGCCAGTGAAGATGGATGCCAAGGCTGAGTTCAGTTGCTCTGCTTTCCCTGCACCCTCTGTTACCAGGGCCCCCACTCCATTTCGTAACCACATTATCCTTAGTTGTCAGTGATGTATTTGAAAAAGCCCTTCTCGCTGTCCTTGACATCTTTGGCTGGATTTAATTCCAGATGGACTTGGCCTTCCTTGTCTCATTTCTACTTAACCTGACAACCTCTCTATATTCATTCCAAAGATGTTTCCATCTCCTGTGTGTTTCCTGCTTACACTTGAGTGATGACAGGAGCTCCCTGTTCATCCATGCAGGTCTCTTGCCCCATTGCCCAACTTCCTGCTCATCAGGATGCATTTTTCTTGAGCCTGGAGGAGGTGATCTCTAGACAACATTCCCTGCAAGGCCTATTTCTATGGGATTCTTCCAAGAAGATCCCTGAAGAGGCTATTGTCAGCTCTTCTGCAATCCACAGTGGCAATCTTACTTGTGGCCCTGCTTCCTCCTCACTCAAGACTGAATTCCACACATGGTCACAACAGCTAAGGCTGCTCCCAACTTTAACATCTCCAAGGCCTTCCCTGTTGGTTAGTATGAAGTTAAGCAGCACAGCATTCCTTGTAGGATCCTCCACTACCTGGGACAAGAAGTTGTCATCAGAGCTTTCCAGGAACCTTCTGGACTTTTTTTTCTTCTCTGGACTGTGTGGCTTCTCCAGCAGATGCCAGGGTTGAAAAATCCCCTGCCAAGAACCAGTGCCTGGGACTTTGAAGCTGTTTCCAGGCCTCATGCACTTCCTCCTCCTGCTCTGGTAGCAAACATCCACAACAGTGCCACCCTTTCTAGTCTGCCCTTTTATCCTAAACCACAAGCTCTTCTTACATAAAAAAAAACATTATTAATTTGTAGGTTTTTCTTCATACAAAAACCGAAGAACATTCAAAATGTATTTTTTCTCATGACCTTTTCTTAGAGAAGGCAAATCAGCAAAGCTATTGCCTTTTCACAGTTACAGCATACAATTCCTTATTAAACACACTGTGTTATCATTATATTGCAAAGGTTTCATATTGTTGTCTCCTTAGTGCAAGAGTTTCACACCTCCATGATGCTTCTCACAGACAGCTCCTCCAAGCACTGACTCTTCCTTGTCCTCGCAGTAGCAAACTGACTCTCATTCCCTTAACCAACCAATCCACTCTTTTATAACACCCTTCTTATTGGCTACAGCTGCGGCCTGTTAAAAGTCAGGCCTGCCCCTAATATTTAATAATTAGCTCAGCTGCAACTCTCTAGGGCATAAGATTACTTTCTCTACTACCTTTATTTACTTATATTCTATCCCCCTACAACAGCATGCTTTACCACAAACTTAAAAATGGGTTTACTCTGAGATGCTCTATAGGCTTTACTGGGATTCTTATTATTTTCTTATTCTGAAATTATTGTCCTGTTCTTGAGAAATGTCTGTGGGATGTATGCTTTATCTTGAGGAAAACATTCAGTATTAAGTGACTGCTGTTCCAGAAGAGAGAGGCTCTGATCAGAGGAAAAGTTTCTTGCTTGATTGAAACCAGTTTATTCAGAACTACCTCTTCTGTGGTATTCAATATAGGGAGAGCTACTTGCTGATTTCAGACAGCGACTTTTTTATTTCCCTTTGCTGCTATCAAAATTAAGATTAAAATTTCTTTTTGTCTAAGGATGATAATTTGAAGAAACATTTCTTGCTCTAATTCCCTGTAATTTAATGCAAATGAAAAATTGGAAATTATTTAAGACAATATCAAGGGAGAAAAGGAGATCACAACTGTATAGTTACATTGAGGGAATTATAGCCAAGATCAGGTTTAAAATTACAATGGGGCCTTCTTTTGAAGAGTAACCTGATGAAAACAATGTAAGAGAACAGCTACTACAACCTCTCGCTTTTAATGTTAAGTGTTTGTTGTTTATTCACACAGAATGAGCCTTCACACACCATGAATTTGTGGGGTGGGTAGGCAAAGTGTGTAGCCTCCAGGAGCTGAGAGGTTGTCAGTGATGGCACTCTTTCTTGGCCACAAGCCTTCACCACAGCTGAATTTCATGCTGCCCATCTGATTCTGTACCAGTTCATACATACTGGAAGCAGGGCCTCAGAAAAAAGAAAATATTGACTCCAGTGAGTGCAAGTCCAAGACAGAATGAAGGAATGACCTGTGTGCCACGTGTGTAATACTCCAAAATGTGTATCAGTAATGTTCTTAGGTAACTCTGTAAATGGAGTTTAGGAATAACAGTATTTAAAGAAGAAGCAACTTCTAAATGTATTAAAAGAGTGCTAAAATCTTAGACACTACTCCTCTGGTATCCATCTAGGTATTCTTTGTACATATACCACAACAGATAGTAAGAGATTAAACAGTCAAAACACAAAGTAACATGATGGTATAAATTCACACTAGCTGCATATTAAGACACCTTTAAAAATACTGAATTTCTAAATCCTAGGTTACAAGTTCAGCAAATAACTGCACAGGCAAAGTCCTGAAAGTAAAAAAGAGAATACTCTTTTTGTCTAAGTCCTCATTAGCATCCTGTAAGGACAGCACATTTTGTTGAGATCAACAGGAGGTAAGAGTCATCCAGTACATCCTGGGACAGGATCCAGATAGCTGCTATTAAAAAGTCATAGATATAAAGTCTAAAATGGAAAGAGAAGGCTATACCAATCTGTATAAATCAAAGCTATAAATTGCAAATACTGTACTAACTGCATTGTATAAACTTAATAAGGTAAGAAAAAAGAACACAAAGAAAGTAGTAGTCAGCATGATTACAAATGAAATTATTTAATTTTATTTGGAACAATGTGAAAAATTGTACAGATTCATTATTAGATGGAATTTTTAGGCTCGTTAGCTCAGGAGAAGTATAAACATTTTGCTGTTCAGGTCTGTTAGGAATAATGATCAATTTCCCTTCCAAACCTAATCAAAAAAATATGAGCAACAAGTATTTTTTTTCAATCAGGTCTGGCCAATTTATATCTGGTATGTTTACAAGCCTCTGTATTTACTAATGCAGCTTTCTCAAAAGTCTCAGATCCCTGCAGAAGCTCCAAAGGACTGGAAAAAAAACCCATGGACTGTTTGGACTATGGTTAAAAGAAAATTGGGTAATTTAGAAACTTCAGGCCTGCCAACCTGTCAGTCAATGCTTAGCCATCCATTCATGTGGCTGGAAAACTACCTATCCAATGTAATAACCAGGGAAAATGATACTGAGCATTCATGTCACAGTGATGTCCATCAATGCTGATGTGGAGGAAATAGATCCACTTTTACTGGGCTTTGTTCCTTGGTTGTTTCAAGTTAAACTGTGGCATAATGTTTAATAAGCAAACATCTTAGGCACTCCCATGCATTTTGACTGATAATTGGGATAGAATTCTGGAGACATAATACAGGTGCTTGCAGTCATTGTTTACTGGACATAAACTCCAGAGACACTTAAACCCCTAAGTCTGCTTATTCAAACCCTGAAGAAATGAATGGAAAAAAACCCCAGAAGCTAGGACAATGTTACAATTTTTTTTGTGAATTCCCTTATTAGAATGAGAAGCATCTGAAATGAGAAGTTCAAAAGACATTGATAAATTCAAAAGGATTTAGAGAAGAGACAGGAGATGACTAAAGGAGTGAAAAACATGCCTTACTGACAGACCACAGGAGCTCATTCTGTTTAGATATCAGGCTCCTTTGCCCAACACTAATAACTCCATTTTGCTGTGAGCCCATTCTGGGAGCTGATCCAGCTGAAAATAAGCCTGCTTTCTCCTGTTCCCTTGTTCTAAGTTTTCCATCTACACCAGCTCCCTGAACTGGTCCACTCCACGACCACATCAGCAGTGCCAACGAAAAACTGGTTACAGGGACAAGTGGCAGGGAACCAAAGGACACCACAGGACAGTTCATCCCCAGGTCTTGATCAGGGGAGCTACTTCTGTACATACCCTCCTGCAGAACACTCACTACAGCCTCAGGATGTCGATGAAGAAGACCTTGCAGACCCTTCTGGGTGAAAGCCAAAGCTGGTGGCATTCACGGCCTAACAATTAACCAGGCACTGTGATGTCTTCTTGTGCACAAGCAGTATCATCCATGAAGTTAGATGACAGCCCAAGAAATTTCACTGCCTGACTAAAGACTCTGTTAGGGGCAGCCCTACAGCATATGCTATGTAGAATGGCAGACCATATGATCTGGACATTTCTTTCTGTCCTCAAACCCTAGGAGGTGATGTGTTGGAAAACATCCAATCTGATATTTGTCAAGCTGAAACTTCTCTTCTAGAAAAAGAAACACTGGTGCATTTGTATACATATACTCTTAATCTAACATTTTCTAAAGAAATTGGACTGTTTGGCCCAGTTACCTGCAGGTGAGTGCTCTTCAGCCTCTGGAATGATACAAACAAGTCCAAGAGGATAAATATGCTAGTGCTCCAGCAAAACAGATTAAATTATCATTCTCACCTTAAACAGAAAAGGTGCCTTTACCCAGTATTATAGTTTATGCAGCACTTTCCATGGTTTATTTAGGCCATAAAATTTTAAAGAACTGTAAAATTCTTTTTTAAGTGAGTTGTCCTCATTGTCCCTTTAGTGCCATGGCAGATAAGCTATTAGACAGACTACTGTAAACAGCTGAACCTTTCCCATATTCCAACCATACCTTGAGATGGCAGATAAAGTGCAGACTGTGAAAGCAAACCCTGGAAATAAGTGGGTCAGAAATCTCCTGGAGAAGAGGTGCCAATTCGTGGCTGTTGGGCTGCATGGAGTGCACCAGAATACAAATGCTGCCCCTTTATTCACACAAGGCACCAGCAGCAGGACTGTGCTGGCTCAGGGACTGCTGTGCTTCCTTGGTCATGGCCAGGAAGGAAGTGAGGCACAGGGAGAAGCTGTGGTCAGGGCCACTGGGTAATCCTGGGGCTCAGCTGCCCACCCAGCTTGTTCTGACTGCACAAGGGACCACAGCAGGAAGGGATTGCTATGGAACAACTGGGAATCACTGCAAGACCTCCTGGTGCTTGCAGCTTTCAGAAATATTCATGCCTTGAGCTGTCAGCCATAGAAAGATGTGGAAATTTTACAAGGTGGGGAAAATTAGAAGGGTTTGTACAAGACTACAAATTTGGAAGGGAAAGTGCACCATTTGTATCCTTTCCAAAAAAAAAAAAAAAAAAAAAAAAAAAAAAAAAAAAGAGTCATTCTTTGTACAGTCTCTGCCCTTTTAAAGGGAAAAAACTAACTTCAGGCTTCTAATAATCACAGGCTTTGCTGTAATATGAGGACAAAGATTGTCACTAAGCTATTTGGAAAATATGAGTCAAAACCAAACTCTATCGAAATTTATGGAAGTTATGAATATATGCTTTTCTAAGGGACCCCTTATTAAGGGTGGTTGTGACCTTAAAGTTCAGCCAAGACCAGAAAAACAGACAGAATTGAGATGGCAACATTGTGGGTTATTTCAGTTATCTCTGAAATCAAGAAGGTTGTTCTCATCACACCAGCACTGCATTCCCTCCTCAAGAATGTGGGAGAGGATTGGAGGATTGCTCCCTCATTTTATTTTGTTTTTAATAACAGCCTGCTCCTTAATAAATTAACCAAGGCTCTGTCTTTACCTCAAAATTACAAATTAAAAACATAGATCACATGATCTTTATCAATGGACCTGTTTTCATCATCACAATCTAGATATTCTGGTCTCAATTTCTTTGGCTGAACTTCAATGAATCCACACTTACTTAAGTTCCAGGTTGAGAAAATTGTTAAGTTGCAAATGGTAAGTCAGAGGCTACATGGAGCTAAGCATTCTAATCCTAGTGACTCCATGATTCTGATTCCTATCTGCTTCCATGTGAACTTCTCTACCTTTTGCATTATGTTGAAACAAAAAGGATGATGAAATGTTAACTGGAAGCAAGGTGTACAGCTAACATTGTCACTTCCCAGCTGCTAAACACTGAGCTTTTTTGAAGGAGAAAAACAAAATAATTTCCTTCATCCAGATGATACAAAATAAAACCTAGAACAAGTAAATGTCATGAAGGACTTTAGCTTTCCAGGGCAGGTTGGGTTTGCATGATGGGTGTAATGTGTGAGTGTGTATTACTTGGATTATACAGAAAAATATCTTTGATTTCCTGTGATACCAAGAATTCTTCCCAAATTACTTGAAGCTGCTCCCACTTTGTGCAAGAATATTTCCTAGCCTTTATTTCCTCACAGGGAAACAGACCTACTTCAAATCCCTGACTCACAGTTGCCCACAACTTTGACAGAAGTATCAAAAGCTCCATAGTGTGTGTTAAAAAACTTGCAAAGCAATAAACGTGTAACAGAGCTTAATTTTATTCCAGTTTGAGCACAGTGGAGAGTAAAATGTGAAGAAATGTGATAATTTGACCAGCTATGGTTTTGACTGTCACAGCAGTTGTGCTGCATATTTCCAACAGGCTATTTGCAATGGTGGCATTACTACTTCAGCAGTCATACACAGGAGTTTTGTTTAGCAGCAGGGGAAAAACACATGCCGCTCATTTTAATGAAAAACAAAATTAGCATTCGGTTTCATAAAACTAAGTACTTTCTAAATAAATAACACATTTGCACGAATATTTCATTGAAAACTATACTGAAGGGTTCTTACAAAAAAAAAGAACAAAAAACAACCCTGCCCTGAGGCAAATCATATCTTCAGAAAATGTTTTCCTGCTCACATTTGATTCAGCCTTGGAAATGCTGCAGAAATTAGGAGTCTGTAAGTATTTTTAACACATTCTAGCATACCCATTAGTTTGACTGACTGTCCAGAGCTGCAAAAGTAAGAGTGACCGCCCGCCTTCACACTCTATAGGGATTTAGGCATTTAGTACACTCAGACTATATAGAGAGTGGCAAGTATAAATCACACTACTCTGTCAGCCTTGTTTCCTACTGAAATAAGGCTCATGGCATTTGCATTGTCCATTTGGGTGGATATCTGTCCCGCTTAACTTCTGAGTTGATGGGTAATTTAAACACAATCAAAAGAACTGAAAAACCTCACAGCTGTTACATTCTTACAAATTCTATGAATACTGATGCCGGGGTAAGGGAAAGGAAAGAGAAAATCTGTAGTTCACGGGGGGGCCAAAGCCAAAATTCAGCCGTAACCTTCAGCCTAGCAGAAGGTGGCTCTGTCAAGGAATGTGCCTCCTTTTTCAAGTAGAAATTGAACAAAATTGGCAGGGATGAGCAGAAGGAGTAGGACAAAGAAAATGAGGCCTTCAGATGCAGTTTTGTTGCTCATAGAATGACCTCCTTTCTTACATTATCGCATGATTACAAAGCACTCAAATACTATCAAGATGTCAAAATTAAACAGTTGATTAAACTTCCTTCAGCTGGTTCCTTTGTAGTATAACCATGATACCCAAGAAAGAACTATTCAATGTACAGGCACTTCACATGTGGATTATACTAACAAGTCACTACTAATTTTCTATGAAGCTGACCACAAGTTTAGAAGAGTTTGCTAGATACCACAGGGTAGCTAATTAAAAATTCTAGATGCAATTCTCTCAGATCATGTATTACCTTAGGTATAAATGTTTCTTTCATTAAATGAGCACTGTATCTCATGTTATTATTCTCTAGCTTCATAAAAAACATCAACATTTGACTTCAACAATTCCTCAGTGCTATCCAAATTAAGCTGTTCAATCACTATTTCTTCCTGAGGATTGGCTGACCAGTACTACAAAAATTCTCTGTGATGCTTAAAAGGAAATGATGCAGTCTGAGTACTATGCATTTCTGTTTATCTTGCCATGGGTGTTACTAGAGGTCTCTGTATACATAATTTTCTTTGTTTTTCTGCTTTTTTAGTTAGGAGTCTTTGCTGAAGTTATGAATATGATACTGTGGGAGAACAAAGCTAACAATATCTGCACAGAGAATAAAAAGAACATCATAAACCACACAACTGAGTTAATATTTAAAGAACAAAAATTTAATTTGGTATGCAACTTTGTCCTAGGAGGATCTTTATTTTCAATGCTATACATGTGAAAATAAGAATGAATAAGTGGCTCATTATCTACATGTATAAAAATATAAACATCCTATCAAACATATGCAAAATCACCCTTCATGATATGCATCACTGAAAAGACCTATGCCTTAACTTCTAATTAAAAGAAAGACTGCCCTTGTGGATTTTTTAATAGCACTTGTAAATGCTACTGCATTCATCCATAAGTACATGAACTGTGAACAGCAACAGCTACAAAATGTAGACAGGACTCCAGTATTGTGCCTTTATATTTTTGTATGTTTTCATGTCAACAAGTCAGCAGAGTCGTTGTGTTTATCCATTCTTCAAGCTCTCAATAGAACAGACAAGTAAAACTAATTGACTTTGCCTTGAGCATTTTTCCTTTTAAAAAGTTTACTGCCATTACTAAGTAATGGTTCAGAAAAGTGTCATCTTCTGTGGCAAAGCATCAAATGACTGTTATATTTATGGCACCATCATTTTAAGCCTGCTGACAATACTGATAATGAGTTATCAGTAAATTAAAGGCCCATTTCTTAACACTAATAACACTTAAAATTTTTTTAGCACAAAGACTAGAAAAAAATCCTGTTCATATTACATCCATTTTTACGTAAAAAGTGAGAATTACTGGGTCGTCTGCCAGGAAAGGGATAGGCAACAATTAATCAAAAGACAGGCAATCTTTGTTTTAGAGATGCATTCAGCCACCTAGAAGATTCACATTCAAGCAAATATGTCATCAATTTCAGTTCTACAAGCTGATGATACTCATATTCAGTTTTTTCCATTGACACAGGTATAAGAAACCAGTAAAACATTACCATGTTATGTACATAACATAATGTGAAAATGCTCAGCTAGATACATTATGAAATCCTGTAGCACTAAAATTGTTAAAAAAAACTAAATGATTAGTGTAAAATGTTTATATACTGTATATATATGTACACTAAATCACAAGGTCAATTTAAAACTGCCCCTATACATAGCTCCTATGATGGATTTAGTAAGCTAGCAGATTCTTAAAAAAAGAAAGCTATCTAGAGCAAATTTGAACACTTTACTGAAAACTGATTTTATACAAAATCTTAAAAAACATACTTCAGAGTTACTTAACAGAAACTAGAAAAAGACGGTCATTACTCTTGAGAAGGGCACTGTAAAGACCTAGTAGCTGTGGTGACCAGTGTCTTTTCACTTGTGGTGAAAGTTAAGCACAAAGAAGTCATCTCAGAGTAAGGCATAGGACAAACAGACTTCATTCCATCCTCAGGTGTATTGGCCTCTCACTGTATCTTATTGCTCATCTAATTTGGCAGGTTTGCATTTCCAACCTTTTAAAAATACTCCATAATACAACTATCTACAAATGGACAATATCCAGTGCTTTCATATGCACATCTTCAATCATGTTGATATACAACCTTGCTAATATTAGAAAAAAGAAGCCATGGAGATGCAAATTATTTTCAGTTTTATGTAGCTGTGCATGCACTTAATGAAAGACCAAGTGAACAGAGACTGAGCACTGAAACTCGATAGAAATGTAGCTATAGCTGTTTCCAAAGGAATTTGGGTTTTTTAAAAAAGCCCTACTGTGAAATTCTTTGGTTAGAATACAGGTGCCAGCAGTATTTCTAAATTTGGAGTTAGACCTAGAACTAGCATTATTGTTCAAGAGTTTTAAAAACATAACTTCAAGCCTTTAATATGTACTGCTAAATTCTTCAACACTTCAGATATATTTAGGATATTTTTCTGTCTGAACAGGCTATACATATTCTTAAATCAAGTTTAGGTTTTTAAAGGGAAGTGCTTTTATACTCCAGACTTCAAGAAATTTATTAGAAAGAGCTGCTGAATCTCTGTAAAACCTGCGGTTCAGATCATCTGTTCCAATGCAGACTCTGACTGCCTCCTCTGGGAAAGACTGTTACTCAGCAGTAACAAAATACAGCTCAGAAGTAATTTCCCCTGAAGAAAGTTGGCATCATCCTTGTTTTTCTGAGGAGAGGGCTCAAGCCTTTCTAAGAAGCACTAAGTTTGTCGAGGAAGAGGTACAGTGTCAGTGCCCAGAAAATACTGCTATGGAAACTAAGGAAATGGCTCTTTAAAACGTGATTTTTGTCATCTGCTGGCTTCAGAGTTTTACAGCAGGAACACGACAAAAAGTAACAAGGGTGCTCTTGATGACAGTTATAATGTACATCTTGCACTAATTCAATGTACATAATTTCAGCTTCCCAAGACCCAGGCCCTTCCTTTACTCAGGCAAGCCTGGCTTCACCTCACTCCCATCATTTTGAGGGTGTTTAAGGAAATACACATGGAGATTTCTGTCCACATTAGAGACAGTAACTTCAAGAGAATTATAAGGACTTCAGACCACCCATGGAAGTTACAATTCACAAGCACTTTAATTTTTCAAAGTGTCTCTGTTTTACCTCTCAAGGGAATAAACACGTGTCTCTGAGGACACTTCATTGTTCAAATGGTTGGTTATCCAGCAGATTTGTCCTTCCACATCAGCCTTACGTGCCCACTGTGCAGGACCTGGTCCAGCTTAACAGGGAGGAGTTCAGAGACATGGGGAGCAAAGATGGGAGATGGGAGCAACCACTTGTGAAGGGCCACATGCATGCCTCCTGCAAAATTGCTCATCTCAACAGATAAAGTATGAGCCAGTGCAAACCCCTCACAGTCAGGCTTCCTTTCTATGTGACAGTCCCTCACAGACAGGCATCGCTTTGATGGGTGGGGAAGGGAGGAGTTAAAAATGGACAATTTGGGGTCTGCCCACCAAGGCAAACTCTCTCACAAGGGTATTGGGATGGGAAAAGACAGGCATTTGTCATGCCATCTTCAACAGAAGTTGCTCAAAGCAACTTCAAATCTTCTCAGCCCCTGCCTGGATGATTTTTAAAACGCCCCACCCTGCCAGAGCTATACCTCAGCTCTGTGTGGGGAGAGGGACAAAGACTGGGTGCACATGCATGCTTTTGTGGGACTGGCATTTGGCTACTCCCAATATTTCTCTCCTCCCTTGCTACCAACACAGCTACTGGGAGATGCAGGAGGGAGGGTGAAGGTGGGAGCCAGGACATGGCCAAGCAGAGACACGACAGCCGAGGCACAACACGGTGACCTCCTGCCCCGGGGCCGTCAGGAGGTGCTCCAAGAGGGCTGGGGGCTGCGCCGGGGCTTGTGCGTGGAGGCAGAAACCGGGGTGAGAAAAGCACAGGGAGACACAGCCCCGCTTCACATCCCCCTTCCTTCGGGACGCGAGGGGACCGTAGGTGCGAGGGCGTGCAGGGCCGGCTGTCTCGTCCCCACGCCACGGGCCGGGCGGACGCTCAGTCCCGGCAGAAAACGTACTCGGTGTAGCTGGTCCAGATCTTGTCATCGGCGGGGCCGCCCTGCTCGGGAGCGAAGGCGCAGGTGCCGGTGGAGGAGCAGGCGGCCATGCGGAAGCCGGCCTCGGAGAGCCGGTCGAAGGCTTGCTCGAGGAAGTTGAACTTGAGGTAGTAGCGGGCGGTGTAGCGCTCGGGAGGGCGGTCGGGGTCGCGGCTCTCGTTCAAGGTCTCCCCGAAGACCTCTTTGGCCAGAGCCGTCTTGCCGCAGACGGTGATGCGGGCCACCCGCCGGAATTTGGCATCGGCCTGCGCCTCCCGCCCGATGGTGTAGGAGCCCCGGTAGCCGATGGTGATGTAGCCCGAGCGCCGCCCGCCCGCCCCGTCCAGTGACTGCGAGGGCGTGAGCAGCGGCCCGCCCGAGGGGCTGCGGCTGGCCGTGGGCGACGGGGCGGACGCCACGGCCCCGCCGCCGCCTTCCAGCGGCTCGGCCTCCAGGTACCCGAGCAGCGGCGGCGGCGGCTCCTCGGCGCAGATGGAGCCATCGCGGTGCAGGACGGCGGGGCGGGCGGCGACCGCCCGAGTCTGCGCCAGGCGCCGAGCCAGGTCGGGCAGCTGGAAGTACTCAGCCTCCCGCTGGAGGCGGCTGCGCTCGGGGAAGTGCTCGGGCAGCACCAGCTGCAGGTCCCGCAGGTAGTCCAGGATGTAGCGGAAGAGGAAGCCGTCGCGGTCGAGGAAGAAGCGACCCTTGCTGTCCCGGGGCAGCTCGCTGGGCTGCTGCTGCGAGAACATGCGCCAGAGCAGCGAGTCGCGCACCGAGACCACGGTGCAGCGCCGCGTCACGTACACCTGCCCACCCACGTTCAGCTCCACGATCTCCGGGAAGGAAGCCCAGCCGCCCGTCGCCGCCGCGGCCGCCCCGCTGCCCGGCGCCCCGCTCCCCGCCGCGGGCGACACGCCGCCGCCGTTTGGCAGCCCGCGGGCGCTGTCCGCCAGGGCCATACCGGAGCGAGCCCGCCGGAGCCCACGCCCTTCCTCCTCCTCCTCTTCCTCCGGCCGCCTGGGCTACGGCAGGGCCGCCGCCCTCGGGGGAGCGCGCAGCCCTCCGCTGCTGCCCGCCGCAGCCTCCCGCCCCGTCTGGCGCCGGAGCCGCGCTGCCGCTGCGCTCTCCGCGGCCGCGCCTCTGCCCGCTGCCGGACAAACTCCTCCGTCGGGCTGCGAACGGAGAGCCCCGGCACCGGCGGCACGGCCGTGTTTATGTAGCGCGGCCGCACCTCGCGGGAGGCGTGGGAGGCTGGCGGGAGGCAGAGCCGAGCGCACGGGGAGGAGAAGGGGACGGCCCTGCACTGACGCAGGGTCCCCCGTCGTCGTCCGTCCCCCGTTCCCCCCCTCCTTTCCCGGTCCTCCTTCCCCGGTTGCTCGGGGAGCCTCTCCCCGCCCGGTGCGCGCCCGCCGGCTCCCGTCGCCGTGGGCGAGCACAGCGGTGCGTGTCCAGTGGGGGTAAAACCTTGGGGGTCCCGCCTCTCTCCTGCCTCCCCTGCCCCCTGAGCGAGGCTCCGGCTCGCTCCTCGGCCTCTCCGAGACGTCTCGTTCTCCGCAGGCAGGACGGGCCCCCTATTTGCCCCGAAGTGCAGGAGCGGGCAAGCGGCGGGACGCTGCTGCTCTCCCGAAGGCGCTGTGCTGCGCCCCTGCTAATCCTCCTAAGGCTTGTCACAACCCTCTCCAAATGAGAACCCCGGCGAGATAACCGTGTCCCCTCCCTCCTGTCGCCTTCGCAGGAGAAAACGCGAGCCTGCGGTGCTGCCCGCTCTCTCCTCCCGCGGCTCCCCGGCCTGTTCCGGGCTTGCGACACCCCCATGAAGGTCTCCGTAAATCGCCCCCCGATCCTCATTCCCGGAGGGAGACGCACGGATCGCACCGTCGGGAGGCGCCGGGAGCGCCGTCCAAGGGATGCCCCGCCGTCCAGGGGATGCCCCGGCGGCCGGGGGAGGACCCTGGTGGCGAGGGACACCTCGGCGCCGATGGGGTCCCCTCCAGCTGCCTGACAAGCGGCACTTCACCGTGAGAGCCGAGCTCCTCGTGTCTGCGTGCATATTTGTGTATTTAGGTGCCCTTACAGCTCAGATTTAATTAGGATTAATTAGGTACATCAGGATCTGCGTGAAACATAAGCACCTATTTAACATGCGTTGGTAGAAAGCATTTGTTTCAGGCTTTTGCTTGAGTTTAATCTGCGCGTCGTTGTCTCTCTGCAAGCAGCGGTAAAGAGCTGCTGCCTCGGTGCATTCAGCTGCTCTCCAGTGGGAGTTGACGTGTGCTTCCTTCCTCGAGAGAGCAGCTCGGAGGACAGGAATGCCCGACGAGGGTGAAGGCAATGGTCAGTGCTCTCTTTCGTAGGGGGGAACGAAGCCCTCTCCGGACTGCCCTGCTGCAAGTGCCTCTCTGCAGTGGTCGGTGAAGTAGAAATCAAAAGATCCAGAGGCAGGGGCTAGAAGCTCTTCAAAAATTGAGAAGTGGGAAAGGAAGGAAAGGCAAGTTAGTTCTCGAGAAGCAAGATAAGTTTGCTCAAGAGAAGAAGAGGAAGAAGAGGGGGAGTTGAGAAACAGAAGTTTTGAAAAGGGAATGGGTGGTAAAAAGGAATAATGTGTCAGGGGAGAACTGACAGGGAGATACTGTGGTCTGGGGGGAGTGGACACTCAGAATTTACAGGAGTTTCATCTGAACAAGACTAAGAATATGGTAGAAAGATGTGGACCACTACTTTCTCCATGTTGGAAATCCAGTTGCCAGGGTTTTGACCAAGTATTTTCATTTGTGGGAGTAGAATGGCAAAGTAGGTTAATCTGATGCTTTGCTGACATTTTGTTACAAGAGCTTGTTTCTCTTTTCTTTTCTTTTTTTTTTTTTTTTTTTTTTTGTTTGTTTGGTTTCATTTTGGATTTTGTTTTGGTTGTTCGTTTTTTTGTTTGTTTTTTTTTTTTTTTTGAGAGAAGTAGAAGAGAGGTTAAAACAGTTCTGAAATATGAGGGAGGAAACTAAATAATCTTGAATTACGTTGTTTTGCTACCCATTTAAACAGCTGAGTTTGTTGCTGGAGAAAAAAAAGGGGGGGAAATAACATGACATGTACTGCCACACACCGAATTTTTGTTTTCTTCCTGTATACTATTTCAGGGTCAATTCACCAGAGTAAAAGCACATGAAATTTTCACGTGGTGGTTTGCTGGTGACAGTTTTATGGAGTTGCTTTTACCTCTTGGTCTCTTAATGTGGCATCTCCCCCCACATCACCCTGCTCCCGGCCATACTTAGCAAGAAGCCACCTCAAGAGCCTCCCACAGATTCGTATTTTAAACTCCACTTCCCTAGTGTGGGCTCTCTATTGAGAGCACTGTGATTAAACTATGCACCCAGAGGATGAGATCATATAATGCTTGAGCAGGCGCTTATTCATAGCAGAACTTGCAGTGGAAGATTTTGTACCTACCAGCAGGTGAGTCTTAGCCCATATTAAAAAATGGGATCTTTAATTCATCTGTTAATTAAAATTATTTCATTTTTCTGGCATTAGGTGAGTATTAATGCAGGTTAAGGAAAAAAAATAAAACAACACTAACATATTCATTAGACCTGACTTTGTTTGTCTTGAGCTTTGTTAGATTTGAGACCAGACTTCATAAGACCTGAGCTTAATGGATTCTTCCAGTGCATATTTTCAGAAGCTTCAGAGATGAGTAAATTATGCTGCTCCTGCAGCCACTGGCTCCTCTGAGCTGCTCTGCCTGCCTCTGTCCCATGGGAGACCAGGTGACAAGGACCCACCTGCTCCTGTGCAGCGCCCTGGGCTGTCCAAAGCCATGCACATCAAAGGGGTGGTGAGGAGCACAGCTGACACAATAAGGTGTTTGGCCCACTGTCCCAGGTTTCTTTTTAAGGGCACAAACCAGTCCATCCCACTGCCTGTTCTCTCTGTCAATGTGAAGCTGACTCCAGAGTCCCCTTCTAAAAGGGAGCAAGGAGCCTTCTCAAGACACTGTTCATACAGCCTGTTCAACAGTCCTGGGCAAAGACCCAGCTTGCAGTGTTTGTCTCTGAGATAGATGTCATTTTCTGGGCTTAAAAACATGCCCAGCACTGAAATAACTGTTTTGAAGCTATGTCTCTTCAGAGAAATTATATTCTGTGGGCATCTCACTGCTGCTTTATGCCTTGCCTGGCTGCGAGGCTTTGGTTATTGTGACTTCTTTCGTCAACAAATTTTTCCTCTTTTCACAATATGTTCATCTAATTTCTTCTCCATTTCTCCATCTCTTTTCATTTGGCAACGTTTCTCTCAGTGAGGAGGATTTGCCTTCGTCTGTGGGTATTACAATGGGTAAATATATCAACAATTTTTTACTTATGTGTCAGTCACTGGGTTGCGTAACACAGTCGTAGTGGTTTATTCTTATTTTGTGTGGGAGACAGCGAAATATTGGTACATGAAACATTAAAGGCTGCCACAGAATGCCTCCTGTAAGGCATACAGCCCCCATAAAGGCTGGTAAATATGAAATATGGTCAAGTGAACAGGCAAGGCTTTATGACAATAAACATGGAGTTGAATATCTCTGACTGTGCAGTGTTGGGACAATTCTGGGCAGTAGCTCTTACAGGTAAGACAGTCACATTTCAGTGTTTGCTATTAGCTGCTGACCAGAACTGGCTACAGGGACACTGTCTTAACCTGTCAGGATACAAGTTTTTCTTATTTTAATATTTTGAGAAGTTTACGTTGGTTTGGGGGAATTAGTTTAGTGGGTTTGGGGGGGCTTTTGTGACTTTTGTTTGTTTGTGGGGGGTTTTGCGGGGGAGGCTTTTGTTGTTTCCATGTTTATAAAGATACTTCCATCGCGATGGGCCCGTTTTGCATTTTGGGCGGTGCACCCACGGATGAGCCAGGTTTATTCAGGGAGCACGGTTTTCTTCACAAGTGGAGGAAGGGTAACACCTAGTGGCAGTAAATCCACATTGCTGTTAGGAAATACAAAGGGCTCCAAAGTATTGCCAGCATGACCCAAGGCAGATAAAGAGAAAAGATACTTTTTCGGTAGATGCAAACTATTATGTATTCAGCTTCTTCGTGAGAAACTTAGTAGGGCAAAAGCATATTTTATCCCTTTTCTGAACTGAAATTGCTTTATTATTTCTTGTAGTAGTCTTTGCTGTGTGAAGTGGTATAAAATTGCTTAGAAAATACCTAATTACATATGACTGCATTGTTTGACTGTTAATACTCAGTTCAGTTCAGCCTTCTGCATAAAATCATCAAAAGGAGTTAACGAGCTAAACTGAATTGGAGGTTCCAATATGCTCATTCAAGCTTCACAGTCTTGTTAAGACAGTGCAAGAAAAAGAGTCTAGTAATCCCACAGCAGAGCATATTGCCTAAGAGTCAGAAATCCTTTGCTTTTTTGGGACTTACATGCTCTCTAAAATGTGTGCAATTCCATAGGTTTGACTTTGACAGTCAATGGATGGCTATTAGGCTGAAACCTTTCCCATTTCTGAGTCATTGTTCAGAGTGAACTTATCAGTCTCAGCATTATGCTCAAGTGATACCAAGTAATATCTCCAAAAACTTGAATTATGCATTATTCCACCCAATGACAGAAGAAGAATTCAACTCCTTCTAAAGAGAGGCTGTCTCTCTTTGCAAACTCAGTTTCAGAGGCTGTATATAGTTGAACACAAATGTATACATTCACAGATTTCAATATTTCATGTGAATTGTAATGAATGTTACCTGTCAAGTTACATCTGATAATATCTGTTCATAGAAATTGTTTTGTCTGTGTTTGCATTTCCAGCTAGATGCATTTAGCTGGAACTGCATGTTCTAGGAAATCCAGCTGCTGTGGAAATCTGCACATTCAGGCATGAAAGTTGTTGAAGAGCCAGAATAACACAGGCTGTAAGGGACCTCAGAAAGTCACCAAGGGCTCATGCACTTTCCTCCTGCCAGGGTGCTGCAACATTTCTTTGGATAATTTTGGGAGGGCAATGCTGTGCAGAGTCTGGAGAAGAAGGAGGGAGAGAAGGAGGACAGACATTAGCAGTGTGTTCTGTGTCCTTGGCCAATAGAGAGCTACAGAGTGTGACTGAGAAGCATAATCAAGTGAGCAATTAGTGAAGGTCAGGGCTGTGTTAATTTCCTTCAAGCCCCTTTGTGACAATTAGAAGACAAAAAGCACCCTCTCAATGTTGTGGGGACATGCAGGTAGTTTCTGCCTCGGTGAGCAGGAGCACTGAAGGGGACACCTTCCACACACGTCTTGAGCATCACTGAATTTGGAGAACACAGGAAAAGAGGCTGTGCACCCTATGTCAAATGGGGAGATACTCCCAGCTGCTTCTTTTTTGGTGATATCTGGGAAAATGTGATAACTGATCTCCTGTTTTGGTTAATTATAAGGAAGTTACAGCCCTGTCTGATACCAAAGGAGCAGAGGACAGCTGTGTCATTTTATACCATGCAGTGGTGTGGTATTTTACATGCACAACATCTGAGGCTTTTCTCCTATGCTAAATTACTCACAACCCCTATGGAGCAGCTTTAAATCAGAGTTCTTTTTGTGAGCCCTGGCTCTCTGAAAGTAATCTTCTGTATCTCTGTGAAACATTTCAGTCATGTCTTCAAATCTTCTCTCAGCAATTCTCCTATCTGTGAATAAATAGCATTCTGACCTGGCTTCTACCACAACAACAACAGAAACACAATCACGCCTCTGCAAAACATGAGTGGAAACTACATCCACCTTCTGCATTACCATCAGTGTGAGTCGAGAGCCTTAGGCTGTCTCTTAGAACTTAACAGTATGAGGATTCAGCAAAAAGCTCTCCTAATAGGGAAAATACAACTCATTATCTAGCTAATTAGGATAAAAAAAGCAACCTCTACTCCCCCTTCTTATCAGCCTACCTTCCTATAGGGTTGGACAGGCTTCAGAAAGGTTTTTAAAGGGGCAAAACCACATTTTTTGGTGCTTTTGGATACAATCTAAAGATAAGAGCATTGATTTGCAGAGGAGCAAGTAAAGGGCTGTCCCTAAGTCTGATCCCTAAGTTAATCACAAGGATGGTATCATTCCTGGGTAGGAATTCTATCCAAGAAAAAATGCCTTTTAATGGAATTTCTTAAATATACAGGTCTTACTTACACCTTTTTCTTACAAAAATGTGTTTTAAAAAGGAATTCGAAATGTATTGGTAAAATTATTCTTTTTGACAGAGTGATCCCTCAAAGGCAGAATGGTTAATAATAATGACATTGGTGATTGTGCTTCAAATTTTTGTATTAATTTTAGCTGTGATTTGGAGGTATACTATTCACTAATTGGGCATGTTTCAAAATCATAACTGTGGTCAGTGAACAGTAATTAATGCATTTGTTTTTGCTTTCTTCCACTATGTACCAATGCAAGCTGTGCTTAACTAACATTAACTCTTTAAGTTAGATTAAAATAAGCAAATGAAATGCAGACACTCATTTCAGCAGACTCAGACATTGAATGTGCTGCTTTGTTCTCTTTGCATCTTTTTCTGTTGAAAACAATTTTAAATTCCCGTTATGTTTAATAGAAGAATTATCAAAATCCTTAGCAGGGGTGCTTACAGCATCTGCAAAGGTAAGAAGGGAGTGAAAGCTCACAGCATTCTACTATAGATAAGTTGGTAAATTATTTTTTTACTACTTTAGGTACCTTGCTTGACTACCTGAGAAAAACATGTTTGCACTGGTTTAGTTTGCTCCTCTGCTGAGAGCCAAGTTTGTGTCCCTGCTGGCAGAACTGACCTCAGTGCTGTCAGACCCCGCCAGGCTTGTGCAGTGTTTCACAGTGCCCTGCTTGCTGCTGTCCCCCCAGGGTACCAGTCCTGAAGGATGCTCTGAGCAGAGGTGGTTCCAGCTCTCCACTGTGCTTCTCAGTGAAGTGTCTCTCCACCCAATTTCATCATCTCTCAACAACAGCTGAAATGAAATTAATGAAATCTCATTAGAGAATTGCTATTCACTTCCACAGAAGTGAAGATTAAAAACTATTTCTGTACACATAGAGAGAAAGAGAGAACCTTCAACGTTAGCATATTCACACTTGTTTCTCCTCCTTTGGCTTCAGAGCCTCCTACATGGTGAGTGCAGCTCCACAAGCTCTTAGCTGCTCCAGACATCCTGGAAAATATCCATTCTGTCAAGGCCTTGCCAAAGTACATGTCAGCAATGGCTACAACTAGAGTTCATGCCAGTGAGGACATCTGTGAGTGAAGGCTGTAATTACACACTCTTAGCTCCTGCAGGCAGTGTATCTCAGCTGTTCAGCCCGTGCCAGAAAGGGATGCTGGAGCTCCTATTCACTGATACCCTTCCTGACCTGCTATGTAAAATAATGTGTCACAGAGAACATATTTCAGTTACTTGGCAGGGGAAATTACTCACTCCAAAACGGCCAAAAATCTCTGCTTAGAGGGTGAGATAGCAGACAGCCTTCTGTTAGGGCCAAAATTGAGTTTGCCAGAACATTTCCTTCAGCCCTTATCCTTAGCAGTGTTTCCAGGACTTCTCCTACTTGTTATCCACTGCATAAACCAACCTGATTTTTACTTTGGACTGAGCCAAGCTTGAAGAAACTTGGAATCAACTTAATCAGGCATAGCTGATGTTACCCAGCTTGCTGATGTGCTGTGCTAATGAGATGTTATTGCCCAAAGTAATGAAAAGCATCTGTTTCTCACCTGTAAAGAAAGACTAAGGGTTGCTTCTATCTACTTGAAGGTGAGTTTGACAAGCTTGTCTGCCCTCTTAGAAAAGTTCACTGCATGTATTTTGCTCTTGGCCTCTTGGAGAGGCCCAAATAGAATTCAATTCATGTGTCTAGACAATTCTGAATGTGCTTTCCTGTTGCAAGTGTTTACACAGAGGGATTGCTACTCTGCTGTGTAGGGATTTCCTGTAAGATATCATCTATGTATGATCCATGTTGTAAATGCAAATAATATATTATCACTAAAAGTAAATATACCACCAGAATAAATGTTTGAGAGACATGTAAGAGATATATGGAATGAAGAGTGTGTTTAGATTTCATGAAGTTTTAATGAAGTAAACATCTGGATTTACAGAAAATCACAGCCAGTTAATTCCAGCAGCCTACAGAGTCTTCAAGCCCTTGAGAATATAGGAATTAGATTTTTAAGAGGCTCTTTTCTTTTTGTATACTGCAAGCTGTTGAAAAAAAAAAAGATTATTTGTTAATTGCTTATGAACTAAGCAGAGGAATTATCTTTTCTGTGTCAGCAATATGACAACAGCAGAAGTATATGCCCCAAAGTTTTGCTAGCCTGGAAAGTGCTGTGCCCATGCAAAGCAAATTGTTTATTTGTTTTCACCTTTTAATTTTTCATGAGTGTTGCGTTTGTATAGTTCTTGCCAAAATGCCTTTCTCAGAAAATGGAAAGCTTTCTTCATTAATGCTTGTGTTTTTTAACAGAATGCCAAGAGTCTAGATTGTATCAAAACTGAGTCCCCTAAATAAAATCCCTTCAAATAAAACAAGCAGAAAAAAATCTATTCATCTCAAGGAGGTTAAATCACATATAAATAGGTTGAGATTATAGGATGGATCTTAGTGAAGGGGAAGCTTATCTGAGAAGCAGGAGATAAGCATAAAGCCTCCAGTCATAGTGACAGTAAAAGGCTTCTGAAATAAGAAAAGATCTCTTTTTAAGTCAAGATGCTGGTTGTGACTGACAGTCTGAAAGAGGGGAAAAATTTAAACTACCAAGTATAACAATTGTTAAGAGGGAAGAAGAGAAAGGAAGAAACTAAATATATAGCTAAGGAAAAGCAAAAGAAGTATGGAATTATTATTTCTGTATTTTATAAGCCCTCAGGCACATCTTTTCTGTTCTTATGGGGAATACAATAACCATGTATTTAATACTGTGTATAATACTGATATATATAATACTGACAATAAATGTGGTTATTCAAACATGTTTGATAGGGGAGTGACTTGAAAATACTCATCAGTAACCTGCCCAAGTGATGTCTCTTCTTAACCTCTCAGCCCCTGTCCCCAGGTCAAGGCTGATGTGGCTCTCTGATTTCTAGTGGACAAAGATGATGTTTGGATCACTGCCAGCTGTGCACAGGAAGGTTCATACTCATAGGGGAGGTTCTCATTACTTTTTCCAAGAAACCTCTACCTTCATCCTTTTAGTGTGCTGTTGCTTTTTTCCATCACCCCCAGTGAGTGCTCAACACACCTGCTTGGGGCTTCTTTGCTTTGTAGTAGAAAGAAAATGTTTGTGAAGGCAAAGGAGGTGCTTACCCATAACCCTAGGAGTTGGCATCTTTGCAGGTACAAGAGGGCACATCTCAACAGTGCCAAGTTAACTGCATGTCCTGCATCCAGAACAGGGCTCAAGAGTAGGATGGAATGGAGAGGGTCTTCTGGTAGCTATAGGGAGGAAAAACATTTTAAACTATATTTAGTATGAGTGATCATACTACCCACAGGAGCTCTTCAGAAGTGAGCTGGGCACATTCCAGCAGTATGTATTTGATATACAGGTTGGGAAACATCAAGGTAACCTCATCTATACATACTATAGTGACTGATATGCTGTAAAACTGACTGTAACATCTGCCCAAGTAGTTTCTCCCTGCTTCATGTAATTTATTCTTCTACACACACCTTTTCTTTTCCCCATACATTGAGCAAAAATGGTTTTGCTGATATTGCTCTTCCTCTGTGAAGAATAAAATTTTGTTTGCTAATCTCAGCTAGGTATTTTCAGTAAGCTTATTGGGCATTTAAACCTTACAGACCACACCAGATTAAGCTAATACCTGGTTTGTTCCATTCACCATATCTTATTTTGAGTGTTCTTGTAGAATTTAAGCAATTCCTCTTCTATATAGAATTCAGCTTACTCAGAGCAGAAAATACAATATTGTATAAGAAAATTTTATGACATTCTAAAGATTTTTGGTTGAAGACACAAAGCTTATTAGTGGTCTTAGCCGCACAACTTACAATAATTGGAGCTCTTTGCCTTAGTCTTGGACTAGGTGATCATTGTAGGCCCCATCCGACTGAAATATTCTTTTCTGTTTTCTTCAGCTGTGAGTATTTCAAACCTTGTTATGCAAATCACAAATCCATCCACGCTTCTTCTGGCAAATTGCTGCCCAGGAAAGCATAACTAATTTAATGCATTAATCCCTACCCCTGAAGCACAAACATCTATCACCTGGGCTAGGAAGACTGTAGTTACGCTTATGGATTTCAAGTTGCTGTGTCAGAGTGAGAAACAAATATACTGTAAAATGCACATGAAACCTGCACATGTTTTGTTTGCTAACACAGTGTGACTAAGAAAATATGTACAAATTTACCCCCCATTTTTTTTTTCTTAATTTCTACTTTCCTTCTTTACTTAGGTTGAACTTCGTAGTAGCTAGATATATATATATAAAAATAACCCCTAGTTATATTCAATGATTTCTTGATTATTTGAAGTAGAAGTAGTATTTTATGTGTTGTGCATTCCAACTAGTCTGGGAATATCAGGTCCAATGTTTGTGTTAAGATTCATAGTGGTTTTCCTTAGAAAGGACTCTGAGTATGTTCACAGTGCTTTCACTCAGAAGCCTCCTAGCCGCATCCAAATGAGGACCCAGTTAAATACACCTCGGTTGGGAAATGCCAGGCACCTGGCTGCCCAGGAGGTAAGGCTGTATTAGTCCTTTTCTCACCCTTGAGAATCATGTCTGGCTGGGGAAACATTCCTTTGCTCCACTCTTGTTCAAGCTGCCAGTGCTAGAAGCTAACGCGCCTGAATTTGCGCTGCAGGAGGAAAGAGATACATTGGAATGCATTTGTTTCAGTCGGCTCTTTTCTGACATCCCAAAGAGTTTCCAGGCACAAATAAAAATTACTGAAGGCAGCAGCAAAGCAGGGTTCAGGCTGAGGGATTTGAATGATTCATGAGCAAGGACTCCAACAGGGAGGAAGAATGGGCTTACAGAGTGGTGCTCATGCACCTCGGCCGTGAAGCAGCTGACAGCTTGACTTGATAAGCAAGGATGATCCTGATTCAAAGCATTGCAAGACAAAGCATGAGCAGGTGTTAATGCCACACCGTGTTCCAAGCACTGTTTTTAATATGAAAAGCAGTTTTCTTTAGAATCTAGCACAAAAAAAGAAAAGTGGTGTTCCAAAAACCAGGAAGCAACTCTCTCTCAGTGAAATCAACATTGCAAATGTAAATATAGAAGTTGAAATGTTGGCCTCTCTCAAGCTGGTGGCTGCAGTTCCCTGCAGCTTTTGCCAGGATGCGTGACTGGCTGCACAGCATGCACTGTCTTTCCAGATGCATTTCTGTATTTCATCTAAATGCTTTCTGGGGGAAGATCTGAAATTCAATTTCTGAAATAGTACACTTACTTTAAAATTTGCATAGGCATTGTTGTAAGAAAAAATCATCACCCTTTGTCAGTTTCTGGCAGCTTTTGCAACTCAGTAGTTAAATCACAGATGCTAATCTAATCTTTATTAAAGTGTCATCAAAAGCTTCAGGGTCACAGGCCTAGCTGTTAAAATTCCAGTATAGTTTCATTAGCACCAACTTTATAGTAACCCTTAGATATCCTTCACTATTCAGGTCTGTTGTGACTAAATTTATTTGCAGAAACCACAGCTCTTGCCAGCCACAAATATCAGTGCCCCATTTCCACAAAAGTTTATAGCAATTTTAGTAGCTACTATTTTTTACCATTTTAGCATGACAAATGTTGTGATGGTTTCTAATATGACCTTAAAATAGCATTGCTTTAAGTGCAGTTCTGATAGTGTTTATCAAAGACAAGGTGTGTAAGACTCAGGCTAATAATTTCAGCTATATAGGACAGGTGAAGCAGAAGAGGAGTAAATACACACATTAACACTTTTAGGTCATTTCAACAGGATTTTGCCATATTTTTCTTGCATATGGTTCTTACCTCTGTCACTCTTGTCTGTTGCCCATCATGCCTTTCTTTAAGGACAGCGTTGTTAATATAAAGCCTTAGTCTGGTGAGAGGTTAATTGTCTGCAGTTTCGGTAAATTCCTAACCAAACTCTCTACACTGAACCAGCCAAAGACAGCCGCATCAAAGCTTGTGACTAAACTGCAAAGCAGGGTGGCAAGGCAGCTTGCTTTCTTTTTAGAACTGTGACAGGGCCATAGTGGTAGCTTATGTTATTACCTGATGCTTTGCAAAGATCAAAGTTGGTATTTAATTTTATGGTAAACAATTTTTGACTATAAGCTTTAAATTTTTTTAACATTTACTTTTACAGTAAATACCAACTTTTCACATCCAAGCTTTAAGAATTGGACTCAATTATATTTGTAGGTCCCTTCCAGCTCAGAATGTTTTGGGATTTTACAGGAAGGCTTTAATGCCCCTGGTGAGCACGACAGCCATGTCCCTAGGAGCAGCACGTGGCAGCGCTGTCTCTGCTCTCCGTTTTTAAGCACTGCAGCAGCACAGCTGGAAGGAGCCATTTCATCAAGAGTGTTTAATAGTTCAGGTTCCTGCAAACAAAGGCACTTCTGCCTATGGGCAGTGCCAACTGGCCTCATCAGGGTGGAGTGAACTTACCCTCCAGACTGTAGCCCTCTTTCTCCACGTGGAATTCCTCCAAGTCATGCATACAGCATTTGCTGCAGTTTATGTAGCAAGGAGTAAAGGTCTGTAGCAAGGAGTCCAAGTGATTTTTCTGTGCTTTTAATTTTAACCCAAGACTTATTTGCCTAAAAATGATTGAACTGTATATCTTTACTGATTTTGTTGGCAGCATCCTCTGGCAGGCCCAGTTCCATCCATCCTTAGAGGTTCTCAGTAGTAGATTCAGTAGCAGTGTCAGTGTCAGGGGCAAACACTGCTCCTGCAATGTGGCTTCACCACATTCTGGTCTGGTCAGGAAGGCAATAGATGGGATGTCTGGCCATGCCTTTATTTTCTGTGGCTGCATTTCTCTTCACAGAGAAAAGCAGGACACAACTTCCCAAGGATATTTCTGGGATTCACATTCTCTGAATCTCAGAGAAAATAAAAACAATTCTTATCTCATTTACTGCTCCTGTGTTTTGGAACAAGTGGAATGCATTGAGGAAGATTATTTACCTGAAGGAATTTGCTTGATTGGATTCTGGTGTGAGTGTTTTGATTCATTGACCAATTCAATCTGTGTGTGTGTCAGGACTGTCGGCTGACAGTCACGAGATTCTGTGCAGTTGAGTTGAGTTGGGTGCTTGTGCAGATTCAGTGTAATATAGTATAATAAAGTAATTAATTAGCCTTCTGATATCAATGGAGTCCTCCTTGTCATTCCTCCTGGATGTCAGGGGTTGTGCTGATTTACAACAGTCTTCTCCTGTCTGCAGACTCTGCCTGTGGGCCATGGCTCCGAGGTCACATGAGTGTGCTGATGGCTCAGGAGCAGGTTGGCTTGCAGACAGAGAACTGAAGTGGTCCATGAGTCAAAACACAGAATTAAATTTAGGCAATGTAAATAAGCAGGGGTCTAAAACCAGTGCTCACCCCCTCATGCTCTGCTGTTTATCAGCACAGACATGCCAAATAGGACATCTCCTACCTGCCGGGAGTGGGGGCAGGACTGAAGGAGGAGCAGGGACAGACTGACAGCCACTGCCTTAGCTCGTTGGAGAGTGATGGGGAAAGGAGTGACTTGTTGCAAATGCCTGATGAGAGTAAGCCACAAGACCAGGCCGTCATGATGAGTGTGATCAAGCAGCATTATCCTTCCTTCTTTAAATTCTCCTTTTTTTCCCCACTATATTTTTAACGACCAAGACAAAAACAGAACAAATGAAAACAAGAAATGTCTTCTGTGGCCTCTGTTATCTCAAGAGGATTCAGATAAAATATGAGTTAGGTCACAGGAAGCAAGATAAAAAGCATAACTATAAACTGAGAAAATAAGTGAAGTAAAGAATTTTTCTTTGAAAGGATGAGATGTGAATCACTGAGGTCAATAGTTTCAAGACATGTTAAACTAGATGTCTGCCAAATCACCAAAGCATTTCTGTCAGCTTCTTTATTACATAAATATGGATCTGGTTTTGTTTTTTATCTGAATTCCTCAAATGGGACATCTGAGTTATTTGATGCAGTGTCAGCAAAATAAAAACCCTTAGCCTCTCTGAAAATAGATATCAGTCAAAGTGGAGACATTTGAAAGTTCCCCTCTGAGATAATCTCTAAAATTTATTCCCGTTAGTACGGGTGTCTTGTGAAATGCTTTTTTCAGTAAGGGCTTGGATAATTTGGTGAATCAGCTGAGAAAGGCTGGGGCAGACAGAAGTGGGAAAAGGAAATAAGCAGAATATGCTGACCCAATGTTCACTGCCAGGACTGAGAAAGGTGTCCATTGTCCTGCTTTGGACTGAAATGGGCTGCATTTGGCAATGGGTAAACTGACAGTATTAGCACAGAGCAGCATTACATGAGTGAAATTAAATTAAATGAACACACACATACAAAGGTTTGGAGGAATTGCAAACCCATCTTCAGAATTTTGTTAGCATTTTCAGAGAATCACAGAATAGTTACTAAGATTTATTATTTATTATGGAGTCCAGCTGTTAACCATATTTTGTCCTTTCCTATTCCATGTGTCAGTTATTACTGCCCTCTCCACTGAATTATTCCTCTAGTACTCACAGCCATGTATCACACTGCTGAATCAGGATCACTACAAAACTTCCAAACAAAAAATACACGAAGCCCAGCGGGGAAAAATATGGGAGAGTCCCATCTGAAGTAGAGGAACTGTTCATTTCATGATGTTTCTGCAAGCTTCAGTGTTCTCACATACAAATGGAAAGAAGATGCTAATGTTAAAGGGCAGAATAAGGAACAAGTTAAAAAAAACCCTATGGTACGTGTCATAGGAGGTTGTCAGTGCAGCCTTCTGACTAGTTAGCTCACAGAGGCAGTGAGGTCTTTTGAAGCTTCCTCTCCCTCTTTAATCAGTCCCTTTAGAGCAAGCAGATCCCAGCTTCAAAGGCTGCAGGGCTTGTCAGAGAAGAAAGCTGCCTGCTCCTCAATGGAGCCGTGGATGGCAGCTCAGTGTCCCACAGTGGTGGCTCCCCTGTGAGGCTGCCCAGCTTGGCAGGGTGGGAGTGGTTACACAGTAACTCCTGCGCTCAGGTGGCTTTGAAGGGTTTATGTGCTCTCCCTCCATTAGTATTGATCCTCTCCCTTTGACAGGACTTCCAAAGACTTGAAAAGACACTTGGTAAAGCATTTTTCTTACTTGATCCTTCCCCCAGAAAGACCAGGGGAATCCACAGGCTTCCTGCATTCGAGCTAGTTTTGTCTACTTCTTTAAATAATAAGGTTTTCTTAATTAAAGTGATTGTTACATTTTCTTTAAAAATGCCTCTACTTTTTCTTTTTTGTCCTACCTACAAGACTTTTCCCAGAACTTACTTGCAGTAAAGTGAGTAGAGAATTTTGTACAAGAAAGCTGCATTGTTTATTTTGTCCATAAAACACCTCATTAGAGAACATCATTAATAATGACATTTACTGACTGAGGAGACAGAAGGTTAAATGCATTTCAGTATTTTCCAAGTCTGTGTATATTGATCTTGCAGCCTGTCATTTCTGGAAAAGATTTCCAAAGGAAAAAAAAAAGTCCCTAATACAGCCCCTCTCTTCCTCATTTGATCTCCAATTTCCCATTTCTGCACTATATTTTAAATGTGAACACCAGTTATATTTCAACAAAGCTTTACTGTTTGCTATACTTTTCTTCTGATATATTAATGAATTTGTATATCTCAGCATACACATTTCCCTGCTGGTGACCCTGCTTCCCCTATTTGCAATTGGATTTCCATTGCGCTTCAGCAGCTACTTGCAAGTGCTGCAACCCCATGTGCAGTACAAACCTTTAACCTGGAAATCACCTCTGGTGTGTGACTTGTTTTTATGGGTTTATTTTCATGGTGTATTTAGAGACCAGCTGTGCCAGCCCAGGAAGTTTTCCAGAGTGCAAAGCAGGTCATGAGCAGAGTGTCTCGTAATGTGTCCATGAACAGCATATTCACAGATACTTCTCTGGTCTTCAACAAAATATAAGTCAAACAGCAATATTAGAATCTGGCACTGTTCTTGTTAAAGACATTTTTCCAAGTACTATTGAGTTCAGTTAGAGCTAACTCAGGCAGGATGGGTGAACTTGGCAGATTGTGAAGTCTGAAAAAAGAGGGATAGAATGAATCTCAAGAGATCATTCTCAAAATCCACATCTGCACTAAGGCAGAAAAAGTAACCTCAAACTAATCTTGGCAGATTTGGGTAATACATTGGCAATGATTCCAGTAAAGGAAATTCCACAAAATTCTTATGTACAATATTTTAATACCCTTCCTGTTATAAAGGGGTTTTATCGCATCAGTCAAGAATCTGATAAATATTTAACAGATTCCTTTTTTTTTCTATTTTAGCAGATAGAGCAAAGTTGTTCAACACTCTGTACTTCTAAAATATACAGACTGTATTTTTTGTATTGTGTACAGAAGTACACTTCCACATTAAAGCTATGCCAATCTGAAGGTCAGATGCTGCAAAATGAACCACCCTACATTTTTCCCCATTCAGCCAGCCCTCATGTGATTGTGATGAGCCAGTTCAGAGGATAAAGTGGAGAAGCATTCAAATAAATAATAAAATTTGTTTCCTAGCAATTTAGTTTACTGGATTAAGCCCGAGGGAGGGCATCAGGCAAGTGCCAGTGGTTGGACCTGCTTAGCTGTGATTGATGTGAAATGGAATATTTTCCCTTTTCTGGGATAAATAAACCTCCTCATACCTCTTTCACGGACCATTATTTCCAAGGCTGTTATTTTTCTTAGGCTGCTCTGAATAATTACAATTTTTCTGAATCTTTTTCATAAATTGTATATTTAATGTATTTCTTTATCCAAAGAATATTTAAAATGTATGATCCAGTTGTGAATGAGCCAGCCATCAGAAGCATAAAAGAGATCAGTTGTTCCTCATGTGCTCTTCTGCCCTAATTTGTGTGTGCTGTTACCATGACTTTGCCTGCCTGTGTAATAATTGTTCTCACAAGATGGATGGATAAACACAAGTGTGTCACCCTGTTCCGAGCTTTTTCAATTTAAGAAATTCCAATTTCTTAAATTCAGTGCAGTCATTCCAATCTGCACCTTTCCCTATGTGGTCACTGCTCATATGGCCATCTTATCATGTTCCATTTTAACTTAAGACATCATCTAAATTCCAGAAGAACCTTAAGCAAGAGTTTCTCTAGATGGGATAGATAATTTTCCTCAAGTTTCCTTCTGTTTTGCTCTGTGTGTACACTGACCTACATTGAGAGTAGGCATATGACAGATTCTCAGTCTTTCCTCTAATCAGAACTCTTTTGGGGTTAATGGCTTCATGCAAGTATAATTTTGTGGCACTCTAAAGGAATAAGATGTTAAGATTTGCTGTATTCTTTTAGATATTTATAAATTTAGATTTTTATAAATAATGTATATTTCCCAGTATAGATTAACTCTTGATTTACATTCATATATTTCTCTGAACACATGATCTAGACTCTTGAAGAATTTTTTTTCTTTTAAAGCCATCACCACCTGAAGCCATGTAGTCAACTGAGAATTTAAGTTTTTACTCTAACAGTTTCTCACTGTTATCACTGGAAAAATGGGAAGCCTGAGGATACAGCAACAGCAAAGTTAAAGCAGAAAAAGCCCCAAATATATGCAGCCTTATAAATCTCACCAATTGTTAACAACTGTGAGGCTGGAGTTTGTGCTAGAGAGTGCCGTGGGTGAAACCCACACCGTAAAGCAGGTGCAGCAATGGTGGTTCCATCGCTGACTTGTATCCCACCACAGGCTCTGGTAACCTGTGTGCTGCTCCCTCATTTGTTACCAGGTCTGGTCTGAGATGAGCCAGATTGTTCAGAAACATTCCAAATGCCTGATCTGAAGCTGAGGATTGCCAGGCTTTCCTGTCCTTCCTGTCAAGGCTCTCGTGTGGCTCTCAGAGTGCAGGAGTGACCAAAGCCCATGGGCAGGGTGGATACACTGCCCTGCAGGCCCAGAGGTGATGTGGGGCCTTTGGGCAAGCTCTTCCCCTACAGGCTTCTTTGTGGTGTAGTGACATGGAGGAAGGAATCCCGCTCACCTTCATGTGCTGCCCACCCTCTGGTGAGACCTCAGTGAGCTTTTGAAGCCATCTTTCCATAGCCTTACAGGAATTTCTCAGGATGCGAGGGACAGAGGGAGGGAGTGAGGGAGGGAGCAAGGAAGGAAGGAAGGATGGAAGGACATGCTGAGGGTGGACAGAGACCTACCAGTTTTGTTCACCTGGACTCAGGAGCAAGCTCACCACATATTTTACTCTGTCAGAACACAGGAATGTTGCTGGGGCCTGGGAAGAGAAGACCTATGAGGAATCAGGGGACTTTACTGGATGGGAATATTTAAGGGTTTGGGGTATCTTTCTTTTTCTTCCTTTTCTTTCCTTTACTCCTCTTCCCTGCCCCACAAAATTGTGCTTTTCCAGTGTCCTTGTGAGACATGTCATGTTTTATTCCCACACAGTCATATATCTTCTCTTTTCTCTCCTCCTACACTGTCTCCATCCATCTTCACTAATTGACTTTGACTGGAGAGGCTTCCCAAACCTGCACAGAGCAGACAAGCATGGGGAAATATGCCTGGCCCTTGCTAACACAGGAAGAAAAGAGGCAGTGCAGAGCTCAGCTGGGCTAGGCAGGTGGGGAAAGTCCTTTTGCCAAGGGTAGTAGGGTGAGACAGCTGGAAGCTGTGGGGAAAATCTACTTCTCTGCATCAGTCATTGCCTTCCTCCCTAGGAACCCTTCCTTTGGCAGCAGCAGCTGAACACAACAGAAGCACAAAGCAGCAATGGGTAGGTCGGGCTAAAAGCCACTCTGATTTATCTTTTCTTTCACAGGCAACATGGGCACCAAACTATCTCCTAAAAGCTGCTGCCAAAGGCAGCTTCCTGCTTTTGTTTTGTGGTGAAACAGAATTGCATTGGCTCTGCCCGGTGGCTGGCTGGTGGCAGGGTGATTTACAGCCCACTGCAATTGTGCTGGCAGCCCACGATGGGCCATAACATTTCACTGCTCCTTCATTTGAGACTCATTTAATTCAGTGGGGGAAAAAATGTACCTCCTGTCTTTTTGGACTCCCTCAGCCACCCCTCCTTGAGTTTAATAAAATATCATACCAAATCAAGGAAAGAAAAAGAAAAATAAATGCCCAAAGAAAGCATAGACTTCAAAACAGACTTCAAATCTGCCCAATTTGATAGAGTGGCAATAGCGAGATTGCAGAAATAGAAAAATCTTCTGATTGTGGAAAGGAGAAGTAAGAATGGTTTGTTTCCGTATTATATAAACCCCCAAGTCATAGTGATGGCATTGTGGCATGCAAATAAGTTACCAGAGTCAGGAGGATCAGCTGTGTGAGCTGGTGGCACCACTACCACCATCTATTCTCACTGAATATGACCTTTTTCAATAAATAAATGCAAGACTCGAACATCACATTATTTACTTTACAGCTAACCCTAGGGCTCCTGCAATAATTCAAGGCCATACAAGGAGGGACATCTTCCAGCTATTGCAGGGAGGGAAAAGGTAAATAAAATACTGTCCTCTGCATCTGACAGTAGGTTTCATTTTTAGGTGAATAGTTTTAAACACTGCCAAGACTGAAGCATCAACATGGTTGATCATTCCTATCATTTTGTGAAAGTAGTTATTTTTCTTGATTTTTAATTCTTTCTGCATCTGGTTGAATCTACTATGCTGAAGATGAGTAATCATAGGGAAAAAAATAGTGTCATTATAAATTCTAAAACCCAAAATTCTTCAAATGCTACTTATGTAAAAAGGACCAATTTAAATCAAATCATTAGCTTCTGCTTAGATGCTCAATTACAAGTGCAATAATATAAATGTTTTATGTATTCACAGCTCTTGTGTTCAAATTTAACCTTTCTTCCATTTTTGCTGTTATTTCTCCCTTTTATAAATGTTGGTGTAATTAAGCCCATTTCCTCTTTAGAGGTGAATACACAATCACAGCTAGAAATTCCTCAGTATGTTTTACAGTCTGAAATATGTGATACTCAATCTCAGAGCTAATAACTACCATGACATGTTTTATAATTGCACCATAAATCAGAGACTGCTGCATTTTAAAGTGTAATTTCAGGCTGTTTTGCAATATTTCTTGGCACTTTTAGAAGTATATCGGGGTGGAAAATGCATAATCTAGCTGGGTACAGCCACAGATGAGGAAAAAGCTGTTTTTTGCAGTTGTTGGAGTGCTCCAAAAGAGCAGGGACATACTTGTCACTCATGGGCTATCCAGGCTGCCTTGGGGATCTCAGTGAAAACATGATGTCTGAACAGGTGGTTCTGTCCAGCAGCTAGGAGGGAAGGGTGGAAATTAACTCATGGCAAGAGCTTGAACAGTGGGCACTCCATTAGCAACAAGTACTCTGTGTGTGGATTTTGTAACATGACTCATTGTTTAAATCTTTCCAGGAGGGGCTGTGTTTGGGAGGGACAAAGCTGGGAGGAAGAGAGAAAGCATCTGCTCTGAAAGTTGGAGGAACAATTCTGTTAACTCACACAGCATCTTCCAGCACCTGTCTCAAGCCTTCTGCAGCTGCTGTCAGGTAAATTATGGACTCACACAAAATTAGGTGATTTTTTTTTTTTGGCCCAAAACTTGTTTCTGTTAGAAGAATGCTGCTTTATTTTTCCTTCTGATTTTGCTGTATATTCTATAGGTGTTATTTTAGCCCTTTCAGTGCATACAAATTTTGTAATCAATCTTGGATAATTTCTTAGGGATTCCAAATCCCTGATAACTACTATAGATGCAGAGAGGGTCTTTTATCCCTTAATCAATGATTAAACTTGTTGTATACTAGGTCTTGATACTGTATCTCCCCACTGGACCACCACCACAGCCTTGCTGGGGCCCATTATGTCCTCACATCTCTGAAGTGACCAGAAGCATCAATTTTCTTGGTGCCTTTCTGTGTATGATGCACAGCCTAGCACAGTGGGTAATGCCTCATTTGCACCACTGGAGTTCTGCTGGTAATTTAATTAAAATTGCCACATCCCTCACATGTGCTCTCACCAGTTTGGTCTCTGCTCATGAAACTCTGAATTTATGCTAGTCAAGTTTTATCTTCTCCCCAAATAGCACAAGTCATGCAATGACATCTGGCTGAATCTTGGTCACATAATGTAGACATCATGAGCTGCTCTTTGATTAAGAGAGCAGAGTGTGCTACAGGCTGCCACAGGCTGCCAAAAACAAAAAGTAGTTATGGGAACTGCAGGTATACAACACCTATGTGATGTCCCACACCCACTGCTATTATTCATACTGGAGATCATTGGAGATCATCAAACATCTGGCTATTTGCAGAGGCAGCAGGGCACTGTGCTGGGGCAGGGATTGCACCCACCAAGGGGAGGAGATGAGTTTGGGGGTATGTTGGTGGCAAAACCTCTGATCCAAATTAGACAGAGGGGGAGAACATCCACCACCAGAGATTCTGGGGTTTGAGCCAGATAAGATAGAAGGTCGATAAGAAGCAGGCGCTGTGGAGGGGAGATGGTGGTTTTTGTCACATCAATTGTCCTCCCTTACACTTCTGACTTAGATGTAAATCCCCACACCTCGGGGAAGATCACATTCACATGCAGGCCTGAAAGTATTTATCCCTTCTGATGGGGGATAACTGGCTCAGCTACATGAGATGCAGCTGTGCTATCTTAGAAGGTGCCATAAACTATCAAAGACCCCCCAAAGCACCCCCAGACTCATTTCCTAGTCCCTCCACTGAAGGACTGCATGTGATCCACAGTGTTGCAGCAGGGCCTGAGGGTGCTGCAGAAAACAGGGTAAAACTGAGTGCTGGCACCAGTAAAACAGGTAAAGCTTGTAGCACTGGTGAGAGCTGAATTGGTTCAACAGGAATGTCATGGAGCTGCAGTGTCTTCTCACATTGTTACAGACCAGGTCTCTTCACACTGCTCCAGAAATGATGTGTCTTGAATGTGATCCTGAGGGAATATCCCAGGTTTGTCTGGTGCCTCTATCTCACAGCTCATTTAAGCAAACCAGCATCTACATTACAAGTTAAAATGAGCCTTGAGGTCTTGCCTTTAGAATAGCACTGCTAATTTAGGAAGGCAAGAAGGGCAGTGTAATGTAGTGCACTGACCAGCACACTACTATTGACTCCTAGCAACCTTTACCAGAACATGGCCTGGAACTTCCAAGATTTGTTGTGGGAACTTTGAAAAAAACAAACAAGGGTGATAACTTCTCAGATATTTCACTGCCACTGCCACTAGTTGCGCAAGTAAGTGAATAAGAGAACTACTGTAGGCTGGAAATTTCCAGGATGATACATTTCATGGTGCAATCATTGCCTATTGCATTTGCTGTGTGTTAGTGCTAAGATTCTCACCTTTTCACTGTAATTAAATATCCCAGTAGAGGGAAAAGGAGAAAGTTCTGAACTTGTAACTTGTTTTCAGACAGTCAGCAACAGCACAGTCTCTGTAAACACAACACACTGGCTGGCACCTGTCTCCTGTTTTCTCATCTAAGCACAGGCCATGAACAAAGTTACTTCTTAAAAGCTGGCTTGGAAAATAGGAAGCCTGGGCTCTGTATTTTGTCATAATTTTTAATATTTCCCTAGAACAAAAGGAGCATAAGGCTAGGGCCAAAATTGCTTTCAGTTGCAAACATACAGTTTGCAGGTGTGGGCAGAGTTTAGCCTAAAATAACTGGAGGCAAAAGAAGGAAAAAAACCAGCTTAAAAATGTGATGTCAGCAGGAGAAAATAGACTCTGTGGGGCACTGGTTTTCTAAAGCCTTGTTCTGTAATCAACACAGCTCATTACTGTAGCTGCGTGCAATGTTGCAAATGACATTTGGATGAACACATTTTGTCTTTCCACCACACTTGCTAGTTAACAAATTGTCTGCCCAAATTGCTGAACCATAAGTATTGTGTCAAAGAAGAGGAAAGCAGCAGACTCCCTTTGTCAGGGTGCACAGGCTGTACCAAACTCTCAGTCACTGATTTCCAGCCTTCTTCTGTTCAGACCCCTAGGAATTCTGCTGTGCAGGTACAGGACTTTGTATAGATGCCTGTTCCCCCTGCAGTGATAATCATATTGCTTTCTTTTCCCTCACAGTCCACAGTGTACACCTGAGCCTGAGGTCTGCAGACCACAGTTGGGAAATTGGTTTCCCAAACAAAAGTACTGTTTCACTTCATTCTTTTTTAAAAAAAAAGTCACTTTCTTGTAGTATCTCAGTTCAGTCCATAAATATTACTAATGTAATTATTGCAATGCATGGGACAGTCCATCCTGCAATCAGGATGACAGAAGGAAGTGACCACATATCTGAGATCAGCCAGCAGCATGTGACTGCACAGCACACTGCAAGGCACATCACAAGGTCTGGGTCCCATCCAAATTCACTTTGGAGTCTCATCATGGGATTAAGGCAGTGGAACTTGTGTCTCCCTTGAGGAGGAGAAAGAAATGAGAAACAGAATGGGTTTATAAATTATATCCCAAAGGTTTTGGGAAAGATGGTGAGCTTTAGGGTTTTGAATATATTTAATTTTTTTTGTGGTTGCCCAGGGTGGCTGTGTAGTCTCTGTCCTCTGAGATATTCAGAACCTAACTGAACATAGCCTGCTCCGGGTAGCCTTGTTAGAGGCTGGACAAGATGGTGTCTGGAGCTCCCTTCCAACTGCAGCCAGTCTGTGATTGTATGGTTCTGAAATTTAAATATTTTCGTACAGTTTTCTGAGAGAAGAATGAGCTGAAAGAACAGAAGTGAAAGTAAACAAAATCTTTCCTTTTATCAGCCCAATAGCATTAACTTCTATGAACCTTTCTAACCACTGCCAACCTTGTCAACCTGAGCAATCCCAATATGTCAGTTGGATTTTGTCAGCACCAAAGATAGTTCTTCAGGCTACCTCTGAGGTTTTCCTCAGTGGGGAAATATGGGGGGCAAGGAAGAAGCACAGATGCACATTCTATCCCTATGGAGTCAGGATTTGGCAAAACAAACCCAGGACCTAGGACATGTGCTGGCATGTTTTATGTAGATGCAAGTTATACCTGCATGGGTGAGGAAACTCTGTCATACTCATAGAGAAAAGTGTGGGAATAGGTTTAGTAGCCATGCTGAACAGCTGCTCATATTTAAAAGAAAGACAGGACAAGGGTTTAAATGCAACATTCACATGATGCAGGTTAGCCTGTACAAAATTATGTTTGTGTTTGTGGGGCTGGGTTTTAGGAGTCCCAGGCCTTTGGCTGTATCCATGCACTGACTCATCCCTGTTTCTGTCATTGAAGGCCCTTTGTTACCCAGTGCAATTTTCAGCATCAAGTTAGGCACCAGCAGATGATACCCAAAAGCAGAACTGGCTAAAAGCATGGGCAAAATAGGCAAATGTCTTGCTTAGAGCTTGCTGGGGAACAGCTGATTCCCTCTTTCTCTCATGTTCCCTGTCCATGCTCTCCCAAAATTTCACAGAATACTGCTAGCCCTACTCCTCCCTCCCTCTGCTTGTGCTATTGTATTTGCAGGGTGCCCGATAGAGGAAGGATTGATGAATCTGACTCCATGTTCTCAGAAGGCTAATTTATTATTTTATGATACTATATTATATTAAAGAATGCTATACTAAACTATACTAAAGAATACTGAAAGGAT